>NC_081412.1:222230605-223430605 GCF_030272615.1 Cryptomeria japonica
CTCTCATGCAAAGTAGATTTGACATTGTCAATGATGGATGAGGTGCTTCTTGTATTGATCAAGTCATCAAATAGAGCACGAGTATCAAATGAGAGTCATCCTTTTGCAAAATATAGATAGTCAGATCAAACTAAAACCTGGTGAATCTCGTGGAGAGAAGAAATCCATCTTGGCATACTAAGCCCTAGGGGTCTTCTTGATGCCATAGATAGATTTCCTCAATCTACAAACCAAAAAAGAATCTTGAATGAATCTTTGTAATTTCTCCATGTAAATCTCCTCATCAAGTTGCCTATGATGAAAGGCACTCATCACATCCATCTAATGTGCAACCCAACCATGAGCTGTGACAATAACAAGTGTCAAGTGAATGGAGTTTATCTTAGTTACAGGTGCAAAGGTCTTAGTATAATAAACACTAGGAACCTGTGAGAAACCTTTCCTAATGAAATGAACCTTGTACTTATCCACACTACCATCCGCTGCAAACTTAGTCAGATAGATCCATTTACATTGAACCATATTTCTCCCCTTAGGGAGAGGGACTAACTCTCAAGTGTTGTTCCTCATAATGTAAGTATACTCTTCCTCAATGGCTAAGTTCCACTCCAAAACTCCTAATGCTTCTTGAAAGGCCAGTGGATTAGAATCTATAACAATGCAAGAATGTGGAAGATCTTGACGTTGTGACTGAGTCCTTTGAGTGTCGATAGGATCTCCAACAAGACAAATCATTGATTCAAGAACCTATCAAGCCCAACGAGGTCTTGAAGGAGATTAAGGAAGAGCTACCTCAACTACAAGTGGACACTATAGAGGTGTGAGCTTGTGATTTAGAGTTGAGGGAGAATCATCAACTGAGTCACTATCATCACTATGCACAATGGAGGAAGGAGGATTAGAGGCCAAGCTAGGAGAGCTTTCCTCAAAGTGAACACTCCTATCAATGAATACCTCATGTGTCTTAGGATCCATAAGTCGATATGCCTTAACACCCTCAAGATATCCAAAAAATATACAAGGCCTACTCTAAGGTTCCAATGCCTTTCATTTCTATGGAGGAGTGCAAGCCCATGTTGGACACCCAAAGACCCTGAAATGTCTCACAATCAGTTTTTTACCACACCAAGTGGTGCAGAGCACCTAGCTCAAAGTTGTCTTTTCTTGCATTTTATAGTTTTTTTGTGATTTCAACTTATTTTATGTTGTAATAAGGTGGAAGAAATCCTATGATTCTTTTTGAAGCCATATTTTGGTTGTCCACACTTTTGTTGTGCTCATGATCCAGAATTGTCATTATCTTGAAATGTTGTCAAAATGTCAATTTTTGGTTTGTACCAAGTGGATGCCTAGAAACTTGATAGAATGTTTGGAAATGGTTTAAATCCATTTTGGGATGCCATTTAAGTGTTTTTTCAAGCCTTGAGAGCCTTGGAGTGTTTTTTTACACTCATAGGTAAAAGTTGTCAAAAATTGGTCATGACAACTTTTGCATTTTTAGGCAAAAGTTGTCCATGAAGGAAATGGCATTGGAAGTTGGTTGGAACCAAATTAAAACGGTGTATAAAACATTCTAATCATCTCAAATAATAGGTTAATCAACTTTTGGTTTGCATTCAATTCATTTGCCAAGGGTTTCCTATGCTTTTCCTCACGTTTGGACAATTTTTGCTTTGAATTTATGCTTTTCTATGACTTGTATGGTCTGGTATGGTGCTCATAGTAGTAGAGGAAGTTAGGAATTTGTTTTATCTTTACAACAAGTATAATATGAAGGTATGAAGTTCTTTGGATCAAAAGTTATCACTGTTTTTGTAAAAGTTGCTCACAAACCCTTGAAACTTGGGATTTTGATTGTAAAAATGCATTTTACCTGAGCACCCATGAATGGAACAAGTTAAAATCTAGTGGATGGCTTGGGTAGGATCTGTAAATAGTTTTAGAGTAGGTTTTTTGTGTTTTTTCAGGCCACAAGAAGGAGAATGGGTGAGATGAATAACACACAAGCTTGTAGCTAGTGTGTGGGCGCAGTAGAGATTGCTCATTTTTAGTGCCATGGAGAAGTGATACCCCAAAAACCCATAGTCTTTTAGAAAGGTCTATGAGTGTACTAAAATAATCCAAGATTTTTTGGGTTGGTTATTGTGACTAGTGAAGAGTTTGAAGCACATCCTCCAAATCTGCCTGGAAGCCCTAAACCCCTTAAAAATAGCTCTTTTTCAGTAACCCTAGTTTTACGAAAAACCAAATGGGAAACTAAGGATCTTTTTTAAATTCTAAATGGGTATCTGAATATGTAAAAATATTTGGGGTTTGTTAGGAAATTTTTGGGAAAAGACCAAAAAACAGTCAAAGAAGGGCTAGTTAATTAGGCCTAATAGCAGCCGGTAGAAGCAACTTGAAAGCCTAGGGCTTGGGAGGAAGGTGAAGACCTTGTCAAAGAATAGAATGACCTTGAACATACTTGCAAAATATAACCACAACCTTTATAAATGCTATTAAAGTGAAGATCCTTGGTGGAGGTCTTTGGAGCCTAGTTGGAGCTTTGGGAACCTAGTAGGAGACCATCTCAAAATCAGAGATTTGGGTCAGAACTAACAAGAAACCTCAAGAGTCTATACCTAGGAGGAAAGCCAATAGTGTTTTAGGCCTTGGAGGTCTAAGGAGTGTACCCTAACAAGTTACCTTGGAGGAGCTTGAGTAGAAGGGTGAGTTGAGGAGTTGGGGTGAGTAAGGGTGAATTGGAGAGCTAGGCACAAGACTTCTGCATCAGAGTGGTATCAAAGTCATTATTTGAAAGATTTGGTGTATGTTAAATTGTGAAGAATCAGAAGCAAGTTCAATGCCTCCAAAGGCAATGACTCCAGAAGCCATCCGACAGATAGTGGAGAGATGATAGAAGGATTGAAGGATACAAAAGGAAGTAGAGGAACCAGAGAGGCAAAGAAGGAGAAGGGAAAGGTTAAGATAGAATGGGGTGATGAGATTGATGAAGAAGTGGAAGATGGAGATGAACCAACAATGGTAGCTATGCCTCAAGACCAAAAGTTATTCCTAGATGCAGTCAAATCCATTTCTAAGGACAATTTGGATGGATTACCCACATATGGAGGCAACCTCAATGGAGAAGAGTTGCTAGATTGGATAGAAGCTCTCAATAATCATTTTGATTACAAAGAGGTAGCAGAAGAGAAAAGAGTTAATGTGGCCAAATCAAGAATGATAGGATCAACATTGGTTTGGTGGAATATGATGCAAGAAGAAAGGATACAACAAGGGAAAAAAAAGATAACTTCATGGGAGCATATGAAGATCAGACTTAAGGCACAATTCCTTCCAGGAGATTATGAAGTTAAAATTTATAAGAGACTAAAAAATCTGAAACAAAGGGAGCTATATGTCAATGCTTACACAAAGGAATTCCATAAACTAAGCCTCAAAGCTAAGAAGCATGAGAATGAGGTGGAGAAATTGGCTAGATACATGAATGGATTGAGACAAAATATACAAGATGAAATCAATATCCTTACTCCTGATACCGTTCATAAGTGTTTTCAGTTATCATTAAGGGCAGAAGACAAAATCAAGAGGAGTGAACAAAATCAAAAGTTTAGAGGTGGCAGATCCTTTAGAGGTGATAGAGTTCACCTAGCCTGCTCAACACTTCACTAAGTTGATGTTGCTCAATTCCGTCAACTCACCAGGACTAGTTGCCTTCTAGACCTATAATTCCCTTTCAATCTCTTCTAGGGCTTTATTCTTGTCCTTACTAGGGTGTTTGCTTTAGGTGTTTTGGTTAAGAACCCTATCAATCCACTGTGCTTCTCAGGTGCTCAATTCTGGCCTCTTAGCCTCAACTTGTCATAATGACCTCCAATTTTTATGAGGTGTTGTAGAGGTGTAATGAGGTATTCTAACATGTTTTTAGTTCATATGGAGTCCATTGGTGGGTTGCAACCTTTAGTTTTCTTACCGGTTTCACAATCTTGCCCATAAAAGGGCTACAAGGAATTAGGCCTAATTGGGCCTCCAAGACTGGTTTTCTAGGGCTTGGAGGAAAATGACTCAAAGAAACCCCAACAAATTTTAGCTTTCCTTCAATAATACACCCATCCCTAGGAGATTTTTGTGGTTTTAGGCCCTGATCTGACCGTACAAGGTAGGAACCCCAAAAATGAGGGTTTGTAGGGTTTTAAAGGCCTTTAACCGACATAGAGTAGGCAAGTTGGGGTTTGGATATCAAATGGATTTGTCAAGTATCCTCCTTGTACATAAAAGTCTGCCCCAACCTCATGGACCCCTCCAAACTCAGAAATGATGATCTTACATTCACCCCTGCACTCTTTACCACTTTTTCACCTCTTTATCTCTAGCCTGGTTGCTCCTAGACTCGCCTAGAATGAGGTGACAGTCATACCCAAAAACTTCTTCAGCACTTGAACCTACATATTTACAATGTATAGGAGGTTTCCAACCATGCCCCAACTAGCCGTGATGGCAGCACGTGTGGGACTCATGGGGCAACCATATTTACAAGGAAATTGCTAATTACAAGCCAAAACTGGCTACTTGTGAGTCAAATCACCAAAACAATAGTAAATGCTAAATAAAAAGCTTGAAAATTAAAATCCTACTCTACAACACACTACTAAACCTCAACCCATTATTGGATTCATGGATTCAATCTATTAAACCTTCAAAGAATGCAAAAATTGACAAAAACAATGAAAAGTGCAGTCCAAAATCTTGTATTTTGATTATTGCTTTCAAAATCCAAGTACAACAACCTTGGTAAACATTCAAGAGAGGGTTTATATAGCCTTCCCACATGTGGAGTCCTTCCATGGCATTGAGAAAGCCCTAGCTTCAACGTTGAACCAATTTCAGGACAAAAGTTGTCATGACAACTTTTTGCAACTTTGTGTTTTTTTACATTTTTGATCTCTCCAATCTAAGAGACCCATTCCCAGTCATCACATATGACATTTAAAACATGCCTAAGACCTATTTAACCCTCTCTAAGGATTTTGTCAACATTTAACACTTTTGACCAACAAAAGGCGAAAAAAACTACTCAAACACACCACTTACACAAAAATGCAAACCTAGGTAAAATGAACTCCACCTAGGCCTACATTGACAAATTACATACCCTTGGACCCTCCTGGAGTCCTTATTTACCATTGAATTGGCTAGGGCCAGTACAAGCCAAAATTTGTAAAAACAAGAAAACTAGGAGTTAGGTGCTCCTGCACCAAGAGGAAGGGGCACTTTTAGTAGAGGACAACAAACATCAAGGAATGAAGAAAAATCAAAGCAAGAAGATGGTGGAGACTCTTCAAGGGGGCCATTTAGAGGATCCTAGAGGAAGAAACAATTCTAGGGGCAAATTTGGAAGCTCAGGAAGAGAAAATTCAGTTTTCACTGGTAGATGTTACAATTGTAATCAAGTTGGCCACACAATGGGAAGGTGTCCGGAGAAAGCAACCAGCTCTTCACACTCATACATGGGCGAGAGAAGAACACAATTAGTGTGGGATGAAGACAATCAAAGTGTGTCTTCCCCTCTCAGTAAGGCAGGCCCAGTGACAGATGGTGAAAGTCTAATACTAAGAAGGTCTTTGTTGAAGATTCCTCAAGCTCAAGAGCCACCACAAAGGAAGAGTTTGTTTAGAACAACTTGTAAGTCTCAAGGAAAGATTTGCAAAGTGATTGTAGACTTAGGTTAAACTGAGAATATAGTTTCAACTGAAATGGTGGATAAACTCAAGTTAAAGAGGTTGCCACATGTCACTCCCTACAAGGTGTTATGGCTCAACCGGGGCCAACATGTCTTAGTTGATGAGCAAGCATGGGTAGACTATGAGATTGGTGAGTATAAGGACAAGATTTTATGTGATATATTGCCTATGGATGCTTGCCATTTTTTGTTGGGACGTCCATGGCAATTTGATGTAAAGGATTAGCATGATGGAGAGAAGAATAGCTATGTCATTATAAATAATGGTAAGAGGTATCAAATGGACCCATTACCTGATCCAAAAGAGAAAAAACAAGTGGGATCAAGTGTGATGATGATGAGTGGGAAAGATTTTCTTAAGATGATGAAACAAGAAGGAGATCAAGGATATGCTATTATGCTCAAACCTAGTGAAGAAGGTAAGGTAGATCCAATGGAAGAAGTGCCACAAGAGGTGAAGGTTCTACTCAAACAATATGCAAAAGTAATAAGAGAAGATATACCTAATTCTTCGCCACCAATTAGGGATATGAATCACCAAATATACCTAATTCTAGGGGCAAGTTTGCCTAACAAGGCTTCCTACAAAATGAAGAAATTGCCAAACAAGTGCAGGAGCTCTTGGACAATGGATTCATCAAAAAGTGTTTGAGTTCGTGTGCTCTACCTACTGTCTTAGCACCCAAGAAAGGGGGAAAATGGAGAATGTGTACAGATTCGAGAGCAATCAATAAGATCACTATAAGGTACCGATTCTGTATGCCAAGGATAGAAGACCCGTTGGACAATCTTGGGGGTGCAAGCTACTTGCAAAAAGGTGGATTTAAAATCAGGTTATCATCAGATAAGAATCAGACTAGGGGATGAATGGAAGACAACCTTTAGGACCAATGCTGGCCTCTATGAGTGGTTGGTCATGCCATTTGGCCTTACCAATGCACCTAGCACCTTTCAAAGGCCCATGAATGAAGTCTTGGTTGAGTTCATCGGTAAATTTGTGATTGTATATCTTGATGTCATTCTAATCTTTAGCAGGTCCAAAGAAGAACATCTCAAGGATGTGGAGATGGTCTTGAAGAAGCTAAAAAAGGCACAACTCAAAATCAACCTTGAAAAGTGTGAGTTTCTCAAGAATGAACTTGTATATCTTGGTTTTGTCATTTCACAAGGTTGTCTAAAAATGGATCCTAGTAAGATTGAGGCAATCCTTAGTTGGCCTAAACCTAAGAATATCATTGATGTTAGGAGCTTTCATGGGTTAGCATCCTTTTATAGGAAGTTTGTAAGAAACTTTAGTCATGTGTGTGCTCCTGTGCTCAATACTATCAAAGGGGGTGTTGTTCACCAAAAGTGATAACCCAAGTATACTTGCAAGTCTATCTATGAGATAGCCAATCTCAATCAATGAAACACCTCAGGGCTTGGGCAACATAACATAGGATCCTAATGATCCCCCTGCACTTCAGGTTCTGCTAGACCTAGGGGGGGACACCCTTTTGATGCATTGAATACAACAATCACAAACATAAGACTACATCAACAATGAGCAGACAAACCATTCCACAAGCTCACCGAATTAGGAACACATTACAGATTGGCTAGATCTGTATAAATCATAAATGAAAACAGAGCTTGGAATGAGAAGAACACACCCCTAAACATAAAGGGAAATAGATTTATCTTTTAAATTGTTGTTCTGAGACCATTCCCAAATCTGTCAAAGACCAGTGCCTTGTTCATTGGGCAGCAGAGTCACACATAGAACTACAAATATAAATCATAGATGCAAGTTGTTTTTCCTTACAACATATCCCTGCACTAATACCTTGTACTAATGCATTACTCAATCCATTCATAAAATTATCAGATCTGGGACACATTCCATTGTTTATGACTGATTATAGAATTTAAACTCTTCATTGAAGAATGCCTACAAACAATCATACAATCTCCTTGAGATGAAAAATTATAAGCCTCCTTGAGGATTCAATTCATAACAATTAAATGCATACACAGAGACAATATCATGGGAAGTTACTCATGCCTGACACAAGCAAGACCTGCAACTAAGATCACATTTACAACAATGCATTGCAATCCTCTGTACCCTGAAACAAACCAAAAGCATTTACAAATTTGGATCCTGACATTCAGAAAGTGGAAGCCATCAAATCTGGAGCCTTTTCCAAATTTCTGGAACCCTTACAACTGAGAAGAATTTGGAATAAAAGGGAGAGGGAAGAGAATCAAATCTACAACTGAAAATTGCCAAGTGTCTCCCCTCTAACTGAATTTTTTTCCTGTGGAAACTGCCTCCAAAATATCCCACATTTGTCAAAATTAACCTCATAATCAAATTCCTCACTCTGAGAGCTTTCCGGCGATATATAATACTCTATATTTTGGCCAAAATTTAGACCCTGGGCAAATTAATTCCCATTTGTGCTCAGTCATTTAAATATTTCGAATTTTAATATAGTCAGAACTATATCATTTATTCATTTTAATTTTGATTTTTTGCCTCCATTTGTGCTCTGACGCCTTGCCATGTGGTGGCCTCTGATTGGTCGATGGGGTCGACCAGACGCCACCTGGGATGACACCTCATCACTACCACGTCATCTGCTTCGTCACTGCTACTTGGCCGCCACATCATCGCCACTGGACTGCCACCTGTGCGCCAACTGTGTGCCACCTCATCGGGACCCGCCTGCTGGACTGCCACCTATCACGACACGTGGACAACTCTCGTTCACTTTCGCTATTTCGCGAGGTTTAAACTACGTGCATCTTCCCTTCGCGAAATAGCGCGCATCGTTGATCCATCTCGAACCTGCTCACTCGTTAACCCGACCTTCCTCTGCAAAATTTCACCTATCTGCTTCGGGAAACATGTCCACATGGGGTCCACTTGGTCACCGTTCGGTCAACTCCTCCATCACCTCGGGATCCATGGTCACGCATGGGCCCTCCTTGGGCACCCATAGGCACCTTGTGTCAAAAGCCTTTATGGCTTAGACATATTATTATTGTGCGTTTTTTATTATAAACATTTAAAAAAATCACTTCCCAGCCAATGTGGGATAATGCATTATGCTTGGGACTGCGATTTTGGAGCAATCTCTAAGACTTTTCATGGAGCCTTTGGTCTGAGACCTTCTTAATGCTTAAACTCCATCTTCACGCCATGTCCAACAGGTTTGCCAATAAGATTTATTATGAAAAACTTCATACTACTTCCCCTCCATTGATGGCACGCAGAGGATGAAAGGATTTACCCCCTTTTAAAAAAAAAACTCTGTAGTTTCTTCAACGCCCCTTTCCAAGCATCACGCGGGAGGATTGGGAATGTGTTTGGCATTTTGATTTGTCAACATCTGCATTTTATTGAATGCTTTAATCGCTGCTTCATATTCTCCATGTTGCCTGCTGTGCGTGTCACTTTTCTTAATGCTTTCTATGCCTCCCTTCATATGCCACGCAGAAGGACTTGGATTAATTGTTGCCTTTGTTTTGGAACATGCTTCCAACGCCTAGCAAACACATCCACCTGGGAGGTCCTTGGTTGCTGCTGTAGCTGCTACCAAAGGGAGAGTATATGAGGAGCTTGCTGGGAAGGTTTAAATCTGCTGTTGAAAACTTCATGCACAAAAATCCCAGGAAAACAAAACTCTCTTACACCTCAAGTGATCTGCCTTGCTCCAAACCCAATGGTGTTTGCTGGGAGAGTTCTAAGCCATGATTTTTATTCCAATCACCTCATGTGCAGCAAGGAAGACTGGTGTAAGGCATGAATAAAAACCATAATGAAGGTAAGTAGTCCCAATTGCATTGCATTTGTTTGATTTTAGCTTTTAATGGTTTGCTGTTGTTGTCACTTGCCATTTAATTTGCTTTATGGTTTTTTCTATTTTCTGTACATTAGCATGGGAAAAAAGAAGCCCCAGACCATGCTACAGCAGAGAGCTACTGATTTTACACTTGCCAATTGAATTTGGCTGAAGATTTAATGCTGAAGGTTTTAACTTGCACTCCCCAACCATTGATGAAATCTTTTGAGGGCTGCCAACACGTGGGAGAAGGAAGGAGGCTCTTCACCTATCAATGGTATTGTTGGAGTTTTAATTCCCTTCTCCAAACACTGCACATAAGACTGCCATTTCATTTTGCTGAAAAGCTTTTAAGCTTCCTGTTCAACTGCCACATTGGGGGAAGAAGCTGGTTCTGAATTGTCAACACACTTGTTTGAAGTTTTAAAACTTCCCAAACTCCGCAAATCTCTTCTTTTCAACAATATAAATACCATTCATTCATATTTAAATCATATAAACATATGATTGCAAAAATAACAATTTAACTTTGCCTGAAAAGATGCATGAAGCGGCAAGCCAGGTCGGGCCCCAAAGTGGTCCGACTAAAATTTTTTTTGTTTTCAAGCTACTAGCCTCTGGAATATCTTCACAGACCTCGAACATACCTCTAGGAACGATCGGCATCATTTTCGGATCATTAATCCGCATTTTACAACCTTCAGGCAATTACGCCACAATTTTCGCATTTAATCGCGAAGACGTAATTTTCAAACCTATCAAAACACCTTTCTGGAGCTCGCCATCTGACAGGAATGTACTTTGATATACAAGGATGACATCTACCAAACGGTTTCTCAAGACGAGTCCCGAGTGAAGAGATATTAATTTCCGAAAACGCCCAACTGGCTTTGTCGACACTGCGGACCTGATGAAGTCAATGTTCTGGCAACACATGATGTCTTTCTCAAAAATATCAAACGACCTCCGTAGGCTCTCAAATTCAGAACATAGGTACCTTTAAGTACATATTAAATCTTTGAATTCTCAGTTCGATCATCCGACTGACAGGATGCAAACGGCGCGCTCACCAAAACGGCTACATTAACTGATCTAACACTGGAAGTGCGGATAACTGAATTTGATGGCAAAATGAGTCCTTTTGAAAACCGATCAAACGGATTGATAAAAGCTTGAAATTTGAAATGTAGCTCACCATTTATACCAACATTAGCCCAGAACAAACATTCTGACATGACGCTCACCGGGACATTTTTACACTTGTGCAAACATCACAAACTACAAACGGATTGAGCTTTGAAAATTGAGCAAACGGATTCATAAGGACTTGAAATTTGAAACGTAACTCACCATTTATACTGACATCAACCTAGAAGAAACACTTTGGCATGATTCTTACTGAGGCAAGTTTTACAATTGTGCAAAACAAGGCTCCGACTAGCTGTCGAAACAGGGACTTGCCAAAACACACAAACTGCAAACGGATTCGGTTTTGAAAACTGAGCAAATGGATTCGTCAAGACTTGAAATTTTGGAGGGTGACTCATATTAATGCATACAATTGAATCCATTTTGAATTTTTTCATGACGATCAACAAAGCAAAAGATGTAATCGTTCAAAGAAGGCTACTCCATAAAATTTGCATTTGTGCCTAAAATGCACTTTCAGCTCACCCCTCAAACTGGGTACCTCAAAAACTTATTCAAATTGAATTCTGAAAGTTGCACATCACTGAATAGGCTAAATGAAAGGTGTGGGACATGAATCTCGAGCCTTACCCTCTAAAAATCAATCGGCTCTACTTTCCCTCTCTCCAACTAGGCCATTCAAACTGACTCATTCGGGTACTTTTGTAACATGCAGAGCAAAATTTTGAAATGGGCCTATAAACTTGACTCAATTTTAATCAGTCCCAACAGTGGCTCTGATTGGGGATGGTTGATTGCAATATCAACACAAGAATCCAGATATCTTTGGTTAAGCAGACCACTCAAAAAATGGATCATTCTCTTCTCTCCCTTTCTCTTCTCATTTCAAAAAATAGGGCATCCTTATTCTACCCAAATAGCAGGGCACTTTATTGAAAACCACACAACTGAAGCAAAGCGACTGTACAAGATACAAACATACAAACAACTGATTACAAACTGCTCAAACAATCATCAACATTTACCTCTATCAAAAATCTGATTTTCATCACTTGATACCATGATCCAAACAAAGGCACCTTTCATTAACAGGTGAGCATAAATTTTATAATCAACCTCTGTTGTCTCATTACTGTAACAGCTAGTGTGCTTACCTCTTGTCTGATTCTGAACTTTGTAACCACGCACTACTTCAACACAAGTAAAATTATGAGACAAATCACCATAGAGGCATTCCCACAAGCTGACATACCTTTCACTGTCCCAATCAATTCTACCATTTGCAAGGACATCATCATGCTGAACTTGAAAAATAAAACACTCATTCTCAACATTGCAATTCCTATCAGCACATGTCTTATTACCATTTAAATTAATAGAACAAGGGACACTACTAACTAGCTGATGCAAACAAGGAACATGAACATTACAATCCGGATGTGATACTTCACTATGCAGATCGCACCTCATACTATCCTTGCTTATCAAACTGAAAACCTCTGCATTCTCAACATCCCATTCATGGAAAAGAATGCATACCTCTGGCTGAAGCAAATCCTCAGCTAACTCTTTCTCTTTCAGGCTTACATCCCCCTGAAACACTTTCAATTGTGGTTTTAAATGATCATCACATAATCCATGCCTATTACCTTCATCATGAAATAATTTTTTACAACCCATGCTATTGCTATTCGGAATTCCATCAGTATTATGGACTGGTTCATCATTTACAACATCTGGCTGATCAGTTATTTCTTCATACAAAGGGTTAGAAACCAAATGGACAATCCCTTTATGAACGTTATGACACTGAAGTGGCTGGTCCGTATTTATATCAGCATTGAATAAAGCATTAGTAAAATTGCTAAAGACACCATCCATTCGATCCTCATAATCATCTTCATCAGACAAAGAAGAAAATGAAACTTGGCTGGAACAATCCTCAGTGTTCCATGTTTCATATTCATGAGATTTTATTCTATGACCATCATTCTGAAAATCAAGATAATCAAACTTATCTTGCCACAACTGATCTTCTTCACCAATAGAACACTCGTCATCAGCCAAAGAATGAAAATGAACATCGCTGCAATTTATTTCATCAGATGAGTTTTCAGCATGTTCACTAAAATTTTCTGTCATAAAACCATCTGTTAGATCACCATGTTCATCAAATGTACAAGCATTCAATTCACAGTCCTTTTCCGAAGAATTCTCCTCACTATATTTTAGAAGGTCTTCATCAATAGTTCCAAGGCTCTCCAACATTTGAACCTTCTTATCCACAACCTCAAGAGCTTTCTTAAGTTCTGCAATCTTATGGACTTGCATTGCACTTTGCTGTTCCATGTGAGATTTCGTAAACTTTTGTCCATCCATGTGTGCTATATCTTCATTGCAATCATGCATACCATCATAATTTTCTGAATTTACCTTGTGCATGACTTTCAAAATAGAAAGATCATCATCATGATTACAAGAAGTGAAATTTGAAGTGAAATCTGAAAATAGATTTACTTCATCCTCAACACAATTAAGATTATCAATATCTAAATGAGGATCAACTATTGTTTGCACTAAACAATTCTGATTTTCATCATATGGCACATTTTCGCTTGCACAAACAACAACACTTAGTAATCCCTCTGTATTTGGTATTTCAACATCAAATACATTAGTAGCATGTAAAGATTGATGGTCATCACCATCATTATTTTCACCAATATTATCCTGGAGAGATGCATGATTCACTTGGTAATTAGCAGCCACATAATCAACATAACCGACATACAAATCAAATGGTACATATCCCTTGTATATAACTGTCTCTGTATCAACATTTTCACAATGCTTCCCATTGATCATTCCATCACTACTGCGAGAGACAACCGGCATTAATAGCAAAAGTTCTTGACTCTCATTTAAATCTGAAACACATGCATCATAAAAGCCATTTGGAACTGCAAAGCTTGATGCACCTAGACACAGAATGATTTGCTGAGACTCACATGGTATTTCACCATTGAAGGTGCTTTGACAAGAAACCACAGCAGACACAAACCTCTTAGCTATCCCAAATTTCAAGTTATTTTCCATATCCCTAGCTGTGTTAAAGGCTTCATACAAGGTTTTGGGTTCTTTTTTTCTCAATAGGAAACCCATCTTCTCATCAAATGCACTCATATAAACATCCAGACATACTTTATCATCGAGTTTATACTTTCTAAAAATTTTGGACAAAGCTTGTGAAAATCTGATGTTAAATGTGGGTACCAATTCATCTTCCCTGATTTGTATATAAGTGAACTCTTTCAGTAAGTCAGAATCACTCACCTTCTCATCGAATTGGTCCATGAAATCTGAAACCAATTCCTCCCATGAAGTAATAGAATTCACTGGCAAAAAAGAGAACCAATCTCTTGCATCCTCTTTCAATGACTGAATAAACAATTTCATGCATACATCTTCCTGACAAATTTCAAATTCTCCTACCAAATCTGAAAATCTTTTCAAATGTTGACATGCTGATTCTGATTTCTTCCCACTGAATATAGGCAAATACTTTCTAATTTCTGTGGGTATGGGATTTGGGTAACCTGGAATTCCTTCAAAGTTTAGAGTAGCATAATGGTTTATGATGAAACTTCTCCTAGTATATGGTTGTGACAAATTTCAAATTCTCCTAGTAAATCCCTTAACCGGGTGGTCCCTAACAGGATCTGTTCCTAACAAGACTTTGTGTAAAGCTTTAACAATCTTGGCTCCTAACAAGGCTAACTTCCAAAGAGTTCAGAATGCTTGTGGGTATTCATCCCTATCATGGTTTTTCCCATTTGGGTTTCCACATCAAAATCATTGTGTCAAGTGGTGAATGTTTTTGTGGTTATGTTTGCTATAATTTAATTTTCTTAACTGTTAAATCCACTTAGATATGATAAGATGACTGCCAGTAATCTGAAATGTGCTTTTACTATTGTTAGCAAAGTATTTGAATGTTTTTGTTAAAAGGTTTTGAGAGTTTCAGAGTTGTTATACTGTTATTCTGTTATGACAATCAACCGATATACTTGACAGTGATATTGAAATTTGTAGTTCAGTGTTTGAACCAGTTAGTTCTAAGATTGACTTGTGAGATTGTTTTTGAGGTTGGTGAAAGTTTAGTTAGTTTTCCATCTACTGATTCACCCCCCCTCTCAGTAGTTGTCCGAATCATTATGGATTCATCATACCATCAATTGGTATTAGAGCAATTCAGGTCCTCTAGTGTCTAAGCCTAACAACTTGAGGTAAATATCTTGAAGAACATGATAAATAAAGAAGGTACGAAGTTTAATAGGGAAAACTACAAAATATGAAGTGATAGGATGAAAATCTATATCAAGAGTCTAGGAAGTCAATACTAGGAACATGTTGTCACTCAATGTGTTGCACCTAGTGGGACTATGTCTGATGATCAAAAGAAAGTGAAACAAGAAAATAATCAAGCATTGGAGGACATTATCAGTTCTTTGTTTGATTCATAGAATGTTGATGTCCATGGTCTGGAGACTGCTTATGACGTGTGGAAGAAACTTGAGGAAATCTATAGTGGTGATGATCATGTGAAGATTGCCAAAGAAGAGAGTCTGAGAAGTAAATTTGATGACATGCGGATGGCCGAAGGTGAGAATATTCAACAGTATGGTTAGAGGATCAAGGAGATAGTTGGTGAGATCAAGAGTGCAGGTGGTAAAGTGGAGGATTCCATAGTGGTTAGTAAGGTGTTGAGAACCCTTCTACCGGTCTACCCTATCTGAGTTGCAACCATTCAAGAGCTAAAGTCTATTGATAAAACTAAGGTAACTCTTGACTCCATCATTGGTAAACTTACTGCATTTGAATTAAATGGTTATGATGGTAGTACTCAGAAATCCAAATCTGTATTTAGAGCTCCAGTTTCTAATCCACCTATGAGGAAAAGAAGAGATGTTAGTCACAGTTATGAGTCTAGATCCAATAGAGAAGTTGATGATGAAGACAGTCTAATTGAGCTTTAAGCATTGTTGGCCAAGCAGTTGCCCAAAGGTACCGGTAAGTACAAAGGTAAATAAACTTTGAAGTATTTTGCATGTAACAAGATTGGACATGTTGTAGCTAATTGTCCTAATGGTGACAATGAGCATAAGTGTGAGAAGTACAAGAAGTACAAAGGAAAAGGCAAAAGAGATTGTCTCATTGCAGTTGATGGTGGTATCAGTGATTAGGAATATGAGGGAGATGCTAATGAAGACATTGTCTTTGTTGCAATTAAAGAGGAGACATCTGATCACAAGGCATTAGTTTCTCGCATGGATAGTTCTGATGATTGGATCATAGATAGTGGTTGTTCACACCACATGACCGGTGACTAGAGTAAATTTATTACTTTGAAGGAATTTAATGGAGGAGTTGTGAGATTTGGAAATGAATCACCCTTCATGGTAAAAGGAAAGGGAGCCATTTCTCTTAATGGAAAGAGCAGTGCAGATGATGTCTACTGGGTTGAAGGATTAAAGCACAATCTTTTGAGTGTAGCTCAACTCAATGACAAAGGTTATCCATTGGAATTTAAGAATAGAATGTGAAAAATCTATGGGAGAAAAGGTGAACTAATTGCAACCGGCAAGCAGACAAAAGGTAACCTATTTCACCTAAATCGTAAAGTCAACAACTATTTAATTGCTAAAGTGGATGATAGTTGGCTTTGGCATAAGAGATTTTGTCACATAAATTTTGATAATATTGTCAAAGTTAGTAAGTCCAAGTCGGTAAGAGGTTTTCCTTAGTTGGACAAACTGTTGAATGTTCTGTGTAAGGAATGTTAGTTAGGAAAGATGACATCCTCAACTTTTAAGAGCAAATCTTTCTCAGCAGAACATTTGTTAGATTTGGTTCATACGGATCTCTATGGATCAATAAGGACTAAAAGTATTCAAGGTGATAGATATTTTATGAGCTTCACCGATGATTGCTAAATAATGATGTGGGTCACATTCTTAAAGGAAAAAACATAAGCCTTTAGTAAGTTCAAGGCATTTGGGGCCTTAGCTAGAAAGGAAAGTGGTAAGAAGATAAAGTATTTGAGGACTGATCAAGGCGGTGAATTTACTTCAGAGGAATTCACTAGATATTGTGAAGATAATGGAATTAAGAGGCAACTTTCTGCACCAAGGACACCATAGTAGAATGGTATTGTAGAGAGGAACAACTGGTTAGTTGTTGAAGCTGCTAGAATGATGCTAATACAAGGAGGTGTAGCAAAAAATTTCTGGAGAGAAGCTATCAGCACAACTATCTACACTATGAACCAAATATTGGTAAAGAGAGGTAAGGATAAAACTCCTTATGAATACTGGTATGGTAGATCACCTAATGTCAGTTATTTTAAGATTTTTGGCAGTAAATGTTTTATCAAGAGAGGTGATTATGTTAGTAAGTTTGAGGAAAAAAGTGATGAAGGCATATTTCTTGGTTACTCCACCAAGAGTAAGGCCTACAAATGTTACAACAACTGGACAAAGAAAATCATTGAGAGTGCTGATGTCCTAGTGGATGAGTATCTTGAAGTTTCAGGAGAAACCAGTGAGGAGAAAAAGGAAGATGAAACTTACATTATGATTTTGGAACCAAAACCGATGAAGCCAGAAGCTGGTGAAGTGAATTTTGTAGTACCAGTTCGAACAGAACATGTAGATTCTGCAGAAGAAGATGATGATAGTAAGGAAGAACCTAAAGATAATGATCATGTTATTCCAAGGTATGTGAAATTCAATCGTAATCCTGACCAGATTATTGGAGATAAAGATACTAGAGTATTAACTAGAAGAAGAATTAGAGAGAATTCTTGTGTAGCGTCCTAAAATTGCGACACTTGCAATTTCGACTGCATTTGGGTCTTCACGATGGCGACGCAACACTGAACCTGAATGGAGACACCGAAACCTGTTTCTGACACCAAAAACTGCATTTTTCAGCACCCTGGCCTGATCCTCCTTGCACCATGCTGTCCCTGGAGGTGGGACCATGGCACCTAGCGCCCTGGTCCCCCAGGACCATGACCATGGCGCCCAGCGCCCTGGTCCCTGGCCCTATTTTGGGCCCGGTCTCTTTTGGGGCTTCGGGTCTTTAAGTTTGCAATTCGGGAAATATTGTTTCCTGGTTGGCCCAAGTTCGGAAAAATCAGTCTTTCAACCCTAATTGGCAAGTATATAAACTACATTTCCCCTCCCATTTGAGGAGGCAAAGAAAAAGGAAGACATATGCAAGCAAGAGGCGGAAGCGATATTCAAACATTCAAACATTCAAGCATTCAAGCATTCCTTCAAGAAATTGAGCATTCTAAGTCTCCATTCAAGGCTAAGTGTTGCATTCAAGACAAGGATTCAACCATTCAAGAGGAGATCACTTACAACATACAACATACATTACACCTTCGCATGTAAGAATACAAACATTCTTACAACAAGGTATCAGTACTTGTTTACATTACAAACATTTACATTTACAGCATTCTCATTTCTTGGTTAATTCCAAAACTGGGGTTTGACCTAAAGGCAAACCCCTAATCCCTAACCCCCCAATTGTCCTCTCTTTTCTGTGTGTAGGTTGCAGGTACGTGGCTGTAATTGAAGATCTGGAATCCTTGTGCAGAGACGAACAGATCCCCCTTCGTTTCACGGATTTTTCAGAGGACCGTGTGCACACCGGGCGCCATCGTCCCGTCAACTTTCGCTCGAATTTGCAGAACAGCATCATCTCGACATTTTACTGCTAATTCCAGGTCCGCAGCTTCATCCCATATCCCTATCTCTGTTTATAAGAGAATCTTTCTTACTTTACATGCATTCCTAGTTCAATCTTTCTATCTACATTCTTTACAAAAGAGGGTATCCTTGATGTCACAACCCTTGAAACTCATTTAGAATCCAATCTTGCATTGTGTGGGATTGGATCTTGTGGGTTTCAACCCCTCTTTTGAATGTAAAGTCCCTCCTAAGTGAAAACCGTCAATCCTAGTGACCCCCTTTCTCCTTGGAGTGGGGGAGAACACCTAGGGTTCGATTTTCCACTTTACATCTTGCATGATCTCCACTATTGAGCCTAGAAATGCTAAGGAAGCATTTGGAGATGATCACTGGATTAAAGCTATTGAAGAAGAGCTTGACTAGATTAAGAAGAACAATACATGGACCTAGTACCTAGACCGGTGAATAAAAATGTGATAGGCACTAAATGGGTATTCAGGAATAAACTGAACAAAGATGGAATAGTAGTCAGAAACAAAGCTAGATTGGTATGCAAATGCTATGCACAGGAAGAAGGAGAAGACTATGGCAAGACATTTGCACCTGTTGCTAGATTGGAAGGTGTTAGGACTCTACTTGCATTTGCATCATATAAGGGATTAAAAGTATATCAGATGGATGTGAAGTCAACATTTCTAAATGGAATACTGGAAGAAGAAGTATACATTGAGTAGCCAGATGGTTATGCTTTGACTGATGCAAAGGATATGGTGTGTAAAATACACAAGGCACTATATGGTTTAAAGCAAGCAACAAGAGCATGGTATGAAAGGCTACATTCACACCTGATGAAGATAGGTTTTCAGAGAACCAGTGAAGACAACAATATATATCTCCTTCCTTATAAACTTTAACTAGATAGAAAGCCCTTTCAAAACCTAAAATATCTAATTCTTTAGTGTGCATGCTATTTTTCCTTGCATTCATCACCAAGAATATAAAATGCATTCAAAATATTTCATATATTTCTCATTTACATGTCCAAATAAATCACAATTTGCCAGATATAGATTGTCACCTTCATATATATTTTGGTATAAGCCAAAAGACTATGTTCATTTGTCTAATCAGACATTTTTCTGCATTGAAAAAAGGAACTTTAAACTATGTTTTTTTTTATCTTAGTGTAACTAATTATGTATAGTTCTAGGTCTTCAAGGAAAAGTAGCATCTTGTTAAAGAAAGCAAAATCACCAATTTCAGAAAAGTGTATCCAGTCCAAACTAATTGAAGCTCTATATTAAGCAATGTAACTACTTGAGGCATCCCCATATATTTTATGGAGTACCCCCATTTAAGGACATCTTGGGGACAGTGACGGATGTCCTTTCCACTCTCCAGTCTTTACATTTTTGGAGGGACGTCTTCTAAATCTTGGTAACACCTCCTGGGACATCCCCCTTGTCAAACTTACATTTAGGGATGGTTATGTCCAACCTCCCAGGAACATCAGTAAGCCCCTTGTTCAACATGATTTATGAAGCCCCCCAACCATCACATACCATAGCTGTTGGTTGGCTGCCTTTGAGAATTGAAGAAAGAATATTAAAAATTGTTTCTTAATCAACTTTATTGATGTTAGATCAATTTACTTGTATTTGATTTGAGATAGGTTTTGTTTTAAATATGGTTTTTTTTCTCAAGTCTAATGTTTATACTCCTGTACATCATAATTAGCTTGCTACTCATGTCAAACAGGGAAAAAAAAAAGAAAATAATAATAGGTAACTATTATCTCGTCCACCAAAACTTGGTCTCAAAAGTAACCATATCCTCTTAGTTACAGTTATACATTTCAAAAGATTTGGCAATTTGCAAAAATAGTGGATTAATAAGATTATAGTGTTTAAATTAATGGAACACAATTGAAGATGCTATGGGAAAAATTCAGTTATTATAACCTGAATGTTTTTCCTTGTAGCATGATCTAGGATTTAATATGTTTTCATAGCTACACATATATTTAAAATAATTGTAGCCAAATCTTCATTTTACAATATATTAGCCTTCTGAATTTTACCAGAATATAGAGCTGTTTTTACTTTTTACTATTAACAATTGTAGCTAACTCTTCATTTTGCCTGTAATTTTAAGGTTTAATTTTTGACAAATTTACCATCAATCTTCTTATGAGGCACATATCTGTAACAACAAGCCAGAATTGATGTTGCTGATAATGTTCCACCAACTCCAACAAATCAAAAGATCAAAAACCAAAAGAGAGAAAAAATATCATTGTATCTCTTGTTTTCAATTACTTTAACCTTATGGTTATTTTTTACTTAAACATTAATATTTAACTATTATTTAATTAGCCGCCCCCATGCCATTCCCAAAATATAGGAAAAAAATTTCCATCGATATCCTTGCATTCCTATCCCCAAAACTCAGAGAAACGTTGATATTAGGGCAATAATAAATTGATCACGGGTAAATCCTCTAGCACTAAAAACTGAGACATCCTCATTGAGCTCTGTAGAGTTTAACAAGTTCATACTTCATACAGAGAAAAAGACAAAAAAAATAAAAAATGGTTCTCTTCAAATATTCTAATAGAAAAATAAGGCAACGAGAACACTTGGAAGAAAATGAGCAACAAGATGAAGGAAGGATCTTGATCCCAACATATAACATGTAATTTTGCACCAAATTAATGATAGGAAGATAATGGTTAGTGAAGTGTTTGTAGATGATATCATATTTGGAGGTAATGATGACATGAGTGATGCCTTTGCAAATGAGATAAAAAGTGAATTTGAAATGTCTCTAGTAGGAGAGATAAAATTCTTCATAGGTTTAGAAATTCAACAGATGAAGAGTGGTATTTTTATCACATAGTCTAAGTATGTTAAAGAGTCATTGAAGACATTTGGAATGAGTGACTATAAACCAGTTGGGACACCAATGGTTACAGGTTGTAAACTGTCTAAGGAGGAGGATGTCGCATCTGTTGATGAAAAGGAGTACAGATCAATGCTAGGGAAACTGCATTATGTTGTTCACAACAGACCGGATATTGCTCATTCAGTTGTTTTAGTTGCCAGATTTTAGAAGAATTCAAAGGAGACACACTTGATAGCAACTAAAAGGATATTAAGATATTTGAAAGGTACTATTGACTATGGATTATGGTATCCATATGTAGGTAACTTTGATTTGAAGGTTTATACAGATGCAGACTAGGCAGGTAATGTTGATGGCAAGAAGAGCACAACCGGTGGTGTATTCTTTCTTGGAGGAAGACTTGTATCTTGGAGGAGCAAGAAGCATAGCTGTATATCACAGTTCACTACTGAAGCTGAATATATTGTAGCATATATGAATTGTACCCAGACAATCTGGATAAAATACATTCTGGAAGGATTCAAACTGAAGATTATAGATCCAGTAAATATTTTATGTTACAACACCAATGCAATAAATATTTCAAAGAACCCAGTGTTGCATGCTAGAACCAAGCATATTGAGCTGAAATATCATTTCTTAAGAGAAAAAGTGCATAGTAAAGATGTGTTACTAGAGCATGTATCTACTAAGGAGCATCTTAGCAGATATCTTTACTAAACCTTTGCCTAAGAGTATTTTTGAGTATCTTAGAGGTCAGCTAGGGGTTGTGCCTCTACATGAGGTCAATTGAGAAGATGTGGAATACATCAGTCTGAGAGCTAATTGAATAATCCCGAAGCAGGATTGGTGTAGAGTGGAGTTATTCCACAAGGGGAGCATCAAGTTGCAGATTGTTGATGCAGAACATTGAAGTATGAAACTGCATGTTTTACTTTCACTTTGGCATTGTTGTCAAAGGGGGAGAAGAACTATATGATTATGGGGAGAAGAATTGTATGATTGATAGAGAAAATATCTATAGCCAGTTACCAACTGAAGACATAGAGACTTATTTGAAGGAGAGTACATGGTAAAATGTAAACCAAGATTCCTATACCTGTGTATGTGCACTACTCTCAATCATCATAGTCAAGGGTATTGATACTTGTATTTCCATCAATGCCAAAGGGGGAGATTGTTGGCATTTGCATGAAGATTGCATTGATGAACTATTGAGTTGTCATTGATATCAATTATAACTAGTAATGATGTTGTTTTACAACCGGTAGGTGAGCTAGTGAAGGAAACCGATATTACTTGAGAAGCAGTGAGATCAACCGGTAACCCTACCTGTTGATGTGCTAAACCCTAACCGATGGAGCTTGGTGAATCAGTTGTATTGGTTTATGATCAAATGATGAACGGTAATGATTATGCCACATATGCATGTTGTATGTGAAGAGTTTCAAATGGTTTTTGGCACGTAGAGATAATGATTTTATCTTGGGAATGGGCGAGTATATTGAATAAAGTAGAAATCGCATGATTAGTTATAGAAATTGATGAAGCGGTGATCAAGGAGTGGTTGAGGCTGTCTTGAATAATGTGAAATAATTTCTATGTAATCTAACAGTCATACTTGAACTGATTTGTTTGTAATCTCTATGAGATCTTAGGTTTGTGATGTGTTACTGACCTATTGTTTTGCTTATAAGGTTGATGAGTTTTATTGTAGTGTTGGTAATTTTGGTTAAGTGTAAGTGTGATTGGTTGTCAAACCAGAAGGTGTATCTATAGTATGTGTGAAGGCAGATAGAAGCATGAAAAGGATCTGATCAAGCAGAGTAGTGCTATTCACCAGATCAGAAAAGCCTTGTTGTTCTCTAACAATTACAACAGTCAAATCCCTTAATCGATTAAGCTCTAACAAGCTTAGTGCTATCTAAATCCTCTAACTAGGTGATCCATTAGTTTGGATTTCAAATCCTCTATCGAGGTTACTCCTAAGAAGGTTTTTCTTCTAATAGGGCATTATAGTAAATCCCTTAACCGGGTGGTCCCTAACAGGATCTGTTCCTAACAAGACTTTGTGTAAAGCTTTAACAATCTTGGCTCCTAACAAGGCTAACTTCCAAAGAGTTCAGAATGCTTGTGGGTATTCATCCCCATTGTGGTTTTTCCCATTTGGGTTTCCACATCAAAATCATTGTGTCAAGTGGTGAATGTTTTTGTGGTTATGTTTGCTATAATTTAATTTTCTTAACTATTAAATCCACTTAGATATGATAAGATGACTGCTAGTAATCTGAAATGTGCTTTTACTATTGTTAGTAAGGTATTTGAATGTTTTTGTTAAAAGGTTTTGAGAGTTTCAAAGCTATTATACTGTTATTCTGTTATGACAATCAACCAATATACTTGACAGTGATATTGCAATTTGTAGTTCAGTGTTTGAACCAGTTAGTTCTAAGATTGACTTGTGAGATTTTTTTTGATATTGGTGAAAGTTTAGTCAGTTTCCCATCTACTGATTCACCCCCCCTCTTAGTAGTTGTTCGGATCCTTATTGATTCATCATACCATCAGTTCCTTGAGAAGGAGCTGGTGATTTTTGATTCCTCTCAAAATTTTCTTGTTTATGTCTTTCAACAAGTAGAGAAAGTTCCCAAGGAATTGAAGTTCCTTGAGCTGGAGCTGGTGGTTTTTGATTCCTTATTTGTTGCTCTTTTATTGCTAACTCTTCTTTTAACTTCCTTATCTCCTCATTATTTTGCAATACTTGAATAGTGGCCTGATTTAATGCTTCCTATGTCTCTTCTATTTGTCTTTTCCAATTTTCTTCTCTTTCAGCCACAACTTTATGTGTTTCCTTCATTTTCAAAGTGGCTCTTCTTATTTCTTCATTATTCTGCTTCGAAATTTCTTCCAAAAAATTCATTTTCTTATGAGCTTCAAAAAGATCTGTTTCAACTCAGGACAACATCATTGCTTTGACCAATTCTACATCTTCTTCTACTCTTCCTTTATCTATACCATGGGGAATTTATTCTTCAACTAGTATCTCTTTTCCCTTTGTTCTAACAAATTGTGGAGGAGAAGGTGGTAGTTGGGTTTCAAAATCATGGGAAGGAGATGAATGAGTTTGATTAACCTCAAACTCTTTAGAAGCTTCCAATATTTCAGTATCTTCTCCCGAGGGTGCGGAAGAATGAGGGGACTATTGAATTTCAATGTCATCCGAAGATTGATCATCAATAGATTATTTTGGGCGAGGATGGTTTAGTGATTTTCTCAATCCCTTGTTCTTTTAATGGCATATTATCAGCATTTGGTTGATCAGGCTGTGTTGACATAGGGGAAACATTATGAATGGAAAGCATGACAAGAGGGTTTTGAACGAGAATATGCTGGACAGTCTCATTAGGTTCTGTAATGGAGGGGTCATCAGGAGCCCCATGGGTGTCAGAAGGAGGGCTAGATTCTTCTCTTGTTTCTTCTCTATTGATTTTTTTGGTAGAGCTATGAGTAAATTTAGAGGTCCAGGACTCTTCACTTTCTATTTTCCACTTTTTCTTTGATGGGTCCTCTTTCATGATTTCTATCCCCTTATCTGTCCTTTTTGTTTTCTTATTTGAGGGTTCCCCTTTTTCTATTTTCAAGATTTTTAACATGGGCCCCTTCTTTACCTTTTTGACAAGCGAGGACAAAATTTTTAACCATTGGTCTTTCCCTGATTCCTTCTTTAATAAATGATCTTTTACAATAAGATGAATTAAACTACGGTATTTTATATGACCATCTTTTTCTTTTACCCTAGCTATCATAGAAGAAATCTGTGAAAATAGGAAAGAAGGAAGATTAACTCAAGCTTTCGGCCTAGTGTTTGTATACCTCAAATAGATTAGGAGTCACATGCCTGGGCCTAAAATTGTGCCATACAACCCTTCGTAGGTGAAAAATTTCATAAGCCAAAGCACTACTGTTTTCCATGGCTCCTCCAAGCTGCTTCTATTCATACCTTTAGTGCTACCTTTGTGTAAATGTAACTCAGGATGCTTCTCATTTCCTTCATGGAATAAACTGATCACTTCATCAAAATTAGTATGGCCTTTCTTTATCAACTCCCCTTTAGCAGAAATTCCTAAGAGCTCAATTATAACTTGGGATGTTACTTCAATTATCTCCCCTCCTACTCTGGTAACACTAACATGACAAATTTCCACAAATTCTTCTACAATTTTTGGTGAAAACCCTTCATACATTTTAACAAACCTTAGCCAACCCACTTGCTCTAACAATCGTTTAGTTTTTGGGTCTAAACTGATTTTTTTGGCTCAATAGTTCTTTTATTCCCCATTTCTTTCTCACTAATTTTTTTTTGCTTCAACCTTTGCAAATTAGATTCAGCTCACAAAACATAGAATAAAAAATCTTTCGTGAAAGATAAAAGATATGTTCAGGGTAATCCTTAATTACACACACATTTTTCATTAACTTCATACTAATTTTGCATGATCTGCCCGCCATTATGTTGTACTTTGCTTCAAGATTTGCTGAGTTGGCGGTGACTCTAATATGTGTGTTAATCATCGTAATCATTACTTTTTAGAATTTGAAATGACAACTGACGTCATTTCAACTCATCCCTTATCTCTTTGTTTAATACTTTTTAACATAATGTTAATATGGTTAAAATGCTGGTGGAAACTTTATACAAACAAAATTCACTATGCCCTACTTTTATATCCACAAAATTAGAAAATAATATTTTGAAAATAATACCTATGATAAATATTTACCTTTTAAACATTCAATGTATACTGGTCAAGAGCCATCATGCGAAACCGATCATTTTGCTACTAAAGAAAAGCGATATATTGATCACGAACCATAAGGAGTATCAACTTATCATTAAAAATGGCAAGCTAATTAGGAGTTACTCAAGGCTCTTTTTGTATGGACCACGTAAACATTAACTAATGAAACAATCTTCAAAACTTTCAACATTAGGGACTATCAGGAACAAGAGGAGCATTGTTGCGGTAAAAGACTTATTTCTAGAAAATTGAGAGCCATTAGGAATCATCAGGAGAAAACTGTAGTTGATTTGGGAAAAGCCGCCATTTTTGGCTTTCAATTCTTCCCTTAGGTATGAATCACCATTTGTGGTTTTCAATTCACCCTTGAGGTAGGCAATCATTTCTAGTTTACAATATTCCCTGATTTTTTTTTTTAGGGGGGGAGATAAACCACCATTTATGGTTTTCAATTTACCTCCTTTATTTTGTCTTCTTGCTGGAATTATTTAGAATTGAGATTCATCATAGAAGTGATATCTTCTATGGTGAAATGTTTAATTTTGGACTGCAACTCTTCAAGGAATTATTCTTTAGATGTTGGTTTGTGATATAATTTGAGACAGTGACCATTAACCAACATGATTCTCTTTTCTCCATCAATAGGTACTAATTGCACTGCACCATTGTCAAAAACTTGATCCATCTCATATGGCCCTAGCCATCTAGTATGAATTTTTCCTTTGAATTCCTGAAACTGAGAATCAAACAATAGTGCCCAGTCTCCCTTCTTGAACTACCTAAAAACAATATTCTTATCATGCCATAAAATTCTTTGACTCTGAACCAACTCTATTTTCTATAAAGCTTCCATTCTCATTTCATCTAATCTATTCAGCTACAAAATTATCTCCTTCTCTGCATTAGACAAATTTATACCAACTTCTAAAGCTGTTCTCAAGATTTGTAATTCAAACTCTACAGGCATAACTAGAGTTTTTCCATGGACCCATTCATAAGGAGAAAACCTTGTTGTGGTTTTCCAGGTTGTATTATATGCCCATACTACCTCGTCCAATCTATCTGACCAATTTGATTTCCTCAGTGATACAATCTTTGTTATTATATTTTCCAATTTACGGTTGGTGACCTCAACTTGACCATTTTCCTATGGGTGATATGGTGAATACTTCCGATGTGCCATTTTGTACTTGTGCATGAAAGCCTCCATCATAAAAGATATGAATTGCGGTCCTTGGTCAAATACTATCCGCCGTCACCTACTTTATCCTCTCTTGCTACTAGCAATGCTTTCACTTCGGCTCATTTTGTCACATAATCTATACAAACCAAGATATAGTGATATCCTCTGGAAGGAGGATCAACAGGCCCCATGAAGTCAATTCATTATTTTTGAAATAGTTCTAAGACTATTTGCGGTTGAAGTGGCATCTCCATTGTTGTTGTTGGTCTCCCCTTGTGCTGGCACTCATCACAATGTTTCACATAGAATGAAACATCCTTAGTCATGGAAGGCCAATAGAAACTGACACCCAGGATTTTATGAACTGTTCGCATCATAGAGTAATGTCCTCTTTCTAGTTCATGATGACAAGCATGAATGATGTCATAAACATCCATCTCTTGTATACACTTGCAAAGAACATGATCAGGGCATAATTTAAATAAGAGACCATCAATCCATTGGAATCTAGATCTAACATGGATAAATCTTTTCTTTTGTTTATGGCTAAAATGATTTGGACACTTCCCTACAATAAGATAATTTGCAATGTCAGCAAACCAAGGAGATTGTACTGAGGTAGCAAACAAGAATTCATCTAGAAATGCATCATTTACTGGGTTATTATTTTCCTGAAACACCATCCTAAAAAGAAAATCAACAACAACATTATCCTTTCCTAGTTTATCCACAATAGTAATATCAAATTCCTGCAATAATAACAACCATTTGATTATATGTCCTCCCACAACAACTTTATTCATTAAATATCTAATGGCTTCATGATCAGTGTGGATAAATACTTTATAACCAGTAATGTAATGTCTAAACTTATTAATTGCATACACAATAGCTAAAAATTCTTTCTCAGTTGTTGTATAGTTACTCTCTATTGGGCTTAAGATTCTACTAATAAAGTAGATGGCATGCATTGCTCCTTTCTCATCTTTTTGTCCTAAAATTGCTCCAATTGCAAAATTAGATGCATCTATGTGAATGTAAAATAGTTCTCCCCAAACTGGTCTCTTTATTATGGGTGAGGTCATTAAGGCATACTTGATAACTTCAAATTATTTCTAGCAATCAGTTGTCCAAAAGAATTCTGAATCTTTCTTGAGCAATGTAAACAAGGGTTCCACCATTTTGTTGAATCCTTCAATAAATATTCTATAATAACCTGCA
Source organism: Cryptomeria japonica (assembly GCF_030272615.1). Classification (NCBI taxonomy): domain Eukaryota; kingdom Viridiplantae; phylum Streptophyta; class Pinopsida; order Cupressales; family Cupressaceae; genus Cryptomeria; species Cryptomeria japonica. The sequence goes on from NC_081412.1 coordinate 222,259,195, forward strand.
TGTCCAAGAAAGCTTCTAACATCAATTTGTGTTTTGGGAATATCAATCTGCTGAATAATTTCCACCTTCTTTGGATCGACTTTAATTCCTTCCTTAGAAATGTGATTCCCTAAGACAATCCATTTTGTCATCACAAGAGAACACTTTTTATGGTTCAGTGATAGTCTACGATCTTTGCATCTTTGCAACACTTTATCCAAACTCATCAATGCTTCATAAAATGTTTTCCCATGTACAATAAAATGATCTATGTACACCTCTACACACGAAGTAGTCAAATCTACAAAGATAGCTAAAACAACTCTTTGAAAAGTAGCTGGTGCATTACAAAGTACAAATGGTAAGACCCTATATGCATATATTCCCCAAGGACATGTGAATGTTCTTTTATCCCGATCCTTAGGAGCTACTTATATTTGATTGTATCCACTAAAGCCATCCAAGAAAGAGAAATAGTCACTACTAGATAAGTTATCCAGAACTTGATCAATGAATGACAAAGGAAAGTAATCCTTTTTAGTGGCTTTATTCAATTCTCTATAAAAAATACACACATGCCACTTTCCATTCTTCTTTGGTACTACAAACAGTGGAGAAACCCACTAACTATCCAGAATTGGATAAATAAAACCCACTTGCAATAATTTTTCTATTTCTTGCTTAACAAATTTCCTCAAGGCTGGGTTAATCCTTCTTTGTCCCTGCCTCACAGGTTTGAAATCCTCAGTGTAAATGTGGTGTGTACAAATAGAAGGATATATTCTTGTCATATGTTTTGCTCCAAGAAAATGCTTCTGTGTGTTTCTCCAAGATAAGTTTTAATTCTTCCTCTTGTGTTGAAAGCAATGATGAATTAATAAAAAGAGGTTTATCATTGGAGATCAAAATTTCCTTGGGGTCACTTTTCTCCTTAGATGGGTCTCCAATGAGTGTATTGAGAGGACAAGGATGTTTTTCTTTATTATGTAAAGCTTGATCATGACATTCTCCTCTAATCTCTTCATAAGGAGGATTCCTTTCATCTTCTTGCCCAAAAATCTTATCATCCAATTTTTTTCCTTGTTCTATATATTCCTGATATTCTTCAACATGTTTAGATATAGTCACCATAGCTAATTCCACCACTCCATCTCCTTCTGTATCCATCTCTTCATCTATCCAATTCTAATTATCAGGATGGAATGTTGGCTTATTTAGAGGATAAAGAGTTAATTCTTTTTGCTTTTGTCCATTGGAAATTGTCATACTTCTATATCTGCAATCAATTAATGCTACCGCAATTGCTAACCAAGGTCTTCCCAAAATGATCGGATATGCTGATTCTTTCTTTATAGCTTTGAGCACAAAAAAGTCAACTGGATAGTCTCAAGTATCAATGGTAACCATAACATTTTCTAGAATACCTTCGGGTTTGATAGTAGATTGATCTGCTAATTGAAGCGCAATTGTTATTGGTTAATTCCTTGCATTCCCAACATCTTTGCAATATTCGTAGTAATAAAATTTATATCAGCTCCAAGATCAATCAACACATTAGGTATCTCAACTCCTCTTATGCTCAAGGTAATCATAGGACTCCCAAGATCACTATATTTATGAGTAAAAAAGCTTCCTGATAATACATCAGTAAGTTTAGTCCCTACTTGAATTGTGGGAGGAAGCTTGCGTTTTCTTCCTGGAGTTTTTACACAGAGTGATTTAACAATTTGATTACTTTTTGGAATATCCTTGATAGCCTATAACAAAGGAATTTCTATGTTAATCTTTTTCAATTCTTGGAGAAGTGGAGAGTCTTCTATGCTAGTATATTCTGGTTGGGAGGTATGAAGAGGCATCCAAGGTATCTCTAACCACTCCAAATATGGTGCTTCATTAACTTTTACCTCATCTTTATCAACATTCCTATTCTTCTCTTGAGGTTCCTCACGTTTCTCCCTGTCCTTGTCTGAAAGGAACATTGTGATTCCTAAGTTGGATATTGTCAACTTCTATCACATTCAGAGTGGGAGGATTCAAATTAATGTTAAATGTTTATTGTTGCCGATTGTTCTTCGGATTGGGAACTAGTTGAGCTGTAATTTGAGGTTAGTTTACCTATTCATTAATAGTATTTGGACCTATGATAAGCAGTGGGGGTTGTCCCCAAGGTCTTTTTGGGCCTTGATTCTATCATGGCTGAAATTGGGATTTGATTCTATTGCCATGGCTATTGGTTAGGCTGCTACTATGGTTGATTCCATTGTGGTTGATTTTTCTACCACAGTTATTGATTCCATTGTGGACTAATCCATTCTGAAGGTCCCCAAGCTGCAGGACATGGCTGCATTAGATAAGGAGGAATCCATTGATTAGGATTTTTTCATTGATTTGAATTCCAACTGTTTCGAGGACCAGATTGTAAAGAGTAAGAATTATATCTAGAATTTTGTGGTCTATGGCCAACATAATTCTGCTCTTCTTCCACAATAAGAGGTTTCTTCAAATGATTCTTAATATTTAGTAAGAGATTACAAGAGCTTGTTGGATGGTTTTTTCACAAATTTCATAAAGGTCAGCCTAATTTAATGGACACTCCTTTAACAAATGCTTTCCCCTACATTTGGAATAATAAATAGCTAAGGGCTCAATGTTTTTCTTGTCTACTTACGTATTAAGATGGAGGATCAAGTTATTTTTCAAGTTTGCAACCTCCTCCATCACTTTGGATACATCAAGTGGGGTAGCTTTAGTTCTCCTATAATCCCTAGTCCCAACTCTAGTCCTAGAGTAGTTTATGTAGATATCAATAATTTCCTCAAGAGGGATTTTATTGATATCTCCTTTTCCCATTAAGTTCAAAGCTTCTTTGGATTCATCATCAATTTCCCTTAAGAAAATTGTCCTACTAATGTCTTGATTGAGTCCTTCAACACCCCTTTTATAGACAAACATGAACTGATCAACATGATCTTCCAAACTCTCATCTTCCACCTGCTTCATTTGGAACAATTCCTCTTTTCTATCTCTTACGTGACAATAATCTTCGTATTTATCCAAGAATACAGTTTCCATTTCTTGCCATGTTGAGATAGAACCAACTCTTAAACCCATGAACCATCCTAATGCTGATTCTTTTAGAGTAGAAGGAAATAACTTCAATTTATGATTATCAGATGTATAATCATAAGTCTGACACAAGAATTTAAACTCAAATTTAGAAACTGGTTAGGGTCTTCAAAAGTTTTCCCCCTAAAAATTGGTAATATTGAGGGTAAAATGTTTTTCATAAGAGGTTCATGATCCCCTAAATTTAAATTATTAGGATACGAGAACATCCTATTGCGTGGAGGATCCTCAACTTCCACACAGTCACCCATTTTGTGTTGTTGTTGTTGTTGTTATTCAAATTTTTCAACTTGTTCTTTGTTGTTCTTTCCGCAGTCGATCAGGATTATAATGCCTTGGAAGAAATCTTCCAAATTGATCTCTAGATCTTCTCATCAACCGTTTGAATTTTCCTTATCAACACTAAATCTCCAACTTTAATAGCCATATGTTTTAAGTGTCCCCAACAACGATGCCAAAAATGGTGGGTAAGGTCGTTGATGTCACAACTTGCACCATTTAAATTATTTTTTGTTATTGAACTAGGGTGTGTCTAAAAGGTGTCTGTGATAAGGAGATATTCAGTTTTGGGGGGTTTTTGCACTATAAAATAGTGACTTGGGTTGGATCATGCTCCATTAGGAGCTCTCTTTTGACTAAGTTTTAAGACTAAAAGAAAAAAATTCAAACATAAATTAATGAAACCTAACTATCCTAAGAAGGATTCAGATTTGATATCAAGAGTTTGAATTGAACAAAAAGATTTAACCATGAAATTATCTAATCAAAAACTTGAATAACTTCTAATTTCCCATAAATTCGAATCTATAATTAGATGATGAGAAATGAACCTATTTTACGTTTGCAAGAAATGAAACCTATATTATGAACACAGGAAATGAAATCTAATTAAACTAACATGAAAGCAACTAAATTCCATGAGTTAATCTAACAATGTTTTTTCTCTTTTCTTAATATTAAATTCGTCATCTTGATAACTATCGCAGAAACAAAATGCATTTACTGAAAAGGAATTAAACAAAAATGAAAACTGAAACTTCTTAACATTCACCAACCAAAACATCATCTGCATGAGGAATGAATAACTAAAACTTCTGTAATCAGATTCCTAATTACTTAGAACTCTTCATCATGTAAACTAGACAAAATGAAATCAAATTTAATAAACAAAACTAAAAATGTAAAAGAAATAACGCAAGGATCACCTCCCTTCAGTCGAGTGGGCCCTGCTCTTCCTGTAGTGGGATCCAAAAAACATGAATTCTTAGATCAACTTTTGATTTTCATTGAGATATACCTCCATAAGGAAGTAAAACAGGTTACAAAATATAATACTCTATTGCTGGCTAACTTATTGACTTGTTGACTATCTAACTAGCTTTCTTGAAGAAAGCGAGGGTATATTTATGCATATCCTTTATTCAAATTCAAACTAAGATTACCTGCTTAAAACAAAATAGCAATTACAAAACCAAATTGAAGAAGACTTAAATATAAAATTAAATAACTCTAAAGAGAAGTTAAAGTTCTTAGTGACAGCTGAAGAACTATATGTAAAGAAAATCAAGGGGATCTTCTATCTGGAATGATCAAGAGTTATCATCAACTTCGTGGTAACTGAACTAGACTATCTTGCTTGTTAACTTAAAACACATTCAAGAATGAATTTATGAAGATAAAACTAAACATATTGATACTTTTCTGATAATTTAACCATCTATTCGTGCATACAAGTAGAAAGTAAAGCATTTAATTAAAAGATACTATTTCTAATATTTTCCCTATATAGCAACATATAATAGCAGAAACAAGTAAACATGCACACATTTAAATATGTTGCCAGACATATTAGTCCACTAAACATTAATATTTTAAAGTATAAAGTATGATTAAAAGTTTCATGATGATGCACTCATCAACAAATTGTAAAACAATTGAGCATCCTTCTTGTCAATGCCACGGTCCTTAAGCTTTGCTCATAGCTCAATTGCTTTTGTGACATAATAATGGATCATATCAAAATCCTTGGGATCCAACATTGTGAGTTCATTGTCAAGCTTGTAGCCCCTAATCTCATCAACTTGGCCATACAATTTGCCAAATATATCTCGAGCCTCTTTAATTGTAGTACATTTATCAATGTGAAAAATGAGGTCATTTGATACATACTTTCTCAAAGTTCCAAGAGCCATAAAATTTTTAGTGAGACATTTTGATTGGTTTTAGGATCCACTGGTGTTGTCATTGTTCCATTTATGTAACAAATGAGTCATTTTTCCATTAACTTACTCCATGCTTTAATTTTCCAAAATGCATAGTTATGTGGAGTTAGAAAGGGAAATTTAGGAGAACCTATAGCAAAAAAATGAAAGAGAACAAGATAAAGAGAGGCACAATCACATAAGACACCCCCCCCCCAAAAAAAAAATTTTAAAAAATTTAAAAAAATGATGATTTGACACTTTATACTTAGTGTATGTACAATGGGCCACTTGCAAACAATGACAACATGGGATTTTGTTTTCAAGATTATAACTGCCTCAAATAGGCTATATAAGACTCAAACCAATAATGCACAAGATTTAAGCTAAGATCTAACAAAATTACAAGTACCAAATAGGCCATAAAAGACCAAATTCTAAAAGTGACATTTATACTCAAAATGGTGAAAAACTAATAGCACCACACGAAAGTAGACAAAAAATTATGCACTTTCAAAAAAAATGGCACCTGAAAAGGAGGTCATATGAGTCTGAACGGAACCTGAGAAGTTGTAGAGTTGAGGATTGGAAGGGTGCAGTTGTGAAAAACTAAAAAATTCTAAAACAAATTCCTCCAAAATAAAAAAAATAACCATACCACTATGAAGAGCATGAAAAATTAGCCCGAATTAAAAAAAAAATCAGTAAAAAGGCCTCAAAATGACCAAGTTATGAGCCTTCAAAGTTGGACTGCAAAATAAAAAAGCTTGATGGAGAAGGGTATTTTTTTTTCAAAAAGTGCTGACATTAGCAATTCTCTAGGATAAATTTGATGGGTATATGGCCGTCATGCAAAACATCCCCCATGCTTGCATGGCAATATGTATTGTACAAACTACTAACATGGCAGTATGATCAGGTGACACGTGGTGGGTACAAATGCTGACTGGACCTACCGACTGTGTATGGACTGTTGACTGTGTATGTATTGTTGATGTGGTGGATCCATACATTGTTGATTAGAAGACACATGGCCATTTGTGATTAGATCATATTGTATGACTGCTACTAACAAGTTTATTGGCGTGGCCTGTACAGTTGCCCTATGTGGCATGTTGACGCGATGCCTACTAGGCACTAACGTGGTGAATCAAGATGAGACACGTGTCTCTTGCTTGGTGCCTAGGTGTGCGCTATGTGGTCAAATGAAAAAAATATCTGTGGCAGCCTATTGTAGTCATTGATGGTGAATGAGGAGGTGGGGAGCTCGGGCAATTGTGGTGGTGGTGGCCCAGAAGCAACGACTTGAGGGTAGAATAGAGGACCAACCGTGGGGACTATGAACTAGAGGCAATAAGGACAACAATGGATGAGTAGTTCCAGATGAGGAGGACAACATGGAAGACATGAGCATCGGATGATACACGACAACGACGACAATACCTGCAAATGGTGCAGGTGACAAAGTATAGTGGGGGGGAATCTATGGACCCCCCACAAACCAATTTTTTTTTTATAAAATAACACTTTTGAAATACAATTAAAAACAATGAATAATAAATCAAATTTTCAAAAAAAATCCTCAAGAAAATATTTATTTTTAAATTTTTTTTTTGAAAAAATACGTATCATACCGCCAAGGAGGCAATTTTTTTTCCTAATGCCTGAGAATGAAGTTGACCAAATATAGCTGAATTTATAGTCAAAATTTATGGAAATGACCTCTTGGACTCAATGGAAATGTTGGTTTTGGCGTAGTACACTCCCAAATGACATTGCTACTTAGATTTGAATCTACAAATACACCAAGATCTCTCCAAAAAGGCTACACAATGGTGCTCCAATGGCTTTGATACCATGTAAGAATTTGCCACTAATAACCAAGATATAGAGGCCAATGAATAACACAACACACCAGAGACAAAGATAGATAAAAACAAATTGTATTCTCATCAAGATGCAAAAATCAATCAATTATAAAATAAACATGAACTTGCTTATAAAGGCAAGGCCATAGGGAAATGAGAGCACACAATCATGACATATGACCCAATGAGATATAAGGGTAGGTAGGGGTAGGTAGGAGAAATAATAGAATATTCCACTAAAGGCGGATCACGCACTGAAGGTGGAATGTGATAACAAGATAACACCAGAAAAGGTGGAATTTCTCCTACAACCATCTTCCCTAGATGCACACTTCCCTAAGTGTCTCATATGAAAACTACAATGAATGCATTATCCTAAGTCAACTTAAGTAAAGTGTAATTATGAGACATAATTTATCTCAACAATTTTTATTGTTTGTGTTTATGATAATGTGAAAATAAAGATATTATGATACTAATATGAGACGCTTATATTCTAACTTGAATGCATGATGAATTTCTTTTTGCATATTAGAGAACTATGTCAACATGATCTTGTGTTTAGATAGAAGAATTGTTTGTGTGGAAGATGAATTAGAGTGATACAAGTAAGGTTGAACGATCAATGACATGGGTGATATGAAAAGATGAATCATTGTGAAATCTTGTGCTTTTAGATAATGCAGCAATTTCACCATTGAGCCTTATTATGTCTAAATGGAGTTTTTGTACACCAAGGTATGAAAGACCAAGGTATCAATGATATTCAATTGTATTAGTAGACATTTAGTAGACAAGGAGTGAACCTATCCATTCTAGGGTTATTGTATTAAGGGTCAAGTTATGTGCAATAGTCACAAGCATAGTTATCCTTAACTTTCATTTTTGCATAGGATACTTGCCAAATGAACATACCAACACACACACACAAAATACCTGTGCCCCAAAACTTAATGGAAACACACCATAAATAACAAACAAGAAAAATAATCGTGAACCATCTCTGATGCTCTAGTCACTCGTGGACATCCCTGAGTAGCATAGGAACATGATCCACAACAATCAATAAAAGATAAGACTAACTAGACCATTTTGATTTGTGTCATTGTTTGATTGATTTATGTGATGATCGAAGATAGAAATTAAGATGTTTTGTTTTAGAGATTTCATACTCGGTATAAGACCAATCTATCTATTTTTTAGTGTACCCTTCCTTGTATAACACAAGTTGATGATTGATTGATAGGGATTGATGGATTGGTTAACAATACATGTGATTTGTTTAATTGTGGACTTTGATGATAGTTTGCCTTTGGCTAAGTTGATTTGATTTACAATCTATGTTTGATTTGTATCTGTTCAGGTACTTGTTCTATGAGGGATAGTTTATTGCTTGGATTTTTAGATCAAGTTTTTTTATGATATTTAGGGGTTTTTTAGGAATTTTTGTGATTTTTAGAGGTTTTTTCAAGACTTTGTCTTTTTAGGGATTTTTTCATGATTATGGTTTTGCCCCCAGTTAGGACTAGGATAATGTGGTGCAATCCAATATGAAGTGATACTAACACAATAGGAATGATAGGTTCCATTACCAAATGTGACATATCCCAATCCATGGGAGATATCTTACTAAGTGTAGCATCATAAATTGTCACTGGGCCAATTCACACCTCATGTTTGTGCCCCTAATTTAGCGCGCCTCCTCCTCATCTCCTATTTAGGTTTGTTTAGTGCCTTAACTCTAGTTGATGCCATGTACACCTGCCAATTTATTTCCTAGATGGGTGTCCTTCTCCATGGGGCTAAAATCATGGTCTATAAATGAGAAGGACTAGGGCACTAGCATCATGGTCCCTCTTAGTTGGAGTATATTTCAAAATGGGGCAAGGGTATCACTTCTCCAGTGGGAATTCAATTGTGTGGCTCCGCATGACCATTGGAGGTTGGCCTAATTGGTAATGACCTAGATACCCCTATATAAAGACATTTGATCAACCTAATTTCATTTGAACAAGAATTCCAATCATCTCCAATCACTCTTGCATTCGTGAAGCATTCATCATCAAGCATTTTTAGAGATCTTCAAGGCTGCATATTCTTCATTCATCCATTGTGGAGCTAAATTACATCTTTCATATGCAATAATATGTGTGTGATTAGGGTTTTGTCATGTAAATTCCATTTCATACAACATATGTGATTACATTCAAGAAGCAAAGCATAATTATCAACAATTGCAGATCTGAGGTGTACCTTTCCATTATTAGTAGTTGTATTATTCATTCAAGGTTAATTCCTAAATTGGGGTTTGACTTAGGCAAACTCCTATTCCCAATCATTTTCCCTTCTCTACTATGTGTAGGAATAGGTATAAAGTTGCAATTCTAAGAATCAACATTATTTATAGAGACAAATAGATTCCCCTTTGGATGATGAAAAGTGTGGAGGACCAGAGTGACGAGCATTTTGGTCCCAACAATTCAGGCCGACCTTCTAGGAATAGATTCAAACATTCACATATTTCTCAAATCTATGTTCATGGCTCTGTTTGATGAATGTAGCTCACTGTTTGTGCATAATCTCTTCGATTTGAACACATTTACCCTAATTTCAACATTTTTTAAATTCAACTTAAAAAGAGGGAATCAAACTCCAACCAGTGGATCTAATCATAATTCTTATCCCTATCTTCGTTTAACTAATGTTAGAACAATTGGATCCACCCCTCTTTAATGTAATTGGTTCCTAAGCAAAAATTAGTGGTTTTACCAGATCATTTGGCGAAACCCTAATTTTTTACCATATTACATTTTTGGTGAACCCAACTTCTTACACCCTTATTTCTGATTTATGTTCTTAGATCTAAGTGCTTAAGCATTTTAAAATTCAAATTCACATTTACAAGTTTAATTTCCAATTGAATTCCATAAATTTAGAGGTTAAACTCAACAAACCCTAATTTATAATTCTAAAAATTGATTTTTTGGGTTGCTTAATTTAGATTAATTATTTCAAATTTGATTAGGGAGCATTTTAATTTTCAATTTTTCATTCATAGATCTTATTTTAATCAAATTACATAAATTTAGAGGTTGAATTCACAAAAGCCCTAATTTATTCTGGTTAATTTGATTTGTGGGTTGCATAATTCATAACTTCTATTTCCAGATATGATTTTAAACATTCATAATGATAATTAATAGATCTAGTTTAATTGCCATTTGGCATATAATTATATTTCTTTTCACTTATATTTATCATAATCATGTATCAGATAATGGTTTCTTTCACTTTACATTGCTTCTTTTCATTCATAACATTTTAAACTATTGAATTTTTAGAATTTCCAAATTACTTCCTATTAATCTTTTCAATCTCAAAGCTTTTATCCATAGTTCATGTTACATTATGGTGATATTTTAAGGAAAATTCATAATATATACAGATCACATCAAAGCTTTTGTAGATCCTAATCCTAGAGATGCTAATAAAAAACCTAATACTTGTACCTCTCCTAGGGTATCTAATGTGAATGAAGAAATCTAGCTAATACTCGTATCAATGATCTCTCTAATAGAAAGAAAGCATTAAAAAATAAATATGACACCATCTTCTTCTCATTCACATACCCTATCGCAAAGGGAGCAAGATCAAAATATTGGTGTTTCAATCTCTCTAGATCCCCCTTATTCTCCTAGAGCCTATCTTAACCATCAAAACATTTGTAGATGAGATGATGTTATGAATTTCATTCATGATCTATCTCCCAACATAACATTAAGTAAATATGAGACTTTATATGATAAGGATCTTCCTTCCCAACCCATCAAAGAGTATATGATGTTATGCATTTTATTCATGATCTATCTCCCCACATTAAATTAAGTAAATATGAGACTTTATATGATAAGGATATTCCTTCCCAATCCATCAAAGAGGATATGAATGATGATAGAAATGAAAATCTCCTTACATAAGATATTCCTTCTTCATCTACTTTTCCCTTAGTTCCTTCTAAATACACTTATACTACAAAGTTTAGAGATATTCATTAAAATGTTCCTCCTTCTCAATTAAGAAATTCTTATAGGAGTGTCTATAACATCATATCAAAACAAGGTTTTAGAGGACAAAGACTTTTAAAATTTAAACAAGGAAATCGAGTCCCTATAAACCCTCCTACAAAAATTACTACCAAAGGTCTAGGATATTATCATGATTCACCTATGGATGATCTCCTTAGAATTCAAAACTTTAAATATTATCTTGCAAGATATAATACTTATCGTCCATCTAAGGGTGCTTCTTCTTCAAACACCCCTTTTTGCTTGCATCACAAAACTAATGATCAATGATACCAATGATTGCCTAGATTTTTAAAATGGACTACAAGGACTCATTGATAATGGCATAGTGAAAATCACAGATGAAAATCCATCTTCTTCTAACAACCCTTGTCCTAAATAACAAGAGACAATACCTAATCCTATTGGTGATCAAGAGAAATTAGCTACTAGAATATTTTGGAGATTGAAATATGATAAGAATATTGTCTTTCCTTTCATTAAAATTAATCACAATTATAAGCACAAGGAAGGTAATGAACATTGTCTTTTTCATCATAGTTATTCTCATTTTCTTGGAGAGTGTAAAGCATTTAAAACATTTGTTCAAGAACAATATGATAGGGCTCGCATATCTCTTACAACTAATCTTGCACTCTTTCTTGATGAAGAAGTAGAACCTTGGCACTCCATTCACCCTTCATGTTTCTCCTCGCCCTATGACACAAGTAGTTAACTTAATTGGGGGCTCTTTGTCATAAGAGGTGATGCTATTTCATTTACAATTATCTTGGGGCAGCAACATAATTTATTCTTGCTTCTTCTCCTTTCTATTCTCTCCATCTAAAGTATCACTATTCCCTTTAAGGGTTGAGTTTTTCATGCTTTGATGTTCTTTCTTGAATGGAATGATATGTATTTTATGATTAATCTCTCCTTAAGGGAGTTTGTTAGCCTTCATCTAAATCTTTCTCTCTTTCTCTTTGAATATTGCCTCTTCTTTAGAGTTGCATTTTACATATATTATATCCTTTCTTGCATTGAATATTTCTTCATGTGAGTATGTTGTGCATTTACTTATGTTTTATCTCTCCTTAGAGGTTGTATAATTATTCTAATTGTCCTTATGCTTGGGGGACAATGATTTTTCTCCTTCCCTATCTAAGGATCCACCTTTCCTTTGTTGAGCGGTGTTTTGATGTGTGAATTTGTTGTTTTCTCAAAGATTCTCTCTTATGCAAGAGGTGTGTATCCTTAACTACAACCTCTTTTTCACTTCAGAATGTATATATATTATAAACTTACCCCTCACATTGGGTCAAAAGTGTGTCATCCTTCATCAAGAATCCCTTTCACCTAGCAATATGGGGAAGGTAGCCATTCTTGTTCTCCTTCCCTTCTTTTGGTAGAAGATGTTATGTTTGTTAGAATACTCCTGTTGGAGGTAGATGTATTTTGAGAATAGGTCTCTTCTCCTCCAAGGATCATCTTTACACTTGTTGCAAGATATCACTTTTTCAACTATCTTATCCCTGCTTGTAAGAGTATTGCCTCTTTGGCTTGGATTTATTAACTTTGTTTCCTAAAGGATATCTCCTTGGTGTTGAAGGTGGGTATCCTTGTTTCTAGCTTCCTTAATACATCAACCTAGGGCTATTTTGACATATTAAGGGAGGGCAGAGCATATCACCCTCTTTGTACTATATTGTACTATATTTTTGCACTATCTTAATTTCTCCCCTCTTTCATCTTTCATCTACTTTACTACAAGTATTTGCATAGGCTCATACTCCTATTAAAGTGGGGCTAAATGTAGTGTCGTAAATTGTCACTAGGTCAATTTGCACCTCATGTTTGTGCCCCTACTTTAGCATGCCCCCCCCTCATCTCCTATTTAGGTCCATTTAGTGTCTTACCACCAGTTTTGATGCCATGTACACCTACCAATTGGTTTCTTGGAGGGGTGTCCTTCTCCATGGGGATAAATTGAGGTCCCTAACTGAGAAGGACTAGAGCGCCCACACCCTGGTCCCTCTTAGTTGGGGTCTATTTCAAAATGGGCCAAGGGTCTCACTTCTCCAGTGGGAATTAAATTTTGTGGCTCCGCATGACCATTGGAGGTTGGCCTAATCAGTAAATGACCTAGATATCCCTATATAAAGATATTTGATAAACTTAATTTCATCTGAACAAGCATTCCAATCATCTCCAAGCACTCTTGCATCCATGAAGAATTCATCATCAAACATTTTCAGAGATCTTGAAGGTTACACATTCTTCATTCATCTATTGTGGAGCGAAATTATATCTTTAATATGCAAGAATGTGTGTGTGGCTAGGTTTTTGTCATGTTCATGCCATTTCATACAACATATGTGATTACACTAAAAAAGCAAAGCATCATTATCAACAATTGCAGATCTGAAGTATACCTTTCCATTATTTATTTCAATATTTGCAGTTATTCATTCAAGGTTAATTCCTAAACTAGGGTTTGACTTAGGAAAACCCCTATCCCTAACCATTTCCCCTTCTCTAATGTGTGTAGGAATAGGTACATGGATACAATTCTCAAAATCAATATTATTTACAGAGATGAACAATCCTCGTTGGATGGAAAAAAGTGTGGAGAACCAGAGTGATGGGCATTCTGGTCCCAACAATTCAAATTGACTTTCTAGGAATAGATATGAACATTCACATATTTCTCAGATCCGGGTTCATGGATCCATTTGACGACTCTAGCTCACTGTTTATCATAATCTCTTCTATTTCAAACACATTTACCCTAATTTCAACATTTTCATAATTCAACTTAAAAAGAGGGAATCAAACTCCAACTAGTGCATCTAATCAGTATTTTCAGCCCTATCTTTGTTGAACTGAGGCTAGATCTATTGGATCCACCCCTCTTTAATATAATAGGCTCCTTAGAAAAAAATAGTCATTTTACCACACCATTTGGTGATACCCTAATTTTTCACCATATTACATCAAGTTTTATTGATGTGATGAAAAGGTGTGGATAGATGTGACTAGTTGAAATACTAATAGGTAGTGGAGCTTTAATCTATATGCATGGTGCCTATTTGTGAGGTTTTCACCAAGGTACTTACCCAAAGCATCTGTTTACCAAGTTTTCACTATAAGGTGAATTATTTTTCTTTACTTTTTTTATTGTTTTTTTGAATTATTCCGACACTGGGATTCTTTGAGAACTAGGTGTAGTACTTATTCAGGTGCATACTATTTATTGGATCGGGTGACATGAGTCACATTTTGTTGTAGATAATTGATATGTGCCATTCCCAAAAGCTCTTATAATGACATAGGGTCCTAACCAGTTTGGATCAAGCTTTCTTGGTCTTTCTCTTTTTGCAAGGTTCCTCTGATTTTCAAGAATTGAATTCTCACCCTCTTTTTGTAGCTTCTCCTCAATTAGTTTTGATATGCTTGCAAGTGGTTAAGGGAATTTTATCTCTTTTCATCAAGCATTTCTAGCTCGTGGAGTCTAGCCACCTGATATTCTTCTTCTGAGATAAGATGTTGTAGTGAAACACGTAGTGATGGTAGCTTGACCCCAATGGGGAGAATATCCTTTGATCCATATACAAGGGATTAGAGAGTAGCACCCATGGGGGTATGAAAACAAGTTCAATAAGCCCTGAGGGCATGAATTAGTTATAAATATCAATCATGACCAACATTGTTGACAACCTTTTTAAGGATTTTAAGGATATTCATGTTTGTTGCCTCGACTTGACCATTGCTTTGTGGATAATAAGGGGTTGCAAAATGGTGTGGTATATGGAATTGGTCACAAAGTTCATGGACATATTGGTTTTTGAATGGGTGACTGTATCTGTGACAACGGACTGTGAGATGCCATATCGACATATGATATAGTTGAGAAGGAATTTAGCTATCTGTTTACTGGTTATGTAAGTAAGTGGAATTTCTTTCACCCACTTAGTGAAGTACTCTATGGCTATAAGTATGAATTTGTGCCCATTAGAGGAGGTAGGGTTGATCTTTCCCATGAGGTCAAGTCCAAGGAAAACTTTAAGAACCCCCCCCTCGGACAAGGTGTAAAAACCTGGCGAAAGGTGTATAATTGCAGAGGAAAATTTTAATTATACTAACAAAATTTTGCGGTTTACAGAGAAAAAATAATAATCCCCATTGGTGAATCATTCATGATCACTCAAAGTTTGTGAAAAATCCAGGTCAATTGTAATGTTTTTAAAACCAAAAAAATATTTGCATGGGCGAATTGTAATGATTTTAAAACCAGACAAAATATTTTCATTGGTGATTTCAACCTATTTTCAAACCATAAAAAAATTATTGGAGATTTCAACCTATTTTCAAACCATAAAAAAAATATATTGGTGATTTCAACCTATTTTCAAACCATAAAAAAAAAATATTGGTGATTTCAACCTATTTTCAAACCATAAAAAAAATATATTGGTGATTTCAAGATATTTTCAAATCATAAAAAAATATATTGGCGATTTCAACCTTTTTCCAAAACGTAAAAAAAATATATTGGCATCTCAACAGTCCCCGTCAAGTCATGAAAACATGTGGCACACAGTCGTCAACTCTCTACCTGAAAGACTACCCATTAGAAAATCTCATGACCTAGCGACAAGCCCTTATGACTCTATCTCCAACTCGCAAGCTGAAAGTGCTAAGCCTTCATAACCTTAAGATCTAGTGACTGAGGGAAACTGAACCGCCACTCGCCAATTCTCGACCACAAAATGTTGTCCTTGTCACCGTAGTGACTTGGAGATAGTGGTAACTTTAACCCTTGTCACGTACTCACCAACATAAAACTGTTTATCTCTTAACCACTAGAACTTCACTCGCAATCTCGCGGCTTGATCAGGTTTTCAGACATTTAACTTCGTGAGCTAGGATAACCATAAAAATTAACCACAAGTTGTCTAGCTGCTAGCTCACGACCTAAAATTACTAATTAACATTAAACAAACATGAGAGCTAGCGACAACTATGTGAAATGAGTTACTCGCTAACTCTCACAGCTATAATGTATGAAATCAGACCAACTCAAGACCTCGCAACCAAAGCAATTTCATTAACAATCTCTAGCTTGCTAACATAAAATGCAAACACCCAAAAAGCTAGAGACCTCACAATGTAAACCCAAACCAACTTGTTGCCAGCTCATGACTTGATCACATCTTCAGACATTTTACCTCATGAGCAAGCCCAGAATTGAACGTTTTAAATTTAATTAAATATAATTAAGTCTATAAAGCTCTTTTTTGGGCGGAAGTTTAAAATGATTAAACAGACAAAAAATAGACCCAAAAAGTGACATGAGTATGGTCATTGGTGACGTACCCAAAAAATGGTAGAAGTCATGGGACCCACGACATCTAACAACAGGTACCATAGTCCATTGGATGAGAAAAGATCAACGGCTTAGGGTGGATTTTGGCCTGAATATGGGAAGTGAACACATTTGTGAGAACTTCACCCGGAATTGAACTTTTAAAATTTAATTAAATATAATTAAGTCTATAAAGTTGTTTTTCAGGCGGAAGTTTAAAATGATTAAACAGACTTAAAAAACAATCCTGAAAAGTGACATGAGTCTGGTAACGTGCTCGAAAAATAGCAGAAGTCATGGGACCCACGACATTTGACAAAATGGCTGAAGTACTCGAGCAAAATTTGAATTCATGCCCTTCTATTTGATTGGTGATTACCATTCAAAACTTTATAGAACCTGACAAACAAGTCCACGTGTCAATCCCCATCTTTAATCACACACTCACAACCAGTTATATTAAATTAGAAAGTAACCGGTGAGTTAGCGACAATGCTACCAAATTCTCTTAATCACAAGCTCGCAACCCCTTTTACAAATCCTCAAAGAATCTCGTGAGTGAGCGACAACGGTTGATCTTCATCAAGCCCTTTAGTCGAAACCTTGCAACAACATTTGTAGTATTCTTTTTTTACCTGCGAGCTGGCAACCACTGCAAATCTAACAAAACAACTTATTTCATCGCAAGCTCGCAACTTGAAACTTAACTTGATTTAAACCCTTGCGATCCCATGACAACAAGACACTTAATTGCCATCACATGCTCGCAACACTTTTTGACTTAAGACTTACAAACCCGCGAGTATGCGATGACCACAAAATCAGACCAAAACTTACCTGTCGCCAGATCGCAACATAAAATGCTAAACAACTTCAAAACCTGCGAGCAAGCAACAAAGCCAACTAAGCTATGATACAACCACATCGCATGATCACAAATTAAAATGACTTAACCGCGAACACCTTGCGACCTTGCGATAACATAAAATCACACCTAGTTGCAACCTCGCAACATAAAATGGTCAAGTGCAAAACATCTTGCGAGGTAGCGACAACTAAAATCTCCCAGTACTCGCAAGCTCATGACTTAAACTAACTTGATGATAAAGGACCTACGAGCTAGAGATAACCATAAAATCTCAAAACTATTTATCTCTTGACCACAAAGACCCAACTAGTACCAACAAAAATAGATATTTTATGTTAATTACCTTCATAAACAGGCGTGAGTAGTGGCACGCAAACCATTAATGACTTACTTGCTAACTCTCGCGGCTATAATGCATGGCATCAAACCAATTCGAGACCTCATGACCAAAGCAATTTCATTAACAATCTCTAGCTTGCTAACATAATATGCTAACACCCAAAAAACTAGAGACCTCGCGATTTAAACCCAAACTAACACTCGCTAACTCGCCACTTAAATTGTTAAACATGAAATTTATCTGTGAGTTAGAGATGAAACTTTAAACATGGCTCATTGTATGACCAACCGTTTGACCACACTTGATGTTGACATGGACAAATAAAGAGAGGACAACTCATATTTTCAATGCACGACAACTTTGGTTTACTAGCCAACTAAGACAAAAAACAAACACAAACACAAAACCCTAATCGCCATGAACATCATGTTAAGCATTTAATGTAGAACAGTAGAAAGGTTCTAACAGCTATGCAATATGAATAATTTTATGGATCTTGTGACACAAATTGTTGCATTTCATGTTCAACATAATGTGGAACCAATTTACTAATAATTCAATTGTTTACTAATAATTCAGAAAATAAATTCTAATTGTTTACTAATAATTCAAATTCATAATTAAAAATATGAAATAAGTATCCGTTCTGATTGAGAAATTCAAGGAATACAATATCAAAATTCATCAATGACAACTATAGCATTGCAAATTGAAATTGTAATATGACTCAAGAACTATAGTATAATTAAAAATATGAAATAAGTATCCGTTCTGATTGAGAAATTCAAGGAATACAATATCAAAATTCATCAATGACAACTATAGCATTGCAAATTGAAATTGTAATATGACTCAAGAACTATAGTATAATTATAAATACCTATAAAGTGACTGCTAATTCACTTCAATGACTCAGTCTGAGGCTTCTATATCCCAAATGGACTCAAGATCCAAAAACTGACTAGTACTAACAGGTTCGTCTTCATTCTGAGTTGGGTATTCAAAAATTTCTTCATCTTCATGCCGACTCTAAGTCTGCAATCCATCATTTTTCTTAGCACTAGCACTAGCAGTAGCACCACCAGCTTTTAAAGTGTTGCACAACCCTCATTTTTCACGCATGGAATTCTAGATTTCCAGTGCCCTATCATATGGAAAATCTCTAACATTATAGTGAGTTACAAACAAACTCAAGCAAGTTTCCAAATTTTTGTCTAATTTGTTTTTGATCTTTGATTTCAAAAGCCCTAATGCACTAAAAACTCTCTCATCTTCCACCGAACCCAATATCATTGTTTGACATAAATCAACAAGTTTCAAATATCCTAGTATTGCAATACGCAATACATCACTTTGAGTCTCACCCATGTCTGACTGTAACATCTTGAGTCTTGACCTCTCACTATGAATTAAAAGTTAAAACTAATACTATCAAGTATGAATAAATGATTACTCACCTTTATGCCTTCTCAATTCTCTGAATCAGGAATCAAGATTGCTTGGGCTTGTGTTGTAGGATTGTAACTCTGGCCCTCTGCCCTACTATGAACTTTGACATTCTAAATCAAATTGTGGAATGCGAATCGAGAGCTCTCAAATTTACTAATCAGACATGAACAAATTGTAAGAAAGAGTGTATTTATATCAATCCATGATTGCATTTTCTTGAATTGCACGGGTGTTTCAAAATGCATCTTGATTTAAGTGGGGCTAAATGGGTCCTCAAATGCTTATAATATTTTAATTGATATTGGCGAATTTGGCTGACACGTGCAATGAACATTTAATTTACCATTGGTGAATTAGGTCCTAGGTACATGGTTGTTTTACTATTTCTGGTGAATAACAGAGGTGATCTAATACCCACGTTTGAGTGATTCTAGGCAAATATTACGAGCATGCACATCGAATGGTGTGTGGTCAATGGTGAAGCCAGAATACAGTGTACCATTAACCCCAAAATTTTGAGCGATTTGACCACTATGTTGCCCTAGACTATTCGCCATTTTCTCAAAAAAAAAAACACAGAATTCTCCAATTGGCGAAGATTCGCCACTAAAAAACACTTTGGTCAAGTCCCCACTAGGAAAAGGGCCATGGTGACATTATTGGTTGGAGATCCTATGCTGGCCCGTGAATGAGATCACCATGCATTTGACACTCTTGACATTTCTAAACAAACACATATGCATCTTTCTCCATGGTTGGCCAGTAATATCCAATACACATGAGCTTTCTGGCCAAAGTAGGACCACTAGAGTGAGCCCCACAAATACCTTCATATACTTCCCTCAAAGCCATTTGTGCTTCTTCTAAATCAAGACATTGAAGGAGAGTTTTGTCAAGACTTTTCGAGTTTAATGTTTTTGTGATGATAATGTAATGAGAGGCTTGTTGGATAAGTGTCTTTTGTTGGTTATAGGATATTTCAAGAGATAATTATTGTTCATAAAGGTAAGAATAGATGTCTTTGTACCAGGGTGAATTTGGGTCAATAATTTATTTAATCAAGAGGGTATAAATTATTTAATTATGGGCATAGTAAAAATTGAATTTAATTGCTGATCTTTGTGATGAATTTGCGGTCCTAAATGGTCTATATTTTGAGAGCCCTAGCAAATTGAAGAAGACTTTCCTGATGGCATCGGCAGAGGCTAACCAACAAGATTAAACATTTGCTTCAAAAGAACTGTGAAAACTCTTCCGCTTAGAAATTTTCCCAGCCCAATAAGGATCAACTGCCATAGATCATCACTTTCATAAACAGAGGAATATCATATTCGATCAGCCAAAAAAGGATCAATTGCCATAGATCATCACTTTCATAAACAAAGGAATATCAGATTTGATCAAGGGCAATCTTTAAGGACTCAATACCATTGGAGTAAAAACTGCACTGTTCTTTTATTCAATCATTCTCTCTCAGGTTCAGTAGAAATTTAATATAGTGATCGAACATGGCTGATAGAGGACATTTGGGTTCATGGGCGGATGTGGGCTTGGAAGACCCACCTCATGTTCCGCAGTGGGTCTATAGAAATGTCAGATGGAAGGACATGGTGATACAGGTAAACCGGAGTGGAAATAACAAGGTTTTTTAGCCAGCTTCAAAATACTTTCAAGGCTTCTTTGGGAACAGACGCAGTGTGGCTTGGAGGCAGAATAACAATGGAAGGAGATTCACTCAAGGGCATTTTAATAATGGTGTGAATCAAGGGAATTCTGAGAAGCAATTCAAGGGCCTTTTGAGGAAATGGTCTTTGGATCTGGGCAATCAACGAACATTTGCTAGGGTTGTTGGCTTGGCAAATAAGGAGACTACGGCTAGGGTTTCTGTTTCTTCACAGCAGGTGGGAAATAAGGTAAATGTGAACCTCAAGGAAGCTAGTTTGGAAAAGATAAGTAAGATACCTTTTGATCCTATTCTACCAAGGGTTTCTTCAGCATAGGTTTAGACTCCTATCCCTTGTATCGATCTTTTAGGTTTCCTATGTCAATAAGAAAGCAAATTGTTTGCATACGAATGCTATTTCTGGGGAAATTTGGGGTGATCAAATTAGTTTGTTAAAGTTTTATCATAAATTGCAGAAAAGATGGGGGGGTATGCATTATTTTCAATTATTGTATGTGAATGCTTTTATTATTGTCTTTGATTCTCCTTCTTTCAGAGAAGAGGTATTAAGAACTTCGCATCGTTGGTTTGGAAAACATTTAATTTCAATTGCGGCTTGGAAACCTTTTTTTGTTCCTTCTTGGTCTAGGTCGAAACTTATTCCTTTTTGGTTTGGTTTACCTAAAATTCCTTTTGAATTTATGGATCCAGATGTTCTTGAGAAAATTGGAAATACTATTGGAACTTTTTTAACATCTAAAATGGACTTTGTGGAGGGGGAGGTTCTGGTAAAAATTTGTGTTCTTATTAACCCTAACAATGTTTGCCCCCGTACTTGTAATATCAAGTCTCATGATGGTATTTGGCACCAGTCAATTGAGAAATTAGATAAAGAGCTTCTGAAGTCTCCTTTACTTTTGGATGCTCCGTTACTTATGGATTTTAAGAAAAACCAGCAGGTTGTTGGCTTTGTCCCTAAATCCCTTAATAAAGATAGTTTGTCAGTGGGACCTTCGATTGAATGATGTGGAAATGTCTCTTCGCATAAATTGGTAGAAAAAGGTCACATTAATCTTGAAAATAATCCATTGTGTCATAGTTCTGGGAAACCAAACGATCACACTTTGGGTTTGGTCTCATTTTCATCTTTACTGAAGACATTTTCTAATAACGGGGGTATAGTGGATGGTAATCCCCCGATGAATGGAGTAGATCATCCATTCATGATAGATTGCCCTAAGATGCCAAATATTCACACAAAGGGAAAGGACGATAATTTGTCCTCATGCACTCAAAAGGAGGTTTTGGATTCTTCAAAGAATGTGAATTTAGATAAAAATGCAATGGTTGATATGGAAACTATTAAACAGGCACCTGCCATAGGTTTTCTTAATGATGCTTCTTTAGTTCAGGAAATTAAGAATTTGATGTCTAATAATTCCCCTCTGAATGTTGAAATTAATATGGCTAATGAATCTTCCTTAGGGAATAGTAATCCGTCAGAGGTTGTCCCTGTTATTATGCCAGATGAGAATCTGGTTCAACAAGTAAATGATATTTTTAACAATCATGCACATCAAATGGATGAGGGTATTACTGATAGAGTTGTTTGTTCAACTGAGAATGATTTGGGGTGTATAAACTCAACCCTTCCAATTTCTACATCTTCTAATCCTTTTGTGGTTTTGGCTACAATAGAGTTGGGTTTGGAAGATAATCCATTTATCCTAACTTCTCCAAAGTCATGCAAGAGTTTACCAATTGTCCAAAAAACTCCAGTTTTTTCACCATCGGTGGTTTGTCTTAGGAGAGGTAGGCCTCCAAATAATCTTAAGACTCAAATGGAAATTGATGTTGGAATTCAAAATACTTTGTCCATTTCTCCTGTTGGTGGGAAAGGGAGGCATTTGGTCTCTCTTGGTAGGCCTAAGAAAACATGCCTAACTCCTGTAAGTGTAAAAAGAAAGAGGAGTAAAAGATTTGTGACTAGTCCTCCCATGACAAGATTAGGGGCTATGAAACGTAATTTGCAAGGTTGCTTTGGGGAAAGCAAAAATTCTCTGATTAATGGGAAGAGGGGAGCTTCAGCCTCCCCTCGAGGACAATGAGAATTATTTCTTGGAATGTTAGGGGCTTAAATGCCCCCAACAAGAGATGCTTTATTAAGTCCCAGATGGACTTAATTAAGTGTGATATTTTTATGTTGCAAGAAACAAAGTTGTCAAAGGAGACTGCTGATTTGGTTTTTTCATCTTGGAGAAGGTGAAATTTTCTTTCTTCTCTGGCTTGTGGTGCTTCAGGAGGTTTGGCACTGCTTTGGAATAATTATAATATTGAGGTACAGTTAGTGGAATTTGCTACAAATTGGATGTTGGCTTTAGTTATAAGCAAGATTTCGAAGGTTAAATTCTGGCTTTTTAACATTTATGCTCCGTCAAGAATTCAAGGGAAGAGTAAGTTATGGGGCGAATTAAAGAGGATTTCTTCTCCCTTAAAACATGGTTCCTTTATTATCTTCGGAGGTGATTTTAATGCTATCACTGATTTAGATGAGAGAAGAGGAGGTGTTTTCCCTAATAAAAGGATTATGGATGACTTTGGGGATTTCATTTCTGATATGAGCCTTTTTGATTGTAAGTCTCAGAATGGGGTTTTCACATGGACAAACATGAGAAGGGATTTTTCTCAGATTGCTGAGAGATTAGATTAGTTTTTGTTATCTGAGAATTGGATTGATTTAGATTTTGAATTCTTTTCCTCTATTCTACCGGTCTCGGGTTCTGATCATTTTCCAATTTCCCTTTTAGTTATTGAGGATAAGGCTTCTTTTAAGTCTCCATTTAAATTTGAGCCCATGTGGTTTAGGGATTCTTCCTTTTTGCCTCTACTTATGAAATGGTGGAATTCTGCTCCTTTTTGTTATGGGTCTCGTATGTTTCAGATTGCTAAGAAGTTAAGTTATTTGAAATTGAATATTAGGGAATGTAATATCTCGCATTTTAAGAACATTTTTCAGGAGAAACAAAGGATTCAAGATATGATTGAGTGTCTTAATACTCATGTGCTTCAACCTGGTATGGTGCCACAAGTTTTTGATGAATTGAAGTCACTAAAATTACAGCTTGAGGAGGTGTTAGCTAGAGAGAAAATCTATTGGAGACAGAAATCTAGAGAGTTATGGCTTTCAGATGGTGACAAGAACACAAAATTTTTTCATTTGTCAACTAAGATTAAAAGATGTAAGAATAAGATATCTTGTATTCAGTGTCAGAATGGGAATTTATTGACAGAGCCAGAGGACATTGCTTCAGAGGCAGTTTGGTTTTTAAAGTCATTATTATCTTCAGAAAATGGAAATCTCAGCAATGATATTATATCTAATATTCCTCCTTTAGTATCTTTGGAATATAATAAGATGTTGATGTCTCCCTTTTCTTAGAAGAAGTTAAGAGTGTTGTCTTTGCCATGAATCTGGATAAAGCTCTCGGACCAGACGGTTTTACTCCTTTATTTTTTCAGAAATGTTGGGATTTTGTGGAAAATGATGTTTTATTGGCCCTCAAGGAAGCTAGGAGAAATAGGTCTATTTTAAAAGAGCTTAATATTACAATGATTGTAATTATTCCTAAAAAAGAGGATACTAAGACTTTTGCTGACTTCCACCCCATTGCTTTATGTAACACTTTGTATAAGATATTTACGAAGGCAATTTCCCTTAGGTTGGCAAAAATTCTACTTAGGATCATTTCATTGGAGCAAGGTGGTTTTGTCCCCAGAAGGGAGATGACAGAGGGTGCAATTATAGCACATGAGGTGCTGCATTCTATTTCCACCCAAAGAATCCCAACCATGATACTTAAACTAGACATGATGAAGGCTTATGATAGAGTAGAGTGGGGGGCTTTATGTGTTGTTCTTGAGAAGTTAGGTTTTTCCAAGGCTTGGGTCAAATGGATTCATGCATGTATTGCTTCTGCAAGATTTTTGGTTTTAATTAATGGTTCTCCTTGTGGTTTTTTCACTTCCTCTAGGGGTTTGAGACATGGAGATCCCCTTTCTCCCTTTTTGTTTATTCTCCTAGCTAAAACCTTTAGTTAGGCTATTAGGGCTGCCAAAGTGGGGTGGCTTTGGAAAGGTATAAGAATTCAGAATATTCCCCAAAGTATTTCTCATTGTCTCTTTGCAGATGATACTCTGTTATTTGGACATGCTTCATTAGTTGAGGCAAAAGTGATTAAAGGAATAATACAAAATTATGTATCATTTTCTGGTCAGAAAGTGAATGGCGATAAATCAAAGATTTTTTTCCTTAATACATCACAACTGGTTCAACATAGGTTGCAATCCTTTTGGGGATTTGAAACTAGAAATCTTCCATGTACTTACCTTGGGATCCCTTTCTTTGTTAAATAGGATAAGATTATTTCGGTCATTTCTAAAAGAATTCTCTCATGGAATCATAGATGGTTAATTTTGGTGGGTAAAATTGTTCTCATCAAGTCTATTTTGAATGTTGTTCCCATATATCTCATGTCTATTTTGAAGTCTCCAAAAGTAGCTATTGTTAGTTTACATGATAATCTTAGAGATTTTCTTTGGAACAATAATAAAGATGGCAAGAAGAAACTCCCTTTAGTTGCATGGGATAAGGTATGTTTGCCTAAGGAACTTGGGAGAACAGGAATTCAGAGTCTGGAGAATCAGAATTTAGCCTTAGGTGCTAAGTTGGTTTGGAAATTATATGACAAGCCTAGCTCCTTATGGGAACAAATTGTGTTTGCCAAATATTTAAATAATGGATCGAGAGAGTACATTTTTAAAGTCTCAAATTTGCCTTCAGGTTCTGCTATTTGGAATTTCCTTTGTAAATGTAGATCGGTTATTTTGCCTCATCTCTCATGGATTGTTCATAATGGTAGAAAGGTCAGATTTTGGGATGAAGTATGGAATGGACACACGCCTTTGGTGAATATTAGGGATTGGTCTCCTTTGATCACTGTTCTTTCCTCCCTTTGGGGTGTTTTTGTAGCTGATTATTTTGAAATTGTGACTAGTGGACCCCTTAAGCTAGCTAGATGGAAGTCGATTGATTTCTTAGATATTAATCAAAGCATGAAATTATATTTTGAGAAGATTTTGGGGGATAGAATTGTATTTCTTTCTAATTATGAGGATGAACTTATTTGGAAAAATAATATTTCTGGTAAGTACACTGTTAAAGATGGTTACAACTCTCTTATGGTTGCTAAAGATTTATCATCTTGGCCTTATAGGTTGTTCTAGTATTTGGCTTGTCTTCCTAAAGCTGGAGCCTTTGCTTGGTTGGTAGTTCAAGAGAGAGTCCTTACAGGTATGAGACTAGATAGGCTTGGTATTACTGTTGTTTTCCCTTGTGTCCTTTGTAACAAAAATTTGGAATCATCTTCACACCTGTTCCTACATTGTGATTATGCTTATGAATGTTGTCAGTGGTTTTTTGAGAAGTTAAATATATCCTTTGTTATTGGTAAGGATCTCATTTCCCATTTTAGATCTTGGCCCTTTATGTTTTCCTCATCTTTTTATGCATGCCTTTGGATCATATCTCCATCTATTGTGATTTGAAATGTTTGGCTAGAGAGAAACACGAAGATATTTAAAAAAACAAGGTCTCATGTGTCTGAGGTTCTATTAAAATTTGAGTCTTCAATCTCTGAGGTTGCTTTGTCATTTATTTATAAGAATTTGGAAAATCTTACTTTTTTGCACTAGGATAGTAGAGTTACTAGAGTTTGGAAGATCCTGTCAGTTTTACCCTCTCATGGTTCAATTTTTAAAAGGAACGATGCAATAGGTAAGAGATGCTCTGCTAGATGGAAACCTCCTCCATGGGGACACTTTAAACTGAATTTTGACGGGGCCTCTCATGGTAACCCTAGACCGGCTGGGGTAGGCATGGTAATTTATGATCACAATGCAAATTTTATTCGAGCTAAGTGTCATGCTATTGGTTTTAAAACTAACAATTATGCAGAATTTCATGCTTTGTCTTTTGGATTGGATATGACAATCTCTTTGGGAATTAAGGACTTAATAATTGAATGTGATTCTATGGTGATTATTCAATGTGTTATGAAAAAGAAATCGAATTATTGGAATTTTCAGTATATACTTGATCTCATTTTACAAAAATTAGAACTGTTTGAATCTTTCTTGGTATCCCACTATTACAGAGAAGTTAATAAGATTGCAGATTATTTGGTAAATTTAGCCATTGATAGCAATGCTAATCAGCGAGAGGTGGGTTTTGAGGAAATTCCTTCTAGGGTATGGGAAGGTTTGCAGCAATAGTTATATGATTTTCTTGAGTAATGTTGATGTCAAATTTTATGATGATAATTATTCCCGCTTTCCCCTTTCATTTCAAGTATTCAAGTTCGTTGTCTAGAAGAGAGTTCAAGCTCATGGTATTTGATACAATAGTATTTTTCCAAAGGTTATTTGATACTTTCTTTTTTGGTAGGAAAGTTTTTGGCTCATGGGATTTGGCATAGGGCTTTGGAAAATTTTGTCTTCTTCAATTGATAGCAGCTGTGGAGTCTACATTTGAAAATTATCTGATGGGTTTTTTTTTGGCAAATTGTCATATGGGCTCTATGCAAAATTGATATTATATGTGTTGTGACCACATTTTGTATGTGGTTTTGGGCGGGGTGTATAAACTGACCTGTTAGATACTATAGGTTTATTTTATGAGCTGTGACTGAAGGTTTTCTTCCCAGGGTTCTTTCCTCTGGTATGCTCTTTGAATCCTGTGTAAAAAATAAAAAACATTCATAAAAAAGTTTATTGGAATAATCCACTTTTATTGAAATAAAATAAAATTTAATTTAATTAAACAATAAAGACCATTTAAGTAAATTAGAAAATCAAGATTAATTAAATAATAAAATTATTTAATTAATTTAAAGGGGAAAGGGTTGATTGATTAAATGATTTAGACAAAAAATGAATAATTAGTTTGAAACGAAAAAAAGGAATATTGACTTAGAAGAATGAAATTAGATTAATTAAATAATTAATATTATTTAATTAATATAGAAGCAAAATTAGTGATGTTGACACAATTTAGTAATGAGACAATTTTGAGTGTCTACAGTATGAAAAAGATGTCAATTTTAGAGAGGCTTGGAGTGCTTCTAAGAGTCCAATAGAGGAAGATTGAACTCCATGGTTATATTATTTTATCCAAGAAGGATTATTGTTCAAAGGAAAGAAGTTATGTATATCTCAAGGTTCCATGAGGGAAAAACTAATTAGAGAGAAGCACAATGGATGTCTTAGTGGATACTTTGGTGTGTACAAAACAACATCATTGTTGAATAAGGGATATTATTGGTAAAGCATGAATGTTAATGTAAGAAATATGTTCTTAGGGTGCATACTTCAGTAGGATGCTAAGTGGAATAAACAAAAAATAAGATTGTACCAACCTTTACCAATACTAGAGATACCATGGGAACATATTAGTATGGATTTTGTTTTGGGCTACCTCAAACACAAAGAGGTAATGACTCTATTTTTGTTGTGGACAAATGGTTAGATTGCATGGCTTGCCTAAGAGTATAATTTAAAATAGAGACAAAATGTTTGTAGGTCATTTTTTGTGCACCCGATGGAAGAAATAGAGAACACGGCTGGGTTTCAATTTTTCCTACCATCTATAGATCAATTATCAAAAACAATTGTAAACAAGAGTTTACATAATTTGTAATTTGTTGATTTTTTTAGTGAGAAACAATCCCACTCAATGGGACTTGACATTATCCCAAACAAAAATTTTCTATAAATGGGAGTGTGGTAAAAAAACATCTTTTTCATTATGTATAGGTAAAACTTTAAGGGTGTTGGTGAACTTAGATACAATGCATATTTGGTGAGAAAAATTTCCATAACATAATATTTGTTGAATATATTTGAGATTTACATAAGGAGGCAAGGAACAATTTAGAAAGAAGTGTTGCCAAGTAAAAGAATTATGTTGATGTACACAGAAGAGAGCAAGAGTAGGAGTTCCAAGTTGGAGATATGGTTTTGGTACACTTGAGAAAGAGAGGTTTCCATAGGGAACCTATAGAAAATTAAAATGGAAAAAGATAGGTCTTTGCAGGGTCCTAATAAATTTTTCGTCCAATGCCTAGTAGATTGACCTTCTAGTAGGTATAGACATCTCTCTCATATTTAACATTTTTTTATCTTTACAAGTACCATGAAGGGGAGACTAGTACACAAGGGAGTCTACTAGAAAATTTATAGGATATATCAAAATGGGTTGATCACATTCCAAAGAAGAAATAAAATAAGGTTGACAAGGTGATTGATTACTAGCTTGCAAAGAAAACTGGAGGATAAAAGTACATGGAATACTTGGTTTGTTGGAGTAAGCCTATAGATGAGGCATCTTTGTTGAAGGTTGCAGAATTGGTTAAGTATGCAAATTTTATTCTATAATTAATAAAATGTGAGTTGGAAAATCATGGAACATATCATTTCCTTGACATGCATGATGTAGGAACATCTAGGTCCATGAGCAATCCTCCATCATCCAAAAATATTTTTCTTTTTCAGTTTGTTGCTTTGCTTTATTTTCTATTGAATTTCAATGAGTTATTGTAGGGAAATTTTAATGGAATTTTAGCTAAGTTATGATTTCAATTTGTGAAAGGGATTCAAGGGTGTCGACAAATTTGGTGGAATTTGGCAAAGTATTAACTAAGTTGTGGTGTTTCAGCGGTTTGTTAGGTTTGTGAAGCAATGGATATGTTGAAGGAGGTCATCACTAAAACAATTCACCGAAGTAGTTTGAAAATGAATAAATTGCCCAGGTTCCCTCTTAGTTTCAGTGACTTTGAGAGTTTGCAAACTACACAATTCACCAAGAGGTTCTCAAGTCTAGAGTTTTGTCAAAATTACTATTTTTTAAAGTTTTAGTCCTTTGATTTGTCTACTTGCGCAATTTGTGAGTTTGTATATGTATCAAAGAAGTCTATTTTTAACATAAATATTGTTCACAAACATCCTATTTTTTCAAAGAGTGAAGTTAATGAAACAAAAAAAGACTAATAATAGAAACTAAAATGATCGAACAATCAAATGATGAAAAATGAAATGAACACATAATCAATGAAATGATGATATGTGGCATCTTCCTTTTGGACCAAAGAAGACAATTGTTTCAACTTTCCATGATGAGTTTATGATGCAGTCAAGGTAGGGAGATCCAATAAAGGACAACCCAACCTTGGAGCTAAACACATAAACCATGCAAAGCATACTGGTAACCGGTAACAAGGTACCAGAAACAACAAAAAGAACAACCGGTAACAACACAGAACAAATAACTAGTAAATAATATGAATGAATCTTATTACAATTTAAAGAATGATACATGCCACATGCTAGATTGCAGTCCAAGATATGATTAATGCTTACAATGCAATTACAAGATACACAAATCATCCTCATATCAAATCGGCCTCCGGTAACAGTCTACTGGTTCTACCCCAATCTAGACCTTAGCCTTCCGGCCTTAGTCCTACCGAATCAGAATCCAACCAGTTCTACATCTTTGCTCAGTCTCTATGCTCTGTCTTCGATCTTCTAACATCTCTAATCTAACATCTCTGATGTGACTTCCATCTCCAAATGATTCACAAACCCCCATATATATACCGCCCACAAATATTTACAACTTAATCAAGTCATCCCAAAAGACCAACTGGTTCATGAAACGTGCAATGGTAACATGTCAGCTCAATCACTAAGAACAATCTCCAAATGATGCACAGACCTCTGGGAATACCAGACAAGGCCCAAAGCAACACCTCAAATGATCCACAAATCATGGAGATCAACCACAACCCAAAATCATCTTTGCCCAACATACAACCAGGCTAACTGGTAACATCACACCAAGTAGGACAATACCGAGATCCACATCTTACCGAAAACAAAGCCAAAAGATATGAAACTCGAACACAAGGGCATAAACCCAAAACCACAATGCTAAACACTCAAACATGAAGAAATGCCATGCTCTCAAGCAATTCCACTAAAAACTGCCCAACCGGTAAGAACTAGACCGGTGCTCTTGCATCAGACTCTCGCGGTTAATTGAAAACTAAGTCCCATCACTTGCTCTAGTTTGATGATCGATCAGTAGGTACTTGCAACTACCTCAGGGGATTCGATGATCTAACCACAACTTTGGGTTGCCTCTCCACGACGATCTACCGGTACAAACTATAGTCTGCCTCAATCAACAATCTATTCAAGTCTCCACCCACTAACTGCCTCAAGCTCAAGCTCTAGGATCGGTGGTCTACCTGCAAACCTTTCTCTGCCTCACATTTGGCGATTTGAACAAGTCCACAAGTTGCCTCAATCTTCTTTCCAACTAACCGGTGCACAAACAACTCTTTGTCCTTGACAACGGGTTCACGAACCAACTCTAATACCATTTGACATAGTCAAGGTAGGGAGATCCAATGAAGGACAACCCAACCTTGTAGCTAAACACATAAACCATGCAAAGCATAACGGTAATCAGTAACAAGGTGCCAGAAATAGCAGAAAGAACAATCGGTAACAACACAAAATAGATAACTGGTAAACAATATGAATGAATCTTATTACAATTTGAAGAATGATACATGCCACATGTTGGATCATAGCCCAGGATATAATTAATGCTTATAATGCAATTACAAGATACGCAGATCATCCTCATATCAAATCAGCCTCCGGTAACAGTCTACTAGTTCTACCCCAATCTGGACCTCAGCCTTCCAACCTTAGTCCTACCGAATCAGAATCCAACCAGTTCTACATCTTCGCTCAGTCTCTATGCTCTATCTTCGATCTTCTAACTTCTCTGATCTAACTTCTCTGATGTGACTTCCATCTCCAAATGATTCATAAACCACCATATATATACCACCAACAAACAATTACAACTTAATCAAGTCATCCCAAAAGACCATCCAGTTCATGAAACATGCAATGATAACATGTTGGCTCAATCACTACGAACAATCTCCAAACGATGCACAGACCTCTGAGAATACCGGCCAAGGCCCAAAGCAACACCTCAAATGATCCGCAAATCATGGAGATCAACCGCAACCCAAAATTATCTTTTCTCAACATATTGCTAGGCTAACCGATAAGAACACACCAACTGAGACAATACCAAGATCCACATCTTACCGGAAACAAAGACAAAAGCTAGGAAACTCGAACACAACAATGACCAATAACACATGGGCATAAACCCAAAACCACAATGCTAAACACTCAAACATGAAGAAATTCCATGCTCTCAAGCAATTCCACTGAAAACTGTCCAACCGGTAAGAACTAGACCAATGCTCCTGCATCAGTTTAAAAATAAGTAAAATCAAAAGGAATTTGGTTGGCTAATAGAGAGAAGAAAGTGGACACATAAGGTCGGTAGATACATTGGTTGATGGCAGATATGTGTTGAAGGTAGATATAGATTAGGTATGTGACTTGATGTTTGGAATGATTATTTGATGATTTGAATTCTTGTAACTATGTATATGTATTAATTTAAATTTTTTAATAAGAGTATAAGACTTTCATGCCTATGATAGGTTGCAATAGTGTTTTAAGAGTGGAAATATTCTTCTTCTTTTTTGTTGTTATATATAAGTAAATTTGTTGATTTGTTGTGTGATTAGGTTTATCCCCACTTCATGACTTCTCCACATTTGTTTCCATTTCTTGGATTTTATTTTTGATCAACCCTAACCACCCTATAAATGGGAGGACTCGTAGGCTTTTTCATTCCTTCATGACCTCAATGTCCCAACAAGTGAACGCTGCATTGTTTGAAGTATGATTCCTTAATACATTGCAAAATGTTTCCTCAATAACATTTCCTAACTTTAATAAAATCATTGGCATTTATTTATCATGAAAAAATCTCTTGTTCCTTTATTACCAAAGTTCCCATAAATTCATAGAAGAATATGAATTCCATATGTGGGAGAAGAAGGCCTTTTGTAAAGCATTGGCCAAGCAAGGAATGATCAAAGCATTTCCTAGAATAACGGGTCAACCTAGTTGAGTTTCTTGTGAGCACTACCAACATAAATTAACAAATTTTTAATTTAAAAGTGTAGTGCCCCTCCCTGATTTATCTTGTCATTTGCACATAAAAGGAATATATTAATCTAGCTTAGTCTACTTTATGATGATTTGATGGTATCATGTTATGTACTAACCCTATTTCATGAGTGTATTGGATATGATGATGGATCTATATTTGATCATTATTCACGATGAATCATATTGCTTATGGGATTTTGATGACATCATGATTACGCTAACCCTACTCTATGATTATGATGACTGCGTTGATGCTACGATGTTTGTGATTTTCTTCTAGTGTCTTCGAGATTAGAGACAATGTCATACCACTCATTGTGAGCATGATATGACGTTGTGATTCTCTATCACTTGCTTGGTCATTTGTGATGTATATGTATTGTATATATGTTGTACTGTGTTTAGTGGTGGATGCGGGATTGCAGGTACCAGACATCGACTCCACTGGGTCTCACAGGTCTAAGCGTGTCTTTATCCCAATGGCAAGTTGTTGGAGATGACATGTGTTTCCCTCTCATACTCTAGGCTTAAGTTGATACCCTTGTCAATCAGTGTCTTGGCTTGAGTCGTTGGTCTGCGTCATGTGGTATGTTGTTCAACCTTATGTCAAGTTGCCTTGTGAGTTTGTGATTATTTATTAATTAATAATTAATCAGTTTATATAGTTTATAAATATTAAATTAAATCAATGGATGACATTAATATTTAATATTAATGTGTGATTATTATTATTGGAAAATTATTACTCATTAATGTTTATTTTATGGATTTATATTTTATTGGTTATTTCGAATTGTAAAAATTAATTAATCAATTGCTACATATAGCCATTGGCGTAAATCATTAAATAATGGTTAGTATGAATACAATATATTTATACATATTTATTTTATGGGAGTTTATAATTAATTGTGGAATTATATTAGCTGAGTATTTATGCTTATCAGTACACATTTAATTATTTGTTTATTGTTTATCTATTTATTGGTTATTTATATTGGTTTTGATTTATTATTTGAGCTTTTGATTTATTGGATTATTTATGTTAATTATGGCTTTATATTTAATTGGAGCATTTATTTATATTGCCTTTGATTTATTTTATTGGGCTTTAATTTATTATTATTAATATTACATTCTCTTGTTGTTTTTTTGATCGGTAATAGGCCGAAGCCGATAATATGTACATACTCTACCCCCTATGGGATTTGAACTTGTGACCTCTCTTTCAAGAGCACAAGTTCTCCACCACTAGGCCAACTCAAGTTGTACATTATTACATTCTCTTGTTACTAATTGAGTAATTAAATATTATGTTTATACCTACCCTATTATTTTATTGGTTGAGATTTGAGGGTAAGTAAATAATATTATTTTATATTCTTACCTCAATTTTTGGTGGGGAGGTTGGTATAGAATATATTTTATTAGAATATTTTGATTGGCAAATATTCTTTTGTAGTTTTGAATGAAATTTCTATTTATTGGCTTTGTGAGCATTATTGTGGCTATGCTTGTCCCTTGTTACAATAGTGCTACTATGGGCTTCAATAGTGCCAAAGTAGTGTCAACAGATTTCTGGGTTGGTTTTTGAGTCCCTCAATTGATTTCTTTGCTTGGTCTTTATTCCAGAGGCTTGTTTTGTTATGTTTGATGGTTTTGGGACACTGTGCCATTTAATTGTGATGTGTGAATCCATTTGGGCTTCATCAAGTGGTTTTGTGTTTGTCTATTGATGTTTTGATATATTTCTTCGATAAGTTGAGTGATTCAAGCCATTGAGGATGGTTTATTGTAGCTCCAGCGAGAGGTTATGTTGTGCCTCATTGTGGAGGATCATTCTATGTTATTGGATTCATGTATTTACCCTATTTATGTGTATTTGATATTCTTGAGGCTCTCTTTATTATTGCATTTTTGCATTATGAGCTTATGGCTTGGTCCTTGTTAAGTGGCTCTTGGTTGTATGTTGATGGTTATCTTTGTGATTTAGTTGTATCAGTTTTGTAATGACTTTTGGATTCTTCCCATGTTGAGTTTCATGTGGTTGTAAGATATATCTTGTTATTCGTTTTTACCCTATGGTCTTGGTTTGTGTTTGGGAGAGTGGGCTCTTGCATGTGTTCGACCTAAGTTATGAGCACTAGATCTCTAGGAAGGGGGTTTAGACCTATGGAACGACATGAAGAGTTTATGGTAATTTGCAAGTGATAAAATTATTAATAATTGATTAGTGGGTTGGGTATTTAAGAATTCACCTAATTAAGATTAAAAATATGATGTTGTATGCCCGAATTGGATGGACCCAGGGAGATGGTTTTGGGATCCTAGATTGGGAAGATTGTTGGAGCGGTATACCCGATCTCCCTTGAGTGACTCCAAGGTGGAGATAGATGCCACATGAGGTTAGCATGTGATGACACTCTACCCCACATGTCTCCATTATCCATAAGCCTTGATTTGTTGAATTATGACTCTTGAGGCTGATTGCTTTGATTTAGCCATGTGATGTATTTTGATGTTATGTTCTTATGTTGGAGTCTTGTAGTGTCATGTTGTATCCTATGGTTATTAGGTGTCAGCTTAGGTCTTGAGTATGATTTGGAACCTTATGTCATCTCCTATCATGGGGGGTGGTTCCTATTTGGTTCCACATGGTCAGGTGGTTTGATGCCTTTTACCATTGGGATATTCTTCTTGGATGTTAGCGTACGTGTATTTGGATCTATAGTATCTCATCATGAGCTTGGATTCTTGGAGCATATTTATGTAGTTAGAATTGATATCATGTATTATGAAAGATGGAAATGTAAAGAAGACTATGTAATTAGCATATTGAGATCATGTATTATAGAACATGTAGTAGGATGATTTCTGAGTGAAATGTATTGAATAAGATTTTTGTAAATGGATATTCTATTGTAGATGTTGTTATTGATTAGAAAGGAATTAAATGATTTAGAGATATGTATGCTATGTCTTGAGTAAATTTTATGGACAGTAGTGATTATGTTAATTATCATATATGCCTTGATTTGAAAGATGTTAATCTCCAATGTTAGATATCTTGAGATATGGAAGTTAAGGAAGTAGTTGTGGTTCGTATGGAAATATGGCTCTTTATTATGTGGTTGTCCTTTGGTGTTGATTTCTATGTATTAGAGATGTTACTGTATTACGATGTCTTGTTTTAGAGGAATATGAATATGTGTCTATGTAACTTGTATTATTACGATGTGATACATAGCAAAGAGACTATGTGCTTGCTCCATGTGCTCTTATGTAAATGAACTTGATATAAAAGAACTATTCTATTGTTATTGTTATAAGATGATGTATTGGTATGTGGTTCACGTTATAGATATGTTTATCATGTTGAGAATGAAATCCTATGTTTAAATTAGGGGATTGAAATATTAGATTGTATTTATTCTTGTAGAATCGTATGACTCTCGAATGTGTTTAGTAGATTGGAATCCTATTTAGATGTAGATAAGTACTTGCTGCTATGATCTTGCATATGACTATGGATAGTATTCTTGATGAGTTGTGCTTAAGGAAATAATCGAATACCATTAGTAAAAGAAGGATAAATGCATTTAGTTTCATGATGTGTTAAGTGTTCAAATGAGTAAAGATGGGTATTAGAAATATTCGATTGGTACTTAAAAAAAGAACCTTAGAAAGAGTATGAAAGGACACATAGTTATACATATGTGTTAATGTTTTATCATAGTTGCATGGGAAGAAAAATGTTTAGTTGGATGATAATATATGGTGTTCTAGATGGATATGAGATGAGTTAGTTTAATGTCAAGTAGTGACGTATAGATACCCAAGGGAATGGAGATGCATTATATGGTTTTATTATATAGTTAGTGTGTCGACTTGAATTTCATCATCAGAATACTACCTGCAACATATTAGTTTCACAAAATACAAAGGAAATGCTACAGGAAATCCAAACTCAACCAATGAAACTACATGAAATAGATATTAAAATTAAAAAAACTATTTTTACCTTCATGATTTAAGTCTCATTGTGTCCTAACTCCATTGTTCCTGGTTGCAGATTGTGTGCTCTCAGACAAGAACTGATAGCTTCCAAGATGGCATATGAAGAATGGACTAATAAATGGTAGTTAATTGATACTATGATATGCAATACTAAATGATTATGCTAAATTGCTTCAAGATTAAAAATCACGGATGCATAAGTTTTCACAAATGATTAACTTGCAAATTCACTTGAAGACTAACTCTTTCTCAACCCAAACTCCCATTTTTATAGACTTTGGGAGGATAAGATGATGTGGCCTGGATCAACGGTCATGATCAGATCTGTAGATTTGGATGGCTATGAGCAAAGATGAAGGTTGAGAGAAAGGGGGAAGGAGAAGACAAGTGTCACTCATCTCACCTTAACTGGGTTACTGACTGAGGGAATCTAGGGATGGTTGGAGAAGATTTAGGCATGAGAGGACAAGTGGACTCAAGTCCTTCCCAAGATGTAGGGATGTTTGGAGAGAATATAGAAGAAGGTTAAGAAATATGTGTACGTACACAATATTTCATTTATTTTGGAGGTTGGAGATAAATGATGAATTAATATTTAAGAAATATTAATATCTTTAGCCACATGATTGATGAGTTGGCAAAGGGAAGATGAAGTGGAGATGGAAGAATAAGTTGGAAAAGGGATTAAATAATTAAGAATTATTTAATATTTGAGACTATAGGATAGAAGAATAACCATTAAATATTAGATATTTAAATGATTGGAGGAATAATTCAATATTAGATATTTAATTAACTGATGAGAAGAATAATTAAATATTAGATATTTAATTAATTAGAGGAATATGATAGATGAATAAATTAATAAAATATTTCAATTAAATTAATTAATAGAAAGACATGAAATAAATTAAATAAATTAATCTTTACAAATTAACTATTTAATAGAAGAATAAATATTAAATATATATAAAATATTTATTTAATTGCTCATAGCCATTTTATGTGTATACATTTTTCCCCTCTTTGAAATGATGTCGAGACAACATTGTTTCAAAGATTAAATCAATTCTTGATAGTGCACCTGGTGAAGATAAAAATCCTAATTGTGTACCCCCTCGGGAGATTAATCGTGAAATTGTTGAAAATTTTGGATAAGCGATTGATCTCATGATAATTGGAAAGGTCCTTCAATTAAATTTATTTATGAAAAAGAAATAAAATTGCCCCATTCAAAAGCATTAATTACCCTTCTAATTGGTAAATATAAAATTAATCAAAGGTAATTTTAATTTCATTTTCATCCTTGTCAGCTTGTGAAGAGATTATCTTGGGGAAATGGCGAAATGGTGATCCCGTTCGAGAATCATCGATTTAAGCGCGTTCGACGATATCAGTGACCTCTTGAGTATGGTTATCCGGTATGTACCTTATCCCGAGCCTTTTTGCAACGTGTCGTACAATTTTCCATGTTTTTGGGCACGTGTTTGGCTATTAATTTTTTTTTTTCAATTTTCGGCATCGTGTTTAGCATTTTTGTTTCTTTTGTTAGCGCATTTGCATTCAATGTTAGCGCTTTTGATTTTTTTAGTGCATATTTTCATTTTGCTAGCACCTTTGCAATGTATGTTAGCGCTTATGCTTTGAATGTTTGCGCATATGCTGAATAGGGTAGCGCTTATACTTTGTTTCATGCATTTGTTGCAAGGTTTAGCACGTTTGTTAAAAAGGTTCGCGCATATGTTTGATTTAGCATCTGTGTTCAATAAAATAGTGCTTTTGTGAAAGAGATTAGTGCTTGTGCCTCAAATGAATGTTTGTGGTGTTGCTCATGTTAAAATTAACTTGGATGATAAATTTAGACATTCTGATGCGCAATTGTGTTTTGTTAGTGCAATTATGTTTTGTTAGGTATTCAATTGATGTCTTAATTGATTGAAATTTGATAATGTTGATTGATAGGGTAAATAATTGATTGATTTGATTTGATTGGATAGATTGATAGATTAGCTCTAAGAAATTGATGTAGTTTCTGATGAAGAGCATAACAGAGTTTGATTGAACTCATTGATTGATAGAAAACCATGTTTTTTAGGTTTAGATTGATTTGATAACCTGATTTGCTTCATTTGAAAAGATTTATCATTTGTTGATGTGATAGATTAGCGGTCTCTTTGAGAGAGAGAGATTTTTGATAATTGATCAAATTCTCTTGGTAAATAGGAGAAACTCGATGTTCTCCAATGTTAGGAGAAATTACCGGCTATGCGCCACTTAGTGCCAGAGCTTACACAAGCTGAGGTGAGACATATAGATACCTGCAGATTACACCACTTGTTATACATGCCTGATATTACCCATAATAGGGGATTGTTGACTTCTTTAGCAGAGAGATGGCATAGCGCGCATAACACTTTCCACCTACCAACGGGTGAGATTAGTGTGACACTTGAGGATGTCTACATGATTCTCCACATCCCAGTGATCGGTGAGTTAGTCCAGTATGATTTTCAGGATCATGGAGGGACATAGGCTTGCAGAGCCATATTTGGTGATGAGAGAATTTTGAGAGGAGAGATCCAATAGGAGGATATGATTATGTATTACGAGAGTCTCCCTGTGATTCTTGCAAGTTTGATTGGGGGGTTCATCTATCCAGACAAGAAATCTTGAGGTTTTACTGTTGGTTGGGGTGAGATTCTTCAGAGCATGATGCAACATCAGACTTGATATGCATGGGGTGTTTGTATGCTCACTCATTTGTATCATGATCTTCATCAGGTTATTTTCGATGAGAGTGCTAGTCTGTCGACAGGATGCACACTTTTGCAGATCTGGTGCTGGGAGTACATTGCTATTATGCGGCCTATTCATCATAGAGTTCATGGTGAGAGGCAGCCATATATTTATCTGTATGTAGGTATCCTTACTTAGCATAAGTTGGGTAAGATGGAGTATTGGCATTGGGTTCTTGATTCACTAGATAGTGTTATTTGTAGACCTTATATCGATTGTGAGCCATGGATGGACGATGCACATACATTACCATTTATTATGCAAAGTAGATATCTATATGGTCGAACTCCATACATTGTTGAGTGACAGTTGATTAGTCACATTTTGAGACAGTTTGGTATCATTCAGCCCATGCCTACAAGTGTCATGATATATGCAAGATGGTACAGAGATAGGTGAGATTGGGGACCTTCTTTGTCATTTGAGATAGAATGTATAGAGTTTTTGGCTACTCCTAGGGTGGCTTATGATTTGAGATTGCACATTCTAGATCCTAGGGTTACTTTAGATTATGCTCAGTACATACTTGCACACCCATTTCCTCGTACTACCGATCCAGCAGACCCTCCTCCCAGCTCAGGGGATGAGGATGATGATTCAGATGATCCCATTATTAGGAGACTGAGATAGAGATGAGATCTTAGAGATGCTCAAAAGGCCAGAGGTGATGGAGATGAGGGAGGAGATGGAGGTGGAGATGGTAGGAGACCCGGACGGAGAGGAGGTCGATTGAGAGTCTATGGAGGACCATTTTGATCAGTTGGTGGGATTGGGAGACCACTTCCTATGGGTGGGAGAGAGGTAGGATGGATTGGGAGGGATAATGGTAGGGTAGGGATGAGATCACCAAGAGGGTTACCCTTTATAGGAGGAGGCAGGATGACTGGACTGGATGGGGGTTGTGGGAGAGGCATTGATTTTGGTCAAATTTATCCAGACCCTAGGGTTATTACAACTGATGGTGGAGAGGATGAGGATCTAGAGGATCATGTTTCACTTATTAGACAACAGGTTTTGAGAGCTACTCAGACTGAGATTCCAGCAAGTGGACAGGGAGGTGGAGATAAAGGGATTGGGGGTTATTTCCCTCAGCAGGATGTGCCAGAGCAAGAGACCGTGTATAGTCTCAGAGCACAAATAGATCATCTTAGAGAACAGGTACAGACACTCATGATAGAGAGGGACAAGGTTGTTAGGAGACAACATGATACTCAGGGTCTCCTTGATCATATTAGATAGGTTGGATCGAGCACTCTCTCAGCTGATACCGTTAGAGCACTATTTAGGGCCCAGAAGGAGACATCACACTCACGATGATTATATGAGGATTTAGTCACAGAGAGCCAGAGAGCAAGTATCTATCATACCACTATGAGGATGGATACTAGCAGCAGTGGAGTCATGGGACCTCCTTAGAGGAGTGGTGATCATGTGAGATAG
Source organism: Cryptomeria japonica (assembly GCF_030272615.1). Lineage (NCBI taxonomy): Eukaryota > Viridiplantae > Streptophyta > Pinopsida > Cupressales > Cupressaceae > Cryptomeria > Cryptomeria japonica. Next base: position 222,300,542 of record NC_081412.1, read on the forward strand.
GCACCTGGAGGATCTTCTTACCCACAGCCACAAAGACAAATAGAGTCAGGTGGTAGTGGTACATGACAACCTTGACTTGACTTGAATTGATGAGGCACTTGTATTTTTGATCCGATATCATTGTATAATTGGACTTTTTATTGTTTTATGATGATCTATATGCAGACATGGACTCTATATGATGATGATCTATATATAATGCAATGATGATCTTTTCTTTTCTTTTTAGTTTTTATGATGATGATCTATATATGATGCGATGATGATGGAAATGACATGATTTTGATTTTGAAAATGCAAATGAAAAATGATTATTAACTTAAATGATGTGAATGAAATAATCTATATGCAAATAAACGATTATGTAATATGTTATTCAAAGGTTTTTGATATTTTATATGTAATGTTTATGAATCTAAGTGCAAAGATGCAACTAAATGATCTTAATGAATTTCAATGATCCTAATGCAATTTTTTTTTTTTTTTCCAAGTATACTCAATCTTTATTTATGACCATTGATTTATGAATGAAATGAAATGCTTATAATGCAACTGACAATGAATGCTTATAATGCAACTAATAATGAGCTAATCTAAAAATGATCTAACTAAAAATGATACTGCCATTCTTCATATGTTTGTCTTGTGACAGTGCTTGATTTCATCATTGAGCTTTAAAATGTTGTAAGAGAATACAAAAAACTTGACATAATGATCCAAGCTGGCCTGAGTATTTCTTACATGGATTTTGATATAGCAAGTTAATATAAGAAACTTGATATAATGAATCAAGGTGACCTGAGTATTTCTTGCAGAACAGACAAGGATTATCTCCTTTCATGCATGACTCAAAATGTCCACTTTGATTTTTTGCCGATCATATCCTTAGACAAGTACATACCTTAATAAGAGATAAACCACAGACATCAATCAAAGAAAATAATCATGCCCCATCATAGCTTCTCTAGTCATGGACATCCTTGAGTCACATAGAGTACATGATTAGAAATAAAATCAAGATATAAACAATGAATCTTGTATGTCATTCACATTTTCCCATGGTCATTAACTGATATAATCATCTTAATGAATGATCATTGATAATCTTTTGTTAATTGTTGGTTGATTCTTTGTTTTTTGAGTTTCACAATTCAGTTGTCATAAAAGGCCTTGATCTTCGTTGCTCATTATCTGTTTCAAAATCCTGGGTGTTTTTGGTTTTTCTAAGTTTTCCAAATGTTTTGGATTTTTCAAAAGATCACCTTTGCAAAAGGAATTAGGATTTTGCCCCCAACAGAAACAAAAATTTATTATGGATGTACGAATTGATCAAGATCCAAACCATGGTGGGATATAATGCAGATTGATTGATTCTAATAAAATATAAGATAGTGACTATGACAAGTATGTCAAAGATTGATAATTATTGGTAAGCTGCATATGTCCTACTAAATGGTTCAGAGAAATAGATGCGAAAGATGGAATAGATAAGCTAGAACAAATGGAAGCGGTAGATGCGATAAGATGGAGTGAATAGGTGCGCAAAGCGATCTCATAGATGGAAGAACTTCACTTTTTAGATAGCACCTATTTACCAGGTTTTCACTATCTAAATTTATTGCATTTTTTTCATATTTTGATTTTTTTCTTCTTTTTTGTTTTCGTTGTTTTATCCTTTTTAGGGTTTTTTTTCTTTTATGATTTTAATTGATTTCTTCAGGACTTTATATGCTTTTTATTGATTTTTTCCAGGACTTTATATCTCAAGTATAGAATTTCTTGAGATGGATAGAATTGATAGTTTCATCAAACCAATCACCTTCAGGGGTAGATAACTTGTATGCTCCTGAGCCATATGCTACTACTATGACAAAAGGACCTAACCAATTTGGTTCAAATTTACCTTTCTTTTCTCGGTCTTCCTGATTTCTTGGATTCTCCCTTAGATCTATATCTCCAATCTGAAAAATGTATGGCTTGACTCTATGATTATAACTTCTTTCCATTCTCTATTGATATACCTTCAAATGATCTATTGCATTTTTGGGACGTTCTTGGATCAACTCAAGTTCTTGAAGTCTAGAGACTCGTTGTTCTTCTTTTGGTATAAGACCTTTCAAAGAAACTCGTAGAGAAGGCATATCTACTTCTATTGGTAATATGGCTTCTGATCCATATACTAAGTAATATGGAGTTTCCCCCGCTAGTGTGTGGATGCTGGTTCGGTATGCCCAAAGAGCAAGATTTAGCTGAATGTGCTAGTCTTTTCTAGCTTCATTGGTTGTTTTCTTCAAGATTTTCAAGATAGTCTTATTTGAAGCCTCAACTTGACCATTTCCTTGTCGATAATATGGAGTAGAAAACCTATATTGGATATGGAATTTCTCACATAGCTCCTTCATAGCTTGATTCTTAAATGGTCATCCATTATCAGTGATAATGGTCATAGGAACTCCATAGCGACATATTATATAATTCAAGATGAGTGATGATATTTGTTTTCCTATCACTTTTGTCAAGGTACTACTTTATTCCATTTAGTGAAATATTCAGTAGCAGTTAGAATGAACTTATGTCCATTAGAGGATGAAGGATTTATCTTACCTACCAAATCAAGGCCTCATTGAGAAAATGACCATGATCCTACCATAGGATACAATTCTTGTGTTGGTGCGTGGATGAGATTCCCATGGATCTGGCATTGTTTGCATTTCTTAGCATATGTGATGAATATCTCTCCATAGTAGGCCAATAGTAACCCATACGAAGAAGTTTCTTAGCCAGTGTTAATCCACTTGAATGTGTGCCACAAATACTTGTGTGAACTTCGTTAAGAACTTTATGAGATTCTTCTTGTTTGAGACATCTCAATAAAGTGCTATCTAGACCTCACCTATATAAGGTATCAACAATAATAGTATAGCAGGATGACTGGCGGATAAAATTTCTTCTTTGATTGTGGGATAGGTCAAGAGGAAGGATATTCTCTTTTAAGTACTAATAAGTTTGGCCGTATAAGGATTGACTTGTTCCCGATATATGGCAAATCATGTAGGTATGTTGGGATTGAATGCTAGGGGTTAAGATATCTTCCACCAGGAATTTGTAACGTTGTTGATTTTCTTGATTCTGCAAGAGAGATGCTATTGTAGCCATTGCATCTGCTGCTTTATTCTCAATTCTTGGGATTTGACGGAATGATACTTCTTCAAAGTGTTGTTTAAACTCTTCTACCAGCTGTTTGTAGGGCATGAGATTGTCATCCTTAGTTTAATAATCATTATTTATTTGGTTGATGATAAGCTATGAATCACCACAGACATGTAATTCCTTGATATTCCATTCAATAGCCATTTTGAGCCCAATAGTCAATGCTTCATATTCTGTAGTATTGTTTATGCATGGAAACCACAGTCTATATTATTTTGGAATTGTGTGTCCCTGAGGTGTGATGAACAAAATCCCTACGCTTGATCTATATTGTGTATAAGAACCATCAAAGTACAATTCCCAAAATTTTGTACTTATTGCCAGAATGTCTGCATCAGGAAATTCAATGTGCAATGGTATGCCATCTTGTAAGGGTGCTTCAGCTAATTGATCAGCAATGACCTGTCCTTTGATAGATTTTTAATCAATATACTCTATATCAAATTCACTCAGTATCATAACCCATTTGGCCAGTCTTCCTGTCAAAGTTGACTTGTTTAGCAGATACTTTTGTGTATCTATCTTTGCTATCAGTTTCACAAAATGAGACAACATATAATGTCGCAGCTTCTGATTTGCAAATACAACTACTAGACATGTCTTCTCTATTGATGTATAATTCAATTCATAACTGACAAGTATTCTACTGATGTAATACACCACTCTTTCTTTTCCTTCTTCATCATGTTGTGCTAGGAGAGCACCTAATGATACATTTGTCACTGAGATATAGAGTGACAATGGTTTCCCTTTGATTGGTGATACAAGTACTGGAGGATTCATGAGATATTATTTGATTTGCATAAAAGCCTCTTCACATTTCTGATCCCATTTGAATGGAACATTCTTATGTAAAAGATGAGTGAATGGATGACATCTATCTACTAATTGAGAGACAAATCTTTTGATTGATTGCAATCTTCCTTGTAAAGATCACAATTGACTTATGTTCCTAGGTGACTCCATTTCCATGATGGCTTTGACCTTTTCAGGATCTACTTCAATTCCATGAGCTAATATAATGTACCCAAGAAGATTTCTAGAGGTTACTCCAAACACACATTTCTTTGGGTTTAATCTTAACTGGTATCTTTCAAGCTTATCAAATATCTTGCCCAAGATGTTCAAATGTTCTTGTCTTGTATGATATTTTACAAGTATATCATCTACATAATCTTTCATAAATGTATGCATCATATCATGGAAAATTGTTGTCACAACTCTTTGATAAGTTGCTCCTGCATTCTTAAGCCCAAATGGCATAACATTCCAGCAATAAGTACCCCATGCACAGGTGAATGTTGTCTTTTATTGATATTCATGGGAAATTCTTATTTGATTATATCTTGAGAATCCATCCATGAATGAAAACATCTCATGTCTCGCTGATAAGTCCACAATTATATCAACGTTGGGTAGTGGAAAATCATCTTTGGGACATGCCTTGTTCAAATCTATGAAATCGGTACAAACTCTTATGCTTTTATGTAGCTTTCACATTGTCACAATGCTTGAAACCCATTCTGGATAGGCAACAGGTCTTATGAAACCCACATCTAATAGTTTCTTTAGCTCAACTTTTACAAGAAGAGCGATGTGTGGATGCATATTCCTTAGCTTATTTTTAACTGGTTTTTCTTTTAAATCCACATTGAGATGATGTATTATAAGATTTGGATTAAGTCCTGGCATGTTTGCATAGGACCAAGCAAAATTTATTTGTCTTTGTCTGAAGAATTCTATGTATTCTTTCCTCTCTTTATCTGATAATGAGGCAATAGAATGAAGTATCTTGGGATCGTTTGGTGTGCCAATGTTTATTGCTTCTATTGGTTCTATGAGAATAGAAGATCTCTCCTAAAAATATGCAGGGATGATGTCAAACTTTCCATCTTCTGGCACCTCAAAGAGGTTTTCACTGTCAGATGCGTCCTTTATTTTTCCTTTTGATTGATCTAGTGTTGCCATGAAATGGTTTTCAGCACTAGGTCTTTTTCCTTGTTTTATTTCAATTTTGCAACTGGAAAGTTTGGCATTCTCCTGACTGCAAGAAATGTTACTTGATTCTGCGATGAAAGATATCTTAGGTGTTATGGGTTCGACAACAATAAGTTTGGAATAGGTGTTTGCTCATATTCCTTGAACTTGTTTACAAGATTCTTCTTCTCTTTTGATTGTGATCTCTTCTTCTTGTTTCTCATGTTATTCTTGTTTCAGTTGATTGGCTACTATATCTGCTACTTGATGTAGCTTTTCTTGCCATTGTTCTTCTTTAGAGATTGGTTTCTTTCTCTACTTTGGTTGTTGATAACTATGGTGCTTTTGATTTGGTTTTGAATATCCAAGTCTCAATTTATCTTCTCTCATTTGTGAGTGAGGATAAATAGGTTCTGAAATACCTTGATGTCGCTTACCATTTGGTCATTTTCCTTCATATCCCATTTTTTGCATGATATTATAACCATTTCCATGTTGTTCCATGGGAATATTGACTTTTGCAGTTGTTGCTATAGTTTCATTTTCATCTTTGTACAACCAACCAAGAATGTCCTTGTCTTCAATTTTTTCTGCAAGTGTTCCAGCTCTAACAAATGCTCCATTAAACATGTCTTTTGATTTTTTTGAGGTTCGTGATTGGATATTTGTAGGCTTTCTATATGATTTAGGTCAAAGTGGAAAATTATGCAAAGAATATTTTCCCATTCCTTCATCATTTAATTTGAGCTTTTTCTCGAAGGTTTCCCATAACTTTTCTTGGATTTCTTTGGTAGGATATACCGATTCTCTATTATGTGGAACTCTTGTATCTTGTGTTGGGTTCAGATTATTGCAATATTGGCTAGAGTTTGCAATTATAGTGACCACTTTTCCTTCATGAGGAAAATTTACACATTGATGATATGTAGAAGGAACTTCTTGCATGTTGTGAATCCATGGCCTTCCCAAAAGAATGTTATAAGAGAGGTTCAAATCTAAAATTTGAAATAATGTATTCCTTTCCACAGGTCTTATTTTGATTGGTAACACCGCAATTCCTTTAGAAGAATGCTTCGCTTCATCATAAGACTTAATGGTAATTTTCTTTTTTGGATCTACTACATTTTTTGAATATCCCAAAGCCTTTATTAAACTTAATGCACAAATGTTTAAGCCTGCTCCACCATCTATGAGTACGTCTTTGACATGAGTTTTATTAATGGTGACTTCAACATGTAAGGGAGTGTTGTGAGGATGTTGCAAGGACGCATCCTCATTTTTAGAAAATGATAAGCAATGAGAGGCTATAAGGTGTCCCACCATGTTTTGGAACTGATCCACATTCAAGTCTTTTGAAACTGTTGTTTCTACTAAAGCTTTTTCCAAAATTTCCTTATGCATAGGTGAAACTTTAAGTAGTTCCAAAATTGATATTTGACCAACTATTCTTTGTAATTGCTCTACTAAATTGTATTGTTGTGAAGTGGATGTTGATTTATTTGTTATACCCAGAAATGTGACCTTCACTTTGCTTCTCGTAATGACATTGATTGGTTTTGAAGGTGTGTTATCTTTAATGATGATGACATTTACCACATCATCATATGTATGTGTAGTTCACTTTGGCTTTTCCTTTTTCATCTTTTAATTTGGATTGTTCACCTTTTTCATAGTTTGGAAGCGGATTTTTGAAGGCTAGGTGTGATTCATTTGTCTTATGGCTATCCATTGTGATAGTTCTATTATCGATTAAATCTTGGATAAGGTGTTTCAATCTCTAACAATCATTAGTTTGGTGTCCTTTATTCTGATGGTAATTACAAAAATGATTGTCATTCCACTAATTAGGCTTGACTTGTGATTCATAACTTCTTTCTTTTGGTAAAATAATCAATTTGTTCGCAGGAAGAGTTTTTAAAGATGATTCCAAGGGTTCTCCAATGTTTGTGAATTTCTTGCGAGGATTGGAGAAGAAAGACTTGGATTTATTTCTTTCTTGATTGTTATTGTTTGGGATCTGACTTGATAGATTAAAGATTGGTTGTTGTTTCGTAACATTATTGTTGTTATTTCCTCCATCGATGACATTCCTATTCTTTGATCAGGACTTGGGTTTGTCATTGTCATTGTTGTTGTTGTTGTTGTTGTTGTTGTTGTTGTTGTTGTTGTTGTTGTAAGAATTATTGTAAAGTTTTAGTTATCCTTTCTTTACCATCGCGTCTTCTATTTTTAGACCATTCTCAATCATCTTGGCGAAAGAGGGAGGACATTGCATTTTTAGTCGATAACTCATTTCACTGATAAGATTATCAATGAATATGTCCATCTTTTCTTGATCAGACACATCTCTTGATTACCTATTAAACATTCATTTCCATTGCTGCAAGAAGATCATAAAAGATTCACCATTATTTTGTTTAACATTATATAAATCCAACATTGTTATCTCATTCCTTACATTGTAGGAGTATTGTGAAATAAATCTATTCATGAGTTCTTCAAAAGATTTCATTCCAGATGGTAATCTTGCAAACCATTCCATTGATTGTCCATTTAAACTCCTAGGGAAAAGATGCATCAGGTAAGTCTCATCATGTACAAATTCCATACTCATAGTACAAAACTCCCTAATGTGATCCTGAGGATCATATTTTCCATCATATTTGTCATAGTTAGGGATCTCTCAATGCTGTGGAAATGGTATCATATTTAGACTTTTATCAAAAGGATACGGGCATATATCTTCCAATGAATACTTCTTGGAGCTTGTTCCATTTTGCATATCTTGTATCTGTTGTTGTAGAGTTTGCATTTTTTGAGTGAGATTTAACAACAAATTATCCATACGATTTCTCCTTGTCTCTTCATAAGTTCTTCTATCACTACACTCTCTTCTTGTTTCATCACGTTCTTTTCTTTTCTCTTCATGACTTTGTTTGTTTACATCTTCATTATTTGGATCATTTGTGTTTTGGGTGTTACTTGCCTCCGCATCTTGTTTCAAGATTTCTATGTTAAAGTCTTGTGGCAATTTATCTCTTGATTTTGCCAACATCAAAAGATATTTCTCTTTTTGCTTTGCCAATAATTTTTCCATTAGTCTATCAAATTTGAAATCTTGTTCAAGGTCTCTAATGGTGTTATTGACCGCTTCTTCATCAACAACTGTATACCCAAAATTTTGGAACATTGGATTATCTTCTTCCTCCTTTTGTTTTTGTTATTTTTTGAGTTGTTCGTATTGAGCTCTAGTCTAAACTGGCTTAGGAAGATATGCTCAATAGGTGATTATTGGTTTAGGAAGATATGCTTTGTTGATTTTACCATTATTGTTTGTTCGTTGTGATAAAGCATCTCTTTGTTGGAAAGCACGTCCTTGCAAAATTTCTCTGTCAAATTATGTCCCACAACCATGTAAATAGTGATGAAAATGGTGTAGGAATGTCCTATGTTTTAATAAGATCTTGCGATTAATATACAAGAATCTTATTCTTTTCTGAGTAGCTTCATACCTGGGTTTTCTTTTCTTAAGGTAATACTTAAAAGTCATATAAGCATATGATAGTTTACAAGTTTGCTTGATTCCAATGTTGGTGTAATTCTGATTTTGATATAACCTAGGTTCAAAATAGGAAAGATATATTCAAGATAATGAACACAAGATGGATTAATCAAGCTTCGTGATAGAGGATTTGATATATCCTTGTGAGAAACTTGACAATGATTCTGATTTTTGCACTTAAGATGTCTGAATCAATAGCTTGTTGAATGTTTTATGCTTATGGAAACCTTTTGGAAATAGCCTATTGGATTAGTGACCCAATTATTGAACTAGTTTGAAAATGTGTGATAGTTTAAAGACAAATCTACTCAAGAAGTGTTTTGATACTGATTCTGAAATTTTGGTTTGATATGCTTTGTTTTTTATGTGAAAAAGCCTTTGTGCTAACTCTTGTGGTAAAGAGTGTTAACTTATGGGATAAAAGCACTATTTTGTTGCTTGAAACCGCTATTCTAACTATGTTTCAAGGATTCTTTTCAAATCTTTCAACAAGTTGTTGGATTTTTGCTCATTTTTAGATGATGATTTTCTTTAATTTTTGAACATTTTGAACATGTCATAGACATAGAAGACACAATGTTTGAAAAACAAAATGCATAAGCAAATACAAATCCTATGGTAGGCTGAGACAATAATTGTTGAATCTCACATGGGGTTTCCCTTGAGGCTATGTTATTCAAAGTGGATATTTAGATGCTTGACCCCACTGGCTCCATCCTTGGCACTCACTTCTCTAGGGCAGCCAAGCACTAGTTTCCATGAAAACTTCCCATGTAAAAATTTATATCTCTACTAAGAACCGTATGTGTGTGAGCCGCTTCAGAGGTCTGACCTGCTGCGCCAACAATTAGAAGGATTTTGGCAACTAGTACAAGTGGTTTTTAGTAAAGGCTTTCGGTCATGTGGCCATACATGCGGCACTTTCAGCTCTGTAAATATAGAAGGTTCCCAGCCTATAGAGGTTAGGCTCCATGGGGTTTATGGGGAAACATAGTGTCGGTATGAACTTATCAACACATGTTGCTTTTGAATTTCATCATATACATGATTTATTTAGAGTGGATTGGAAGGACTCAGTATTAGCCCATTTTCACTTTGGGTCGTTCCCCTCTCACTGACCCCCTCAAGGCAGCTCAGGAAGGCAGACCCTTTAAAGGTTACACATAAAAGAAAGTAGGTCTGGTTTTCTGATCACCGTATGAGGGTGAGAGCATACTTACCTACTACTTCATCAAGCACAGAAAACACAAGTTTATTTTAGCCTTCTAAAATCTATGTGCAACTAATTTAAAGAAGTCACTCAAAATGTAAGTTGCATGCTGTCAATTTATCCCCTTAGTTAAGCTAAATGAGCAAGATATGATGTGTTACTTTCCAAAATAGAGCTCTTAATTAACTAGGTGAGGAAATGCATGAAATTTGCTCAAAAAGAATCCTGCACATAGACATGTCAGTAGTTTGAAAATTTTAGTTCTTGGACATTCGGACCTGCAAGAAAATTTTGTCAGTTACAAATAAAAGTGCTATCCTAACAAATGTGTTGTCTTTCACCTCAAAAGTGCTAACCTAAAGGACAAAAGCACTAACTTGCAATACAAAAGCGCTGCTCTGTGGACTAAGAAGTGAGAAATTGCTGACAAAAACACTAACCAAAATGACAACATGCGTTAACTTGTAGGACAAAAGCGTTGTTCTGAAGATTAAATGTGTTGATTTATAGACAAAAGCACTAACCTAAATGACAAATGCGCTAACCTATCAAATAAAAGCAATATAACTCACATTGGCGTGAATCTGGATTACAAATGCATTAAATTTGTTTTTGTGAGAACTAGAAAGGATATTAGAAAGATATATGCGAGGCTCCTGCCCCATGGTGGCTGCCAAAATGTGTCGACTTGAATTTCATCATCAGAATACTACCTGCAACATATTAGTTTCACAAAATACAAAGGAAATGCTACAGGAAATCCAAACTCAACTAATGAAACTACATGAAATCGATATTAAAATAAAAACACTATTTTTATCTTCATGATTTAAGTCTCATTGTGTCCTAACTCCACTATTTCTAGTTGTAGATGGTGTGCTCTCAAACAAGCATTGATAGCTTCCAAGATGGCATATGAAGAATGGACTGATAACTGATAGTTAACTGATACTATGATATGCAATACTAAATGACTATGCTAAATGAGAAATGCTAAATTGCTTATGCTAAATGATTATACTAAATTGCTTCAAGATTAAAACTCACAGATGCATAAGTTTTCACAAATGATTAACTTGCAAATTCACTTGAAGACTAACTCTTTCTCAACTCAAACTCCCATTTTTATAGACTTTGAGAGGATAAGATGATGTGGCCTGGATCAATGGTCATGATCAGATCTGTAGATTTGGATGGTTGTGAGAAAAGGTGAAGGTTGAGAGAAAGGGGGAAGGAGAAGAAAAGTGTCACTCGTCTCACCTTGACTGGGTTGTTGATTGAGGGAATCTAGGGATGGTTGGAGAAGATTTAGGCATGAGAGGACAAGTGGACTCAAGTCCTTCCTAAGATGTAGGGATGTCTGGCAAGAATATAGAAGAAGGTTAAGAAATATGTGTACGTACACAATATTTCATTTATTTTGGAGGTTGGAGATAAATGATGAATTAATATTTAAGAAATATTAATATCTTTAGCCACGTGATTGATGAGTTGGCGAAGGGAAGATGAAGTGGAGATGGAAGAATGAGTTGGAAAAGGGATTAAATAATTAAGAATTATTTAATATTTGAGACAATAGGATAGAAGAATAACCATCAAATATTAGATATTTAAATGATTGGAGGAATAATTAAATATTAGATATTTAATTAGCTGATTAGAAGAATAATTAAATATTAGATATTTAATTAATTAGAGGAATGGGATAGATGAATTAATTAATAAAATATTTCAATTAAACTAATTAATAGAAAGACACGAAATGAATTAAATAAATTAATCTTTTCAAATTAACTATTTAATAGAAGAATAAATATAAAATATCTATTTAATTGCTCATAGCCATTTTTATGTGTATACAGTTAGGTTAATGATTAAATAGATGTTTCACTTGCGTAATATGATTCTATGGTTATGTTCTTGTTGATTTATGTATTCATGTATATAGTTAATGACGCATTGATGAATAATGGTAGTAACATTGCATTAATAAATACTAGTAATAGCGTAATTGTAATGATTATATTTTAAAAAAAATTATCTCTTTTTGTTAGTAGATTTTAGTTTATTTCTCTAGGGTATTTTGATGGGTATTACAAAAAGAAAGTGGTCTATTGATTCCTCTTATTGTTTACACAAAACACATCTCAAAGGCCTTTTAAACCCAATATTTCAAAGTCTATCCACAACTACAACTATTTTATGTAAATTTGCCCAAGCTAAAATACCAACTTTTGGAAAGTATTTCTAATACCAACAAAGATGAGGTAGATAACCCTACTTTTTTATATTCTCTTCTACATGTAACTTGTCCTCACATTATAATTCCTTATTTTTGGCTCCACACCATCTGATGCAATTTTCTTCATTAGTTATAAAGACATTTTTCCCACCAAATCATTTTCAATATAGTCTTGTTTCTCTTAGGAGATGTTTAAGCCCTACATGTTTTTTCAACACCATTCCCTTCTATCATCCCTTTTTACCAAAATTAAGTAATATTTCATGTATCATCCTTGTGCACCTTCCAATGCTTGCTATGTTGGAAATATCTTTGTGTAAAATACACATTTCAAGAGTCCTTTTAAAGTATAGCTTGATTCCCATCTTTGATTTCTCAAGTAAGTAGTTTTATAATCACATTTTTGCAAGTCAAGAAATTTCCAAATTGTTGATTTATTTGGAGGATTTTTAGTGGTTAAAATTTTGATAAGGTCTTCTAAATCTAAATACGTACATTAATATGTTGTAAAATTTTGGCCCATTTAAGATGAGGTTTGGAGTAAATACCCCAAATGACATTTTACCCTAAAGTTATATTAAGAATAAGCCACCTCATAATACCAACACCCCCAACATCCTTTGGTTGGAAAATTGTGTCCCAAGCAATCAAAGGAAATATATTTCCTCCAAAGCACCTTTATAAAATAAATTTTGCATTCTCTTACTAAAAGAATCAATTATTTTGGAAGGATTATTTAGACAAGACATGATGTATGTATATAAGGGATTTTTGAAAAAAAAACTAAAAAAACTTTTAGCATTAAATTTCTACCTACCAAGGACAAAAATTTCCCTTTCCAAGGTCATTTTATCACTACAACTTGAGAGCAAGTGTTGCCAAAGAAATGTTGCAACTAAGCCTAAGATAAAGGAATGTCAAGATGCTTTCTTGGGAGTTAGTTGAATTGGAAACCAAGAGTGAAAGAAACATATTATATTTCCTTATATCCACATTGAAAAAGAAGGTTTGTTCCATTCAACACTTTTCCCTCAAGCTAGAAAATAGTCATCCAAAGTATTTTTTCATGTAGTTTGCTTTTTTTTTGCTACAAAAATTGAATAGGAGTGCATCATCTACAAACTACTAATGCATACTTGAACTAAATTTTGGAGCCATTTTAATGCCTCTCCGTCTCCTAGAATTTTCTTCTTGAATATACCTCCATGATACTTCAACCATTATTATAAAAAGGAAGGATGAAAGTGAGTCTCCCTTGCTAACCCCCCTAATTGTTGCAAAAAAATACCTAAGGAAATTCCATTTACCAAAACTAAAAATCTAGTAGTAGAAATACAACTATGAATCCAAATGAGCCAATATTTGCAGAACTTGAACCTCTCCATCACCTCAAATAATTTTTTTTGATCATGTGGATGGTTTCATGGGAAATAAATATCACATTAGATATTACTCGACCCCATTGTTCTTTTGAAATTTTGTATGACATAGCCACCATGGTGCAAGAGCACCTAGTGAAGCTCATGGAGCACTTCATCAAATTATGGTTTGGAATGGCCTATGTTGGTCAAGATTGAATAATGGACTTAAATTTTCAAAGACTATTTTTAGTGTGTTTTAGTGTCTTTTGTGTCTTAGTTTTGTTGTTTGTTGAGTTTTTGGTCCATTTTTGACCTATTGTACTTTATAAGCTTAGAATGGGCAAAATGTGGAAATATGGTCAAAACTCCTTATAAACCCTTGATAGGCATTGAAATATGTTTGTATGGTTCTAGCAAACCATTTCACATGGTGGAGTTAAGTTCTAGCAACATTTTGACAATATTTAGAAAATTTGTAAAAATAAGGCAAAGGTGGTTATTGGTCCATACCTGGGCATGATTTGGGTGGTGAGTGACTATTTAAAGCCTCACACAACTTTGTATCAGGTTGGCATTTGAAGAAAAAAATATTTCAATACAAAAACTCAAGATTTTGTCATTTTTTCTCACACTTTTTGCTCCAAATGGTATAGCAGTCTGTACTTCCTGAGCATTTGGCCATACTGTTTTCATTTGGGAATTTGTGCCATGTTGTGTTGAATCTTTTTCACCTGGGTTTGTGTGCTGGTGTGAAGTTTTAGCATTGTAGCAAAATTATTTTGTTTTACCCTGTTCTCGGTTGAGTAAGGGTTTGGCTTCAATAATGGAAGCAATTTGATTTTATTTGGCTCTTTCTCCATGGAGTCTGAGAGTCAAGTTGTTGTAGATAGCCTTCTTGTACATACGAGTTTTTTTTTTATTGTCAATGGAAAAGAAAGTGGTTTTTGTTGCTAACTAGGCGAGCTCCTATAGCCTGGCTAGTGAACTTTCATGGTGAAAACAAAGTTGCTCTACAAACCCTCACCAAGTGAACCTTATTTTGGTTTCCCAAGGTGGAATAAAGTTTTATCAGAGCTTGTAATCCATATGGAATATTTTTCCAATGAATAATTAGTTGAGAAATGCATTTTGAGCAACCAAAGTATTGAAATACAATGGTTTTTTAGCACTTTTCCTCTTGAAACTTGGTTTCACATCAAGTGTTTGTCTTTATTCTTGTAGGGAAGGAAGTTGGAAGGCTTAATAATCATGGTACAAACCTTATCAAGAGATTTGGTGGTCTGAAGAAGTGTTTGGAATGGTGTTGGGGTGTTAGAAGACTTGAAACCCTTAAAAACCCTTGTTTTTAGGCACATATATAGGACATCCATTGTATGGCCCTATCAGACCTCCTCATAGAAAAAAATTGAAAGATCTCCATAAAGGGTATCCATAAATGCAAAGGTTTCATGAGGCATTTTGGCAGTTTGTGAAGTTATAAACATTTTAGCAATTTTAGAGGGCTAATTGGGGCTCTTTTCTTGTAGCCCTGTTTTGAGCTTTTCCTCAAAACGGGTAAGAAGACAAATTGAAAGACCATCAAACCAAGTTTAATTAAGCCTAATATTATGTTAGACAATGTTCTAAACCTCCTGTAACTCTTGGTGTGTGATCTTGGTGTTTGGACCTAAGAAGCAAAGTTTCACCTTTGTGAGACTTGAGAGCAAGTTTGAATGAAAACAAGAACTAACATGGTAGGAAGACCTCAGGGTTGGTTTTAAGCATAGATCAGGAAAGACATCAAGGAAACGTACCTAAATAAGTGACAAAACCTTCAAAAATTACCTTTAAGGGAACTTGCAAGACAAATTGATTACAAACACACAATTTGAGCCAATTTTTGAGTATCTCTGTATCATAGTGGTATCAAAGCAAGAAATGAGTCTTGGGTAGAAGTGAGTAGTTTCAAGATGGTGACCAATGCTGAGCTATCCAAGAAGTTAGAAGACCAAGATGAGGAAAATAGAGCACTAAGGGAGAGATTGGAGCAACTAGAGATAAAACTAGTTTCTGTAGAGGTCAGGATTGGAGAAGTGAATGATAAGGTGGACGATAAGGGAAAATTGGTAGAAATAGAAGATGAGATACCTATCCTTGACCCTGTTCTTGAACAAGAACCTTTCTTGAAGGCCTTGAAGGCATTGAGTGGAAAAACCTTAGAAGGTGTAGCTCTTTTTAGTGGTGAGATGGATCCAAATTCAGTCATGGAGTGGATTGAAGGCCTAGAGAATCACTTTGAATGTGATGGGGTGATAGAGGCCCAGAAGGTGAAGGTAGCTAAGTATAGGCTAAGAGGGGATGCCTTAACATGGTGGAAGTTCATTCAAGCTGAGAGAGAAAAAGAAGGGAAACAACCCATAGCAACCTAGAAAGGAATGGTGTCTAAGGTCAAGGAAACCTACATACCAGATGATTATGAAATCCAACTATATAAGAAGAGGCAGAATTTGAGGCAAAGGGAGTTAGATGTGAGCAGCTATACATAGGAGTTTCAAAGATTATGTTTGAGGTCAAAGGTTGTGGAAGATGAGAGCATAAAATTTGCAAGATACCTCAATGGCTTGAGATGGAATATACAAGAAGAGTTGAGTTTATTGTGTCCCAATACCATGCAGAAGTGCTACCAACTGGCACTCAAAGTGGAAGAGAAAAGTAGGGAGAAGGAAGAACAAAGCAACAAAGGCAAAGGTAGGGGAAGATATGGTAGAGGCCATAGAGGTAATTTTGGTGGAAGAGAAGTTGATCAAAGGTCCCAAGGACAGTCCAAACTTATAGAGCAAAGTGGGGATTCTAATAGCAAGAGCAGCTATAGAGGAAGGGGATCTAGCAACCTAGGTAGAGGTAGATCTAGTGGACCAGGAAGAGGGTTCTACTTCTCCACCATGAAGTGTTACAATTGCCAAAATTTGGGTCATCCCGCCTATAGATGCCTTGAGAAATCTTCTTCATCTCAAGGAGGTGAAAGAAGAGTGACATATATACAAGAAGATGCAACAAGCAGTAAAACACAAGAAGTGAGCTTAGCTTCAAAAGATGGGGAAAGTTTAATGATGAGAAGAGTCTTGATTAAGGATCCAAACAAAGAGGAACCAACTCAAATAAGATCTTTATTTAGAATCAAGTGCAAGATCATGGTTAAGGTTTGTAGAGTGGTGATAGATTCAGGGTCTACATACAATATTGTGTCAAAGGAAGAAGCAAATAAACTTAAATTAGAGAGAGTTCCACATAGTAGTCTTTATAAGGTCACTTGGCTCAACAAGGAGCAGCATGTGGTGGTGAATGAACAAGCTTGGTTTGAGTTCACAATAGGGGGTTATAAGGATAAAATCTTGTGTGACATACTCCCAATGGATGCTTGCCACCTACTTTTGGGTAGGCCATGGAAATCTGATAGAAAAGCCATTCATAATGGTGAGAAGAACTCTTATTCTTTTCAAAAAAATGGAGTCACATATTAAATTTAGTCCTTAAATGATGAAGGAGAGGGCAGAAAACCCAAAAACCCAAATGCCTTGTTGGTGAGTGAAAAAGAGTTCATAAACACTCTTGAAGAGGGTGAAGGAGTGGGATTTTCTCTCATAGTGAAACCAAAGGAATAAAAGAAAGAAAAGAAGATTCAAATACCTCATGAAGTGCAGAAAATACTACACAACTTTATAGAAATCATAAGTGATGGAGCACCAACAACCCTACCACCTACTAGAGCCATAAGCCATCAAATTGACTACATTACTAGAGTCTCATTACCCAACAAAGCAGCCTACAAGATGACCCTAGAACAGAATAAAGAAGTGGCTAGACAAGTACAATAGTTGTTAGATCAAGGTTTGATAAGATAAAGCATAAGTCCTTGTGTCGTACCTACAATGTTAGCACCAAAGTAAGGAGGAACATGGAGGCTATGTGCAGATTCAAGAGCCATTAACATAATCACTATCAAATACAGATTCCCTATCCTGAGGATTGAAGATTTGATGGATTTCTTGGGAGGTGCAAAGTTTTTCACAAAGATTGATCTCAAGAATGGTTACCACCAGATCAAGATAAAGGAAGGTGATGAGTGGAAGACAGTCTTCAAAACTAATGAAGAACTTTATGAGTGGCTTGTTATGCCATTTGGTCTCACTAATGCTCCTAGTACATTCATGAGACCCATGAATGAAGTGCTTAAATATTTTATTGGTAAATTTGTTGTTGTGTACTTAGATGATATCTTGATTTTCAGTAGAATGAAAGATGAACTTCTAAAGAATCTTAAATTTGTATTGCAATAATTGTATGATGAGCAACTAACAATAAACTTGGAGAAATGTGAGTTTATGAAGAAGGAACGAGTCTATCTTGGTTTTGTAGTTTCAGGTGGAGACTTGAAACTGGACACATCAAAGGTGGAAGCCATCACCAATTGGCCAACACCAAAAATAGCAAGTGAAGTGCGAAGCTTTCATGGTTTGGCACAGTTCTATAGGAAGTTTATAAGGGGATTCAGTGATATTTGTGCACCTATGCTAGATACTATTAAAGGTGGAGTCAAGACAAAGTTTCAGTGGACCACAAAAGCTAATAAGGGGTTTGAACTCTTGAAACAAAAGGTAGCTACACAACTAGTACTCATTATTCCTAGTTTTGATAAGTTATTCACTATTGAATGTGATGTAAGTAACATAGCAGTTGGTGTTGTTTTGAGTCAAGATAATAGACCAGTAGCTTTCTTTAGTGATAATATCAATGATGCAAAAAAGAAGTATTCATCCTATGATCTTGAATTGTATGCTCTTGTCCAAGCTCTTCGAAAATGGAGGCACTATTTGCTGCCCAAAGAATTTGTTGTTTACATAGATAATCAAGCTCTTAGTTTTTTGAATTCACAAGATAAGTTGAGTCATAGACATGTTAAATGGGTTGAGTACTTGCAATCATATATGTTTTCCATTAAGCATAAAAAGGGACAATGTAATAAAGTAGTAGATGCTTTGAGTAGAAGGCTACTAACAGTGCAAGAAGTGCAGATTTAGAGTATTGGAGTTGATTGCTTCAAGGATTTGTATCCAACTGATGAAGATTTTGCAGTCATTTACAAGGTTTGTCAAGAATTTCAAAACCATTTTCATAGTGAATATGCTTACTTTACCTTGCAAAATGGTTTGTTGTTTAGAGGTGGACAGTTGTGTGTTCCCAAAGGCTCAATGAGGGAAAATATGATCCAAGAGAAGCACAATGGGTGTTTGAGTGGTTATTTTTGCCTAAATGAGATATTAGAACTTGTGCAACGTTTCTACTATTGGCCAAGAATGCAAAGGGATATCAAGAGGTATGTTGAGCAATGTATTGTTTGTCAAAAGGAAAAAGGCACATCTACCAATGTTAGTCTTTATCAGTCATTACCCATTCCTACAAGGCCATGGGAGTGTGTGAGTATGGATTTTGTGGTTGGTTTACCCAAAACAAAGATTGGTTTTGATAGCTTTTTGTTGTTGTTGATAGATTCAATAAAATGGCCCATTTTGTTCCTTGTAAAACTACTCATGATGCTAGTCACATTGCACACTTGTTTTTCAAAGAGGTTATTCGAATCCATGGTTTTCCTATTAGTATTATTTTAGATAGAAATGTAAAATTCCTTAGACATTTTTTGGAAAACTCTTTGGAAAAGATTGGGTACTAACTTGTCTTTTGGTTCAGCCTATCATCCCCAAACCGATGGCCAAATAGAGGTGGTCAATAGGACACTTGGTAACCTCTTAAGGTGTTTAAAAAGAGAGTATGGACAAAGTTGGGATCAAATTATTCACCAAGCAGAGTTTGCCTACAATGACAGTGTCAACAGGTCTACTGGTAAGAGTCCTTTTGAAATAGTGTATGCTATGCACCCAAGGGGTGTTATGGAGTTGAGAAACCTTGGTGATGTGCAGCAAAGAAGTGGTCAAGCTGATGATGTAGCTTAGTCTATGAGTTGGTCAAAGCTAGAGTTGATGCAACAAGGAAAGAAGTACAATTTTCATTTGGTGACTTTGTAATGGTGCACTTGAATAAGTCTAGACTTCAAAAAAGGAATTCCTATCAAACTCCAAATGAGGAAGATAGGTCCTTGTAAATTTTTGGCTAAGTATGGCTCTAATGCTTATAAGATTGATTTGCCTAATGATGTTGCATTGTCTCCTATCTTCAATATTGTAGATTTGGTTGCATACAAAGGGCAGCTTCCCAAGGAGGATGAGAGAGTTTCAGATGTTCACCAATCACTTTCAGACCTACCTCTTCCTTCTACACCCATGCCTCACTCTGAAAAAGTTTTGGATTCTAGGATTCTAAAAAAGACTCAGCAACAAGTCTATATGGAGCATTTGATCAAGTGGAGGAAGAAACCAGACTTTGGGGCTACTTGGGTACCTGAATCAGACTTTCTTGGGTCTAGAATTTATCCCTCATTGGTGCCAAACTGAGTCACTTGACTTCTTTGTCTTTGGGGGAGTATGGTGCAAGAGCACCTAGTGAAGCTCATGGAGCACTTCATCAAATTTTGGTTTGGAATGGCCTATGTTGGTCAAGATTGAATAATGGACTTTTTGTATGTCCAAAGAGTGTGTTTTAGTGTCTTTTGTGTCTTAGTTTTGTTGTTTGTTGAGTTTTTGGTCTATTTTTGACCTATTGTGCTTTGTAAGCCTAGAATGGGCAAAATATGGAAATATGGTCAAAACTCCTTATAAAGTCTTGATAGGCATTGGAATATGTTTGTATTGTTTTATAAAACCATTTCACATGGTGGAGTTAAGTATATTTGGCTCACAAGTCAAAAATGCTCATTGTACCAAAAATTGTCAATGTTGTCAAGCAACATTTTGACAATATTTAGAAATTTTGTAAAAATAAGGCAAAAAGGTGGTTATTGGTCCATACCTGGGCATGATTTGGGTGGTGAGTGATAATTTAAATCCTCACACAACTTTTTATCAGGTTGGCATTTGAAGAAAAGAAGATTTCAATACAAAAACTCAAGATTTTCACATTTTTCTCACACTTTTTGCTCCAAATGGTATAACAGTCTGTACTTCCTGAGCATTTGGATGTACTGTTTTCATTTGGGAAGTTGTGACATGTTGTGTTGAAGCTTTTTCACTTGGGTTTGTGTGTTGGTGTCAAGTTTTAGCATTGTAGCAAAATTATTTTGTTTTACCCTATTCTCGGTTGAGTAAGGGTTTGGCTTCAATAATGGAAGCAACTTGATTTTATTTGGCTCTTTCTCCATGGCCTCTAACAGTAAAGTTTATGTACATAGCCTTCTTTTACATACAAGTTTTTTTTATTGGCAATGGGAAAGAAAGTGGTTTTTGTTGCTAACTAGGCGAGCTCCTACAGCCTAGCTAGTGAACTTTCATGGTGAAAACAAAGTTGCTCTACAAACCCTCACCAAGTGAACCTTATTTTGGTTTCCCAAGGTGGAATGAAGTTTTATCAGAGCATTTAAGCCATATGGAAGAGTGTTCCAATGAATAATTAGTTGAGAAATGCATTTTGAGCAGCCAAAGTATTGAAATACAATGGTTTTTTAGCACTTTTCCTCTTGAAACTTGGTTGCACATCAAGTTTTTGTCTTTATTCTTGCATGGAAAGAATTTGGAAGTTTTCATAATGATGATACTAACCTTCTCAAGAGATTTGGTGGTCTAAAGAAGTGTTTGGAATGGTGTTGGGGTGTTAGAAGACTTGAAACTCTTAAAAACCCTTGTTTTTAGGCACATATATAGGACAATCATTGTACGACCCTGTCAGAACTCCTCATAGAAAAAATTTGAAAGATATCCATAAAGGGTATGCATAAATTCAAAGGTTTCATGAGGTGATTTGGCAGTTTGTGAAGTTATAAGCATTTTAGCAGTTTTAGAGGGCTAATTGGGGCTCTTTTCTTGTAGCCCTGTTTTGAGCTTTTCCTCAAATCGGGTAAGAAGACAAATTGAAAGACCATCAAATCAATTTTAATTAAGTCTAAGAGGATGTTATACAATGTTCTAAACCTCCTGCAACTCTTGGTGTGTGATCTTGGTGTTTGGAGCTAAGAAGCAAAGTTTCACCTTTGTGAGACTTGAGAGCAAGTTTGAATGAAACACAAGAACTAACATGGTAGGAAGACCTTAGGGTTTGTTTGAAGCATAGAGAAGGAAAGACATCAATAAATCGTACCTAAATAAGTGAAAAAACCTTCAACAATTACATTTGAGGGAACTTGCAAGCCAAATTGATTACAGGGTTTGTTTGAAGCATAGAGAAGGAAAGACATCAAGAAATCATACCTAAATAAGTGAAAAAACCTTCAACAATTACATTTGAGGGAAATTGCAAGCCAAATTGATTACAAACACACAATTTGAGCCAATTTTTTAGTATCTCCCCATCACACCATGAGTCTATTAGCCATCACTTTCAATAGTATTTTTTAAATTGTGTTTCTAAGGGATATTTGGAAAATTTCATCCATAGTTTCTACTAAGCCATTCTTAGGGACCAAGCAATAAAAATGTTTTTTACTCTTTAAGTGTTATTGGTTTCTTTCTTGATTCTTTAATTACTACTAGATCTTTTTCAATAGTGCTCCAACATTTTTGAAATAAATAACTAGCTAGAAACTTATTAGAGATTGGGGCTTTGTCTAGACCCAATAAAAATACTTTCAATTTAACTTCCTCATTTGTGAACTAGATAATAAGAAAATAATTATATTCTTGAGTTATCAAATAAGGGATATTCTTGAGTAAATCTTCTTGTGGTTTCCCATTTTAGAGTAAAAAATTGCATACCCCTTTGCAATTCCACCTACACTTTTGTAGCCACTTTAGTGTCCATTCCCCTAGCATTTGAGTAGGCTCATTTTAACCCTTGCATCAGCCTTTTCCCTCTCAAGATACTCTTGACATCTAGACACTAGCACGCCACTTGGACATCTATGTGTTGCACATTTGTCCTACGAAATCATAACATTCAAATGTATGTTCTGCACATTTCAACTCTTGTCACCTATCTTGGTCCATGGAAACCATTCCAAATCTTCTAAATGGTTCGTAAACCCTCTTTTCCCTTCCTCTTCTCTCTTTTAAATCCATCTTTTTCATTCATTCAAACTCTCTCTTCTCTCTCTGGCTCTCTTGGTTCTCTCAAGAAAGATCTATCATTCTTTGGGCTCTCACAACTTTCTCTTGCTCTCTCTCTTCCTACAACACTCTCAAGCTCTCACAATAATATTTTGCTACTCTCTTGGCTTTCTCAAGCCTCTTTGGTAATATCTTTCTATCATTGTATCTATCTCTTCTTTGAGCATCGTGGGATTTATCACATCCCTTATCTATTTGATTATTTTATCATTCTATATATTTATCTTTTGATCTATATATCTATTTGGGTTGTCTGTGGACATGGAAACACCAAAACAGTGGTCTAATTGAGGCACGCCTCTAAACACAACCCCCAACATTTTTCCCCTTCTTCACGTGTGCAGGTTTACTATAATCATTTGACAGCACAAGGGTTTGCTTGTGCTTTATTTATTTCATTCATATTCATTTATATTTCTATTTATTATCTTCTATTTGTTGTCACATTTCTAACTTCTAGATTTCGCAGGTTAATCAAAACACAATATAAAGTTTTTGTGTTTCTAAGTCTTTTTTGTTCGTAGTCCGTACAAGACTATAGTGCATCGTGCGGATGTGTGCACTGCCTTGACTGAGATACTTAGACTTAGACCAAATACTCTCTGTCTTTTCTCTTTCAATTTCTTTAATTACATATCTTCACCAGTTTCACTAGTTAGAGATATTTGAATGTATGTTGTGAAATTGGCTCTCAAGGGAACATAGTTCTTCCTTTTGCAAGGTCACTTTTGCACCATTACACCCATTAAAGTGACTATCATTTTTAAACATATATTTGAATAATTTTATAGCAAAATACTTATTTCCTCTCCATCCTCTATTAATCTTCCCTTATCTTTTATACAATTTTATTTTAGAATCTCCTAAACTTAGTGGAGTTGTGAAATAATTTGGTGTTCCTATCACTCTCTTTTAGATGACTGTAATGTAGGAAATGTTACTATACAAAAGAAAAACTATGTTCCTTTTAAATCCAATTTCACTTCATACATTCAAATATTCTCAACTAGTTAAACTATTGAAAATATCTAATGATAGATAAATAAAATGAATTTTTTTAGTACAGAAATGGAAAGCACAGACCACAGAGAGTTTTTTGTTGAGATTTGAGTGTCTCAACTAAGGACACCAACCTAGTGCATAGATTTTTACATGACACCTTGTAGGCTCGTACAAATCAAAATAGAAGAGACATAGAAAGTGTGAAAACCCAACTGTGTGTTTCAGCTAACCTGTAAAATCCAAAAGTTAGAAACGTAATAGCAAGTATTAGATAATAAAGATGAATAGAAATAAATTCTTGATACAAGAAAGCCTTTGTGTGCTCAAATTCTTCCAATAAACTTGAACACATAAAAATGGGGAAAAATGTTTAGGGATGTTTGGAGTCTTGTGTCAAACAAGTCCATGTTTTGGTGTTTCCACCTCCACAACAACTAGATAAATGGATAGATCAAAAGACAAATAAATATATAAATGATTTAATAAAAAAGGGTTGTAATGAATCCCAAGATGATTATAGATGTAAGAAATGGAAAGATATTACCAGCAAGGCTTGAGGAATCCAAGAGAGTTGTAAAGACCATTGTGAGAGCTTGAGACCATTGTAGCAAGCTATAAGGAGTTGTGAAAACTAGACACACACACACACACACACACAGATTGCAAGAGAGAACCAAGAGAAATTCCAAGATAGATTGTGTGGAGTGAAAGAATAGATTTAAAAGTGAAAAGAGGAGGGAAAGAAAGGGTTGTCAAGCCATTTTGGGAGATTCTAAGTCATTTCTTTTGAATTGGGTAGGTAAAAAATGGCAAAATTCTCATAGCCAACATTTTAACGTTAAAATATCATAGGACAATAATGTGACACGTGGATGTTTGTGTGATGTTCTAGTATCCAAACAAATCATGCTAAAATAAATAGTGCTAGGAGATGAGAAGAACCCACAGTTATTGCAAAATTGATGCAGAAAGGTAGCTACTGAAAAAGGACCTTTGATCATCTTGGGAGGGAAAAGACCGATGCAAGGGTTGAAATGGACCTACATAAATACTAGGGGAATGGACACTAAAGTGGCTACACAAGTGTACGTGAAATTGCAAAGTTGTATGCAATTTTTGACTCTACATTTTCCCCCTACTTTAGCAGGCTTGTGAATCAACACGCTTATGCATGCTAAAGGAAAGACATTGAACATAAGTAACATCATGATGCTAAAAAGATACTATAGAGAAACAAGCCAACTCTTCAAGCTGAGGAAGCATGCCCAAGGGTGAAGACCTAAAAAAAATGCATTAGATAGAAAAATTTGCATAAGATAACATTGTTAAAACATAAAATCCACAAATCTATGGGGTTAGAATATGTTAATATATAGGAACATCAATAGCACATACACCAAAAGTACATTAATGCATATGTATATGTATGTATGTATGTATGTATGTATGTGTGTGTGTATGTGTGTATGCATGTATGTATGTATGTATGTGTATATATGTGTGTGTATGTATGTATATGTATATATGTATATATGTGTGTATGTATGTATATATGTATGTATATACACACACATATATGTATATACATACATACATATACATAAACATATATATACACATACATAAATACACACATACACATATATGTATATACATACATATATACATCTATATATATATATACATATGTATACATATATACATGTATATATACATATAGATATGTGTGTGTGTGTGTACATATATGTATGTATATGTGTATATATATGTACATATACATACATACATACATACACACACATATATACATATGCACATATACATACATATATATATATACATATATATAGATATATGTATATATACATATATCTATATATGTATGTATGTATATATATACATACATATATATAGATATATGTATATATACATATATCTATATATATATACATACATACATATATAGATATATGTATATATACATATATCTATATATATATATACATATATCTATATATATGTATATATACATATATCTATATATGTATATATACATATATCTATATATGTATGTATGTATATATATATATATATACATACATATATATATATATATACATACATATATATATATATATGTATGTATATTTGTATATATGTATATGTATATATATTTGCATATATATATCTATGTATATATGTATATGTGTATGTATATGTATATGTATGTATCTATATGAATATGTGTAGATATGTATATGTATATATACATATACATGTACATGTGTATGTGTATGTGTGTGTATACATACATACATAAATACACACACACACATATACACACACAATACATATATATGTTTATATATATATATATATATATATATATATATATATATATATATATATATATATATATATATATATATATATATATATATGTTTATGTATATATAAACATATATATATATACATGTATATATGTATACATATATATATATATACATATACACATGTATATGTTTATGTATATATATACATATATGTATATATATACATATATGTATATATATTTATGTATATATATACATATATGTATATATATTTATGTATATATAAACACACACACACACACACACACACACACACACATATATAGGTATATATATACATATTGTTTATGGTAAAAATGGAAACAACAATATTGAAAGACTGAATAGATTCAACCACAAAACCCTAGCCTAACAACAACAAAGATCCACCATAACATATGAAGATTACCTACGACAATGCAAATCAAATCAAATCACAAAGATTATACTGTCACATGTCCAATAGGGTTTGGATCTCCATTCTTCATATCTCCTTTGATCTTGCTTGATATATTTGCTCTCAGATTTTATGTGTGCACAAGAGCTCAACAAAGAACGAAAATGTGGTTGCAAGTACGCTTGATCACATATGAAAGTTCAAATGCTAATCTGGGAGTCAGGATTGATAATCAAGGAAGCATCTCCTTATATAGAAGACACTATAGAAAATGGAGGGATAAGATTGAGAGGTGTAAAAGATAAATGGTCGACTGGGATTAGAGGGTAGGTAAAAGAAATAAGAAAATAATGAGAGGGTAGGTAGTGTAGGAATTAAGAGATGAATGACATGTGTCATGGGTAGAAAAGGCTAATGAGTTAATTAAATAAATAAAGATTTATTTAATTAATAGAAGAAGTGGAATAATTAAATAAATGAAATATTTATTTAATTTAGGAAAAAGGATAATTTAAATAAATAAAAGTATTTACTTAAATGAGAAATAAGGCTAGAAGAGGATAAATGAATTAATTAAATAAATAAAGATTTATTTAATTAATAGAATAATTAGGCTAAAATAATTAATTAAATAAAGATATTTATTTAATTAGATAGGACAATTTTAGGTATCTACATTTTGCCCCTCTTTGAGACAATGCAGCTTGTCGCGTTGTTTCAAAGAAGATAAGATGAACTGATACAAAGTTGCCCCAAGATGGGAATGGTATGCCCCTCGAGAGATTGGATAAAAAATGTTTGAAAAGTTTGCATACAATCTCTCGATAAGAAAGAAAGGCAAGAAAGGACTGACAAGATAGGATAGAGTGACAGAGTCATAGGATAAAGAAGACTAACTCGGGAGATGAGGGTTAGGGTACTCTATAAGATAGACTACAAGGGAAAACATCTTCATTGTCATCCACACACCTAAGAGATCAGAGTGCAGAGAGACCAGAGATCAGTCAACAGTGATGGCATTGGTGCACATATTCGATCATGTTCATTGATATCAGAGGCCAGCAGATGTAGGAGAGCCAATGAGCACCACAAAACCTCCTTGTACCTTGTTGTATTAATTGTTGTCATAAATGCATGTCGAGTAGGGTAGTAAATGTGCATTAGGTATGTCTAGAAAAATTTCAAGTGGGGGGAAAAATGCTAAGGCACATCTGTGTTGGTGCCAGGTGCATTTGTGATTTCAGTAGCATCTGGGTTCAATGTGGGAACATCTATGTAATTCAGGCGTGTCTGTGTAGAGCAGAGGCATGTCTATCTGATTTAGGCACGTCTAAGCAGGGCAGGCGCATTTATGAAGTATGCAAGTGCATTTATGTCATGAATGCACATTTATGTCTTCAAGGTCAAATCGACAGTTCTATGATAAACATATGTTGTCGATTTGATAAGCTGCTAAGAGGATACACTCAAGCAGGTCATCTAGGGAAGACTAGGATAACCAATAGGACTAGGATTGACAATTCTATGATAGAACATACGTTGCCAATCAAGAAACTACTCAAGAGGATATACTCAAGCAGAGTCCCTAGGATAGGATAGATCGAGACAGTTTGTGATGAATAGGGAGTACCATAGAAATTGACAATTCTATGATAAAACATACGTTGCTAATTGGATTAGGCTGAAATTGACAATTTTGTGATAGAACATATGTTATCAATTGGATAAGCTACTCAAGAGGATACACTCAAGTAGGTGCCCTATAAGATAGGATCAAAGCAACACTTTGTGATGAATAGGGAATGTTACTAGGATAGAAAGAAACACTTTGTGATGAACAGGGAGTACTACCAAGATAAAAGAGAAGCACTTTGTGATAAACAGGGAGTTTCACTAGGATAGAGTGCCATATGATAAATATAAGCACTAGGATAAAAAGTATCACTTTGTGATGAACAGGGAGTACCACTAGGATTGACACAGTTGATTTTCTTGACTCCAGGAGGACCTACCTATGCTGGAGTCACAGGAGAGATTCCCTTTGACTCAAGGTTTATAACTAGAGCTGACGTTCGAGGAGAGAGCAGCAGTTGAGGCTATGGGCTTGTGATATATTTTGTATGTGCCTGAGTTTTGGGAAAACATGGGGTTGTTGACTGCATTAGCTGAGAGATGGAACTCAGAGACATGCACATTTCATTTTTCGATGGGTGAGATGACAATCACCTTGGAGGATGTATACAGGATACTAAGGATACCGATCGATGGGGAGTTAGTTCCTTACGATCGAGATGGAGACAAGGATGTACTGAGATGAGTGTTTCAGGATCTAGGACTGGAGATGAGGGTTGGACATGTGGCATGGGACACTATGAAAGCTATAGGATTGGCGCTACCGGCGGTGCTAGCAAGAGTGATCAGTGGGTTCCTATGTCCGGATAGGGCAACACGAGGGTTGGTTGTGGCCGGATGGGGGAGGACTCTGGAGACATTGGTGACTAAGCACATCATTTTTGCATGGGGACCGTGTCTGCTAGCACACTTGTATTATGAGCTGCATTAGTTTGTGTATCATGGATCAATAGGATTGGGATGCAGAGTGACATTATTGCAGGTATGGGCTTATGAGCATTTGTTAGTTACACGACTGATACACTTTAGAGGTAGAGGACATGGGTACAACTTTGTACACCTATATGATATGATTACATGATAGCCACAGATTGGGAGGTTGAAGTATTGGCACCGGGTTATTGATGAGATAGATAGTGTGGTATGGAGGCCATACCGGGACTATGAGGAGTGGGAGGATGATGTAGTGGAGCTCCCATATGTATTCAGGAGCAGGTATTCGATTGGGCAGACACCATATGTTATTAAGCGGAAGTTGATAGAAAAAGTATGTAGGCAGTTCGACATGATACATCGGATGCCATGGGATTCAGGGATGTATGCACAGACAGTGAGGGATCAGGTGCATTTGGGTCTGTTATTGTCTTATGATTTGGCAGTGACACAGTTGCAGGAGATGGTTCCTAGGCCTTGGGATATATGGGCAGATGTAGAGGATGCAGGGATGGATGCAGAGTATACTGCATATTGGGCAGAGCATTCATTTGCATGGTTGATGGATCTAGGGGAGCTGATAGATGGAGACGGTGGAGGTGATGGAGATGATAGTGGAGATGGTGGAGGCAGCGTGCAGTGGTAGAGAGGAGAGTGGCTCAGAGGAGAGAGGGTGAAGAGGAGAGACAGGCTCATCAGGCTCATGTAGTGAGGGGCAGAGGTGGATTGTCATTACAGGTGCCAACAGCACAGGTTCCCAAATAGGTACAGGCTCCTAGATAGGTATAGGGACGGGGACAGTGATAGGAGCAGCCACAGGGATAGGGTGAGGGGAGAGGGGATGAGGAGAATGAGCTACTATCCTTGAGGGAGATCTACCAAGGACATGTAGATGAGATCCAGCATCTGGAGAGGGATACAACTAGACTCAGAAGATAGTTGAGGGACACTGAGCGGGAGAGGGATTAGGGTATTCAGTGCTATACAGAGGCTGAGATAGCACTGAGGGCAGGCAGGCAGGCAGCAAAGGACATAGGGACCAGATACGCCTATGTTCTATGGGTAGGGGAGGAGATAGGCTACTAGAAAGACTTGTACTATGGAGAGGTGCCACCAGATCAACGGGCTAGGAGCTTCCAGAGACCATCGCGGACTGCGACAACCTCTAGAGGGAGAGATAGGAGACAAGCGTCTAGTAGTGGGGTTATGGGTCCTCCACCACCACCAGACAAAGGGGGCAGGAGAGATGATCTTGGGGCGGGTCCTTTCAGGGCTTAGACTCCATCGAGCCCAACTGGCTCTGAGGGAGGGAGTTCATCATAGCCTTAGAGGGCTTCCTATGTATCAGTTTTGTACCATTTTGTATGATGATGTAGACACCTTCAGGTGATTTTGTAGCCATATTTATTTTGACATCATTGTATTATGACACTTATGATTATGATTTTTGAGATATATATATGAGATGATTCATCTTTGCGGCAGCTATATGCATGTGTACCTATGTGATGTTGGTTCTATGTGATGATTATGATATGGATGCAAATATGTACATGATGAAATGCAATATTTTTTTATTCTTTTATGTTTTTAATATGTTATGCGTGATGCAAATGTGAATGTATGAAATTCAGATGAATATGATGAGGATGTAAAATGTGCTAACATGTGTTGTGTCCAAGATGTGATGTAATTGTGATATCTATATGTAAGTATGAAATGCTAATATGTGGTAATGCAAGTGAAAACTACATGAAATGTAAAAAAAAATTTGGCATGCCATTATACTCAGTCATGTGATGGTAGGCTACACGGACTCAAGAAAGGAGATGGAGGTCAATCAAGAAAGGGGGATGGAAGATAGAAGATATGGAAGTGAAAGAACTTCTTGTGCTATTATCATCATTGATCTTTATTATGGCAAATCGGTTCCGACAATCGAGGTATATGTTCGACCCGTAAATTCATTGTACCTCTTTGCAAAGAGATCAGACAATCACAAAAAAGGAATGCCCCAGTTCACACTAGACTCACAGTGTCCTCATATCCTTAGACAAGTCATAACATTACTAAGAGACAATCCACATACAACAAAGGAAAATAGGTGATGATACCCCATCCTCGCCTTATTAGTCAAAGACATCCTGGAGATAAAATCTCTAGTCAGAGACATCCCAAAAAAAGCTAAAAGACATGTCACCAAAAGATAAAAATCAAAAGAAAACCAAGACTCGATACCAACATCCATTGTAATCCTCAAGTTTAGTGTCTCTTGTCACTTGTATAATTCTATTTGATTGTGGTCACAATGTTTACTTTCACAAAAGGATAGATAGCACTGAACCATAATGTTGTCTGAGTTTGTTGTGAAAGATTTGATTTTTTGAAGCCCATTGCTACTTGTGTCTCATCTGAAACTAACTGAATCCATGAAACTGATAATTTATTGCGGAGAAGACAACTTTATTACAGATATATGATGCAAATGTTGCAATATTGTGGATTGTGCATGGATAGACTGAAGAAAATTGAAAGAAAATGTACTCCTTGAAACGTGTGATGTTCTTGGTTCCACACCCATCACTAAATGAAGGATTTGCCTTAGCCACAGATAGGAGATAATTTATTATGAATGGAAAGGTTGTGAGTGTATGCAAAAGTGAAAGGATGAAAGTGAATCCTGAAGGAGGGAGGAGCAATATCTCTACACACGGTGTCAGTGACCCAGTTTTCACCATGGTACTTGCCCAAGGCGCCACCAAAGTGGTTTTCACCGTTGGACGAAATGTTTTTCTTTACTTTTTTTAACTTTTTAATTTTTTTTGAAATTTATTTATTTATTTGATTTATTTGAATTTTTTTAATTTTTTTTTTAATTTTTTTTAATTTTTGAATTTTTTGTATTTTTTAATTTTTTAATTTTTTTTTTAATTTTTTTATTTTTGAATTAGGATATTCTGAAGAGCTATGTGTGAAACCTACGAAGGTGCATGTTGTTGATAGGATCCTCCAAAGGTTCACCCTCTGGGGTTGAGAGTTGACATGCACTAGATCCATAGGTTGTTGTGATGATGTAAGGACCAAGCCAGTTTGGTTCGAACTTACCCTTCTTCTCTCTGTCTTGCTGATTTTTGAGGTGTTCTTTGAGAACTAAGTCACCTACCTCAAATATGCGAGGCTTTACCTTGTAATTGTAACTGTGACTTATTCATTGTTGATAAGCCTTGAGATGATTAAAAGTAGTTTGTCTTCGTTCATCCAATAGTTCTAGTTCTTGTAAGCAAGAGACCCTGTAGTCTTCATCACTAATATTGAGACTCGTAAAGATGGTAACTCAGCCTCAATAGGCAATATAGATTTAGTACCATAGACAAGTGAATAAGGTGTGGCTCCTGTAGGTGTGCAAACACTTGTGTGATAAGCCTAAAGTGCAGGATTAAGTTGGATTGCCAATTTCAGCCAGCGTCATCGACTGTCTTTTTGAGGATTTTAAGAATAGTTTTATTAAACACCTCAGCTTCACCATTACCTCGAGGGTAATAGGGAGTGGGGAAACAATGAGTAATATGGAAGTGATCACAAAGTTCACGAACATCCTAGTTTTTGAAGGGACATCTGTTGTCAGTGATGATGGAAAGAGGAATACCGTACTGGCAAATGATATAGTTGAGAATGAATGTAGCAATCTATTTTCCAGTGACCTGTGTAAGAGGCATGAATTCAATCCATTTTGTGAAATACTCTGTGGTAGTGATAATGAATATGTGGTCATTGGAAGAAAGAGGGTGAATCTTGCCTATGAGATCGAGTCCCCACTGACAAAAGGGCCAAGGAGTCACAATTGGTTGAAGTTCTTGTGCTGGTGCATGAATAAGGTCTCCATGAATTTGACATTGCTTACATTTCTTGACAAACTGATATGAATCATTTTTCATATTGGGCCAGTAATATCTATTCTTGTTGAGTTTCTTGGCTAAGGTAGGACCACTAGAATGTGGACCACATATCCCTTCATGAACTTCGTGTAATGCAATATGAGCTTTGTCCCTTTCTAAACATCTAAGGAGAGTGTCATCTAGACCTTGATGATATAGGATATCAGCTAAAATGATGTATCAGGAAGATTGGCGAATGAAAGTGTGACGTTGGTTGTTGGATAAGTCAGGAGGAAGGGTGTTGTTATGAAGGTATGTGAAAATGGAACCATATAACTAGGAATCGGGACCAACGACGCATATCATCTCAGTAGGAGTGATCTCATATGAGGGAACCAAAAGGTTATCCACCAAGAACTCATAGTGGGTTTCATTCTGTGGTAGATTGATCAGTGAAGCAATAGTAGCCATGACATTTGCGGCTCGATTATGCTCTCTTGGTATCTACTCAAAGGTTAACTTCATGAAATGTTGCTTGAAGTCATCTACCATTTTCTTGTAAGGCATTAATTTTTCATCCTTTGTTTGGTAGTCATTGGTTTCTTGATGAATTACCAATTGAGAGTCCCCAAAAACATGAAGTTCTTGGATCTTCCACTGAACTACAATCCGTAATCCAGTTGTTAATGCCTCGTATTCTGCTATGTTATTAGTGCAAGGAAATGACAATCGATATGATTTTGGAATGGAATCCACTTGAGGTGTGATAAAGAGGATGCCAGCTCCTGTACCATGTTGCGTGTATGAGTCATCAAAGTATAGTTGCCAAGGCGTTGTGTGTGATACCATCAAGATGGATTCATCTAAAAACTCTGAAGTTAAAGGAGTATCATATATCATGGGTGCATCTGCTAACTGATTTGCGATAGCTTGTCCCTTTATTGCTTTTTTGTCTACATATTCAATGTCGAATTCACTCAAGAGCATCACCCATTTAGCTAGTCTACCAGTAAGCATCACCTTATTGAGAAGGTATTTTAATGGATCAATCCTTGTGACCAACTTAGTTTTATGAGTTAGCATGTAATGTCGTAATTTATGCGAAGAAAAAACCACAGTGAGACACGCACGCTCAATTGGTGTGTAGTTTAGCTCATAACCAACCAAAGTACGACTAATGTAATAGACTACCTTTTCTTTGCCCTTAGCATCTTGTTGCGCTAAGAGTGCCCCCAGTGTTGTTGATGTAGCTGATATGTAGAGTAACAGGGGTTATGCTGGGACTAGTGGTATCAAGACTGGTGGATTCAAAAGATAATCTTTGAGTATCTGAAAAGCCTATTGATAGTTATCATCCCATTTGAATTTGATTTTTTTGTGTAGCAAATGTTGAAAAGGATGACATTTGTCTACAAGTTGTGCTATGAATCATCATATGGACTAGAGTCTTCCGTGCAAAGATTAAAGTTGACTGATATTTCTTGGTGGTGGCATTTCTAGGATCGCTTTAAATTTTGTTGGATCGGCCTCAATTCCTTTTTTTGAAACAATGAGTCCTAGGAGCTTTTTGAAGGTTAGTCCAAAGACACATTTCTTGGGGTTTAGTCTTACTTTGTATTTTTCCAACCGATCAAAAATGACTGAAAGGATGTCCAAATGTGTATGTCTATTGATTTTCCCAAAAGGTCATCAACATAATCTTCTACAGTTACGTGCATGAGATCATAAAAGATAGTAGTCATGTCTTGTTGGTATGTAGTGTCTGCATTCTTTAGCCCGAAGGGCATGACATTCTAACAGAAAATTCCCCAGGGACAAGTAAATGTTGTTTTGTGCTGATCCTCAAATGCAATTTTTATTTGATTGTAGCCAGAGAATCTGTCCATCAATGATAACATCGCATGTTCTATTGTGAGATCTATGATCAGGTCGATGTTGGACAATGTAAAATCATCCTTAGGACAATCTTTGTTAACGTCTCTGAAATCTGTACATATTATGATGTTACGATCCGGCTTGCTGATTGGTACTAAGTTGGAGATCCATTCAGCATAATCAATAGGTCGTATGAATCCGACATCCAATAATTTTTCAAGCTCTGCCTTGACTAATAATGCCACTTGTGGATGCATCTTTCTTAATTTCTGTTTCACTAGCTTTTCCCCCAGTTTAACTGTCAAATGATGCATTACTAAATCTAGATCTAGTCCAGGCATATCGACATATGACCATGCAAAATTGATTTGTCGCTCTATGAAGAAACTTATAAACTTTGATCTTTCTATCTCTGTTAGAAATTGTGCCAAGAAGATGTTATGTGGAATCTCTTCTATACCAATGTTTGTTTTGATTCTCTCCTCTACTAACATAGATGATTTTTCTTCATATGATGTCAGGAGAATGTCAAGCTTTCCATCTTCAGGTGCCTCAGAGAGGTTTTCACCCTTAGATACGCCCTTTCTTTTTACTTTTTTGGGGTCAGACAGTGCCACAATGTGGTTTTCACCATTAAACCCTTGATTTGTTTTTATTTTTACATTTTTGCGACTGGAAGGCCCAATACCCTCACCAAAATATTCCACGCTGTTGAGTTCTATAGTGTATCCTACCTTATGGTCCCCAAGCGTAATATCATCTCGTATGCCTAAATAATCGATAAAGGCTTCTTCGTTGTCGAATTGTATAGGTCCTTCATTGTCCCAATCAATAAGTTGGTGGTGAACAAGGGGAAAGCCCTCAATGTTTTTGAAGTTAGCGGGTGTTAGGGTGCAGATACAGTTATATTCAGGTATGTCAAGGTAGTTTTCGAGATCATCATTGGCACTCTCCTCATCTATCTCGATTGCGAATGAATCCAAACTATCATTGTTAGGTCCCGAAGACAACTGAGAGGGGGGGTGAATCAATTGTCAAATAAATTCAAACCAAAAAGACTTAACCAACTTTAATGCTTTATACCGATAAACTAGTCTTTAATGCCGGTAGATAGTTTTATCAGTTAATTATAGTACGGGTAAAGATTAATGCATGAAAGAGAAAGACAATAACATCCACAACACATAACACCAATATTTGTACGTGGACACCCTGTAAGGGGAAAAACCATGGTGGAAAACTTTACCCATAATCAGATGATACTACTGCAGATAGTATGTGTATACAAATGGGGTTTGCACATGCAGAAAGGCCAAGTGCCTAGAGATCATTGCTCAAACACAAATAGGAGTCACACTGACTACAATGGATGGTTAAATCCAATAAGGATGTACTGCTCAAATTAGCATCTTTCTATGCTGGATTCAGTACTAGTGTAGTTCTGATTCTCTTCACAAAAAAACCTTCCTTCACCCTACAAATGATGTCTGTGTGCACAACTCTACTTATTCTCACATATACCTTCACACAATTATTTTTTCGCATTCCATACCCGATCTTACAAATAAGATCTTACATTTATATCATAACCTAAGACCAATTTTAGTAGGTCGTCTCTAAAAGATATTACAATAAAATCAATTTACAAATAAAACAATGTCCGATGCAATAACCAATTCAACATGTCGGCTTAATGCATTTACAACATTAAAAAGACATCTCCATAACGTGTCGTGCTCATCTGGAAAAGATAAACTTGTCGGTGTATAGCCTGGACCTATTTGCCAGTAATAGCAAATATGCAAATATGAATATGCCAATGAAGAAATCTCCAAGACAAGGTGTCCAAATGATGTCTTCAACATAACCAGGTGTTTTCCATGCCATTCCAAGTGTCGGTGAACATTATATCCTGCCGATGTACCGGATACTGGTGACTGTGCATAAGTCACTTGCTTGCCGGTGAATGTTGCTGATTCTCCAAAGTGCCAGAGTTGATAAGTGTTAGTAGGTGTTGACATCAATGACAAAACCATACCAAAATACTAACAATCTCCCCCTTTGGCATTGATGGCAACACAAGATGGAAAAACCATCAAAGTGCCAAAACAGAAATGCCAAATACCAAAAACCAACAATCTCCCCAAAGTAACAATCTCTCCCCCTGGGAGTGACATGTGTTTTTCTTGTGTTTTTCCATACCAATCTCTCCCCCTTTGACATCAAATGCCAAAGCAATATATTTTTCAGATACAAAATACCAACCAATTCACTATACCAACTACTCCCCCTAAGAAGTAGCTTTCTCATCAAAGTGTGGGTATGACCCCAAGCTGGTCTCTGAGATATTCAAAAGTCTCTTTAGGAAGAGGTTTAGTGAAGATATCTACAATCTGTTCTTTAGTATTCACATAAACCAGTTTTATTTCTTTTGCTTCAACATTTTCCCTTAGAAAATTCAGTTTGATAGAAACATGTTTGGTTTTAGAATGTAATACCGGATTCTTAGATATATCAATTGCTGCAATGTTGTCACAATAGATAGTTATAGGTTCCTTGCATTTTACCTTTATGTCCTTCAACATCTGCTTAAGATATAGTACCTATGTGCAGTTAGTTGCTACTGCAACATATTTTGATTCTGATGTTGATAAAGATGTACAACTTTGTTTCTTACTCAACCAAGAACTTAATCTGCTTCCAAGAAAAAATGTTCTGCCGGTGGTGGTTTTTCAATCATCCACATCTCCTGCCCAATTTGCATCTATGTGTGCACATAATTCAAAGTTTTCATCTCTAGGATACCATAATCCAAGATTTGTAGTGTCTTATAAGTACTGGAAAATCCTTTTTACTGTTGATTCATGATTTTCTCTAGGATTACTCTAAAATCTTGAAACACTACATACTGCATTCATGATATCAAGTCTTGTTTGTGTCAAATACAGTAAACCTCCTATCATAGATTTGTACCTAGTCGGATTAACAGGTGTAGATTCATCCCTTAGTGATAATTTGTCATTTGTAGTCATAGGTGTGCTTACCAGTTTAGAGTTCTCCATCCCAAATTTCTTTAATAACTCCTTCAAGTACTTGGATTGACTCAAGAATATACCTTTATCAGTCTGTGAAATCTGCAATCCTAAAAAGAATTTTATTTCTCCAATCATAGACATTTCAAACTCTTGTTGCATTTCAATAGAAAAGTCTTTACATAATCCATCTTCTCCTCCAAAGATTATATCATCAACAAAACTTCTATAACCAAGATGTCATCATTAGTCACTTTGTAATATAAGTTGTTGTCAGCATTACCTTTAGAAAATCCAATCTTCAAAAGATACTTATCCAATCTTGCATACTAAGCTCTTGGAGCTTGTTTCAACCCATACATAGCTTTCCTTAACCTGCAAACCATATCTTTGTTATCTGTCAAAGAAAATCCATCAGGTTCTTCAATGTAAACTTCTTCTTCAAGATCTCCATTTAGAAATTTACATTTAATATCCATTTGATATACTTTGTAGTACTTGTGTGCTGCAAAAGCCAAGAATAATCTGACTGCCTCAATTCTAGCTACCGGTGCAAAGGTCTCATTATAATCAATTCCTTCTTTCCGAGAATATCCCTTACACACTATTCTTGCTTTATTTCTGATTACCTTACCATCTTCATTAAGTTTATTTCTAAATACCCATTTTGTTCCAATCACATTTTTGTCTTTAGGTCGGGGAACTAATATCCAAGTGTTGTTTTTCTTAATTTGTTCTAGTTCTTCTTGATAGTTCTGATACTTAATGTTAAGTACAGATGCTAAGCTAAAAAGATGAGAGGGGGGGGTGAGTCATACAAACTTAATCTTCCATAAAAACATGTGATTCAACCTCAGTAACATATACTTCAATAATAAAACCAAAACTGCTAAACATGCAAACTCAAAAGCATACAAACATCATAACACTCATAACACCAGATTTAACATGGAAACCCAAATAGGGAAAAACCACTATGGGATTTCAGACCCACTAAGAAATATACTCTTCTAGAGTATGCTCGGTTAAAAGCAAATCCCGTTAAAGATTACAAACACATTGCTAGATGTGACCCGGTTAAGGGATTTCCCTCAGATCTGTTAGGATCTTCACCTTGTTATAAGTGACCTTGTTAAAGAATTTCAAACACTCAACTAGAATGTCATCTTGCTAGAGGGTTTTACAAATAAGACTGTTAAGTCCACTCGGTTAAGAGATTTTCTGTCACTTTAAAAAAAAACAGTAATAAAAATCTATCTGCAACTTCACATCTAAAATGCTAAAGCAAATTCTTATTTGCTCAATATAATATAGGACTTATCTTGTCCATCTACTGGGCTCTATACTCTATTATTCAAATAGGTCTTCAAGCTTTTGTGCTCGGTAATCACTATGTAGCATCCCTGTGCATACACTTGACCGCATACATTGATTATCAATAGTTCCTTATTTATAAACAATTTGCCAACCGCTTAATCTCCCTGATCACATTTCCCATGATCAATCATAGCCATCAGATCTTCAAACTTTGACTAGGTTCAATGTATCCTTCGATCTGAAAATGTTTTACCCCACCTTGGAACTTGCATACATTTCTTGGAACTTGTGCTAGGGTATTGCGGTTCAATCTAAGTTGTAGATCTTCCTGCCGATTTTCCTTTGCCATAGATTCTTTAACAAACTTCATTCACGGCATACCAATCATTTAATCATAGCCAGCTCATCAGCTTCCTTCATTAAATAATGCTTTTATCCATTCAATGCATTATGTTATTACTCGGTTGCAACTCGTTAAATACTAAACTTCACTCGGTAGACATACTGCCTTCATTAACCGATAGCGATAACCTTAGGGTTTACCGACTAGGGTCTTTGCTTGGTAACATAGTATAGTATTAACCTTACAATCAATAACATATGTATGATATCAAAACAATCTAAACATCATGATCTCATCATTGTCTAACTCGGTAATAGTTGCCCATTGAATAACTTATTTCTCCCCCTATTCATCATATTCTTTCTATGTCTTTTACCGACATCGTTATACTCATCAAATCATACTTCTCAAGATATGGCAACATCATACTAAATTAGAAAATCAATTTCTTGACATCAATGACAAAATAATAATATTAAGACAGTAAACTTCCTTAATCAGTTATATCCATAATCATCAACAACCTTCTCAATATCCTTATTGAAATGCCAACAATCTCTCCTTGTCTATTATAATGCCAACAATCTCTCCTTGTCTGTTATAATGCCAACAATCTCCCCCTTTGGAATTGATGGCAAAACCAATTGATTTGACCTAATTGATTCGGATTGCTGTGAGATTCTAAAATGTTGAAATGCTGTCCCCCTATCATCAGAATTATCCCCCATACATTAGTCTTCTCCCCCTTTGACAACAATGCCAAAAAGTAAAGAACTAAAACATAATTTCTTTCCCTGAGAAGTGAATTCCTGCTGTTGTGTGTCAATTTAGTCTTGGTCAGAGCATTTATGTCTTTAATTCCTATTCCCTATATTGTTTCCTGCACACCTTTAGAAAACATCCTAAAGTGTGTAAATCAGCATCAACTCCTAAAAGATATTCTGTAGAGTCATCAAATTGATGCTTTCACTGAACTCGGTCAGTGAGTAGAAGATAGGGGTAGGACCCCTAACATACTTCTAAGATACTCAAAAGTGTCCCTTGGCAGTGGCTTGGTGAAGATATCTGCTATTTGTTCCTTTGTGCTAACATACTCCAACACCACTTTCTTCTCTTGAGCTTCTTCTCTAAGATAATGATATTTGATAGAGATGTGCTTTGTCTTAGAGTGCATAACAGGATTCTTTGAAATGTTAATGGCACTAGTATTGTCACAGAATATAGTTACTGGCTCGATAACTTTCTCATTTATACCTTCCAACAGTTGTTTGATCCATGCTATGTTGGTACAATTCAATGCTACAGTAACATATTTAGCTTATGTTGTTGACTGTGAAACACATCCTTGTTTCTTGCTAAGCCAACTCACTAATCTTTCTCCTAAAAAGAAAGCTCCTCCACTTGTGCTTTTCCTGTCATCAATGTTGCATGCCCAATCAGCATCAGTATAAACTTTTAAATCAAAGTCATTTCCTTTCTGATATACTAAGCCATAATCCTCAGTGCCTTTTAAGTATCTGAAAAATTCTTTTGATTGTTGTCATGTGTGTTTCCTTAGGATCTGCATAGAATCTTGCAACTATACCTACTGCATGTGCTATGTCTGGCCTGCTGTGAACAACATATTGCAACTTTCCAATGATGGATTGGTAAAGTGTCTCATCGACAGATGTAGATTCATCATTCTTTGATATTTTATAGTTGGCAGTCATAGGAGTACTTACTGGTTTTGAATTCTCCATTCCAAATTTCTTCAAAATTTCCTTTATGTACTTGGATTGAGTAATGAAAATCTCATTTTTTATTTGCAGTATCTATAAACCTATAAAATACTTTATCTCACCAATTAATGACATCTCAAATTCTTTGCTCATTTTATTTCCAAAGTTCTTACATAGAGAGTCATTTCCACAAAAGATAATATCATCAATAAATATGGCTGAGATCAGCATTCCATTTTCATCATTCTTCATGTACATATTGTTGTTTTCACTTGTCCTTATAAAACCAATCTTGATCAAATAAGAGTGCAATCTTTCATACCATGCTCTAGGTGCTTGTTTCAATCCATATAAAGCTTTGTTCAATTTACATACCTGATCTTTATTCTTGTCTTCAACAAATCCTTCAGGTTGTTCAATAAAAACTTCTTCTTCTAATATACCATTCAGAAATGCAGATTTGACATCCATTTGATATACCTTGAAATTCTTGAAAGTAGCATATGCCAACAATGTTCTTACTCCTTCAAGTCTAGCCACAGGTGCAAAAGTTTCACCATAATCAATTCCTTCTTCTTGAGCATAACCTTTGCAAACTAGTCTTGCTTTATTTTGAATGACCTCACCTTTTTCATTCAGCTTGTTTCTGAAAATCCACTTTGTACCGATTACATTTTTGTCCTTCGGTCTTGGGATTAGAGTCCATATGTCATTCTTCTTGATTTGATCAATCTCTTCTATCATAGCATTTATCCAATCTTCACTGTTAAATACCTCTTTCACTATTCTTGGTTCAAATTTAGATATCAGACATGTGTTCTGTCTCAATTTGTTCCTTGTCATCACTGGATCATCCTTATCTCCTATAATCTAACTTGATGCATGATGTCTTCTGACATACTTGGCTAATACAGGCTCGGTAGGCTCTGTATGATCTTCTTCATCACTCAATAACTGAATATTCTCTTCATTTCCTTCAACAGTTCTCTCGGTAAGACTTGTCGGTTGAACATAGACAAATTCATCATAATCTTCTAGTTCTTTGGAATCATTTCTTTCTGTGAATTCATCAATTTTCACATTTGCACTTTCTACTATTTTGTTAGATGATTTGATCAGACATTTAAATGCTTTGCTTCTAGAAGAATAACCAAGAAATGTTCCTTCTTCATTTTTCTGATCAAACTTGCTATTTCTATCATCTTTGTGTACATAGCATCTACTTCCAAAGATTTTAAAATAACTTACATTATGTTTCTTGTCATACCAGATTTCATATGGTGTCTTCAAAGTTCCTTTCTTTAGTTGTACTCGGTTCAGGGTGTAAAATGTTGTGCTTATTGCTTCTCTCCAAAATGTTTGTGGTACTTTATTTTCAATCATCAGGGTTCTGGCACAATCCACAATAGATCTATTTCTTCTCTCAACAATTCCATTTTGTTGTGGAGTTCTCGGTGCAGAGACTTGTCTTTTAATACCATGATCATTGCAGAATAAGTTGAACTCATCATATGTGAATTCTCCTCCTCTATCTGATCTAAGACATTTTAGTTGTCTTCCTGTTTCATTTTCAACTCTTGCCTTGTACCATTTAAACATTTGAAAAGCTTCTGATTTTTCTTTTAAAAACATAACTGACATCATCCTTGAATAATCATCCATAGATAATATGAAATATTTATCACCATAATAACTCTGAACTTTCATAGGACCACAAAGATCAGTGTGCACAAGATCTAAAATTCCCTTGGAAGTGTAAGACTTACTTGTAAAGCTTGA
Organism: Cryptomeria japonica; assembly: GCF_030272615.1. Classification (NCBI taxonomy): domain Eukaryota; kingdom Viridiplantae; phylum Streptophyta; class Pinopsida; order Cupressales; family Cupressaceae; genus Cryptomeria; species Cryptomeria japonica. The sequence goes on from NC_081412.1 coordinate 222,343,567, forward strand.
TCTTGTCATTTTACCCATCTGGCATCCTCGGCATATAGCATTCTCAGGTTTTTCAAGACTCGGTAGACCTCTTACTCGGTGCTTCTTGCTTATTTTGATCAGATTATCAAAATTTACATGACAAAACCTTTTATGCCATAACCAAGTATCATCTATCTTTGCATACAGACATTTATTCCAAGTTGAGTCAAGGTGAAATGTATTACCTTTTGTTTGGTCCCAGTAGCAGCTAACTTTCCATGCTTGTCATGAACTTTGACAATTCCTTTCTGAAATTCTATTCGGTGTCCTGTATTGTTTAGTTGTGCTACACTCAACAAATTGTATTTCAAACCTTCAACCCAATAAACATCATTGCATCTTGCATTGTCAAGAAGTGTTATGGATCCTTTACCTTTTACTGGACATGGTGCATCATTACCAAATCTTACATAGCCTCCATCATAGTCTTCTAACATAACAAACTTGTGTTTATCACCTGTCATGTGATGTAGATTCAACTTTATTTACCGATGACCCACTATTATCAAAGTTACTTAGCTCAAATGCATGTAGCTTACCAATAGTAGCATCTAAAGAAACTGGCATATTGGGTACAGACCTCAATTCATTGATTGCAGAGACTTGGATTGCATAAGATGGTAGAAGGGTTCTCAACAACTTACTTGTTATATCCTTTTCTTCAATAGTTCGACCTGCTCCTTTGATTTGATTGACAATCTCCTTTAGTCTTGTACTGTATTGGGTTATGTTCTCACCTTCATTCATCCTCATAGATTCAAGTTGTCCTCTTAGACTATCCACTTTTTCTCTTTGAACATGTTCATCACCTCCATACATAGATATGAGTTTGTCCCACATTGCCTTTGCATCATTGCAGCCTTCTAGATCATTAAACTCAGAATCGGTCAATGCAGATGTTATTTCAATCATTGCTTGAATATGTTCTTGCTTTTCCTTTATCTCTTCCATTGTTAATGGATAGGTGCTTGGTGTGATGAAATCATTCTCTAGATAATATACAACATATTCTCCAACTCCTGATAGGTGCAGCTTCATCCTTTTCTGCCATGTAGAGAAACTTGACTTCTTCAGCTTTGGTGCATCCCTCTTATACATCTTTGGATCTTTTCCTCAAGTACCTTTAAAAATTTTCTTCCCGAGTCCAAAGCTCTGATACCAATTAATATTTTTGATACTTAATGTTAAGTACAGATGCCAAGCTAAAAAGATGAGAGGGGGGGTGAATCATACAAACTTAATCTTCCATAAAAACATCAGATTCAACCTCAATAACATATACTTCAGTAATAAAACCAAAACTGCTAAACATGCAAACTCAAAAGCATATAAACATCATAACACTCATAACACTAGATTTAACGTGGAAATCCAAATAGGGAAAAACCACTGTGGGATTTCGGACCCACTAAGAAATATACTCTTCTAGAGTACGCTCGATTAAAAGCAAATCCTGTTAAAGATTACAAACACATTGCTAGATGTGACCTGGTTAAGGGATTTCCATTAATCTATTAGGATCTTCACCTTGTTAGAAGTGAACTTGTTAAAGGATTTCAAACACTCAATCAGAATGTCACCTTGCTACAAGGTTTTACAAATAAGACTATTAAGTCCACTCAATTAAGAGATTTTCTGTCACTTTACAAAATAATAGTAATAAAAATCTATCTGCAACTTCACATCTAAAATGCTAAAGCAGATTCTTATTTGCTCAATACAATATAGGACTTATCTTGTCCATCTATTGGGCTCTATACTCTATTATTCAAACAGGTCTTCAAGCTTCTGTTCCCGGTAATCACTATGTAGCATCCCTGTGCATACACTTGCCTGCATACATTGTTTATCAACAGTTCCTTATTTATAAACAATTCGCTAACCGCTTAATCTCCTTGATCATAGTTCCCATGATCAATCATAGCCATCATATCTTCAAACTTTGACCAGGTTCAATGTATCCTTCGATCTAAAAATGTTTTACCCTGCCTTGGAACTTGCATACATTTCTTGGAACTTGTGCTAGGGTATTGCGGTTAAATCTAAGCTGTAGATCTTCCTGTCGATTTTCCTTTGCCATAGATTCTTTAACAAACTTCATTCATGGCATACTAATCATTTAATCATAGCCAGCTCATCAGCTTCCTTCATTAAATAATGCTTTTATTCATTCAATGCATTCTGTTATTACTCGGGTCCAACTCGATAAATACTAAACTTCACTCGGTAGACATACTGCCTTCATTAATCGATAGCAATAACCTTAGGGTTTACCGACTAGGTTCTTTGCTCGGTAACATAGTATAGTATTAACCTTACAATCAATAACATATGTATGATATCAAAAAAATCTAAACATCATGATCTCATCATTGTCTAACTCAGTAATAGTTGCCCATTGAATATCTTATTTCTCCCCTTATTCATCATATTCTTTCTGTGTCTTTACCGACATCGTTATACTCATCAAATCATACTTCTCAAGATATGGCAACATCATACTGAATTAGAAAATCAATTTCTTGACATCAATGACAAAATAATAATATTAAGACAGTAAACATCCTTAATCAATTATATCCATAATCATCAACAACCTTCTCAATATCCTTATTGAAATGCCAACAATCTCTCCTTGTCTGTTATAATGCCAACACTTCTTCCATAGCTTTAAGCTAGTGTTTATCTTCACATGCCTCATTAATTGATGATGGTTCAATTTGAGAAATAAGACATACCTTTTCATTTGTCAGTCTTCCTCTTGTCATAACTCCTTTATATGTGTTTCCAATTATCTGACCTTCAGAGTGATTCAGTCTTACATACCGAGGTGTCTTTGTTTGTTGCATTTCCTCAGTTATAGTAGAATTTGCAGATGATACCAATGTAATTGGATCTTCATTCTGTATTGATGGATTCAATGTAGATTCATTTGTCAGAATTTTTGTTGCCGATTCAGAGTCTATATACCTTGAAGTTCCTCTGAATTGTTCATCAATCTTTACATTTGTACTCTCAACAATTTTCTGCAATCTTTTGTTAAAACATCTATATGCCTTACTCTTAGATGAATAACCAAGAAATATTCCTTCATCACTTCTAGGATCAAATTTGCCAATATACTCGTCTCTTCTAATATAGCATTTGCTTCCAAATATTCTGAAATATTTAAGAGTAGGAGTAATATCAAACCATAGTTCATGAGGGGTCTTGTCGGTTTCTCCTTTGATGTGAACTTTTTTGAATGTATAGATCATTGTGCTTACTACCTCTCTCCAATATACATGTGGTAGATTTTCTTTTGATAACATACTTCTAGCTGCATCCAAGATAGTTCTATTTTTCCTTTCTACAACTCCATTCTGATGTGGTGTTGGTGGTGCTGATAGTTGTCTTCTGATTCCATTCACTTCACAGAATGTATTAAATTCCTTAGATGTAAATTCTCCTCCTTGATCTAATCTTAGACATTTGATTTTCTTGCCGGTTTCATTCTCTACCATTGGTTTGAACAGTTTGAACTTCCCAAGTGCTTCTGGTTTTTCTCTGAGAAAGGTAACCCAACACATTCTAAAGTAGTCATCAATGATTAGCATGAAATATCTATCACCTTGTAAACTTTTAGTTCTAGCTGGACCGCATAAATCATTATGAATTAAGTCAAGAGCATTATTTGATTTTTCCATAATACTTTTAAAAGTAGCTCTAATTTGTTTTCCAAATTGACATTCCTTACATACTGGATTGTGAGGTTTGACAATCTTAGGTAAATCTCTAATTGCCTTAGTAGTACTGATTTTTACCATGCAATCAAAATTTACATGACAGAGTCTCTTATGCCATAGCTAAATTTCATCAATATGTGCAATCAAGCAAGTCTTTTTAGTCTTATTCAAGTGAAAGATATTACCTTTAGTTTGATTACCGGTTGCAATTTCCAAACTAGTTCTATTCATGATTTTGCATTTTCCATTCTTGAATTGTAACTAAAATCCTTTCTCAACTAATTGACCAACACTCAAAAGATTATGCTTTAAACCTTCCACATAGTAAACATTGTCAGTATTATGCTTACCATCAAGAGATATTGTACCTTTGCCTTTGATCAAACAAGCTTTATCATCTCCAAATCTCACTAAGCCTCCATTATATTCCTAAAAGTTCAAGAATTTTCTTTTATCACCAGTCATATGATGTGAGCATCCTGAGTCAATGATCCATTCATCCTTAACTTCAATTTTAGCTGCCAAGGCTTATTCTACTATTTGAATAGTAGGTTTCGGTTGATCTTTTGTTATAGCAACAAAAACCCATCCATTGTCTACCGGATCTTCATCAGAATCATCAGTGACTCCTTCATCAGCAAGATAACAAGATTTATCTTTATTCTTCTTAAATTTGTATCTCTGATATTCAGGATTAGGCTTGTATGTTCTCCTAGCTTCTTCTCTTAGTCTAGCATGTCTATTAGGGCATCTAGAAGCCATATGACCAATCTTATTACAGTTGAAACATTTAAAGGGTGCTTTACCTTCATACTTACTTCCAACTGGACCTTTAGGCATTTTTCTTGCAAATAGTGCTTAAAGTTCTTCAAGTTCTTCATTTTCTCTCCTGCTTTCCTCAAGTTCTCTTGCATAAAAGGCTTTCCAATTAGACTTCTCAAATGATGGTGCAGATGATGTTGATTCTTTAAAAGCTAAATCTGTCTTTATAGTAGCAAAATGACCAAATTCCTCAATTTCAAAAGCTGAAAGTTTTCCAATCAATGTATCCCTAGTTACTGATGTATTAGGCATTGTTCTTAACTCATTTATAGCAGTAACCTTCATTTTATATGCCAGTGGAAATCCTCTTAAAAATTTTGAAACAATTTCATCTTCACTTAAGGTTCCTCCACAACATTTAATACCAAAAACAATTTCATTAACTCTTTCCATAAAAGCAGAAAACCTTTCATCTTTTTCCATTTTTAGATTTTTATACCTGACCCAGAAGCTTTCAAGTTTTGCAATTTTGACTGTGGAATCTCCTTCATTCAATGTTTCCAAATGATCCCAAATAGCTTTAGCAGTTGATCTATCTAATAATCCCATGATTTGCCTATCTGATAATGCACTCAAAAGTGCTTCTCTTGCTTTGCAATCATGTTCTTCATCTTTAGCCAAGTTAGGTGGATTAGGCTAATTCTAAGTAGGAGCAGTATAGCCATTCTTTGTAACATCCTAGATTTCCTTTCCAATGCAATTCAGATGTGTCTCCATTCTGATCTTCCATATGCCATAGTTTTTTCCATCAAGTTTAGGACTGTCCTTCCTAAAATAGTTAGTAGACATTGGATCTCCTCAAGCTATTAAACTTCTACAAAAAGAGGACTAGGCTCTGATACCAATTGTTAGGTCCCGAGGACAATTGAGAGGGGGGGGGGGGGTGAATCAGTTGTCAAATAAATTCAAACCAAAAGACTTAACCAACTTTAATGCTTAATACCGATAAACAAGTCTTTTATGTCGGTAGACAGTTTTATCAATTATTTACAGTACCGGTAAAGATTAATGCATGAAAGAGAAAGACAATAACATCCACAACACATAACACCAATATTTGTACGTGGAAACCCTATAAGGGGAAAAACCACGGTGGGAAACCTTACCCACAATCAAATGATACTATTGCAGATAGCATGTGTATACAAATGGGATCTGCACATGCAGAAAGGCCAAGCGCCTATAGCTCAATGCTCAAACACAAATAGGAGTCACATTGACTACAATGGATGGTTAAATCCAATAAGGATGTACTGCTCAAATTAGCATCTTTCTATGCTGGATTCAGTACCAGTGTAGTTCTGATTGTCTTCATAAAAAAACCTTCCTTCAACCTTCAAATGATGTATGTGTGTATAGCTCTACTTATTCTCGCATATACCTTCACACAATTCTTTTTCGCATTCCACACCCGATCTTACAAATAAGATCTTACATTTATATCATAACCTAAGACCAATTTTAGTAGGTCAGCTCTAAAAGATATTACAAATAAAACAATGTCTAATGCAATAACCGATTCAACATGTTGGCTTGATGCATTTACAACATTAATAAGACATCTCCATAGCATGTCGTTCTCATTTGGAAAAGATAAACCTGTCGGTGTATAACCTGGACCTATTTGCCGGTAATAGAAAATATGCAAATATGAATATGCCAATGAAGAAATCTCCAAGACAAGGTGTCCAAACGATGTCTTCGACATAACCAGGTGTTTTCCATGCCATTCCAAGTATCAGTGAACATTATATCATGTCGGTGTACCAAATACCGATGACTGTGCATAAGTAACTTGCTTGCCGGTGAATGTTGTTAATTCGCCAAAGTGCTAGAGTCGATAAGTGTTAGTAGGTGTTGACATCAATGACAAAACCATACCAAACTACCAACAGTCTTTACTAAAAGTGCATTCCGGAATGGGTGCCCTCATTCTTCATTATTTCGACCTAGAACCTAAAGACGAAGACTGTGTGGGATCCTCAAGGGTTGTTTCTTGACCAACTCTAAAGTTTCTATGAAATTCCTCTTCTTCTGTGGGTTCACCTGGTTCTCTTGACCCTATTCCCATCCATTAGAGTTAGTGTAATAGCGACTCTCTTGTCAATCATTGGAGATAGTGATTTGTAATGCTTCTTCTGATTTGTGAGTGTTTACCCTGGAAGAGATGAAAACAAGCCCTTTCAAGCGCTAATTTTTAAATGTTAATTCTAGTTGCAAAGGTTGAGTGATACCTTCTTTTCTTAAGCCAAGAGGACTTTTACCATCATACCCAAACTTTTGTAGGATCTTGAATCCTTTGCCATATTTTTCACATGGTATGTTGATGTGAACTTATGTACCATCTTCAAGGTCTTTATAAATCATTTTGTATAAGTCTTCTTCTTCCATTTCACCCCACTTTTGGAATATAGTAGGAACTCATTTCAGTGTAATTATAGATACCCGTTTAGAAGGATGTGGTCATCCATATTCTTTTGGTGAACTTATAACTTGTCGTAAGCACATGGTTTGATTCAAAGTGTATTCACCCATGCCTTTGTCCTGATATTTCCCTTTAAGCTCACCTTGCTTTGATGTTGAAAGTTTTAATGATTCAGGATCAATAAATGTAGAAGATGGCATAGATTCTTTATTAATTGGAGTTATTGTCTCTACTTTTGGCCTCAAGTTATTTCAGTATATAAATGGACTAGGATCACCATTAACTATTACTTCAACTCCATTGTGAGGAAACTTAATGCATTGATGATATGTAGATGGGACTGCTCTCATCTCATGAATCCATGGATGTCCTAGCAATATGTTGTATGTGAGATCTAGGTCTAGGACTTGACAAACCACTTCCTTTGTAACTGGCCCAACCCTGAGAGGCAAGGTGACTGTGCCTTTGGATGAATGCTCTTCATCATCATATGCCTTAATGGTAATTTTGTTTGTAGAATTCACAACTTTATCTGAATATCCCGATTGTATTATTGTGTTCGAAGTACATATATTGAGACCAACTTCTCCATCTATCAGGACTCGTTTTATTCGATGTTTGTGTAGGAAGGCTTCAATGTGTAAAGGTGCATTATGTGGTTGGCTCATGGAGGCATCATAATCTTCTATGAATGTAAGGGAGTGTGGAACGGATAGGTATCCCACCATGGCTTGAAACTGGTCCACATTCAGATCAATGGGGACATAAGTGTCTCTCAAAGTTTTATCAAGAATGGCTTTATGTGCAGGGGATATGCATAAGAGCTCAAGGATGGAGATAAGCACATGTGTCTTCCCTAATTGTTCCATCAAATCATACTTGGTTTGGTTGATGAAGAAGTGGTGGTTTTAGCTGGAGCACCTTGAAAAGTGACCTTACCTCAATGAGTTGTAACATTACATTCAGAGGTAGGTTCAGAACAAGATCCAATTCCTTTTAGGACAACTTTAGGTCTTTGGGTAGAATTTTCAGGCATTTTCTCCTTGATGATAATGGTAGAGACATAATTATCCATGGAAATGTGATTAACAATTGAATCATAGTTATAGGATGCTTTGGTATAGTTGGTTTGCTCATCTGTGGCTTTCAATTTTCCCTTGTCATGTTTAGGGAATGGCTCCTTAAACATCTCATGTTCTTGATTGGAGGAATGTCCTTCAATCTCAATGTCACCTCTATCAATAAGATCTTGTATGATGTTCTTCAGTCGATGACAATTTGTTTTTTTATGTCCTTTGCTCTTGTGAAATTTACAGTACTCATCATCATTCCACCAATTTGGTTTGGCCTTTGGTTCATATGGAGGATTGTCAAGAATTGTTATTATCGTGTTTGCCACTAGCTTCTTGAAAGATGACTCAAGTGGTTATCCTGATGGGGTGTATTTCCTTCGTGGTTTGGAAGTTGTTTGAGTATTCACTTGGTTATTTGTAGAACTTGATCCAAAAAAATGATTTTGGGTCTTACTGTATTAGCATCAACAACACCATCATTTACTGTGTTTTTGTTTTTGTTCCAAAATCATGGCTTGTCTTTTCCTTTAAAGTCCTCTTTGTTTACTTTGAATATCTTAATTACTCTTTGTTCGATTAAGACCTTCTTTGTTGCTAAGCCTTTTTCAATGGCATCCTTAAAGGTGGACAAACAAGATTTTCTCAAGTCATAACCAATGTCTTTGTTGACATTCTGGGTGAACATCTCTACCATTTGTTTTTGTGGAATTTCACAAGAGCATCTACTAGCTAGATTTCTCCATCTTTGTAAAAATGATGAAAAATATTCTCCATCCTTTTGCTTAGTGCTGCACAGAGTGGTGACTGATATATCTGTCTCTATGTTGTATGAGAAATGTTGGATAAAATCCTCTGCTAAATCACCCCATGACTTAATTCCAGGTGGGAGTTGGGAGAACCATTCCATATCTTGATCACCTAAGCTTTGTGGGAATAATCTCATCAAATATGTCTCTTCTGTTGCTACCTCAATGCAAGCCGTGAAAATTGTCTTATATGTTCCTTAGGGTCTCCTTTGCCTTTTTACTTATCAAACTTAGGTGTCATGAAATGTGTAGGAAAAGGAGGCACTGGAATGCTTTTGTCAAATGGATAGGGACATATGCCTCTCATTGTGTAAGTTGGCTTTGGTGTATTTATGTCCTCCATTTTCTTTTGTAAGTCCTTTATTTTATGTTCCAAATTGTTCTTAGGTGGAGATCGACTTCTTGGACCATATCCTATGCCCAAGCCACCAAGTGGAGGAGGAGCATACTGCATATATGGATGATATTGATCATACACATGTTCATATGGAGGAGGTCTATAGTGATGTTGTGTATAGGGACCACTTTGTATAGAGTCATGACGAGGAATGGAATATTTGTTTTGTCCATGTATACCATACTCTACAGGCATGTCATGAGTTTTTTCTAGTCTGTTGCCCCCAAATTTGATGCGGGGTTTCCTTGTGTCCAAATTTGGAGCATGCCTTTGGATATTCAATTGCTTTGGTGGTTGGTCCTTAGCATTGGTATGTGATTGAGTATATTTTTCTGCATAAGACTTCCATAATGGTCTATGAAGGTGAGTATCATAAGCTTGACCATGTGTATGTGGGACCTCGAGTTTTTGAAACAAAGATGATGGTGATTTAGGCAAAACATGTGGTCCTCTATTACCTCCACTATTAGGCCTCCTTTGATCCATGTTGAGTTGAGGTTCTTGCAAAGGTTGATATTCCATTATTTGAGACATGTCAAAATCATGAGGAATCTTGGCTCCACTTTGTGCCATCACTTGTAAGAAATATTGTCTATCTCTTCTCATGATTTCCTCAGCCAATTGATTGAAATGGGGATCCATAATAGAGTCTTCCACTTCTACTGAATGTACAAAAAAGTTGTTTGTATTGTCATTGTGTGTATCGTTGTTGTTCGTGTTATCAATGTTCTCAACATTTTGAATGTTGCTATAAGCATCCATGTCAGGTAATGTGGTATGATCAAAATTTAAAAAGGCATCATTGTCATACTCATAGGCACTCATGTTTGCAGACTCTTGAGCCTCTTTAGCTTCTCTCCTAAATTTTTGGGAATGGGTTTCAACCATGAACTAGGTCTTGACCAAGATGTGTGAGACTAATCGAAGATGGAAAAAGTATGGAAGACCAAGAGTTGGATGGAATGTAAATGAATCTGAGGTGTACTTGCAATGTCCAAAGTATAAGACCAAGTATGTATGTAGTAGAGTAGGTGTGGCTTCCAAAGAGATGATAGTTTCTCTTGATGAGGTAAGTTGATCTTAAATCTAAGTAAGACCAAATGAGACCCAAAGGTGATAGACCTTGATGAGGGACCACTTAGCAAAATGTTGTTGTAAGTAGTGTGTTGAGAAAGTAAGATGAGAACAAGAAAGTGACCTTTTTGACTCAAGTATAGACAAATGTGAATGTAATGCAAGGTGTAAAGCAATGATGAACTTTGTGAGACCCAAAAATAGGCTGAATGCTAGATGGAAACCCAGAGATATAAACTAGGAAGCTCAATAAGTCAGAAACTGACTGTTCTTGTTTGCTGGAGTGTGAATGTTTTCTAATTCTAAATATAGATGTGCCTATATACTTCATAGATGTAGTTAAATGACATAGACGTTGTTGAAAATTGCATAGACGTGTTTCTGACATTTTGTAAATGTCATTTTGCTTATGAGAACACAGACGCATTTCTGTCCTTCACAGACGCAGCTAAATGACACAGATGTTGTTTAACACTACACATACACATTTCCAGAGACTAAGTGCAATTTTTCCAATTTTGTAAAGTTGTTGTGACCAAATATAAATTTTTTTGACTTTTTTTTGTGACAAGAGGACACAATATTGATGAGGACTCAATGTTTGCAAGTGTTTAGACTTGAAATGACTCCAAAGAAAGTGTGTTGTTTGATGTATAAATGTTTTGCATACAGTACTTGAAGACACAAAAGACACAATGTTTTGATGTTTGATCTTGAATGTTTGAATGTTTAAAAGAAGACAAGCACAATTCTTATGGTTGGCCAGGACAATAGTTGTTGATCCCACATAGGGTTTTCCCTGAGGCTATGCTATTCAGAGTGGATACTTAGATGCTTGACCCCAGTGGATCCGCCCTCAACACTCACTTTTCTGGGGCAGCCAAGCATCAGTCCCCATGAAAACTCCTTGTGGTGAACTTTGTATCTCTACTAAGAACTGTATTTGTGTGGGCCGCTCCAGAGGTCCGACCTCCTGCCCCAACAACTAGAAGGATTTTGGCTTTCTAAAACAAAAAGGTGCTAATAAGGGCATCTGCTTGTGTGACCATACATGCAGCACTTTCAACTCTGTAAATACAGAAGGCTCCTAGCCGGTAGGGGTTACGCCCTACAACTGATCAAATAAATTTGATCAAATGGGTTTATGGGAAGACATAGTGTCAATATGAACTAATCAACACACATTACCCATGGCTTTCACCACGGATACACTTATTTATAGTGGTTTGAAAGAGGTGGGTTTTCCTTGCTACCACTTGGGTCATTCTCTCCTCACTAGTAGTCCTAATGACCACACAGGGAGACATTCCCTCTAGAGATTAAACAAAAAGAGCCTATTGCTCAAGACACAAAACACACTGGTTCAATTTTAGTGCACCAATTGAAGTGTTTGGTAATCTATGAAAACAAGGCACACAATAAAGATAAAAAACCCTTGCCAAAATTCTGCAGCAAATATTTGTTAGTAGTTTTGCCATAATACCCCTCCTACAAGCACACAAGTTAGGTAAATTTTGGATCCAAAAGACTTTGTGAAAAGGGGGCCTTCAACAAGATGTTTTTGCTTCAAGGACAAGCTGCACCAATTTTGTTAGCTAGATCACAAGATGTTAGCCCGAAATAAACCAGATCTGAAATCCAAATGATGAAATAAAGCCTTAAACCTGAAACAAAAACTGAAAAATGTGAAATCAGAAACATAGATGTGATTAAACTCACACAGACGTGGTAGAAGATCACAAACATGCCTAAACCCCTCGCAGACACCCCCAGACAACACAGACGCGATTCCAGAACATAGATGCGTCTAAAAGATGCACAGACGCGATTAGAAAATAGAGACGCGACCCTGCAATCTGCAAAATAAAATAAAATAATGTCAAATGCAGACACAATTATAGAGGTCACAGACACTATAGAAAATCAAAAAGGTGATTCCAGGATGCGCAGACGCAGAAATGTCGAAATGTTGTCAAAAATGTTAGATCTGCAACTTCAAAAACACAAAATCTGCAACAAAAGATGTTAAATACAAAAGGGACAAGAATCCCACTGGGCGTGCCAAAATGTTTGTGGTAAAAATGGAAACAACAATATTGAAAGACTGAATAGATTCAACCACAAAACCCTATCCTAATAACAACAAAGATCCACCATAACATATGAAGATTACCTAAGACAATACAAATCAAATGAAATCATAAAGATTATACCATCACATGTCCAATAGGGTTTGGATCTCCATTGATCTTGCTTGATATATTTTCTCTGAGATTTTATGTGTGCACAAGAGCTCAACAAAGAACGGAAATGTGGTTGCAAGTAGGCTTGATCGCATATGAAAGTTCGAATGCTAATTTGGGAGTCATGGTTGATAATGAAGGAAGCATCTCCTTATATAGAAGACACTATAGAAAATGGAGGGATAAGATTGAGAGGTGTAAAAGATAAATGGTCGGCTAGGATTAGAGGGTAGGTAAAAGAAATAAGAAAATAATGAGAGGGTAGGTAGTGTAGGAATTAAGAGATGAATGACATGTGTCATGGGTAGAAAAGGCTAATGAATTAATTAAATAAATAAAGATTTATTTAATTAATAGAAGAAGTGGGATAATTAAATAAATGAAATATTTATTTAATTTAGGAAAAAGGATAATTTAAATAAATAAAGATATTTATTTAATTAGACAGAACAATTTTAGGTGTCTACACATATATATAGATATATATATGTATGTATATATATGTATATATATATATGTATATATATACATATATCTATATCTATATCTATATCTATATCTATATCTATATCTATATGTATTTGTATATATATGTACATATGTATTTGTATGTGTATGTGTATGTGAATTTGTATGTGTATGTGTATGTGTATACATACATACATATATATACATATACATATACGTATACATATACATACATCTATGTATATGTATATGTATATGTATATGTATATGTATATGTATATGTATATGTATATGTATATGTATATGTATATGTATACGTATACATATACATATACATAGATGTATGTATATGTATACGTATATGTATACGTATATGTATATGTATATGTATATGCATATGTATGTATACATATACATATACATATACATTTACATTTACATTTACATATACATATACATTTACATTTACATATACATATACATATATATTTTTGAGTCAGCAAAGTGAAAGAGACCTTGATGCAAAAGGTTGTCTCAATACTATGCATAATCCCCAAAATAACAAGAAACAACAAATAGAGGAATTCTATTTTAAAAAATATTAGAATGTAATTATTGATTTCTTCAAGGAAGAATGCACCCAAAATATAGGGAAGCAACCAATGTCAAAAGGACGACATGACTAAGACACTAGCTTGATTTGTTGCTAGCGGTCATGTAGATGATAATGGAAAAAAAGATAAATCATAGCCTAGCAAGTTGTGTTATGCTAGGTGATCAAATATTAGTAGCACCAAACCAATTGCGAAGGAAATCTATTACTGAATAAAATAATAGCAATAGAATCAATTTCGTTATGGAAGAGGACCACTAATGATAAAGATAAATAGTCCCAAATTTAAATAGACATTAGGTAGGACCGACCTTGATGCTATAGGGGAAAGTTGCTACATACATAATGTAGGATCAACCCTGACACTCTAGAGGAAAACCACTATGGACATTATAGATTTTGATAAGCATTGTAGAGGGAAAAAAAAGACACTCACCACAACAAGTAACAAGTAGATGGTCAACACAATGAGCGAGAAGTGGATACACAACACTACAAGTAAAAAATAGACATAGAAAGTTGGTTGCACGAAACATTGGAACACCACAAATGGAAATGAGCAAGGAAGCTATGAATGCCATATAGTGAGGAGAAACATAATAGAAGAAAGGAAATGTAATAACTTCATGAGAGAATTCTTAGCATGTAGAAAGGAAAATATAGAGGTGAACCTCAATATCACTTGTCATGCGAAGAAGAAGAAATAGATGCATCAATATATGGAAGATTGATGATACCTAATTTATGAGGTTGTTGTATCTTATCCTTCAAGGTTAGAAATTGACTAGTGGAATGGCCAAGCACGTAATGATATGCACAGAAAAAAATCTTTGTTTTATCATTTTTACGAAGCTTCTTATGTGTAGGAGGAGGAAGAGTAATCAAGTGGGCTTTTAGAAGCCTTAACAAAACATGCTCTTTCTTAGATAAAGAATGAGGAGCAAGAAACAACCCTTTCTCTTGTGGAGAAATTTGTTTCTTCTCATGAGAAGAAGATAGAGACATCAGATGATGGAGAAGTGGATGAAGACAAAGGACAAGGGTCGTAACCTAAACCCACTACAAAAGAGTGTGATTTTACTTCAAAAGGAACCTTAACTCCTTGTTCCATCTGCCCAAGACCATTTCCTTTGCATCCATGCTTAGAAATAATATTGAATCTAGGACCATAATGTGATTGTAACTCCTCAATAGATAAAGGGTCACCATGAACATGGTATAGTCAATGGTGTTCACATGATCCTATAATACAAAAGAATAATAATGTTTGACAATAGTTGTGAATGATATTTTTGGAATGATAAGGTGGATAGGGTCTACTTTATATTATCCAATCAAGGAGTCTATAAAGTCCAATGAATCCCATTCATCAACAAGAAATGCATTTGATTAGGAAAAGAAGGATTTAAAGAAGCATTTTTAGAAGAAGTGTTGTTCTTATAAGGACAAATAGAATCAGTATAATCATCCTTGAAAGAAGTATCAAATGAAGATGTTACATTATTGGGAGGTATAGAAAAAATAAGATTTTTAAGAGTATGAGGAATGAAAGGATGACCAGTTGTAGCTATTTCACATAAGTGCATAGCATTAGGGTTATCATTTATTGTAACTATTTTATAATTATAAATGGATTTAATAGATTGATGCATGTTAGATGAGACTACACCCATAGCATGAATCCATGAAGGTTGTATGATAAAATTCCTGGCATAACATACACTAGGGTGGGAATTATGATAGGAGAAATCCTCAAAGGTAGCATTATTGTACCTAGGGCTTAGTGGCCAATATTATCAAACCCACAAACAAATAAAGACAAAGTGCAAGTGAACTAGAATCTATACTAATCTTAGGTAATAGATCAATACTACAAACATTGAGTGTTGAACTGATATTAATGAGAGTACATCTAATACCACTATTATTAATATAGACTATAATTATAAGTATCAACATTATTATGCACTTCACGAGGAGGAAGTTCATGCTAATAGAATGTAATGTCTGAAGTATCAAAGAACATGCAATCCATCAAGGCATTCACATCACTCATTCTAGTAGAAGATAGCATGATGATATTTTGTACAGCCTCCTAAAGCATACCATGATAAAGGAGAGAAGTTTAAAGAATATACTAGAAAGAGATCTTAGGAGTAACACAAAGTTGCTAAATAAGATCATACTCTACTTGGGATTGAGAAAGAGGACCAAAACCAGATGGAAGAATACGTTGAATAGATGTTAAAGAAGTGGATTAATTGACATTTTTATTGTTTCTTTGAGTACTATAAGTATGGGCTATTATTCTATAAGAAAGAGCTTTAGACTATGTGTATCTTATAAAAAGAGCTTGTTAGTATCTCTCAAAAGGAACACCACAAATAGGTTAGTTTCTCTCTAGAGAAAGACTAGTCAGAGTCACATAAATGATTGTTCTCTTTGGCTTTCTAGGGCCAGTAGAGATTACAATCACATTAATGGACTCATGAAAACTTGTAGAACAATTAGTTAAATAAATGTGCTCAACATCAACTTATGGGAGATTAGATGTGAAATAAGATTCATCATTCACTAGCACATCATCTCTAGAAGAGAGTGCATTGGAATGAAGAGATGGTAGAGTAACATTATTAAAGTGTCAATGATTTTTTCCTCTTGCAATACAATATATTTTGAAATGGAAAAAAAATTATACGAGGGATCAAAGGCATAGAGTGACATCAAAATAAATAAGTCACATCACATGCATGAAAACGAACATCATTTGTAACTTGAATAAAACTAGAAATTAAACTAATAAAAGAAAATAATAAATATCTTTTGAAAGCAATAAACTAAATTTAAGAAAAAAATGCATAAACAAGTCGTTTGAAGTCCAATGTATTATTTTTAAATTGACAACATGGAATGGGGTTCGAGGTAACACCATGAAATGATTTTTTGGAAGAAGGGAAAATATTTGATTTGTCTTTTTTTTGGGTATAATGACTACTTGAAGAATGATAAAGAATTATTTAAAAATAATACAAAAGTAATGTTCACGTCAGGTTCACCAAAATGTAATGGAGGAAATATGACCCTAAAAAATGAAAACTTTATTCCTTCGAGAGTCAATTTCACAACATACATTCAGATATCTCCACCTAGTTTTTGGTTAAGGAAAATCAGGTTTTAAGGGACCCAAAACCCGCTTACATAACGAGAAGATAAGCATACTAGAAACTAGAAAAGATAGGACAAAGGAAGAAAGGCTGCAAAAGAACAACAGAGAAAACAACAGCCAAGGAAAAGAACAACATAAGGCGAGCGAGAAACTGGCAACCTAAAAATAGATTACATGTCAGATGAAAATCTTTATAGACTCTTCCGCATCCTTAACCAGCATCATCATCGCATTAGCTACCTCTTTTAGGTCTTTGTTTTCCTGCATCTAGTGGGTGTCTTTGGTCTTCAACTCCAGCTCACTGGTAGCTTTCCTGGTTTTGTGTCTAGGGGAGTGAAGAACAAAACTAGTGGCCGACATGTCATCAATGATCACCGTCTCTTTATTTTGCTTGTTCTTCTCTAGACAAGCAACCAAAGTATTCATGTTTTGAGAAGACACCTTCAAAACCTCAAGACTATGCTCCATGAATTTCTTCAAGGCCTTCTCAGTTTTTGTAATCCAGTTGATTATAAGTTCATTATCAACCTCTCCCTTTTCTTTGATGATTCTGACCACATCTTCAAGATGCTTCAAATCTCCCTTAATCATATCTTTTTCCAGCCAGTCCAGAATTTCTTCTTCATCCTCTGCCTCACTGGTATACTCCGCAACATCCTCTTTACCTTTAGTGTTGGTATCCTTAATCAAGTTCTCAATTTTATAATCCAAAACTCTTTGTTTATTCTGAATAGTAGAGATGTTATCAATTACCCATTTCTGAAAATTGAATATTTCCAGGGTACTATTTCTGGCAACATTTAGAATGGAGTCTGCGTTCTCCATAATCGAAGCAGAGCCCACAGACCTAGGGTTTCCTTCCTCCATGTTGTGTTGAACATCATTCCTACTATCCAAGACATAAGGGCTATTCTTCTAAATTATGGCACTTCAACATCCTCTTTTCTCTGCTCATTCCCTTCCTCGCCCTCAACCTCTTTCTTCTTCTCATTAGCCTCCTCTTCATCTATCTCCTTCCCCTGTTCCTCTTCAGAACTAGCATTCTCTTCTATGTCTTCTTTAGCTTCATCACCAACCCTCAATTTCTTATGCAGATGAAAATTAGAAGAATCTTCATCAAAATCAGAGCCATCATGACCCTTAGAAATGTGGGCATTCTCCACCAAAGGATCTTCCCTATTAGCCCTAGCTTTACCCTTCAAATGCTCATAAATTAACAAAATAAGGCCTTGGTGAGCAATGGGGTAGGATTTAGGTTTTTTGGCATGGTTGGCCAGGCTATCGTTAAGGGAAGAAGCTAAATAGAAGGGTAACAAAATATTCAAGCCATGGCGAAAATGGGTAAGGATGATATCTCCACCTAGTTAAACTAGTGAAAATATCTAATTATAGATAAGTGAAATGAAGTTTCTAACTACTCGAACGAAAAGTACAAACAATAGAGATTTTTTGGTATCTGAGCATCGCAGACAAGAATGTCAGCATGACACACAAATGTCTATGTGGCACATTGTAGTCTTTGACATATCAAAATAGAGAATACTCAAAATTTGATGAAAACCCAACTTTGTACTTCAACCAATCTGCAAAAACCTAAAAGTTAGAAACGTAATAACAAGTATGAGATAATAAAGATGAATAGAAATAAAATAAATTGATACAAGAAAAGCTTCATGCATCAAAATTCTTCCAATGAAACTGCACACATATATAAGAGGATAAATGTTTGGGGCAAGGGTTGATCCCATAATGCAACGGAAGTTGCAGATTTGTGTTATAACAGAGGTCATTGGTCCAAGTCATCGAACCAACTCGTTGTTTCTAAAGGCTTGTGCAGGTGGGTCCTGATGTCTGAGCAGTCAAATTTTTCAGGGGTGTTAATACCTCTTGCCACATGGATGAGGTGATGATGCAGAAAGATGCGTAGTTGATGCGATAGTGCAAGATGGGAGATGTAGATGGTCAAACGATGCTAGGAGACAACAAAAGAAGGTGAAGGTACAAAGCAATGTCTCCATTGATGGAGATGTGGTGCACGGTGGTGATTCTAGAGCAAGGAGATGGTAGTGCCAAGGGGAGTAATGGTGGGTCATTAAATAGATAAGGTGGGTCATGGATGTCACATGGAGAAATAAGATGAGGAGGAATAAGGAGAGGAATAAATAGGATGCCCCCAAAGAGGAGAAGAATTATTGAGCGATAAGGAGAGGAAGAAATAAGATGCCCCTAGAGAGAAGAAGATTTTAGATCAATATAAATAAATTAGGGAGGTGTTAATACCTCAGACCATGTAACCATGGGGAGGGGGTTTCCCTAATGTGACCCTCACTAGTTAGAGACTCCAATCTGAAAAAAGTCATTATTGATCAAAAAAAAAAGTTTGGGTTTGTTTAGAGATTTGTCTCAATCAAGTCCTTGTTTTGGTGTTTCCACCTTCACAACAACCAAATACATAGATTGATCAAAAGGAAAATAAATAGATAAATGATTTAATAGACAAGGGTTGTGATAAATCCTAGAATTCTCAAAGACGTAAGACAAATGGATAGATATTACCAGCAAGGCTTGAGGAAGCCAATAGAGTGGTAAAGACTATTGTGAGAGCTAGAGACCCTTGGAGCAAGCTATAGAGAGTTGTGCAAGATAGACAAAAATAGTTGTGAAATCCAAGAAAACACAAGAGATTGCAAGAGAGAACTAAGAGAACTTCCAAGAGAGATTGTGTGGAGTGAAAGAATATATTTTAAAGTGAGATAAAGAGGGAAAGAAAGGGTCTTCTAGCCAAACTAGAATATTATGAGCCATTTCAACCGAACTAGGAAAGTGACTAGTGGTGAAATGATCAAAACTGACATTTGAATCTTAAAATGTCACGAGATGATAGAGAGGCATGTAGAAGTCTATGTGGCATTCTAGTGTCTAGGAAAATCATGCTAAAAAAGTAGTAGGAGATGAGAAGAACACATGGTTATTGCCAAATTAATGCAAAAAGGTAGCTACTAAAAAGGACCTCTAAGCATCCTGAGAGGGAAAAGGCTTATGCAAGGGCTGAAATGGACCTACACAAATACTAAGGGAATGGACACTAGAGTATCTACACAAGTGTAAGTGAAATTTCAAAGCGATATGTAACTTTTGACTCTACAACAATATTCTCTATATTTTAATTTGCAATATATTTCTTCTCTAGCAAGAATTTTTGGATATTGAGTCTTCAATTTTTTCTCCTTTAAAAAAGAGTTTTGATCCATCTCTACCTTTATGATCAATTCATTAAGAGAGGGAATTGATACCTCCAAATTTATTTTTTCTTCTAGAATATTCTTAAAGTTTGTTTTGTTCCAAACCTTTAGTTGATCTTTGATATGGCTTAACTTTTTACAGAACTAAAAAAATTGTGTACCTCTAAGCTTAGGTGCTTGAGTCCACCACTATGATATTGTTAATTAAAGTTGGATCCTCATCGACATGTTTTCAGACTTGAATGGGCACCTTAGGGGACTTTGAGTTAAGGAAGAAATTAAAAAAATAAATGGAAGTGATTATAACCCGAGATAGAGAGAAGAGACTGGTCCCCATAAAATAAGAAATAGTCCAACCTCTTTGTTATATTAGAAAAAAATTTCCTCTTATTTTTTTGTGTATAACTTTCATTCGTTGGGGAAATATCCTAAAGATGATTGTTGTTGATAAAAAATTGGAAGTCTAATTGTGTTTGAGTAGACCTTGAAATGTCCTCCCTTTTATTGAGACATCCAATATCGCATAGATTAATACCCCCCTACAATAAGTATTCTTTATTTAATGTATGCAAAAAAAATGTGATGTGATCCCAATATCCATTCTTTCAAATATCTTGAAGGACCATGAACATTTATTAGGAAGAGTCTAAAATTTGATGAGAAATGTTTCATTTTACATACCTAGCAAGAGTGGTTGTGTTTAATGCTCTCCACTTCCACTATATTGCACTTCCAAATCACTCCCAACCAACCAAAGGAATCATTGGATTCCATAAAAAATCCTCCTTCATTATTTCCATCTTGGCATGAGGGTAATCAATTCATCATTGACCAATTTTAATAATCAAATTAGGAATAAGTTTGGCTTAGGGAAATCTAATTAATGCTTAAACAAGTGTCTTTCATTAAGGGTGTTCAGACCTAATATCAGTTTCATTTGTCCTTTCACAATATAGACTATTTCTAGTCTAGGTTTGTTAGATTTTTTCCCATAAGTTTCTTCTCCCTTGAATTGAGCCTCTTGAGTTTGGAATAAATTTAGCTAACCAACTTTTCTTTCAAGATATATTGTTAATCTTCGATGAAGACCTCATCAAAGTCATTGTCTAGGGTTGGCTCTGCTTTCCAAGATTTTATCTCCTCTTGTTGAGATTCAAGTTTCCTTGAGTGCTTGATGTAGCCAAATATATCTAAGTCAATATCAAAATTTTCCTTCTCACTCCAACCTCCACTCTTATAATTGAAAAGTGCCTCCCTTTCCTCAAGAGAGACAAAGGATGTGAATTC
This sequence comes from Cryptomeria japonica, assembly GCF_030272615.1. NCBI lineage: Eukaryota > Viridiplantae > Streptophyta > Pinopsida > Cupressales > Cupressaceae > Cryptomeria > Cryptomeria japonica. Next base: position 222,364,929 of record NC_081412.1, read on the forward strand.
CTTCTCAAGATTATATAATTAGCCAACTTTGACTCTTGAATTAGGAATAATTTTGGCTTAGGAAAATCTATTTGATGCTTAAATGAGTGTCTTTTGTTAAGGGTGTTGAGACCTAATCTTAGTTTCATTTTTCCTTTCATCTTATAAACTATTGCTGGCATTATTGTCATTGATGTAAAAATGATGTCAAGGGAAGTTGCAGTGATGCAGGCAGTAGTCGCGCATAATATGTCATGTTATGTTGTAGGGGTTTCGACTAGATTCATCGCCTCCACATATCGGTTATGTCGGAAATAGTCACCGAGTTGATTTCCATGAGGCAAAAATTATTTGGCTCACATGTATTTGTGGGTTCTATGTTGTGTTCATGAGTAGAGAAGAGACCTTGCATGATAACTTTGTTGACAGATAAATCGGGCTATTTTCTAATCTCGTCATGTTCCTGATAAAGAGTGTTGACCTCGCGGGATAACAATTGTGAGGTACACATGATGTTTCTTCTTGTCCCACAGCATGTTGGTTGAGCATAAAATGTCATGCAAGACAAGAGTTTAATTGAATTCGAAGACCCCCCCGCTATCCCGTTGCGTGATGAACAAGGACTATGGCCTTGCGAGATAACGAAGTCAAAGGGAAATGTGCTTCCCACTATCCAGCACCATAGAAGGCAAGGGTGATATAACCGTGCGGGGAAAGAAAAGTCAAAAGGAAAAGTGGTTCCCCGCTATCCCACAACATGTTTGGTGAGCCGTGGTTGGCAATGTGGGACAAGAAAAGTCAAAGGGAAGTGCATCCACCGCTATCCTGCACCACGCAAAGTATATACATGGTGTCTATGCAGGATAAATCCAAGTTGGGCATAGCGACTCTTGCTATCCCATGGCTTGTTTGAATTGAGATTTAAGGTCTCGCAGGGTAAACAAAAGGAGAAGCAAGATATGTATCCCACTATCCTACAGTGCTAAGAAAACCAAGATGATGGTTGTGCTGGGTAACAAGAAGATAGAAGAAGAATGTTCCTGTTGTCTTGTGGCGCTAAGTAAGACAAGGGACAGTCGTGCGGGAAAACCCAATGAAGCAAGAGAAGGATCCCGGTATCTCGCGCCTACAAATGGATGTAGAGAGTAATCGTGGGGTAAGAAGGTGAAAATATGATGTTTCCCATTAGCCTGCATGGGTAAATGGACATATAAATGATGATGCGGGGCAAGTCAAAAGGTAATATGGCACGTAACCCACCATCCTGCAACAACAGAGTTTAAGGTCATCATGACCATTTGAGGTATTTTAGTTGACATAATGGCAGCCTAATAAGGATGACAGTCCACATGGTGGTTTGATTGTGGTTGACCAAGTAACTTGGATGTCGTCTATTACGACTTTTGACGACACCTGTGCATGCCGATTAGTACAAGGGTTTTACGTGGAAGCCGACCGAACTTGACCATCTAATTTGGACAAATAATATGAAGATACAAGTCTCGTTGATGAATTGAGAACGAATCAGATATGCAGATGTTAGTGATGAAGGATTCCAGTGTGGTAGTTGCCAATTTTTTTCAGAGTAGGTCGACAGAGGATGAAGGACGCATTAATGGAGAACTTATTGCAGTTTGTTGATGGGCTCGAGATGATCAATAGTGATTGGATCAGATCTTCTAGGAAGATCAATTTTATTAAAGATAGAAATCTAGTGTAGAAGGTGAATATTACAGAGACCAAAAAGAAGAAAAACATAGCAAGGTCATTCAATGCAGGTAGTCAATCCAAGAAGGGAAATCCAATCTACTGCAGACCATATCCTAGAAGGACAAATAGAGATTACTAAACTTAGTAATCAATGTACAGAATGATAAATAATGAACATTTAATGTGAGTTTCTAGTTTGAGATCATATTGAAGATAAAGAATAAAATCTTGTTGATACAGAGAGTTGACTGTAGGCAAAGGTAAAAAAAACGTGATTAGACATTCTTGGCATGTGTGGTTGAATAGACAGAGATAGAGGTGTAAATTAAGATATCTTCACTAGTCGATGAACAATGTGAGTGTGTGGTCAAGTATAGTGTGTAGCTGCTAAAGAAAAAGAAAAAGGGAGAAAGAATAGAGAATTTTGGTGAGAAATATTGTAGCAAGAAGAAGAATTTAACCAGACAGGGGAAGGAGGAGAAATAGAGGAAAAAATTGTAGCAAGAAGAGAGAGAGTCATTCTCAAGGCATGAGAATTTTGTAACTGTTACAAAATTCATTTGTAACGGGGTTTTATCATTGCATTGTAAACTTGATCAATTATTGTATTTCTCTGGGTGGGTGCTAAGAGCAGGGGTAGGTGCTCCTTTGAGTTGGTGCTCAAAAAGTCAGGGGTTGGTGCTCCTTGGTTTGGTTCCCTAAAGTTTCAGGGATTGGTGCTCCTTGGTTTGGTTCCCTAAACATTGTAATTAGTTATTTATTGTGAGGCTGGATTGGAGCAGTAGACTCTAGTAGCTATTCTCACTGAGGTTTTTCCCACATTGGGTTTTCCTTGTACAACCGGTGTTATGTGATGTCCTTTTGCGTGTGTGTGTTTATGTTTGTATTATATTCTTAAAATATTCATAGTGAACTTAAAGTTTTAAAATACACTAATTTAGCCCCCCTCTCAGTGTCCATTCATGTTCTTCAACTATTCCTACTCTAGGTTTATTAGATTTTTTCCCATAAGTTTTTTCTCTCTTGAATTGAGATTCTTGAGTTTGGAATCAATTTGGCTAATCAACCTTTATTTCAAGATATCTTGTTCATCTTCAATAAATACCTTATCAACGTAATTTTCTAAGGTTAACTCCACTTCCCACGATTTTATCTTCTATTTTTGAGATTCAAGTTTCCCTAAGTGATTGTTGTAGTGGTGCAGGAGCACCTAGATGATTTCATGCCTCCATGAATAAATTTCATCATTTTGGTTTTAGTTTTGTGTCTTTGGTGTAATAAGGTCATTTAAGACCATTTCATGTGTGTTTGAGTCAATACTAGGGAATTAGGTTATTGGAAGTGTTTAGTTGTTATTAAAAATGTCAATGTTGCAAATGTTGCAAAATTGCACAATGTGGAATATGAAGGGTCAATGTTAATCAAGAAGGGGTTACAAAATAATTGGAATTGATTTAAAATTTATAAATATGGCCTCCAACTCAAATTCCATGGTTGGAGGTGGTTGGGGAACGATTTAATAAGAAGAAACTTCATTTTGTGGCAAGTTCTATGTTGCATTTTCTATGTTTTTCCTCTATTACAGTATGATTGTTTCCTTTGGTATGGTCAAGTATCAAACAATATAGGCTTAAAACTAATGGTAAAATAAGGATAAATAAATATAGTTTCATTTTCTTTTTATTTGGTCCAATTTCATGAAGATTTGTAGAAGTTATGATCATTTTTGTAAGTGCAGGTTTGAAACCCTAGTAGGCCTAATTTGAGGGAGAATGGTCCAAATTTGAGTCTTTTATTCCAAAGAACCCTCTATACATTTCAAGATATTTTATAAAAAAACCAAATGGGTATCTATAACTATGTTTATAATTTTGGTATCAAGTCTGGTTTGAATTTTATCGTCGAAAAACCTAATTCGTTGCTATCATGCCTTAAGGTCAAGATATAGGACAATCAAAATTAGGGCTTGTCCATACAAAACAACATACCCTAAATTTTGGATATATTAAATAAGGAAAAAATGGGTATTTGAAACCAATCTTACATTTTTATTATCATTCTTTCCTGAAAAGTTATGGGGGAATAGACCCTTCAGGAGGGCTACAAGGACTAGTGGTGGTTTGTGAAGGAAGTATGTTGTGCAATGGCCAAAATACCCTTCCAAGTTGTTGATTCAGATGTTTAAATCATCCATACCCCTTCTCTACATCAAATTGGTATCCAAGTTAGAAGACCCTAAGACGAAGTTGTGAGAGAGAGTTTGTTTTATCCTCCAATAGTGATGAAGTTGGGTTTAAGGTGTGCAAATTTCTTCCACTGAGAGGAAGTGGGTAGAAGAGGTCTTAGAGAGTGCATATTCTATAATCTTATTGGGTAGAGGATATTTGTGTGTGTGAAGAATGGATGTGTGGAAAATATACTTGTATAGTGAGGGTTTACAAAATAAGAAACACGAGAGAAAAAGAGAGGAAAAAGAGGTAAAGAAGAAAAATGAGAAGGAAGAACAAATAATCATTCAATAAGAGATAATAGATTTAAGGAAATCCTTGGAGAAAATAAAATAAATTCAAGAAGAAATGGAAAAAAGAATGGAATTTGAGATGCAGCAGTTGCTTGAGAGAGCAAAACAACAACAAAGTTGTCATTTACCAATCAAAAAGAAGGTTATATGGCCTATCAAGAAGATTATTTAGAAGAGAAGGCAAGAGGAGACAATAGAACTAGACATCACACAATCTTTGTTGATGATGGACAAAGATTACTTTAGTGGTGAATATTCGCCAATGGCAAATTTTTCACGTCAACAATATGGGAAATGGTGAATATTTTGTACCAACTAGGGGAGGACATGTCGCCAGAACATTATCAATTTCCGTCAAAGTCACGGCCCGAACGCCATATGTTTTATGCAATTAAATGTTTCTATGTGATGATTTCATCAATACAATATATGGTGGACACACGGTAAATTTATTTTTTTTGCCTACACTCTCCGAGGTTGCCTTAGTAGACGACCTTAATTCGTCTATAAGCATGTGAAGATTTGTTAGCCAGAAGGACCCAATTCGCCTGACATCTTGCCAACGCATGTCTCCATTCAACCCAACTTTCACCAACTATATTGTATTTTCCAATTATTTGGATGACATATAATCGCCTCGAAAATTACATGCCGTGTAATAGTTACGCGGGATTCGCAAAATATTTGTATACCATATAAAATTTCTGCAGAATTTGCCATATACGGATTGGTATAAATACATACAAAGATCATATCTATCTCAACACAATATGGTGGGTTCTAGGCTCTGAATTTTGATCAATAGCAAAGTTTCATAACAAGGAAAATCATTATTGTTGACTGCATTGGTGACTGGTAGTGACCTAAAGGTGAGCGGTCATATTTTTGAAGTGTTATAATATTATTCTAAATTTATATATATTTGTTTGCATTTGTGAGTTCATTTTTATTCAGTGGTGACCCATCAGTGCCAAGTAATCAGGACTCAGCGAGGACATTCAGACCCCAGACATCTAGATTGTAGGTCGTAGGGCCAATGAAACTTATATTATACATTATAGTCTATTATTGCTTCTTCAATAAATTGATATTTTTTTGGCAACCTTTATTTCATTGGAGATGTCAAACAGGAAAAGGGGTAGGAAACCTGAATGTGGGGAAGGCCATGAGAGGCCAACAAAAAGCAGAACGTTATCTTCGTGCTTTGGCATTGGAAAAGATTGTGGTGAAAATCAGGAAGGTACATCATCACAAGTACAAGTACAAAATTTGCCACCTACACCGCATGTTGAAAACAACAGGGAACCTGATATCTCAGACCAGGATGATCTTGAAGAAGATTATCTGGTAGATGCCCAAGTTAGCTAGAATGATATAACCGAGTTGGGTGATAATGCATGGAAGGGGAAAAGAAAAGCCATATCAAAAAAAGATGAACCACAATCAAAAAAGGATCGGGAGTGGGATATGTCAGTGAGGAATTTTCAAATTAATTGGGCATCAAAGTATCCATTCATTGAATCAATGGAGAATCCAATTGAAGGTGAGCCTCCAATAGAATGCAAGTGTAAGATTTGCACTTGGAAACATAACAAGGAAATCAGGATGCAGCTAAAATTTGACACCATAGAAAAGCATATGGGTAAAGTTTATGAAAAACAAATGATAGACGGGGTTGAAAAATCAGTGATAAGATGGAAAACAAAGGAGGAATGTAAGCATGTGAGGAATGCCAAACAATATTATTTTCATGAGAAAATACAGACGAAGCCTGCTGAAGTTAAAGGTTCTATTGAAGCTACTTTTGGAAAAATAATTCAAATAGAACAATTGGGAAAAGTTGTTTAGTTAAGGGTTTTTTATATTTTGAGCAGAGGGCGTGCAATGATTGATTTCCCATCAATTAGTGGGTTATTACACTTTTTGAAAGTTCCTAACTATCCTAAAAGACATTGGTCAGTAAACAGTGGATGGGAATGGGCAAGTTGTCTTGCTGAGGTTGAAAAAGAAGATGTAAAGCAAAAAATAAGAGAGTCAAACTTTATTGCATTTTCTTTAGACGAAGTTACGGCAGTAGACAATACTTCATGGGTATGCATGCATGCTTATACTATAGAGAATCATACCCACCAACCTCATCTACTATCTGTTGCTAAATGAAGGAGAGTGTGATAGCGGAAAATTTATTTCAACTAGTAAAGAGAAGTTTAATTGAATATGGAGGTATGGATGACATGACGGTAGCCAAAAAATTGGTTTGTGTTGGAGCAGATGGAGCTTCAGTAATGCAAGGTCATAGGAATGGTCTTTGTACAAAGATTGAAACTTCATTTGCATCGTACATTACTATAATTCACTGCATGGCTCACAGAATGAATCTAGCTTTTGGAATTGTGAGCAAGTTTGCTTCGGTTAAAAAAATTGAAATTTTAATCAGAGAGCTCTACTCACACTTCTGTCGAAGCCCCAAGTGATTTATGGAATTTCAACACTTTGCTAATGGAATAACTAATGGGAACAAGCTTCTCAAGGATAATGATACCATATGGATCTCTTTGGATGGTCCAGCGCATTGAGTATTTTCAGAATATCCATCCTTGATTGGACTATTTCACACAACTCACGACGAATCAGATCAACCGAAATTTCCTGACCTTCTTCGGAGGTTAAGTAATTTAGAGACACTCTTAACTTTAGCATCTCTTCTTCCCATGCTAGAGGAAATGAGGAATATTATGAAGGCTACCCAAAAAAGAGCTTTGTATATTGCAAAATACGCTACGCTGCGTAAGATGACATGCATGACCCTCAACAATCTCTATCAAAATCAACCACCACTATATGATGAAAAATTTGTTAAGTGGCGGACACTCACAGATTTGAACAATCCTGATAACTTTTTACAAATCAATGCAGATGGGGAGGTATGTGCCAATGTATGGGGAGTTGAGATACCAATGCACTTCTATGCCACGGTCGACCCCGAGGAACCAGGAAGCAACTAACAAGAGTTACAAGGGAAGATTTCGACAAGATTGTTGAAACTGTAACCACTTCTGTGAAGAAAATTGCTTATGATCTTTCCTCACAAATTAGAAATATATTCCCTCCTGACAACCTTCTCGAAGCCATGTCTATTGTGTTTCCTCATTATTGGAGCCTCAACATTGCATCTGATTTTTGAATTAAGCTACTGATTTTGATAAAACAATTTTGCATATCCAAAGAATTGAATGGAGTAACTATAAATGGAATATTAGACGAAACTCATCTTTGAGAGAAATCATCTCATTTTGCATACATTATGAGAGAACAATATGGAAAAATGGAGAACCCCCACCAAGATGGATCAGTAACAAGGCTTTGGAAAACTATAGCCGAGAACTCAGCGTTGCGTGATTCAATGCCAGAATATTTGAAGCTTGTTGATTTATGTCTTACCATGATATTGGGTTCGGTGGAATATGAGAGAGTTTTTAGTTCTTTGGGGTTCCTAAAATCAAAGCTAAGAAACAAAATAGACAAAAATTTGGAAAATTGTTTGAGGCTCTATACATCTAGGTATGATGTCCACACTTTTCCTTACAATAGGGCACTGCAAATCTGGAGGTCCAAATGTGAAAGAAGAGGTTTGGGAAACACTTCAAACCAAAGTGCCAGTGGGACTATTGACTCATGTACTAGACCTACTGGTAGCATTGAGATGTAGTTCAGCGAAGGTATGCAGACTCGGAGTGAAGAAACCACAGACAAGAATCAAGAAAGCTCTGAATTTGATGAGGATGAATGACAACTATAAGAGATTGGTATGTATTAATCTTATTATTGTATCTCATCATTCATATTACAAAAGCATATTACTTTTTGCAATTAGAATTTAATATTGATTGTAATTGTATTTTTCAATTTTCTATTTCCAGATTTAAAATAGCATAATAAAAAAAAGACCATAATGTGTTTATTGATACAAAGATGTTTATTGTTTATTTAGACATGTTTGAGTCTCAAATCTATGTGATACATTTTAGAACCATATGATAAAATTCATTCAATAGTAATACACATGTCTAGAACTTAGTTTTTTAAAATTTGTTTCAAAATATAGCCATATGATACAATTTATTCAATAGTAATACACCAATCTATGTGATTCTCCATGCAAATTGCAAAAGTGAATACAAAGTTTCAGAACCCTTTGCAAATGACCCTGAATTCCCTTTTATAGAAACAAGAGAGCAAAAATAGCTCATGTGTGATTCTCCAATGTCCATGCAAAAGTGAATACAAAGTTTCAGAACCCTTTGCAAATGACCTTGAATTCCCTTTTATAGAAACAAGGGAGCAACAATAGCTTCAGGTCAAATTGCAAGTTTGCAACATGTGAAGACTCAACATCAAAATCACAAACTCAGCACAGATTTATATGGCCATCATAGGCCGTATTAGCAATTTAACATCTGCTACATGTCTTATGTCTCTTGTTCAAAAAACAGAGTTCAAAATTAAATATTAGTTCACGCCATGACAAATCAAATATAGATAATAGCAATACCTAAAACCTAGTAATCAAAAATAGAGAAATGCATAAATGTTAAAGCAAGGGAGAATTTGAGAATACAAATTTACTCGCTGAATTTTTTCTCTGTTCATCATAGTTGTGCAAGTGCTGGTTTTTTCCTATTCATAAAGCAAAGTTATTTCAAGAAATGCCAAATTGTAAACAAAAAAATATATAAAACCTTGAAATTAAGAGTAAAAGAAGAAAACTGTACAATACATACTATGATTCTTAAGATTTATGTGCTAGTTTTTATAGGGTGCTCCACTCTTCGTCTGATGGAAGGTCAATATTCTGTAACTATGAAAAGTCAACTGCAACTTCGTCAACATTCCATATTTAGAAGATTGACTTAACATCACTATTTCATCCAATACTAAATTTATAGTTGTAAATGGTTGGATGAATTCTAGAAATATTTGGGGAGTTGTGTCCTTAGGAAGCAACTCTAAATCAAACTTCATTTTTATCTCCATGCTTTTTTTGTAAGCTTCTTTTCCAATGAATTTATTTGATGGGTCAACGATCTTAGGCAAACCAAGTTTAATCAAATTATTTTTCTTTTCTTGCAGCTTCAATATCTTTTTTCCACAATTTTCCATAACTTCTGATGTTTCCCTTAGTTTCTGGCATTTTTGAATGATAGATGATGTCTTAACTGTGGCATCAATGTGGCTCTTAATTCCCTTGGATGCCAAGTAGTTGTCACTGGAACTGTAGACTACTTGTAGAATCTTGTTTGCCATATCCTCTTTTGAATAAACATGTATGCTCTTCTCAAAGTGCCCTTTGATTTTCATATAAATTACTCTCAGACTTTCATTCAATTCAAACCAATCACACAACTTGTCACTCCTTTGCATTATTTTCCACCAAATGTTTTCTTGTATATACTTCGTTGTATTTTTCATATTATCTTTCAATCTATCCTCCAAAGTTTTTATTTTATCATTTGCATTGTGCAGGTCTTCTTTCATTTGTGCACTTTTTTTCTTTCTTCCTCTACTTCCTCTTGCAAATGTTTTTCTTTTTCCTTCCCATGATCCAATAGGTCTTGTAGTTTTCTCATTTCGGCAGCAGCAGACTCATAACTTTTGTATAATTTTTGAAAACTGGCTCTTTCTTCATCAATTATTTTATTGCTTTTAGCCATTTTTTCTATCAGGTCCTTCAATTATGCATCCATCTTCTCCTGCTCTGCAATTTCTACTGTAGAGCTCGATTTTTTTATCCTTTTCTATAAATCATTGCACTTGCTATCTGTTGCTTTCCTCCTTGATTATTTGTTTGCCAGGTATGCCTATAACTTTTCTATCTGTTTCTCTAGTTTATTTTTTTGTCTCTCCACCTTTAGTAGTGAAGTGTAGACCACTTCGTTAGTCCTTTTTGACACACTAATTTTTTCCACATTATGTACTTTGGAAAAATCCATTTGGAGGGTGCTAACTTGAAATTCAGAGGGATCTATCTGACTGTGTGGTGGTTTTTTATCTTTAGTTGGGGTCAGAGGCATAACAACCATGAACTCCATCATATCTTTTTGTGGGTCATATGTTTGAAATACCATGTTCCTTGTAGGCTCTTTGTTTAAAACTTCAATCAGGGAAACCCTATGAAATGCTTTCTTTTTTTCTTTATTTGCTTTTGTTGTGTGTTCATATTTTTCATCATAATCACGATATTGAAAATCTAGGCTTGTTGAAGCAATTAAATGTTTGAAAGGTGACATAGGAATACCAGAGGCTCTAGTTCCACTTATTCCTATGGTTTTAACTAATGCTTGACTAGGATTACCAAAAACAATTCCTGATCTTGTCCCACTCCCACTGACACTTTCATGTGTAGTTTTCATAATCTTTTTAGGTGTGTGATCTGAAGCTGCAAATGATTGTTTTGTAGTGTCAGTAGCCCTTGATATAGGATTCTAAATAGTATTAGTATCTACCACTAGTGGCCTCTTGCAAGAGATATTTTGTTGTATCCCTTGTCCAACAACAAGACAACTAGTATTAGTAGTACTAGTAGTACCCATGCCAACCCCACCAATCACAGCATCACTTGACTGAACAATAATGGGAATACTATTCCCAGATTCCCCACCTGTGGCAGTGGCACTTGATTCACCACCAATGGAAATACCATGATGTGGTGGTGGTTGTGGATTTGAACCTGAAACAAATGTAGGTGGACCCTGAGGGTAATGAGTAGTACCTATCTATGATGAATCTAAAGAATCAAGTCCAATGACTGGTTTAATAGGAGCATTTGGTTTTGACTCTGATGGAAGTTGTACTTGAAGTGGACACCAAATGCCCTCTCCTCTAGCACCTAGACCACCACCTTCAAAACCCATTTTTTCCACAATTCTTGCCCCTTTGCTACATTTTTCTTTCATGGACTCATTGACCGCACCTAATATTTTAGGGACTGTAGTAGTTGTTGGAGTGGGCTCAACCTCATACTCATCATCATCTTCACTCCTTTCATGTGTTGTTGTGGGATTCTCCATATTCCATAATTTTCTAAACTCTCCATCCTCGTCGATGGTCTCAAATTCTGCACTGGTTTTTGGTTCACTGAGATTCTTCCTCATAGTCCAAAAATCATTTATTTTGGTTTGAGTCCAAAAAATCTCTTTACATTCTTGCAGAATTGATTTGGGAATAGATTTCTTAGATGGATTAGCAGATTTTAGGTAGAAATTGTAGGACCTCCTATTTTGGATGCCCTGGCCCTCCTCTGTTGTCCTTTGTGTGTGCAAAGCCATAATTTGTGATGAAATTTATTATGTTGAAATGTTATTGTCAGCTGCAATTTTCCCCATCTCTTTTTTAACCTCATCCCAGGAGTCCATGTTTCTAAGCTTTTCTAGCAATGGTTTACTTTCATGTTGACATAACGCTGAAGAGTTCCCATTTTTCTTATGCCTTTCTTGAACTACACTGATTGGATCATACTGCTAGAGACCCTCATCACCAAAGTTAAAAACTATCAAAAAATCATGTGCCACATTGAATGATTTTCTCTCAAATGAAAACCCTCCACATGAGAAAGGCAAGGAAGGAAATATGCTCTTCTTTTGCTGACCATGGAAGTGCCTATCTGTGCTCTCCAATTGTCGTACATAATCCAATGCAAATACCCTCTCTGTCACATATATTGGAAGTCTGTATGGTTTTACTGTCGATCTGTAAAACCTTAACATGGTGAATTCTTCTATGAAGAACCAGTCAGCCAATTCTATTTGACTTCTGAGTTGAATGCAATCTCTACAAGACACAGGCAACCTAGGCATTGGAGTGCTTGTAATTTCATTATACATTGGTGCCACAAAGAAGTCTACAAAATGGTTGTAGTTATTTCTATTATCATGTATCCTTATCTTTGGTGTCCATTCATATATTGGACACTTTGTTCTCTTCCCATCCTTCTCATCAATCTTATAGTTCACAATTTGAAGCTTGTTGGTCTTGAATATTGCATGATACTTGGATAGAAGGAGATAGTACAAGTAGGATGAGAACCTAAATGTCTTACAGGAACCTTTTTTTATCATTAGTAATTGTTTTTGCATGGATTGAACAATGTGCTCAATAAAATTATATCTTATTGGTTGACCTACACAATGGATATTATAAATCATTTCAAGAAGGCTTACACCCACTTCCCTATTATTTTCCAATCCCAGGCAAAACAACAACAAGGAAATAGTATCCCCAACCCATGGAATAAAAATGTTAGAATCATAAGGAGGCTTATGATTTTGATACAACACAATACCAGTACCACTCTTTATTAGAGCTTTAATAAATGAATCTCTGCGACTTTGATTGAGACTCTCATAATTCCCTGCCAGCTTTCCAAGGTCAATTTGGACATTTGAGTTTTGGGCTTCAAATCCTAGGTTCAACAAATGAGCAAATTCTCCCTTGTTTATGGATATAATTTCCTCTTTTGTATTTTTATTGACAATTTTTTTTTTATCTTCATCATAATTTTCGGCGCAGACCATGACAAAATCAGGGCAAGGGAATACTTCAACTAACACCATGCTTCCCAATCTAGCATCCCACGATGTGATTTTATATGTTCTTTGTTGTAACATTGGGTTGAAAACAGTAAATTTTGCCCTGCATGCATCTTCTGCCTTACTAGACAATGCATATCTAATATCTATGATACACTTTTCACCATGGATAGCAGGGTCATACATATCATGGTATTCATCAGTGAAACCTGGTGTTTTAACCAGTTTAGCTTCCTGTTGAACTATTGCTTCCCATTTTCCCCATCATTGTTATTGTTAATAATTAAAAATAATGCTAGATAAAAACCTAAAAATGCTAACCCTAAAATTGGACTACGAGATTAAAAAAAGAAAAAAGGCGGGATGTAGGTGTTCTAGATTTTACCTGAAATTTCTATTTCACTAGATTGGCGCAGACAATCTTTGTTGCAACTTGCATTCCTCGGCCTAGTAGTTGTTTCTGAATCTCCCTCAATTTACAGATTTGTCCATGAAATGAAATATGATTATGATTTACGAGTCTCTTATTTTGAAAACTCTGAAAAGTTTAAAAGTAATACCTAAAGGGAAAAATATCTAGAATCATGTTGTAATTTTATCAATTATTATTAATAACTATTCCATGCCAAAGGACAAAATATTCATTACTTCAGTATAAATTCTGAGGACATTAAATGTAAATTGTTCAATTCTGGGCGAAGTTCTCACAAATGTGTTCACTTCCCACATTCGGGCTGAAATCCACCCTAAGCCGTTCATCTTAACTCATCCAACGGACGATGGTACCTGTTGTCAGATGTCATGGGTCCCATGACTTCTGCCATTTTTTGGGCATGTCACCATACTTGTGTCACTTTTCGGGTCTGTTTTTTAAGTCTGTTTAATCATTTTAAACTTCCACCTGAAAAAGAGCTTTATAGATTTAATTATATTTAATTAAATTTAAAACGTTGCAATTCCGGACGAAGTTCTCACAAATGTGTTCACTTCCCACATTCGGGCTGAAATCCACCCTAAGTCGTTGATCTTTGCTCATCCAACGGACGATGGTACCTGTTGTCAGATGTCGTGGGTCTCATGACTTCTGTCATTTTTCGGGCACGTCACCATACTCGTGTCACTTTTCAGGTCTGTTTTTTAAGTTTGTTTAATCATTTTAAACTTCCTCCCAAAAAAAGAGCTTTATAGACTTAATTATATTTAATTAAATTTAAAATGTTTCAATTCCGAGTGAAGTTCTCACAAATGTGTTCACTTCCCACATTTAGGCCGAAATCCACCCTAAGTCATTGATCTTTGCTCATCCAATGGACGATGGTACCTATTGTCAGATGTCGTGGGTCCCATGACTTCTGCCATTTTTCTGGCACGTCACCATACTTGTGTCACTTTTTGGGTCTATTTTTTAAGTCTATTTAATCATTTTAAACTTCTTCGGCTCCACCCGAAAAAGAGCTTTATAGACTTAATTATATTTAATTAAATTTAAAATATTCAATTATGGGCGAAGTTCTCGCAAATGTGTTCACTTCCCACATTCGGGCCGAAATCCACCCTAAGTCGTTGATCTTTGCTCATCCAACAGATGATGGTACCTGTTGTCAGATGTCGTGGGTCCCATGACTTTTGCCATTTTTCTGGCACGTCACCATACTCATGTCACTTTTTGTGTTTGTTTTTTAAGTCTATTCAATCATTTTAAACTTTCTCCCAAAAAAGAGCTTTATAGACTTAATTATATTTAATTAAATTTAAAATATTCAATTTCGGGCGAAATTCTCACAAATGTGTTCACTTCCCACATTTGGGTCAAAATCCACCCTTATTCGTTGATCTTTGCTCATCCAATGGATGATGGTACCTATTGTCAGATGTCGTGGGTCCCATGACTTCTGCCATTTTTCTGGCACGTCACCATACTCGTGTCACTTTTTGGGTCTATTTTTTAAGTCTATTTAATCATTTTAAAATTCCGCCCGAAAAAGAGCTTTATAGACTTAATTATATTTAATTAAACTTAAAATGTTCAATTCCGGGCAAAGTTCTCACAAATGTGTTCACTTCCCACATTTGGGCTGAAATCCACCCTACGTCGTTGATCTTTGCTCATCCAACAGACGATGGTACATGTTGAGTGTTGTTAGATGTCGTCGGTCCCATAATAAGAGACATTTAAATTTTAAAGATGTGCAATAGTCTGAGATAACTATTAAATCTAATGTTAATATTATTTTTAAAAATATGAAATTGAAAAATAGTATAAAACATGAAACTTAGTTTCTAGAATAAAACAAATAACTAAATAAAAATATAAATTTTGATATACAATTTGAAAGGTAAAAGTTTAATATAAAAAAGAAAACATTCAATATTAAATCTAAAATATTAATTTACAATTTAACAAAATTCTTTAAAAATATGTTTACGATATATAATTTTAAAAATAGTTTAAAAATATATATAAAAGTTCAACATAAATTTAGTGTGATATAAATTTTAATTTAATAAATAAATAAAGACTAAAAATATATATAAAAGTTCAACATAAATTTAGTTTAATATAAATTTTAATTTAATATAAATAAAATAAGTAAGTTTACTATAATTAAAATAAGTAAATTTAATATAATTAAATTTAGTTTAATATAAGTAAGTTGGAGTTTTAGTTCAAATCTTAACTATATATTTATAACATTATAATCAACCATAATCAATGTACAAATAATTAATGGAACGAACTGAATTTTTTTATATATATTAAATATAGAGGAAGAAGCATTACATAAAAAAGATCACAGTATTAAATTTATTTCCATTGTTTAACAAATAATTGAAATAACGTGGCTCATATACAAAAAGCATTTGAAAAAAGTTAATTAATAAAAATGAAATAGAATTATAGAAAGCATTTTTATATCCACAAGACTCTAAGAGGCAAACTGAAACAAATTGGAATTTCAAATATTATCATTAATATTTATGCTTTGGAAATTTACAATTTTTTACGTTTGAATTCTGAGACTTGAGTCCCTCAAAAACTTAAAAGCCAAAATGAGTGAGCCACTGAGCCTGTTAGGTTTCGAGGACATAGGAGAAAAAAACTACTAGGGGCCTAGGGGGGCGGGGCTAGGGCACAGGTAGTGGATGGTTTACAACTTTGCTCCAAGAATATGGCCCTCCTTCCATGTAGAATTCTTCGAACAACATAAGCTGAGAGAATTCTTCGAGCCACGTTGTAGTTTGGAAATTCGTCCAGGAGCAACCATTTCCGGAGGAAGTCCTTGCCAATCCGCACCCATTTCCTGTGACGCGTCAATTGCTCCACATTCAGGTTCAAGAGAAATGATTGCCTGGCCACTGGCACTATTTGTTCAAGGAGGAGAAGCTTGGATAATTCACTCGCCCAAGGGATCCCCACGCCTACTTGTGCAAGGACGACAACAGTAATGTCATCTCCAAGGAAGTCTTCCTTAAAAACCTTCCTCAACAGCATCAGCATATCCACCTTGTCTCCTCCGAAGTCCAGAAGAGACGCTAAGAAATAGGATGTAATGTCTGTGTTAACATGGTATCTATTTTCATTTCGGAGACTCTCTGCCCAACACCATCCACACAGCCTCATTGGTGAATGACCCAACCTCCTTGCAGACTAATTGGAGGGTTTGGTCCTTAACGGAGCCCAGAAGGCCGTCTGGTCCTCTACAGAAATGCTTCTCAAGTGGATGGGAGTGTCCATCTTGAGAAAACAGATTAACAAATTAAACAACCTAAGCCTATAAACCTAAACCAGAGGAAGAATTTAAATATCGTGAGCTCCAACGATTTATCTACCAAATGACAAAGGCTAATTGCAGATGAAAGAAGCATAGATCGTATATAAATAAAGCTCTTGATTGTAATAATTACTTCTCTAACCATATTAATTTCTTTAAATTTTTTTGAATCTTTTGTATCTCTACAAGTCTTTCCCATAAATGCACGAATGTGCAAAATTGGAAACAGCTATAAACCAGTACCAAGTTGGCAAGTACCACATTGAAAGTCGTGGGGACAGAGTGGACTACAGTAAGTGAATAGATATATATTAAATGATCAAAATTATCAATCATGATTCGTGATATTTGATACGTGTCTATTGAATCCAATTCCATTCTGGGCACTTTCTGGTGAGCTATGTTCTCTTCAGAAAATTGGGCCGAAATAAAACTTCAGCCATTGATCTATGATCATCGAACGGTTTAAAATCATTGATGGATTTTAGGTATGTGTCACCCTTCACATGTCAAAGAGGCCATGCTTATTGAAACATCGTGCAAAGTCTGAAGTCAATGTGATGTGCCTTGTCTATTAATGGCAATGAATTCATGAAATCGCCAATAAATTATATATTTTTCCATAAATAACAAAATATTCACCAAAACAAATTCAATAATTTTCGCATGCTCTAGAGCTTCACAACAGGGTCCCAAGGAATGGAAGATGGCGGCAAGATGCTAGTACAAGATGGCAGGGAGTAGCAGGGTTGTAAGAAACAGTAGATGGTGGCAAGGTTTCAGTGTCCCTCATCAGGATCACCAAGGATATACAAAGGATGCCCCTCATTTCAGCCAATACCCAAATTTTGACATCAATCCCTTCACCAAAATCTTCAAGGACAAACCTTTTATCAAACCGGTTTCAGACTTACCTTCAGGGAACCGATGGTTGAATTGTTTCGCATGTCTACAAGACCAGTCAGATAGCTCCAACACTTTTTTCAATCGTCCTCTTGCTCAATCGGCCCGCTCATTTCATTTTCATCCCCACAAAGTAGAAGGAAATCTGCGGAATCATTTGAACTCCAACACCTATGTCCAGGGAGCTTCTCACAACCAAGGGGCGCGTAAGGACTCTAGATGACACCCATGCCACCGCCCACCTTTTCAAAAATCATTTGGACAGGAAAAAAAAATTCAAAATTCATTTGGGCAGGAAAAAAATTTTCAAAACATTGTCAAAAATCTTCCACTTCCGAATGCGTTTCGATCAAAACACCAAAAGAAACAATCGATTTTTGACATCTGCAAAGCATCTCCATACACATCTCAATAGTTCAAGGATTGTCTCGCTGAAGGGGAAAGTGGAGCAGATCAACAAGGTGATCATGGAGACCCCCTCAAGTCAAAACCAGCACACTTTGTGTGGAAAAGAAAACAGGCAAATTTTAAAGAGGGGAACTCCTCTTTTCCCATTCCGACTTGAGCTCTGGTTGAGAACGCTTCCACTATCAAGACAACCTTTCATGACCACATTCTCTCCTAGTCGGTCTCCTTTCTCTGAAAATCAGCTCTCATCGGTAAGTTTAGTTCTTTAATCCCTCTTCAAACTCTGCTTTCATGGGCACATAGTCACTGGTTGGGTGTTTGTGACATTTTCTTCATTGATAGCCATTCGGGGCTTTTTATAGCTTTGTTTTCTTCATCTGAAGATAGAGATGCAGTTCATAAAAACAAAGGCTGGTTTTGTCAAAGGGATAGTCTTTTTACCTTATCCTGGATTCCAAATTTTAAACCAGATGCTAATCTTTGTAGATTTTACCCCCACTGGATCTCTATTCCATGTTTGCCTTTGGAATACAGAGATCTGGATATTATGGAGACCTTGGCCAATCAACTAGGCATCTTTGTTTCTCATGATCTTATACCCTTTGAAACAATCCAAAGAGATGTTAGAGTTTGCCTTCTCCTTGCCTCAGATAAAACCCTGCCAGGGCACTTAACCATCACATCAAAATGGGGTTTGTGGCATCAAGACATTGTTTTGGATAACGCAGAGCTCATCTGCAAATATCAGCATCAACTTGGCCACTTCACTAATTCATGTAGTGGTCATGAGTGCTCAGAGCTTTTAGTCTATAAAAATCACTGCTTAGACCCTCTTCTGTGCACTACCCACCAGCGCGAGGTAGTTTTGTCTTATGATCTTGTACAATCATGTAATGATCCCTCTAAACCTCAGGATACCTTAAATTTTGAGCCATCCTACATCCAGTGGATTAATCAGTTGACCCATGTTTTTTTTATCATGTATAGCTGGATTCTTTATAGCTATAATTTTGCCTCCATGCCCACATCGGTTCTCCAATTATGTGACAAAACATCTAATGACAAAGAAGCTATAGTTCGGGACCTTATGTTCAATGAATATTCGATTGATATTCAGAGTTTAATCCAGAATTTATCAGTTTCAGGGATAGTTGTCTCAAATAAGGAGGGTCATATCCAGGAAGTAGCAGATGATATCCTGTCCACTTTAGCTACCACTATGATTGAGTAAATTGCAGAGGAGGAAGGTGTTAGCATGATAAATGTAATGTGTCCCTTATGAAAAACAAGGTGATGTTGTTCAACTATTGACCTCTCAGATAAAGGGGAACTCTCCTTGGAAATTAGGCAGGAATAAATGGAAACCTCCCCCACAAGATGCTGAGACAAAAAAAATTATTTTTGACTATGCACAATCCTTATTAGTTGAGCAGAGCCCCAACTTGAAATCAGAAATGTATACAACCATAAAAAAGAGAGGTAGGAAACCGAACTCTGTGAAGATTCAAGAAGAAATAGAGGCAAGTGTGCAGAGTACTCTAGATGGAAAATTCAAGGCATCAAAAAGAATTACAAGGAGTGCAAAAGGCACTCCCGTTTCATAATGAAAATGATTTCTTGGAATGGCAGGGGCATTAATGCTCCTGACAAAAGAGGAAGAATCAAATCTCACCTTGATTCTTCAAAGGCTGACATATTTATACTGCAAGAAATAAAGTTATCATAGGAAATGTATCACAAAATCGTGGCTAAATGGACACAATTTGGATTTGCCCACATGCAAGGTGTTGGGGCCTTGGGAGGATTACTTACATTATGGAATCCTAAAAAAGTTCAAGTTCAATTAATAGATCAAGATCATAATTGGCAAATGTTGAAAGCAGTATGCTATGACATGACCTTTATGGTATTTAATGTTTATGGCCCCACCCCCACTCGGGAAAAGAAAGACCTATGCAACAAACTGACTCTTTTACTCCAACAAGAAGAAGCATAGAATTTTATCATTGGAGGAGACTTTAATGCAATCTTGTCTCATAAAGAAAAACAAGGAGGAATCTGCCCACCCCCACGATCTATGCAGGATTTTCTAAGTTTCACCATAGAAAACAACTTATTGGATGTGATCCCCAACAATGGTCTCTTCACTTGGACTAACAGAAGATCAAGCTTCCTTCAGATTGCAAAGAGACTCGATAGGTTTTTCATTCCCTTGGAATGGTGCCTTAATCAGGTCAGTTCCTTTTCAGATATTTTTCCTATTTTTGAATCAGATCACTTCCCAACCCAAATTGTCCTTGAATGGAAAAATTTGAACCCTATGTTGTGTTTTGGTTCCTCCTTTAAGTTTGAGCGCATGTGGTTTAGACATCCACATTTTCAGGCTCTATTAAGACAATGGTGGGTATCTTCCCCTGCATGTAGTGGAACAAAGATGTTCCAAGTTTTTAAGAAACTTCAATTTATTAAGTTCCAGGCTAAGGAATGGAATAGAAAGATCTTTAAGAATGTTTTTGCTCAACAACTGGAAGAAGTTAACCAAAACATAATTTCTAAGGGATTGGATCACCTCCTACATTCTACACATAAGGGTATTCAAAGTGAGTGGGAAGAAGCCTATAAGAGAGAAGAAGAATAATGGAGACAGAAATCAAGAGAGCTATGGCTGAAGCAGGGAGATAAGAACACAAAAAATTTTCATGCTTCCACAAAACAAAGAAAAGAATCTAATGTTATATAATCAAGCAAGCGAACATAGGGGTATTGATTAAAAATTTAGCAGACATTCAAGATGAAGGAGTTAATTTTTTCAAGAATCTATTATCTCCCTTACCTTCTAATTTAGATCATTTTTGGAAGGATAATGTTGAGCTTCTACTACAATCTATCCCACCTCTAATCTCTGACCAAGATAACAAAGTCCTACCGGCCCCCTTCACTTTGGAGGAAGTCCACAAAGTGGTATTCTCCCTTTCCCTAGATAAAGCCCCAGGTCTAGATGGGTTCACCGCCTTCTTTTTTCAAAAGTGTTGGGATGTGATTGATTTTGACCTCTTAGTGGTAATGGAAGAATCTAGGAAAAGGGGAGCAATGATAAAAAGTTTTAATGCGACAAATATTGTTCTCATCCCAAAAACCCCTTCTCCATCAACATTCATTGAGTTCGGACCTATTTCTCTTTGTAACATAATCTATAAGATTGTAACTAAGGCCATTTACCTTAGAATGCATTACCTCATTCCTAAGATCATCTCACAAGAACAAGGAGGTTTTGTCCCAGGCAAGGAGACTATGGAAGGAGCCCTAGTAGCTCATGAGGTTGTACACTCTATCCATGATAACCAACAAGAAAATTTTGTTGTCAAACTTGATATGATGAAAGCATACGATCGGGTTAAGTGTGATTTTATTTTTAAAGTATTATCAAAATTTGGCTTCTCAGACAAATGGTGCAAATGGATCAAAACTTGTTTCTCAGGTGCACATTTTTCTATTCTAATAAATTGACATCCCTCAGGGTTTTTTCAGGGTACACAGGAAATAAGACAAGGTGACCCTTTATCACCTTTTCTCTTCATTCTCATGGTAGATGCCTTGAGCAGATACATCAATTCTCAATCTTCAAAAGGGATTTGTCTTGGTGTCACTCTTCTAGGTACTTTAATAATAGTAACTCACTCTCTTTTTGCTAATGAAACATTGTTATTTGGTAAGTCTTCCCTAAAAGAAGCCAGGCTCATCAAGCAAACACTGGATATCTATTCCTCTGCTTCAGGTCAGAAAATTAATGTTGCCAAGTCTAAGATTTTCATTTTCAACACACCTTCAATCTTGTCACAAAGAATATGCAAGACTTTGGAGTTCTCAATGGACCAATTGCCATCTTCCTACCTTGGCATCCCCTTTTTTATGGGAACAAACAAACCTTCCTATTGGTTTGTTGTCATTGGTAGAATCAAGGCATGAATTTAAGCTTGGAAAGTAAGGTGGCTTTCACTATCAGGTAGAATCCTTCTTATCAAGTCAGTGTTAACAGCAATTCCAAACTATTACATGTATGTTCTCAAAGCTCCCTCATCCGTCATTCAACAATTGCAGAAACTTGTTAGAGATTTTCTATGGAATAGTAATATGAAAAATGAAATTAAAATCCTCTTAGCCTCTCTGGAAAATATGTCATGCCAAAAATCCCAAGGGGGGGTGGGACTTCACAATCTGAAGCATCGCAACAAGGCTTTTGGAGGGAAACCGATTTGTAAAATGTACGCTAATCATGTTTCCAAATGGTGCCAACTTACGCAAGCTAAATATTTGGACAACACTCAATCATCAAGAGTGTTGACAATTTTAGACCCTCCAAAGGGGTCCGCTATTTGGAATTTTATGATGGATTCAAGAAATCTAATATCTAAGTATGTTTCATGGGAAATCAATAATGGTCTCAATGAAAACTTCTGGATAGACTCATGGTGTGGGCATCCTCCTATTGCTCAATTGGATAACATGGAAGACATTATGAATATAGCTATAGCTCATTGGGGGACAAAATCGAGTGACTATGTGTCTGTTGTAGAAATATTTTTAGGGAAAATAATCTAGAAAGGTCCCACTCTTCTCCCAATATCCATCCAGCAATCTTCCTCATTGGCAAATATTTTATTGAATAGGACAGCTCTAATGTCTAACAAAGATGATGTGTTATTTTGGGCAACTTCAAAGTCAGGTCAATATTCAATTAAAGAAGGGTACAATGCCTTACAGCAGGGTTGCAGCAGTAAGGTAAGTAGTCAGGCATACTCTTTCTATTGGAATGACATTGTCCTACCAAAAGCAGGTTGTTTTGCGTGGTTAACGTTGAACAAAATAATCCTAACAACAAATATACTAGTAAAACTAGGAATTACACAATCTTTTAATTGTGTATTTTGTGACTTAGAGGAAGAATCAGTTGATCATTTATTTTTACACTGCACCTTTGCCTCCCAATGTTGGTTCTTCATCATGAATAAACTCCAAGTTATGTTGCCCTTTCCGAAATCACTGTGGGATATGTTTAACTCTTGGCCTCTTTTATTTTTTACATCAACCCTCTCAGGCATTTGGAAATGTGCTCCTGGTCACATTATTTGGGCCATTTGGTAAGAGAGGAACAAAAGAATTTTAAGAAAAACATCCTCTTCTCTGGATCAAGTTTTGATCAAATTGGAAAATTTGATTACAGAAATCATAAATTCTTCTCTCACTAATTCCAAGGACATCTAGTTTTTTACCCAGTGGGATAAGGTAATTGCAAAATCATGGAACGGTGTTATTTTGCCAATGGGGACTCCCCCGAACTAGTCCTCAGCTCATGTGAGAGATAGGTCATCCATAAAATGGGTACCCCCAGCACCTAATTTCTTTAAGATCAACTTCGATGGCTCTTCCCGTGGAAACCCAGGGAAGTTGAGAATTGGAGTTTGCATTCGAGATCAATTTGGAAAAATATGTGCTTTCCAAGCTTCACCCATCCCTATGAGTACAAATAACTTGGCGAAGGCAAATGCCTTACTAGTTGGTCTAGTGTTAGCAAGGAAGTGTGGCTTCTCCAATATACACATAGAGGGGGATTCATTAGTTATTATTAATTCAATTACCTCGAAAAGATCTAAGACCTGGCATCTTTCATATGTTTTGAAGAACACCTTGGATCTTCTCAACACTTTTTCGAACTACATTGTTATCCACACATTAAGAGAGGGAAACTTCGTTGCTGACATGTTAGCAAATATGGGTTGCGATGGCATTTCAGTTCAGTCAGTTGCAATTCCCACTAAATTGTCTTCTTTTCCCAAATTGCTTGAATTGGTACAAAAGGAAAGTACAACACTCTAATCACAAATTGCTTCCTAATAAATACTCGCATGGAAGCATTTAACCGGCGCATGTGTATAAGAAGGCTGATAGGACACTAGTATTTATGCTTTTAAATGCACTTGGTAGATGGTATGAATGAAATTTTAGTGCAAATTACTCTAGGAATTTCACAATGTCACTTCACATGGGGCAAAATAGACTCAAGCCTCTCACACATCCTCTCGACTACATTACAGTCACAAATTAATGCAAGAATTGTAAACATGATCCTAAAAATTCGATCATTTATTGTACTTTGAGATGGTAATTTTTGTTTATAGATGGAATCAACTTGTTTTTATATACACAGTTCTCAGTGGAAATTTTTGAAATCTTTGAAATTTTTGAAGTATCTCAGTGCTCTGCAATATGGAGAATGGCTCTTGTGTAGGGTGCAGGCAAATGCATTGGGAGTACATGCCATGGAACGACCAGGTTTCAATGCAAATTTCAGAACCCTCAGCGGCTTTTCATGGACACATCAATGACAGGGACCTCGACCAACTTTTTCTTTAGCACAATCCACAATTGAGAAGAGTTGTCAAAGACTTCATCGGTGAGGAGATCGTATCCCCTCAAGCCAAAAGGATTCTTTATACCTATCAACTTCTCAGCTCTTTTCTGTCAAATGCTTTGGATCTCTTGCAATCTATTCCTCAGCTTGAACTAGTGTTCTTCAAGTTGGTAAGACAAGATGTGCTTGCATCGGCCTCATTCCATGAAGCCCTGGTAAAATATAATCTATGGCAGGGGTCAGCTCTCCTTGGGGGCCTCTTTCCTCATCACTTTATTCAATCCAGACATGCTTACATGGTACTTTATGACCGAATAAAATATGCCCTCAAACGGTAAAACTTCTGCCATGTGAAGAACAGCCTGCATCAATTCGATAGACAATTGGATGACTACGTTGTGCACAAAGTCAAAATTAAAGTTGGGGCCCTCATGGTGATCCTGTAAATAGAAATAGTTGATCCATGTTTTCCAATTTTGCAACCGGTGGAAAGGGGACGGGCTACAGATAGGGTGTCAGACCTCAACGCACCAGCGTAGGATGAAGCCATGGGATGGCCTGCTTTTGATGCCCCTATAATTCAGTCCTAAGAGGATGCCGCTATGGACGAGTAAAGCTATTCTAGATTTGTTTTTTTCTACTTACAATATGCTCTTTTTTTACGGGTGGAAAATCTGACGGCAACCGGAATGACCCTAAAAAATTTTGTCTGCCCCTTGTTTACCGGTGTTGGTTTTGGCATTTATTTTCACTGGTATATCATAACCAATTGCAGAGCCATCTTCTTAGCCTGTCAGCTAGCACCGGTAATGGAGGCTTTTCTTCTATGAACCAGTCATGAGGACAACATACTATTTTCATAGTTCTGATACAACACAACCAAAAACCGATCGTGGCAGCTTTTCAGTGTTCTGACAACTAGATTTCCGCTTCCCAGTCTTCATGACAAATGGTTGTGGGGGTCAATTTTTTAAGGTTTCACCCGGTCTCGTTCCGACCTGCTACTTGAAATTTGGCCTCCAAGAGGCTCATTATATGGGCAGGTCCTATCTATCTCTCTGGATCTTTGCGGGGCTTCTCCTCATAGCCTCCTTTCCTCTTTTTCATTGAATCTGAGTAAGGATATAGGGTTTTCTTCTTGATTCTTTCCCCTTGAATCAGTTTTCTTATTAATATATATATCAGTGGCTTGCCACTTTTGCCAAAAAAAAAAAATCAATAATTTTCAAGCAGTGGATAAAAATCACCAATACATTTAAATAATTTTTCCTTCGAAGTAAAAATTTCCGCCCATACAATTATATATTTGTTCCTTTTAACAAAAATTATTTGCCTCCTACAATATATATTTTCCCCATAGAACAAGGTATAATTCGCCAGAAATTTATGGAATTTTCGTACCCTAGAAAAAAATCACCAATACAAAATTTTTTTTTTTCCTATTTTGAAAAACAAATCACCATCCATATGAAAAAAATTTCCTAAAAATAATGTCTGATTCGCCAAGATTTTACATAGTTGCTCGGGGGGTGGTTTCTTAAAGTTATCCCTGATGATGGAAGAGTTGGAAGATGTTGTTCATCAAAGGAGACCCTTAGAAGACATGGTTTAAGTGGAGTGTATGGTGCAAGGAGACAAGGAGGAGACCGCAAGGTCTCAATATTTTATTTTAATATTTCATTGGACTATGCATGTGCAAGTTTGTTAGGCAAGGAGATTCAAATCATTGAGAAGAAGGCTCTTGAAAAAGATTAGGTTCAGAGAAGGATGCCAAAGAAATACTACCTTACAAGGTTGAAAGAAGTGGAGGAGTTAAGAAGACAACCTAGAGCCAACAAGTTTCAGACACAAAGGCAAAGCCAAGAATACATCAAGGAAATGGTACAAAAGAGTTGGAAGACCGGGAAGAGAAAGAAGACCTGCACTCAAGTGGACTTGAGTTCATTTTTTTCGGAAGTATGGTGTAGAAGCACCTAGTTGATTCCATGCCTCCATGAGGCAATTTCATCATTTTGGTTTTAGTTTTGTGTCTTTGGTGTAATAGCATTATTTAATACCATGTCATGTGTGTTTGAGTCAATATTAGGTCATTAGGTGATTGGAAGTGTTTAGTTGTTATTAAAAATGTCAATGTTGTAAATGTTGTAAAATTGCACAATGTGGAATATGAAGGGTCAATGTTAATCAATAAGGAGTTACAAAATAGTTGGAATTGATTTAAAATGTATAAATATGGCCTCCAACTCTAATTCCATGGTTGGAGGAGGTTGGGGAATGATTGAATAAGAATAAACTTCATTTTGTGGCAAGTTCTATGTTGCATTTTCTGTGTTTTTCCTCTATTATAATCTGATTGTTTCCTTTGGTAAAGTCAAGTACAATACAATACATGCTTGAAACCAATGGAAAAAGAAGGAAAAATTAATCTAGTTTCATTTTCTTTTGGTTTGGTCCAATTTCATAAATATTTGTAGAAGTTATCATCATTTTTGTAAGTGCGGGTTTGAAACCCTGGTAGGCCTAATTTGAGGGAGAATGGTCCAAATTTGAGTCCTGTATTCCAAAACACCTCCTATCCATTTCAATCAATTTTATAAAACAGCAAAATGGGTATCTAGAACAATGTTTATAATTTTGGTATCAAGTTTGGTTTGAATTTTATGGTCAAAAAACCCAATTTTCTGTTATAATGCCTTAGGGTCAAGAAATAGGACAATCAAAATTAGGGCCTATCTATACAAAAAAAACCTACCCTAAATTTGGGATATATTAAATAAGGCCAAAATGGGTATCTAAAATTGGTCTTAAATTTTTATTATCATTATTTCCTCAAAAGTTATGGGGGAATAGACCCTTCAAGAGGCCTACAAGGACTAATGGTGGTTTGTGAAGGAAGTATGTTATGTAATGGCCAAAATACCCTTCCAATTTTTTGATTGAGATTTTTACATCATTCATACCCCATGCTCTGCATCATGTATCCAAATATCTCCAAGTCAAGATCAAAATTCTACTTCTCACTCCAACCTCCACTTATAATTGGAAGGTGCCTCCCTTTCCTCAAGAGAGACAAAGGATGGGAATTCATTCTCAAAATTATTATGCTGATTTATTTCTCTTGTTTTTGTGCCCTTCTCTTTTAAATTTCTCTTTTTCTAGGCTCATGTCCATCTCCTTCTAGCAATCCTTTAAATTGTGCCCTGTCGAATAAAAATTATTGCATTTTATGGGCACTCTTCCAATTTCTTTTTTTTTCCATGACCTTGTTCTTGTCCTAATTTTGATCCTTTAAGGAGGAGGATTCTCAAGGTTTATTATTACACAAATTTTTACATACATGCTTTTTTATCCTTTCTTAATACATTCATTGAATTTCACAAAAGTTCTCAACAAATTTTTCATCTTTTTGAGAATACCTAAATCCAAATATTTCAATGGTAAGTTGTAAAGTTTGATCCGCATTGAAGTTTATGTGAGGCTGTGAGTAACTTCTAAGTAAAATTTGGTTCCCTATTCCTTCACATAAAAACATATCCCATCCATAAGATAAGGGACTCCACTTTTTATCTCATCCTTTTTTTGTTGAAAAACACTCCACCAAGAAAATCATCTTGCAAAAAGATTTTATTTATGTTTCCTTCCCTCTTGCAATTTATAAAAGTAATACACTTTTTCTCCAAAAGGCAAGAAGCTTGCTTATTTAATTGAAAAGTTACAAGATCTAAGGTAGCATAGAGAGCACACCAAGTCTACAACTTGTAAGGAAACATATTTCCTTTATTTCGAGATTATTGGAATTTTGTTTGCTTGAATGGAAGAATTTAGTTCTTTTGGAACCCAATCTTTCTTATTGTTAGGAAAATGGTGTTTCAACCTCGCATTCACATAGACTACTATTTATAGTAAGTTTACATATAAGCAATGATTGGTCTGAAATATTCCCCAAAGCTACGGATTGGCCTAATAAGCATGTCAATAAATTTTCATTGCAAGATCATGATTTTAGAGTTTTTATTTTTGGAAGTTTCATTTGAAAGCTTCAAAGTCAATTTTAAAGGCTTTAGGGGCATCTTTTGAGCCTAAAAGTGGTTGTAACTTACATAGCCAATTATAGTTTGATAGAGCACTTCACAAGATTTTTGGTTGTTCAAAGGGTTCATCAATCAAGTTCTTCAAAAGTTATAGCCTCCGAAAGTTGGGTCTTCTACAATGGGAAATATAAAAAATGTTTTGGACACATAAATGAGTTGTAAAAGGGAGTTACACATGTTGGTGTATATTTTGACACATCATTGGGCATCTTGGATTAGAGATAAGTTGGGTGCCCCTTTTATGGATGGTTTTAGCTCTTGGTTTTGTAATATTATTTGATGAATTCATGTATTGTATTTCCTATATATTAGGTGTGAGAGTATTGTAGTTGTTGAGTTACCTTTGGATCTCTAGTTGGTGATACACCCATAAGAAGCTTGATCTACAAGTACAATGTCTTTTGTTGTTGTATCTAAATAATATATTTCACTACTTTTGGAGTTTGGATTTTTTCTCCTAAAAGGGTTTTCCCTGGACTTTAATCACCATGTTGTGGAATGCAAGTTATTTATATTTATTTTTGCTAAATTTCTATAACCATTGTAAAGATTTAAATTGTTATTCATAACCATCCTTTCAAGGTAAGTGCAGGAAGTTGTTCTACTACCTCAACTTCCTTACAAGTGGTATTAGAGCATGATCACCTTTGGTTTTAGTTGTGGGTTGTTGGGTTTTTTGAAATAGTCTAGATTTGAGTGAGAGTTTGTGTAGAAGATACTTTGCAATCTTCTTGCAAGAATTTTAAAATGGTAAGTTCATTAGGGAAAATAGAGGTGGAGATATTTTTCAAAAATAATTTTTGGATGTGAAAGTTGAAGATGGAGGATTTGTTAATAGATTGACATCTATGGGATGTTATTGATGAGAATGTCTTCAAACCTACAAATCCTAATTTGGCTGCTTAGTATGATATTATGGACCATAAAGCAAATATTCTAATTAGATTGTGCTTGGAAGACTATATTTTAATCAATATCTATGAAGAGTTTTCTACAAATAATCTATGGAAGAAACTTGGTGAGATGTATCAAGGCAAATATTTAGTGAAAAAGATTTTGTTGAGGAAAAAATTATATTCCTTGAAAATGGAACGTGATGGACAAATTATAGACCACTTGGAAGCATTCAATATGTTGGTGACTCAATTTGCATCTCTTGGTGTCATGATGGAGGAGGAGAAATGTCAAATCTTGCTTTATTCTTTGTTAAATTCATGGAATTCTCTTCTTATGACTATCGATAGTACTTCTATTATTTTGAAGACTAAAGATGTGGTGGGTTCTTTGCTTTTTTAAGATATGAGGAGGAAGGTATCCATCAATACCAAGGAGGCCCTAAATGTTCATGGAATACCAAAGGAAATGGAAAAGAAGAATGAGAAGCATAATAGATTCAAGTTTACGAGGAGATCCAAATATTTTGGAAAGTCCAAAGTTATTTGTTGGAACTGCGGTAAGCCTAGAGACTTCCATAAGGAGTGCAAAGAAGAAAAGAAGAAGAAAAATAAGAAAAAGAAAAAAAATTGATTCTAATTTTGAGTTCAAGAATAAAGATGGTTATGTATTCATACAAATTTGGCCACTCATGTAGGTAATAATGCATGTTTAATTGACTTGGGTGCATCTTTTCATATACCCAATAATAGAGACTAGATTTTTGAATATGAAGAATTTGAAGGAGGTAATGTGTATTGAGTGATGATTCTCATTTAAATATTGTTGGTTGCAGTAAATTTAAAATCAGTTTTCATGATGGTAGAATAAAAGGATTAATAGTGTGTTACATATCCTTGGACTAACACAAATTTTATTATATAGGAGAAAACTAATAGATGCAGTTATGCAGGTAGTCTTTTCTAATGCAAGATGCAAAATGATGAGAGGTGTTATGGTTATTGCTAGAGGCATCAGATTTGACACATTGTATGAGCTTGATGTATACACTCCTACGTGTAATAGTACTTTTGTGAAAAGAAAATTTGTAGATATTTCATTGGAAGAGCTCTTTCGCTTTTACTAGATGGTCATGGATTTTGCATACTTAAGGGTGCTCTTTCTTCTAAATCAAAGTTACCTATAGATAAGACTATGTTATGACACAAGAGACTTGGCTACAATGGAGAAAAGAGTCTAAGGACCTTGAAAAATTAAAAACCTTATTGAAGGTTTGAATGGTTGTAATCTTGATTTTGATTTCTATTAGCATTGCACTTATGAAAAATAAAACCACTTTCAATTTTACTCAAGTTCTCATAAATCTCATGACATGTTGAATATTATTCATTCTGATGTGTTTGATCATGTTAATGTTCCTTGAATTGGAAAATCCAAATATTATGTTTCATTTTTTAAAGATTATAGCAGAAGGACATGGGTATTTTTTCTAGAGTAAATTTGAAATTTTCAGTCAATTTAAATAATTTAAAGCAATGGTTGAGTTGTGTCTGGAAAGAGAATAAAATGTTTGAAGACAAATAATGGTGATGAATTTTTCTTTAATGATTTTGATAGATTTTATAAAGATTATGGCATTCATAGAAAAAAAATCGTATTCTCCATAACAGAATGTGATGGACACACCACAAGACTGAGAGGGGGGTGAGTTAGTCTGGACCTTAAAATACTTTACTTCTAATATCTTAAAATTCAAACCACAATTAACTTATTACTGAAATTATGAAAAAAGAAAGCACAAAGCACAACAATCACATGAACACCAGATTTATGTGGAAAAACCCTAAATAGGAAAAAACATGTGAGGCCCTACCCTGAGCCGTCATAGCATTTTAGTTATTTTCATGTTGGACCTATTTTGGATACTATATTGTGATGCATTATGGACATAGATTTTATATGATCTCGTGTTATGGATAACATTGATATGATTATGTCAGTTACTTTGATTTGCAGTACTTCATTTTTTATACTAGAAATTATGGATGCATGCTCTAAAAATGATTTAATTCCATGTTTAATGAGGATAATGCCATTTAGTAGATGATTGTATGTGGATGTTATCAGATAATTGGATACTTGATTTTTATAATTGAAATTTTATGCGATGTCTAAATTGTATTCTTTTGATAATATTATATGTGATTTTTGGAATTACTAATGTGCAAGTGAGATGTGTAGAAAAATTATTCCATGGGACCATGGAAATTATTCAGAGAATCAAGCCTAGGCCTATGTGCGATTGTGAAGCCAGGGGTTGTCTATTTGGAGAGACAACCCCTCGTTTGTAAATATGTATTAATTTGTAAATGTTATGCTTGGATGTGTGTTTAATTTGGAAATTGTTTAATTTATAAATTTCAAAAAAAAGGAACATTTGCCATGTGTGATTTAGTGATGTGTAATTATTTTTGTAGTGTCACTTGACACATGTGTTGTAGGATGAGTTGGCATTGTCATGTCTCTTTTTGAGGAAATTTATTTTACCAATGCATATATTTTCAATTATCCTAAAATGGTCCCAAGAATGTCTTGGTTAGGGTGCCATAAGTAAGGTCAACTCAGGGTTGACCCGTAGGTAAACTTTGGGTGGGCTTTCAAGGGGTTAAACCAACTCCTAGAGTCAGTTTAGGAGCATTTTTAGTGGGCCATATGATGTACCTATGGATGGCCAAATTTAGCCATGTGTCCACTCCCTAGGGCCTGTTTAATTTCATATTTAGAAGAGCCTTCCTTGGTTAGATAACCCTCCTCATGAGTAGCATTGCTCTTCCCCATTCTTTTTACCCTTTTTGAGGTGCCTTGTTTAGGGAGTGTGTAAGGTATTGGGAAGACCAACCAATGAACATCCTTCACCCTTCCCAAATGGGTTGGAAAGAGTGAGGAGTGTCTTCATAAGGAATAGTTTGGGAGGGGGAAATTTAATCACCCACTCTCCATTTTGGAGAGTTAGATTTTTTAGCAAATTTTGTAAGTTTTGGAGGATTTTTGGCTAAGTCTTGAGAGGAAGAGGTTGTGGATTTGGGCAGCTCTCCTACAACTTCTCTTACCCTTTTTGGTAGATTTAAGGTTGGTTGAACTCCTATCTCTTGTATGATGTTGTTTTCTTTTGAAAAGATTGTGGTTGTAATTGTTTTCCATTGTTGTTTTTTTAATGTGTAGGAAGATGTAGAGTTCTTCCTTATGTGTTTTGGTTGTGTTTTTATGTTTTTTTTTTGTTTTGGGAGTTTTCAATGCCAAACTCACCCTTGGGAGGGTAGAGTGGCCTTGGTGTCAAGGGTTGTTTGACAGCCTTTGAGTGAGAGGCTCTCTTTGGAAGAGAGTGTTTCTCAAGGGATTTTGTGACCCTTGCTGCATTGTGATTTGTTTATGCAATGGGGGTCATAAGGAGAGTTTTGTTGGCTTGTATGCCTTGGGGAACATAAGGGATTATAGGGACAAGTTTGGAACTTGTGGATGTGTTATTTGCAGCCTTGTTATGGCATTATGTTCTCTATATGCATAATTCTCTTCAAGGTACATAGTCCACCTTCACCCCACTTGAAAAGTCACATATGTGATGTTGTGTAATCCTTGGGTTGGGAGTGTCTTTTGTTGTTGTGATTTTTTTGCTTATATGTGTTTGATTGTGTGTTTCCCATCTAGCCTTGATTCTCTTAGCTCGGGGGTGGCTTCTAGTAAGCCTAGGTTGGGAGGTGAGCCTCCATGGTCACAACCTTCAAGTTTTATTATAGGTTTTGCTTGGGAAAATATTGGAGAAAAAGCTTTGGAATGATCTTATTGTTGTATTTAGTTGCAGGAAAAAGAAAAAAAAAAGAGATCTTATTGTATTTAAGTTGCAAAAAAAGGAAATGTAATTATTTGACTAAATGTTTAGTTGCCATGAAATATAAAGAAAAGGCATTGTATTTAACTTGAAGTATTGATCCTTTAAATGAGATGAATGCATTTTTGGATTATTTTTGTATTGTTATAGTTGTTGGAAAATGATGTTTTATTCTGTTTTAATTATTTAAATGTAGACAGGAATGAAAGTATTTTTTGTTTCTATGTGATATAAAAAAAAAGAATACAGAATTAAATGTTAATTAAGTAGTCACTTTAATATAGAAATGAAATATTTGCTTAAGTCAATAGTTCAGATATAAAAAAAAAAATAGATATCTTAGAGTTAATACTGCATTTTATCTTACTATATTAGTGGATTCTGAAATAATTAGTTGCAGTTGTAAATAAAATAAATTTCTATTCTGTAAAATGCTTGTTAAGTAGGAAATAAATGAATAGGCATTTTCAAAATAAATAAATAGACATTATATATATATATAGTAAATATGAGAAACCTGAAAAATTAGAGGAAATTCTAATTTATTTCACTATTCTGAGTTTTCTATATCAAAATCCTAATAACAGTTTGCAAAAAAAAAAAAATATGCTCATGTATGTATATATATATATATATAGATTTTATTTGTTGCATATAAGCTAGAAATGAAATATTATTGTAAACTGTCTTTTTTAACTTCCTGATTTTATATATATATAATTTTAAACTTCATATCTATAGAAAAAAATTTAATAACAAAAAAAAAATTGATAAAAAAAGGGAGCTCAACCCCCCCCCCCCCCCCGGAGCCGAAGCCTTAGCGAGCTTGCAGTTGGGTGGCTTGAGCCACCTCTATGGACCGAGACCCACAAGGGCGCCTGTGTCACCACTGCGGGTCGCGACCCACAGGGGCAGCCTCAGCCGCCACTGTGGGCCGAGACCCACAGGGGCGCCCATGGCGCCATTGTGGGTCGCGGCCTCGGTCGCCACTGCGGGTCGTGTCCCACAGAGACGCCGCAGCATCGCTATGAGTGGTGACCCCCAGTGGTGGCCTCAACTACCACTGCGGGTGGCCACCACAGTAGCTGCCACCACAGTGGACCTGTGTTAGCCATCGCCTCCCTTCTCCCTCCTCGTCGCCATTAAACCTGCACACACACACACCATGGGCAAAACCAAAAAAAAATAATAATATGAAATGTTGGAATAAGAAACCCTAACCCATTTTCGGGTTAAGGTTAGCATTTTAAAAAAATAAAGAGAGAAAAGTTTAATAAGCAACCCTAACCCTATTTCAGGTTAGGGTTTGCTTAAAAATAAGGAAATGAAATATTAGGTTAGTTTATAAAAAAAAGGGGTAAATCAACCTTAATGAGGGCTTGAAATTAAATATTAATAAAATGAGAGGAGGGGGGATTCTTTTTAAAATTTGAAAAAGAATTCCCCCCCCCATTTGCCTATAGCCATATGTGGGATTAATTTAACTCCTAATATTGACTAGGGTGAAAATTGATTTCTTTAATATAGTCTTTATTATCTAGGTCTATTATAAATTGGGGATTAATTTTTATATAGTTATATTATTTGTATAACTGATTAAATTTTATTAACAAGGGTTATGAATCAGAATATTATATAGTTGTTTTTCATATTTAATGAAATATTGATGTTAGGTTAAAATTTCTTTGGGGGATTTTATTAATAGAAATTATTAAAGGCATAATGTAAAATTTTAATCCCATGAGGTCATTAATTGCCAAAAATTTAATAGTCTAGATTTAAATATCCAAGGGGATTTAAATTTGAATTTAATATAAAATGAATTAATTAGTCTAATATTATATTGAAATTTGGTTAACTTTATTAGTTTAATTAAAGGCGTTTTCGCATTCTTTCAATTAATTATTTTTAATATGAGATAACATTATCATTATTTTATTTAGCCTTGAGTATTTAAAATACTATTGAGATAATTAATATTTCTTGATTCTTGTTGGAGAATTTTAATTACAGGAAATTAATTAGTTTAATTAGATTAATTAATTTAGTTGAGTTGACCCCTTTTAGGGAATAATTAGTCTTCTCTAATTATTGTCACCATATTGATTTAGTTACTCAAACCAACTTTAGTAAACCATTCTTTAATGCTAACTTAACCCTTAGTTAAGACAAAACTTATTTATTCCATTTTAAATGTAGTTTATTTAATGTATTTATGTTGTTTTAAAAAAAATTGTTGTTCCGTTTTTGCCCAAAATTTTGGGCATGACAAAACCACAATGAGAGTCACACTCAGAATATGAATGCTTGATTACAATGTTTAGCCTCAAGGCCAAGGAGCTTATTTCTCCTGAAGGGATTGCAAAATTAAGTGCACAACTTTAGGGAAATATACGAAGGGATACACAAAACACCAAAAGGAACAAACCTTCTTTTGGCACGTAAAAAGGATCAATAAACTAAAATGAACAACATATCCTAATAATGAAATTGTCCTTGAACCATTATGCCAAGCGACCAATGTCGTGACAAACACATACACCCTCAAACATTGTCTCAAATCTCTTCACAAACTATCTTTTACACTTATGTTATACCAAATCGGCTTGCACATAATTCATATCCACTTCACATTGTTGCAAATGTGAAGTTGTTGATATATCAGTATGGTTGTCATTGAGGTCAATGTATTGATTCTTGGTTTCAATGTTTGGTTTTTGCTCTACATGTTCGAATATATTGCAGATTTGTTCTGGATGTGTTGGTATGTCATTGGATATTTCCTTGAGATGCTATTCTTGTGTTTTGGTGGTCTGGAAGTTGTGCTCCAGAAGTATATGCATTGATGATGATGTTTCTCTGGCAAAGTTTGCAGAGCTCCAAGTTTCTCTGCATTTCTGAATTTGATGATAAGATTTTGGATTTGTGTTATTCATGTATTTATCTTTGCTATTTTGATTCAACATGTGTTGGTGTGCTTTGGAGTTGTGGTTTTGGATGAGATCATTTTAGGTCCGGTTGACCCTAGATGCTCTACCTTTTGTTTTGATAATCATGATATTTAGATAATGTGTTGTCTTGATCGATAATGTGTGGTAATGTGGTCCACTTTTCATTCCTCTCTACCACGGGAATTCTTAGTGAAGATCTATTTTAATTTGTGTTTTATTTTCTTCTTGGGTGACTTGGGAAATTCTATTTCAGAGATCAATATAAATAAAGGATGATTGTAATGAGAAAAATACACAAAAAGATATATAAGGAAGTTGATTGAAAAGGAAGATCTATCTTTAATGCGAAGTGGTCGATCAATATGGTTATGAGCTGATGTTGTTTGGTATCAGTGGTAGTGAGCCTAAGGTTTCTTTCGGCATTACAACAGTGTGGGAGTTGTGCCTAAATGGTGGATTCTTTCTTTCTTCTTTTGGGCAGTGAGCCCTCCTTTTTCAGGCAATTTTAGTCGGGTAGTGATCCCACCTGCAGTGAGCCATCTTGTAAAAATAATCTCAACCGATGTCACCCTAATAGGTGTTTTCATATTGAGAACTAACATTCTCCGTGGTGTTTTCCCTTCTTGGGTTTTCCACGTCTTATCTAGTGTTTTACATGTGCGTATTCTTTCATGTGTGTATCTTCTTATGGTTAAGTAATCTGAGATTAGTTTACCAGATTTGTTTTTGCGGGAAAAGTAAAATAAATATTATTTTACAACTGATTCACCCCCCCCCCCACCTCTTAGTTATTTGAGATATTCAACAATTGGTATCAGAGCTTTGGTTCCTAGAAAGTGAGAGTAATTGCTCGAGGAGAACCGATGGCACATAAGTTGACTGTTCCTACTTTTGAAGGATCTGACTATAGCTTCTGGAGAGTGAAGATACAAGGTTATTTGATTTCTTTGAGTTAAAAGACATGGAAAGTTGTGGATACCAAGTATGTGCAACTGACGAATGGACCTACTACACCGTATGAGATTGAAGCCTATGCAAAGAATGAACGAACAAGGTATGTTATCTTTAGTGCTTTATCTTGAATTGAATTAGCAAAATTTGTTGCATTAGATGCAAATTATGAAGTCTGGGAAAGATTGAAGAATATCTATGAAGGAAACAATAGAGTTAAGCTAGCTAAGATGCAGACTGTTAAAGGTAGATATGATAAATTGAGGATGGAAGAAGGTGAAGACATAACAAGTTATTTTCAGATTGTTGACCATGCAATAAATGAGATCAAAGATCTTGGTGGTACCTTGGATGATAAGGATGTGATAGAGAAGATCATGAGGACTTTACTAGAATGTTACAGTGACAAGATTTCAGCTATTGAAGAAACATATGTTTCGTTCAATTTCACTAGAGAATAGTTGTATGACACCTTAACAATATTCAAGATGAGGAAGTTTGGTAAAGACAAAGCAAAAATAGAAACAACATTTAAAGTATCAAAGGTTGCGGATGAAGATTCAGATGATGAGAGCCTGGATGAAATGGAAATGAACTTTGTGAGAAAGTTGAAGAGAGGAACCGACAAGTATAAAGGTATGTTACTTCTTAAATTTTTAAAGTGTAGAAAGACTGGTCATTATGCATCTAGATGTCCGAAGAGAGGATCAAAATAAAAATTTGAGGAAAATAAAGAAAATTTCAATAAGAAAGCCTACTATGTTAAAGATGATGTTGGTATTTTAGATGATGAGTTAGATTATGAAGATGGTGATTGTTTTTTCTTGTTTGAAAAAGATGAATCTAAACCTAGAAATTATAAGATATCTAAGGTAGTTGAAATTGTTGCATCAACATTTCATGTTAGAAGATATAAAAAATGAATGGTTGATTGATAGTGGATGTTCAAATCATATGGCTGGTGACAAGATTAAATTTGTAAAACTTGAAAAGTATGATGGTGAAACTATTAGATTTTGAGATGATCAGATTGCTCAGATTGTTGGAATTGGTTATATTATTTTTTATGGAAAGAATAACACTGACAATGTTTACTATGTGAAAGGATCACATCATAATCTCTTGAGTGTTCGGAAGATGTACGGAAATAGTTACAATGTTGTCTTTCAAGATGGTGGCTATGAAATCTGAAAGAGATTCAGAACCATTATTGCTACAAGGAAAAAGACAGGTGGAAACATGTATCAATTGGAAGCTACTACTAGACATTGCTAATTATCTGAGATCAATGAAAGTTGGCCATGCAACCGGAGGATGTGTCACATCAACTTTGATAATTTGGTGAAGGTTAATATGACAAGAGCTGTAATAAATTTACCAAGACTGGCTAAAGTGGATAACAGTGTTTATAAAGAATGTCAAGTGGAAAAGAAAACAAAAGAAACATTCAGAGGAAAGGAATAATCTTCTATCAAATTGTTGGATTTGGTACACACAGACTTATCCGGTCCGACTAGAACAAGGAGTTTACAAGGTGAGAGGTATTTCATGCTCTTAATTTATTATCATTCTATAATGACTTGGGTTGCATTTCTACAAGAAAAATCAGAGGCATTAGAAAAGTTTAAGACATTCAAAGCTAGAGTTGAAAATGAAGTTGATAGAAAAATCAAATGCTTAAGATCAAAAAGAGGAGGAAAATTTGCCTCTGATGAATTTGATACATTTTTGTGAGAAATATGAAATTAGAAGACATTTATTTAATCCTAGGACACTTCAACAAAATGGCATGGTTAAAAGAATGAACGAGATGTTAAAAGTGTGGTTGTTGTTGCACCAAAAGATTGACCTGTTAATGCCCAATACAACCACTAGATTTATAGAATCCATGGGAGGTGGTTAAGCCATGTCACAAACCTGAGTGTTGTGTTGCACAACATAAGGAGACCAAGGGTGCACACCTTGCAACAATCCCCCCATTGCAAGTGAGGGGTTTGAACCTGTGACCAAGATTTGATACCACTTGTTACAAGTGTGGTTGTCGTTGTACCAAAAAATTGACTTGTTAATGTCTAATACAACCACAAGACTTGTAGACTCCACAGGAGGTAGTTAAGCCATGTCACAAACCCAAGCATTGTGTTGCATAGCACAAGTAGACCAAGGGTGCACACCTTGCAACACAAGACTATTCAAGAAGTGACAAGAACTATGATCAAAGAATCAAACCTACTGGAAGTGTACTAGAGAGAAGAAATACATATCTCTATATCCGGAGAGATGAAGGAAATCTTGGAAAGTTTGATAGAAAAGTTGATGAAAGTATATTTATGGGTTATTCTACAAAGAGCAAGGGTAACATATTGTCTGCATATGTGCAGAGTCGGATGACATGATGATATTGTATGTTGTCATTGATGTCAATATGCTGAAGTATGAACCGGTATATTGAAGTAAGCAAACTAGCAAGAGAACCGGTATGATGGTATGAAGTGAACTGGTATGATGATGTGAAAAGGTGAACCAGTATATGTGAAAAGGTGAACTGGTATGTTGGAATGTGAACCGGTATATGCAAAGTTTGTATCGGGGTTTCATTTGATATGACTACCGGTTGGTAGTCTCAGTTTCAGGGTTTTCAGTTGATGCATTCCAAGTTTGTATGATTCGAGCGATGACATCCTGTGATGAGTTAGCATTGAAATGAAGATCAGGTCATGTTGCCACATCAGCCTTGTGCACATGAAGGATTTCCTTGAGGATATTGCATGAAGAAGATTGATTCTATCTACCTCAGGAATGTGAGAAGTCTTAGTAAACGGTGGAGAGCGCGTGATGGGTTATCAACTTCCAGAAGTGGTGAAGAACAAATGATGGAGAATGTCTTGAGATTTGTTCAAGATTGTTCTACCCTATACAATGTGATTGAATGGTCAGGATTGGACCGACTGTATTGTTAACCTAGATGTTTAGGGTTTTAAGTTTTTGCTACCGACCTAATTTTTGTCTATAAGGTCAATGATGATTTGCACTGTGAAGTTGTTGGCAAATGTTATGTGTGTGTCCAAGTGAAGAGATACTTGATTCTTGTCAGACTGGTGCAATGAGTAGAGATCTGCAGAGTGTGATTGCAGAAGTATAGGAACTAAAGTGGATTTGCCTTGGCATTAAGTGTTGTTATCAGATCAGTGTATGACATGTTGACTTCTAACCATTTCAGCAGTTGGAAAATCCCTTTACCAGGTAGCTTTAACAGGCTTTTTGTAAATGCTTTAATAGGGTGACTCAAAATCATTGAGTTCTTTAAATCCTCTGACAAGGTTTTTAACCTTTAACCGGGTATTTAGCCATCCCTTAACCGGGTGATCCCTAGCAGGATCGGTTCCTAGCAAAACCTATTGTAAATTCCTTAACCGGACTAGGCTCCTAACAGAGAAGACTTCACAAGAGTTCAAGAACAACTTGTGGATATTCATCCCCACCGTGGTTTTTCCCAGTTGGGTTTCCACGTGAAAAATAAGTGTGTCATGTGTGATGCTTTTTCATGTGATGATTATTGTTCACTATTAAGTGGTAAAGCATGATGATCCAGTGGTCATTATATTTCTGATGTATTACTTGTTTATGCATATAGGTGAAGTGGAAATGAGATGTTAGGATTTGTGAAGATCTAAATGTTACCAGTTTATGTCTTTCATAGTCTCATTGTGTTTTACCGGTAGTGCCCTGATTTAGATCGGTGATACTATTTACCAGTTAGTGCAGTCTTTGTAGTTTAAGTTTTTAGAGAAAGTTTTTGTCTATACTGATTCACACCCCCCCCCCCCTCTCAATATCTGTTGAGAATTTATTGTTCATCATTATTCATCAATTGGTATCAGAGTATCCTCTAGGTCCTCTGTGTTATAAGCTTAACCGCTTGAGGAAAAGATCCTATTCTAATGATGAAGAGGGAAGGTCCTAAGTTTAACAGAGATAAGTTTAAGATATGGAAGGACAAAATGAAGATATACATTAAAATAATGGGTGCTCAACACTGGAACTATGTTGAGAATACTTATGTTGTCCCTTCCGGTACTCTCACCGATGATCAAAGAAGAGAAATTCAGGAGAATGGGCAATTCATGGAGGCTCTTATCACCAGTCTATCTGATGTTGAGTTTATAGATGTTCAGGAAAAAGACAATCCCAAAGATGTATGGGATACTCTGGAGTCTATCTATGGCAGTGATGACCGGTATGCAGACCAAAGGTAACTTATTTCAGTTAAATACAAATATTAGTCAATATCTAATGGCTAAGTTTGATGATAGTTGGATATGGCATAGGAGACTTTGTCATGTAAATTTTGATAACATTGTGAAGGCTAGTAAGATCAAGGCAATACAAACTAGAGAATCCTTTGTGCAGAGAATATCAACTGGGGAAAATTTCTTCCTCAACCTTCAAAGGTAAATCTTTCACAGCAGATAATTTACTTGATCTTGTGCATCCTGATTTGTGTGGTCCTATGAAAACTAGGAGTGTTCAGGGAGATAGGTACTTTATGATTCTTACTGATGATTGCTCAAGAATGATGTGGGTCACATTCTTGAAAGATAGGTCTGAAGCTTTTGTAAAGTTCAAAGCCTTTAGAGACTAGTTGAAAAGGAAAGCAGTAAGAGGATTAAATGCCTCAGAACAAACCAAGGAGGTGAGTTCACTTCTGGAGAATTCAATTACTGTGAAGAGAATGGCATCAAGAGGCAACTATCTACCCCCTGGACTCCATAGCAAAATGGCCTAGAAGAAAGGAACAACCGGACTGTAGTTGAACCAGCCAGAACGATGTTGATTCAAGTGAAGGTTGCTCACACTTTTTGGAGAGAAGCAGTGAGCACTGCAATCTACACTATGAACCAGGTACTCATCAAGAAAGGTAAGGATAAAACTCCTTATGAGTATTAGACTGGTAAGACTCCTATAGTAAGAAACTTTAGAGTGTTTGGTAGCAAGTGTTATATTAAGAGAAGTGAACACCAAAGCAAGTTTGATGCAAAATGTGATAAAGGAATATTCCTAGGATATTCCACCAAGGGCAAATCTCTCAAGTGTTTTAACAATAGGACTCAGACAATTGTTGAAAGTATCAATGTTAGAGTTGATGAAACCTCTGAGAAACCTAAGGAAATCGGCAGTGAGCAAGCAGTAGATGAACCGATTCTAACCTTCTGGGAACCGGTTGCAAAACAACCAAGTACCAGTAACAGTGCTCCTACACCGGTAGATGCTGATGTAAATGAAGATGAGTATGAAGAAGAAAAACAAGAGGAATCAGTTAAGATCATTCCTAGGTATGTAAAGCTACATCATGATCCAAAGCAGATCATAGGAGATAAGGATGTAGGAATTCTTACAAGAAGAAAGGTCAGAGAAAAGTCTTGTATGATTTCTGAATTTGAGCCTAAAACATTTAAAGATACACACAAAGATGAAGATTGGATTAAGGCTATGGAAGAGGAACTTGACCAAATAGAAAAGAATGGTACATGGTCTTTGGTACCCAGACCTGAGCATAAAAATGTTATTCGCACCGAATGGGTTTTCAGAAACAAGTTGAATGAAGATGCCACAGTGGTAACAAACAAAGCAAGATTGGTATGTAAGGGATATGCTCAAGAAGAAGGAGAAGACTATGGAGAAACCTTTTCTCCAATAGCTAGATTGGAAGGAGTTCGAATGCTTCTTGCATTTGCAGCCTTCAAAGGATTCAAAGTGTATCAGATGGATGTGAAATTTGCATTCCTGAATGGAATACTTAAAGGGAAGTGTATATAGAGCAACCAGATGGGTTTGCCCTATCAGAAGACAGTGATATGGTGTGTAGGCTACATAAAGCCTTGTATGGATTGAAGCAAGCACCTAGAGCATGATATGAATGTTTACACTCACATCTTGTGAAGATTGGATTTGAAAGAACAAGTGAAGATAGCAATATCTATCTGAAGTCAGAAGGAGAACAGGTTCTGATCTATGAAGTGTTTATTGATGACATAATTTTTGGTGGAGATGACAAGATGAGCCATGCATTTGCAGCTGAGATGAAGAAGGAATTTGAGATGTCACTAATCGGAGAGATTAATTTCTTAATTGGACTACAAATTCAACAAATGAAAGATGGTATCTTTATCACTCAATCCAAGTATGTCAAAGAGGTGTTGAAGACCTTTGGCATGGAAGAGAGCAAACTGGTTGGTACACCGATGATGACCAGTTGTCAATTGTCAAAAGAAGATGACTCAGCGTTGGTGAATGAGAAGGATTACTAGTCAATGATTGGTAAGTTGCACTATGTAGTACACAACAGACCGGACATTGCACATGCAGTGGGCCT
The DNA here is from genome assembly GCF_030272615.1 of Cryptomeria japonica. Taxonomy (NCBI): domain Eukaryota; kingdom Viridiplantae; phylum Streptophyta; class Pinopsida; order Cupressales; family Cupressaceae; genus Cryptomeria; species Cryptomeria japonica. The sequence goes on from NC_081412.1 coordinate 222,408,363, forward strand.
TGTTGCACGTTTTTAGAAAAGTCCAAGAGAATCCCACTTGGTAGCAGTCAAGTGAATTCTTAGATATCTGAAGGGAACTATAGATTATGGGTTGTGGTATCCATACAGTAATGATTTCAATCTCAAAGTGTTTACAGATGTCGATTGGGCTGGTAATGTCGATGACCAAAAGAGCACAATCGATGGTGCATTCTTTCTCGATGGTAGACTAGTCTCATGGATGAGTAATAAGCAGAGTTGTATCTCTCAGTCTACAGCAGAAGCAGAATATGTAGCAGCATTTATGAACTGCACTCAGACAATTAGGATGAAGCATATATTAAGTGGTTTCAAAGTCCCTGTATCTGAACCGGTGAGCATATTTTGTGATAACACAAGTGCAATTAATATTTCCAAGAATCTGGTATTGCATGCTAGAACCAAGCACTTCGAGCTCAAGTATCATTTCTTGAGGGAGAAAGTTCAGAACAAAGAGGTTGCATTGGAACATGTTTTCAATAAGGAGCAGTTAGCAGATATATTCACCAAGCCTCTACCAAGGCTACATTTACCTATTTAAGAGGTGAATTAGGAGTGTTGCCCCTTCAAGAGGTAAACTAAAAGTATGTGCTCCACATCATTCAAGTATTGCATTGTCAAATCTTTATAGGATTGATGTGTTGAAGGATGCTACTCCTCAGGGGGAGCAGCATAATGGAACATGGATGTTTGTGCCTCCACTTTGGCATTGTTGTCAAAGGGGGAGAAGATATGAAGCAGAGAAGATATCTGCAGTATTGGCTACAAATAATATGGAAGAGATTGGGGAGAAGATGTGAAGCAGGGAGATATCTTTGTATATTGTCATCAATGCCAAAGGGGGAGATTGTTGGCATATGTGCAGAGTTGGATGACATGATGATATTGTATGTTGTCATTGATGTCAATATGCTGAAGTATGAACTGGTATATTGAAGTAAGCAAACTAGCAAGAGAACCGGTATGATGGTATGAAGTGAACCGGTATGATGATGTGAAAAGGTGAACTGGTATATGTGAAAAGGTGAACCGGTATGTTGGAATGTGAACCCGTATATGCAAAGTTTGTATCGAGGTTTCATTTGATATGACTACCAGTTGGTAGTCTCAGTTTCAGAGTTTCTGGTTGATGCATTCCAAGTCTGTGTGATTCGACCGACGACATCCTATGATGAGTTAGTATTGAAATGAAGATCATATCGTGTTTCCATGTCAGCCTTGTGTGTGTGAAGGATTTCCTTGAGGATCTTGCATGAAGAAGATTGATTCTATCTACCTAGAGAATGTGCGAAGTCTCAGTAAACAGTGGAGAGCGCATGATGGGTTATCATCTTCTAGAAGCGGTGAAGAATGGATGATGGAGAACATCTTGAGATTTGTTCAAGATTGTTCTACCCTATGCAATGTGATTGAACTGTCAAGATTGGACCGACTGTATTGTTAACCTAGATGCTTAGGGTTTTAGGTTTTGGCTACCGACCTAATTGTTGTCTATAAGGTCGATGATGATTTGCATTGTGAAGTTGTTGGCAAATATTATGTGTGTATCCAAGTGAAGAGATACTTGATTCTTGCCAGACCGGTGCAGTGAGTAGAGATCTGTAGAGTGTGATTGCAGAAGTATAGGAACTAAAGTGGATCTGCCTTGGCATTAAGTGTTGTTATCAGATCAGTGTATTACCTGTTGACTTCTAACCATTTCAGCAGTTGGAAAATTCCTTTACCGGGTAGCTTCAACGGGCTTTTTGTAAATCCTTTAACAGGATGACTCAAAATCATTGAGTTCTATAAATCCTCTGACAAGGTAACCTTTAACAGGGTTTTAACCTTTAACCGGGTATTTAGCCATCCCTTAACCGGGTGATCCCTAGCAGGATCGGTTCCTAGCAGAACCTGTTGTAAAGTCCTTAACCGGACTAGGCTCCTAACAGAGCAGACTTCACAAGAGTTCAAGAACAACTTGTGGGTATTCATCCCCACTGTGGTTTTTCCCAGTTGGGTTTCCACGTGAAAAATAAGTATGTCATGTGTGATGATTTTTCATGTGATGATTAGTGTTTTCTGTTAAGCGGTAAATCATGATGATCCAGTGGTCATTATATTTCTGATGTATTACTTGTTTATGCATATGGGTGAAGTGGAAATGAGATGTTAGGATTTATGAAGATCTAAATGTTACCAGTTTTTGTCTTTCACAGTCTCACTGTGTTTTACCGGTAGTGCCCTGATTTAGATTGGTGATACTGTTTACCAGTTAGTGTAGTCTTTGTAGTTTAAGTTGTTAGAGAAAGTTTTTGTCTATACTGATTCACACCCCCCCCCTCTCAGTATCTGTTGAGCATTTACTGTTCATCATTATTCATCACATATGTTATAACAAGAGGTTGAATAAAATCATTGAAAGTACAAATGTGAAGGTTGATGAAAACATTTCTAAAGGAACTAGTATACAAGCAGGATATAAATCTGATTAGTATGCACGCAAAGAAGAATAAAAGAATAGAGATCAATTCAAGTATAAAGAAACTCAATTTTCTATGACAACTGCATCAAAAACCCTGAGCTATGTGTAGAAAAATTATTTTGAGAATCAAATCATAGGAGATAAGAACAGGGGAGTTATAACAAGAAGCAAAGTTGTTGAAGAACAAGTTATACTATGTTTACTTTTTGAAGTTGAACCTAAGACACTTGAAGAAGCTTGTAAATATTAGAATTGGATGAAGGCTATGAAGGAAGAGTTGGATTAAGTTGAGAAAAAATAGATTTGGGAATTAGTCCCTAGACTAGCAGATAAGAATGTTATTGGAACAAAGTGGGTGTTCCGGAATAAGCTAGATGAAGATGGTCATGTACTAAGAAATAAAGGAAGATTGGTATGCAAAGGTTAAACAGAAGTTGAAGACATTGATTTTGAAGAAATGTATGCACCTATTACCCGAATGGAAGCTATTAGGATGTTTTTGGCTTTTGTATTGTTTAAGGATTTTAAAGTCTATCAAATGGATGTGAAGTCAACGTTTCTGAATGGAGAATTAAAAGAAGTATAAATTGAACAACCAAAAGGATTTAAGTTGTCAGATGATCTAGATGTTGTTTCCAGATTGAAGAAGGTGTTGTATGGGTTGAAGCAAGCTCCTAGAGCTTGGTGTGGAGGTTAAACGAGTATCTGTTGAATCAAGGATTTCAAAAGGGGTCTTCCAACAACAATCTTTATTTTAAAATTGATGTAGAAAAGATCCCAATTGTTGTTGTATATGTGGATGATATAATTTTTGGAGGGAATGATGATATGTGCAAGAAGTTTGTTGGTGGGATGCAAAAGGAATTTGAAATGTCTATGGTTGGTGAGTTAAATTTCTTTCTTGGATTGCAAGTTTATCAAAACAGTAATTGTATTTTTATTTCTCAGTCAAAATATACATTAGAGAGCTATTGAAAAAGTTTGGATTGGAAAATTCCAAACTAGTATGTAATCTTATGACTACCAAATACAATTTGACTAATGATGACAAATTTCCTAAGACCAATGCAAGCAAGTACACATTAGTGATTGGATGATTGTTATACTTGATTGTTACATGATTGGATATCATGTATATTGTTTGTCTTGCAACCATATTTCAACAAGAACCAAAATTATCTCATGTTGTTACTGTAAATAGGATTTTCAAATATTTGAAAGAAACAAAAGATTTTGGAGTATGGTATCCTAGAGGATCAGACTTCACTCTGAAAGCTTATATTGATGCAGATTGGGTGGGAAGTGTCGATGACAGAAAGAGTACCAGTGGAGAAGCATTTTTCCTTAACTCCCAATTAGTTGCATGGTTAAGAAAGAAGCAGGATTTTGTAACTTTATCAATTGCAAAAGTTGAGTACATTGCAGCTGCCTCATGCTGCACTCAAGTACTTTGGATGAAACAGACATTGAAGGACATTGGTGTGATTTTTGATAAACCAATCTAAATCATGTGCGATAATACAACTACAATCAATATCTCTAAGAACCCAGTACAACATTCCATAACAAAGAATATCTCTATTCAGTATCATTTGTTAAGGGAAATGGTGTTGGGCAGCAAAGTGAAACTCAAATATGTACCTACAAAAGAGAAAGTTATAGATATATTTACAAAGGATTTGTGCAAAGATACTTTTGAGTATCTCAAGCAAAAGTTGGGGTTATTACCCCTCTTAGTTTTAACTACTACATTAGTCCAGGGAACTTCAAGAATATTTTAGTCTAGGCTAATGTTTTAGGGCCTCCTAGGGGGAGCTATGTGGATTCTGAGTGGAGTTGTGTTTACCTTTGTCTTTGATGTCAAAGGGAGAGAGATATAGTCATTTTTCTAATGGGAATAGATTTGAAAGATGAGATTCGTGTTTGTTGTTGATGAATGTTTCCATCAATGAAAAAGGGGGAGATTGTTGCAAATGTGAAGTTGTTGATATATTAGTATGTTTGTCATTGATGTCAATGTACTGATTATGTGTTTTAGTGTTTCATTTTTGCTCCGCATTTTCTGATATATTGCATATTTGTTTAGGATGTATTAGTATGTTGTTGGATACTGCCTTGAGATCCTATTCATGTGTTTTGGTGGTCTGAAAGTTGTGCTCCAAAAATATATGCAATAATGATGATGTTTCTTTGGAAAAGTTTGCAGAGCTCCGCGTTCCTTTGCATTTCTTATTCTAATGATAAGATTTTGAATTTATGTTATTCAAGTTTTTATCTTTGCTATTTAGATTTGACACATGTCAGTTTTCTCAAGAGTTCAGGTTTTGGATGTGATCATTTTGGGTTTGGTTGACCCTAGATGCTCTACCTTTTGTTTTGATGATTGCGGCATTTGGATAATGTGTTGTCTTGATCAATAATGTGTTGTGATGTGGTCCACTTCTCATTCCTCTCCACCATGAGAATGCTTAGCAAATACCTATTTCAATTTGTGTTTTAATTTCTTCTTGGCTGACTTGGGAAATTATATTTCAAAGATCCACATAAATAAAGTATGATTGTAATGAGAAAAATACATAGGAAGATATAGAAGGAATTTGATTGAAAATGAAGATCTATTTTTGTTGTGAAGTGGTTGATTAGTATGGTTGTGAGATGATGTTGTTTCATACCAGTGGCTTTCTTCCAACATTATAACAGTGTGGCACTTGTGCCTCAATGGTGGATTCTTTCTTTCTTCTTCTAAGTAGTGAACCCTCCTTTCTCTAGTGGTTTTAGTTGGGCAGTGAGCCCACCTACAATGAGCATTCTGGTAGTGAGTCATCTTGTAAAAATTACCTTAATCGGTGTCACCCTAACAAGTGTTTTCATATTGAGAATGAACATTCTCTATGGTTTTTCCCTTCTTGGGTTTTCCACGTCATATGTGGTGTTTCATATGTGTATCTACTTATGGTTAAGTAATATGGGATTAGTTTACTAGATCTATTTATGTGGGAAAAGTAAAATAAATTTTAATTTATAATTGATTCACCCCCCTCTCAGTTATCTGGGATATTCAACACACATCAATTCACATGCATCCCATACTCAACTCATACATCCAATATATATATATATGAGGGTCGACCACAAACAAAATAAATAATATTACATAAATTTGGCTACCCAGACCTATAACATCCATAGTGGTCCACTCCAGGAGATAAAAGGGGACCCAAACACATCACAACACATTCTTTCAAAATGATTCCAAAAAACCACACAAACTAACAAACCCTCCAAAGTTGGCATCAAATGAAATGTGTAGATAAACAATAAAGAACACCAACCAATCGACCCAAAAACATTCTCCAATGCGTAAAACTCAATGTAGATCTACATGTCATGGTGAGACCCATATCAACATCCAAACTCAACTACTAAAGCATATCTGAACCAAAAAGGCATGATCTAGATAGAATACACCATCTTAGCCAACCAAAAACCAACCCAACTGACAACATTAAAATCATAACAATATAACTCCACTTTTCGAACAAACTATCACTAGAAAACTGAACTAGAACATTTCACAAATCAGATGAACATGTTCTCCAAACCACAACATTGAAAAATCACATATCAAAGAACCACAAAGCATTCTCTAGACCAAATCTAACAAACACCCCACTGTTAGAAACAACAATAATTAATTCTACCATTTGAGCAATAGAGGACCTATAAACTTGATAGTACAATGTACATAGATAATAAACATTATATCCAAAACTACACTTCATAATCTTTGAATACTGAAGGAATGCAAAGCATTCCTCCACTATGACACTAAAAACTCTTTCTTGCATAAGTATTGTTTCCTGTGTATTGAAATTTCCACTACACCAACTTTTTGAAAATACCTCAAACTTGCTGAAATATCACTACCAAACCACACAACATCAGAACCATCACTTCCAAATTGTCTACAACATCCATACAACACATAGTGGCATCAATGACAACACCAAACAAGTTGACATCAATGATAACACAACACAACAACTCAAGTTTCCAACATAATAGAGTTGTAGAAATAATGAACAAGACATTGATGGAGAAGGCGAGGACTATGTTGAGTGGTGTTGGTCTAAAACAAAATTTTTTGACTAAAGTTGTTTCCACTGCTTGGTACTTGATGAATAGGTCTCTTACATGAACTCTTGTTATAAAATGCCTATGGAGACATGGGTGAAGTCTTCATTAAGACATCTTAGAGTTTTTGGTTGTGACACATATGCACATGTGCCATATGAGAAGTGAAAAAAGTTGGAGAACAAGGCTATGGAACGTATCTTCATTGGGTATAGTTATCATGTAAAATTATATGAGCTTTGGGATCTTGTTTCACAAAAGGTAATATATAATAGAAGTTTTATTTTAGAGAAATAAAGTCTCTGTAGTGCCCTTCCATATCGCACTCTTTCATGGTACTCTTGATAGTTGCTTATGACTTTATTTATATTTATGATTCTTTTAGTTTGATGATTAGAAATTGTATATTTCCAGTTGATACATTATGGTTCTATGTGGATGATGATATATACAAGAATATTATGATGATGGGAAATATGTTTGGTTATTGATGCATACTCATTATATGCATGTTGTGGCTTACATCTGCTTGTGATGATATTGTGATATGTGCTAGCCCTACTTCATCCTTCTATTGGATATGATGAGGTTATTGATGATGTTGTGAAAGGGACAACGTTATAACACTCATTTATGACTAGGGTGTCATGTCACAATTCTCTTTCACCTGTTTGATTATATTATGTTATATGTAAATGTATATGTTGTTGTATAGTTGTTTGGTGTTATGAAGGATCCGGGTACTAGACATCAACTCCACCTGGTTTCACAGGTTTAAGCGTGTCTCTAATCCCAATGGCAAGTTCATCGGAAATTACATGAGGTCTTATCACACTCTAGGCTTAATTGATGTCTTGTCAGTTTTGGTGTTTTGGTTAGAGTTGCCTTGTTAGGTGTTATGTGGTATTTTATTCAACTCTTATGTTCAGATGATTTTATGAGTTGTGGTAATTAATTAATTAATTACCACAACTATTATACATCGTTCATTTGTGGTAAAATAATAATGATGATTGGTATGGATATAAACAGTTATTTATTGGAGTTTATAATAAATTAATATTTATTTGGTGGAATTATATTAGTTGAGCTTTATGTTTATTTATGCATTTTAATTAATTTAATTATTTGTTATTGTTTGCTCATTTATTTATTATTTATTTAATTATTTATGTGTTTATTTATTTAATTGTTTATTATTTGTTTAATTACCCCCTTTTATGATTGGTCTCTTAGGATTTGCAATTGGAGGTTATTATTTAAATTATTTATTTTGTCTCAATTTTTGTGAGGGGTTGTTAATATTAATATTTTTATTATTTGGATTTTTTGGGCTATGACGAGGTATGAATACTATGATTATTGTGATTATTATGATTTTAAAAAATATATTGGGAAAAAAAAATTGTCGTGAAGTTTTTCTTGGGAGATTTCTTGGAATTTTATTTTGGTTATGGAGATGCTTTCTCTGTATGCTTGAGGATTGGAGTTATTTTCCAATTTGAATTCTTGTTGTGTATGCATGGGAGGAACTGATGGATTGTGGATTTATTTGGTGTTCTCAGATTAGATGTACATTTGCTTCTTCTAGTTTCATTGTTCATTCTTTAGATTTCCAAATCGGTGGTTCTAATCTTATTTTATGCATTTTGTTTTAAAGGAAAGATTGTATGCTTCGTGTTTGAAAAGATGCATTTGTGCATTCTTGAGATTTTTATATTTCATTTTACCCTTCTCTGTATCTATGAATGTATGAAAGGCTTTTCATTTTCTTTTCCTTTGATGGATATGGTTGTGTTTGATATTTTGTGTTTTATCCTCCTTTGTATCTATTCTATGGAAGGATTTTGTTGTTATTGTTCTTGGATGCTATGTTTGTGGTTGCATTATTGTGTCTTCATGTTTTGATACTTGGGTTTACCGGAAATGAAGTTCTAGGTTTTTCTTGTTGCCGGAACATATCTATGTATTTGGAATTGGTAGATTTGTTTTCCATTTTATGGTTGTTAAGTGCCTCTCTTTTTTGTTGGGTTCGAGGTCAGAATTCGTAACCAAGTCTTTTTTTTCTATGTTAGCCGATGATTTTTAATCATTTTCGAGTCATATTTTAGCCTTATGTGTCATATGAATTATAGCGGGTGTTGTATGCGCTAATATTTTTGTCGTAAGCACTAAACTGTTTGACATTTGTATTGTCTTGATTAACAAAGGCGGCATTATGTATCATGTATGTGTCATTCTAGGTTACAAAGGCACCATTCTGAGTCATGAAAGCGCTAATTTATGTTTTGTATGTGCTATTTTATATGGTATATGTGCTATACTAGTTAGAAAAAGCACCAAAAGATTTTGCAAAGGTGCTAGAAGATTAAGTTTATGTTCCAAATAATTCTATAGGTGTTGTTCTGTAGTTTGACTTTTCTAGTTGTTTTTTGAGGTTTGTGTCGAGTCGAGTTTGACTAGGGGCTTGTTTTTGAGATTTTGTGACTCCTTGTGATGTCTTTTCCAATTTTGGATTATTAGATTTGAGGATTTGTATAATAGCTTTTGAGAAAGATCGATATACCTTGCATCATGTGTTGTTGAATTCATATTTGGATTACTACATGTGAACATTGGACTATGACATTGTGGATCAGAAATTATTATGGTTTAGATTTGATATGGAATCTTTGTTGAAATGTATTATGTGATTCTCTTGAGTTATTTATATTTATGTTTATACCCCTAGGTATTAGGAACATGATAGGGGAAGTGGCTTCCAAGTGGGTATTGGGGCCCTCAAGTGGCTACCAAGAGATCTCATTGGAGGTTTTTGCAATCAAGTGATAATCTTAATAAATTAATTTAGGGACCTTTGGGGAGTTCTCACATTAAACAAGATAATTGTGGTGCCCCACTCATGGTCTAGAGTGCTAGTACAGGCTTAGGATGAGATTGGGAAGGCCTTAATAGCATGACTATACTCCTTTATCTTCATGAAAGGTTGAGTTGGTTCTACATGGGTATCACTTGGGTGTCAAGGTCTAGAGAGAGATATCGGGATAACCCTTGTTGATCGGTGTCAAGGTCTAGAGATTGACAGGATAACCCTTGTTGATAGCATGTTATGACACTCTTCCCTATATGTGTTCTACTACCTTAGCCTTTGTGTTTTGCTGTTGGTCTTTGGTGAGTTTGTGCTTTGTGGTTAAGCCTTGCTTTGTGATTTGTTTATGTCTTATGGTGTTAGTCTTCAGATGTTGTTGTTGTCTATGTTTTATGTTCCATGGATGTTAGGTGTCAACCTAGGTTTAGAGTGTGTGTGGGACCTAATGTCATTCTCTGGAGCACGAGAGGTGGACCTTTTTGGTTCCACATGGTCAAGTGGTTTGATTCCTTCTTCCATTGGGGTTTTTCTTCGTTGAATGTTTGTGTGTGTGATTAAAGATTCTATATCTCTTCAATTCTTGTGCTATGGATTCTTGGAGTAGTTTGATCTATTCTCTATGATTGAGAGATATCTTTGTAATATGTAACTTGGATAATCATTCTTGTAATTAGAAATTACAACTTCCTATTGAAGCAGATAATGTATAATTGTATTGATAATCTTTGTGTGAGTTGTAATATGTAATATACAATGATGTTATATATGATTCCTTCTATTTAGATTCCGATTGTATTATTGGGTTGTATGGTTATCTATATTATGGGAAATGTTAGATAGGAATATTTGGCTTTGGTGCATTAAAATGAACCTATTGTATTAGAAGTGTTAAATATGATATGCCTCGTGATTAAGTAATAGTTTGTTTAATTGTTAATTTCCTATGTGTTATGAGATGAATGAACATTCGAGTAAGGAAGGGAAAATCATGTACTAATGTCATTTCATGTTATATTGTTAGTTAGCATTGTTCATATCTTTATTTTATGTTTAAAGTAATGGCATTGAGTTACCCTAGGGAATGTAATCTAAATGATATAAGATAATTCCACTTGTGCATTATGTTTAAATGAGATCATGTTTAGTTATTGTATGTGTTTACTTTATTCTCTATGTATTTTGGTAATCTTTTAAAAAAATTATCTTTATTTTCTAGTTAAGTTGGTTAGTTTCTCTAGGATATTCTTGGCAGACATTACAACCTCCTTTTGTTTCATTGCAACCAAAAAAAAATAAACATGAAGATGCGATTCAAATTCCTTCTACGCTCGAGAAAGTTGAATCTAGACCCCTAGATAGACAAGAAGTCGAGAGAGATCAGTTAGTTTTGAATCTTCAAAAGAGGAACTATACTTGATCAAAGGTCTACAAGGCATAGACACCACCTAAAAAGTATTCACCTAATGATTGGAGAGAACTTTTCCTTTAAATACTAACATGGATGAACTTAGATCTATAGAAGAGGCATTAGGTATGAATGATGCAAAATCTTGGAAGATTTCTATGGATGAAGAAATGATAGCTTTGGAAAATAATGATACATGAGATCTTGTACCATTTCTTGAAGGAAGAAAACCTATTGGTTGCAAGTGGGTATTCAAGAAAAAGATTCGTTCATATGGAGGTATTGATAAGTACAAAGCATTGTAAGTTGCAAAATTCTACTTTCAAGTTGAGGGTGTTGATTATGGTGAGATGTTTTCTTCTGTTATAATGACATTCATTAGATTTTTATTTTCTATTGATGTTGCTTATGATTCAGGGGTTTGTGAAAATTATTTTCCTTCATGGTGATTTGGAGGAGGAGATTTATATAACATAACCAAAACAATACATGATTAAAAAAGTACTTTGGTTTGTAATTTGAAAAAATAATTGTATGGTTGCAAACAGAGTCCTAGTATGTGATACCATGCATTTGATACTTTATGTGTTCAGTTTGAGATTTAAGCATTCTAAATTAGATCATTGTGTTTATTAAAAATATAATGGTGATAATTTATTATACATTGTGTTATATATTGATGATATGTTAATTGTTGATAAAGGGAAATGAATGATTTTAGAATCAGTTTCAACTTGTAGCTAAATTTGAAATGAAAGATCTTGGCAAAGCTAAACACATTCTTGGGATGGAAATTAGAAGAAATGGATTGAAAAAAAATTGTTGCTAGGCCAGAGTAAGTATGTGAATTCAATTTTATAGAGGTTTAATATGCATGATTGTAGATGATTGTGTGTCATGTTTACAATTGAAAAGAAGTTATTAGTTTTAGATTGTCCTACACCCCCATGGAGATGGGATAAAAGAGGAGAATGCCTTACCAAAATGCAGTTGAAATTTTGATGCATGTTATGGTCTACGCAAGACTAGACATTGCCCAAGCAATGGGAGTTCTTTCTAGATATATTTCTAATCTTGGTAGAGTTCATTGGGAGGCAATTAAAAGAGTATTCAAATATTTGAATTAGATTAATCATTGTGTTATCATGGTAATTTGATAGGAAACGAGATTTCCCATCATATTCATATTTATGCGGATTCAAACTGGGCAGGTGATGTTTACATAAGGTTATTGTTTATAGTAATATTGCATTTAAGCACATATTGGCCTGAAATTTTCCCCAAAGCTATGGATTGGCTAAATAAGCATGCCAATATTTTTTTGTTGCAATACCATGTCTAGATTTGAAGATATTATAGTTTACATTTTTTTAATTTTTATTTGAAATTTTCAAACTCGATTTTGAAGGTCATCGAGGCATTTTTTTGCTCGAAAGTGGTCAAAATTGGTATAGCTAGTTATAGCTTGATATAGCACTTCATGATCTTTCCATCTCTTCAAACAATTTTTCAATTGGACTCCTAAATCAAAATTTATGGCCTCTAAAGTTGGGTCTCCTAAAATGAGAAATATAAAAATGTGTTGGACACATAACTGAGCTGTAAAAGGGAGATACACGTGTTGGGGTGTGTTATGACATATCATAGGGAATCTTGGATTGGAGATAAGTTGGACACCACTTTTTGGGGTAGTTTTATCTCATGGTTTGTAATACTATTTGATGATTTCATGTATTGTATCTACTATATATCAAGTGTGTAAGATAGGGATTGTGTGTAAGTGTCTCATAGTTGTTGAGTTACATTTAGATCTTTGGTCGATGATACTCTTGTGAGAAGCTTGATCTGTAAGTATACAATATTTTATTGTTGTTTTCTAAATAATATATTGGGTGGCTTTTGGAGTGTGGGGTATTTATCCCAAAAGAGTTTTCCCCAAGTAAATCACTACGTTGTAGTATGTATAATATTTATGTTTATTTATGTTGAGTTTTTCTAACTATTATAAAGATTTGAAGATTTTGCATAACCATCTCAAGGTTAGTGTAGGAAGTTACTTCACCACCTTAACTTCCCTACACTTATGACACTCCTTGTACTCATTCCTAGAGATTGCATTGGACTTCCCCTCCTACAACATTCTCTCAACATTGTATCTCCATCTCTTATCTCTTTGTTTGCCCAAACAAGCTAGTTTTTTAATCCTCTCTCCATCTTTTTATATTTATCCAAGTCAAGATCACCTTCATCTACTATTTGTTTTTCTATTTTTTCATTAACTACCTTCTAGGTCTCACCGCCACCATCAGATATAGATAAACTATATTTTATTAAGGTACATTAATGTAGAGTACAAAAAGTCAACCACTACAAAAAGTGGTCAAACCTCTTGGGGACTCACTAACCTCCTCTCCACTCAAAGCAACCTTTGAAGTCCTTGAATCGTTAAGTTAACAAACTAAAATAAAATAAAGGTACAAAATCGATTAATGTTGATTGATAAAAAAACTTTAACAACAAAACCCAAATGCACAAGTCACAAAGATTGTCTGGTAGACTCACTGAGTTCTTTGCCCAAGATACATGTGTGAGTTGTGGATGACAACACGATGTGTTGGCCTCTTGTACGGACAAAGAACATAATTTGAACCAAAACATATAAAGATGAATAGAAATAGGTTTTGTTTACTTAATATGTTGAAACAATGATAGAAAGGTAATAACTAGTAGAAATAAAATAACATAAATGCAAAGAAGAATATGAGAAGCATACAAAAATTCAACAAATGAATCCTCCAACAATTCCTTTCTTCCAATGAACTTGCAAACTACAAAAACAAGGACGCAAATGTTGGGGCTATGTTTAAGAGGCCTACCATGGTTAGACCCTTATTTTAGTGTTTCCACCTCCATGAACAACCAAGTAAGATTGATGGATAAAATGATAATTCAACAGTAGTAAAAGAGAATAACACACAAATTATATGCTAATGGAGATATGATAATGAAAGGTGCAAAAAACAAGAGGGAAGAGGCTCCCCTTCAACACCAAAATGTTGGAGTGAAAATGAGCACAAAACCCTCAAACACACGAAGCTGCAATAGTGGTGATGGTGTTGACAAACGGCCATGGAGATGTAGGAAAAGTAATGATATGTCTAAGAAAGCATGAGAGATTGTGTAGAGACCTTTAAGAATTTCCAAAGATTGATTAGAGACCCAAAATGAAACGAAAAAGGCAAGATAAATAGCCCAAGAAGTAATCTTGATGTCAATGGACGTAGTCGAAGGAGGCGTTATACTGCTGAAAATAGCATGTGTAACACTCAAATGACCACCTTTAGACTATGTTTTTTGTAGGATGATAACATAATGTGCATATGTTTGCATAGGTGTCCCCAAGTCAGACAATCAACACAATTAGGGAAGATGACGAAAAGGGATGACAAGGAAAGCCAAGTTGGTGGGCAAGGTGGAAGCCAAGGGAATATCTCCAATTTAGCTTAAAGAAGAGACACTTATGTGATGTGGAATTGGACACGGTGCAATTTACGATGTTACATTTTTTCCCCACTTTAGTAAGCATATCATGAGTGAGATGCGAGCCAAAATAAAGAGAAAAACTTAATAAAAATAAACTTATATATGAAGGGGGAACAAAATGCTCTATTTGTGTTGAGTTGCCCCAAGGAAAGAGACCTGTAGCTTCATGAGATATTGTTGAGTTGTCTCTGTAGCATAGAAATTAGGAATCATCAAAATAAGTATAAATCAAAACAAAAGATATGAATAACTCAATCACGAGAGTACTTATTACAAATGAACCTAATCCCAAGCACACTCAATAGAGGTATGAAAACAAAGCATTCAAGAGTAAAATTATGCAAACCAGATGTAGAGTTGAATACTTCTTCCATGCGGCTCCATTGTTGTTCTTTCCTCTTCAAATGGTTGGATTGTGGATCTCACCTACAAGTGCACACACACAATTGAAAGCAAGATGGATATTGATTATTGATCAAGAGTACTAGAAATTTGATAGTCTGATTACCAATTATTAATTAAGAATCCAGGCGTTTGATTGAAGAAATTCATCCAATTTATAGATAAATTGGAGAAAAAGATCAAATTAGCATGAAATGGATATTAAAGGCAATTGATTTCAAAATGGGAAAATTGAATGGAAAAAGGAAGGTTATGACACCTTCTATGTCATAAATTATGACATATTGCCAATGCAAAGCTTAGAGGACTAGAACCTTATGACATCTTGCATCGGAATTAGGAATCATCAAAGCAATATATAAAAGGACATATTATTCATTATTAGCTCAATCACACATTGCAATGATCTAATCCTAAGCACACTCAATAGAGATATGAAAACAAAGCATTCAAAACACAAATATCATGCAAACTAGATGACAATTTGGATGCTTCTTCCATGCGGCTCCATTGTTGTTCTTTCCTCTTCAATGGGTTTGTGGATCTCACCTACAAGTGCTCACACAATTGAAAGCAAGATTGATGAAAAGCTCAAGAGTACTAGAAGCATAAGTTCAATAGTTTGATATGAATTCGGATTATTAATTAAGGATCAAGGGATTTGAGTGAAGAAATTCATCCAATTTATAGATAAATTGAAGAAAAAGATCAAATTAGCATGAAATGGATATTAGAGGCAATTGATTTCAAAATGGGAAAATTGAATGGAAAAAGGAAGGTTATGACACCTTCTATGTCATAAATTATGACATATTGCCAATGCAAAGCTTAGAGGACTAGAACCTTATGACATCTTGCTATGTCAAGAGTATGACGCACGAAGCACAAAAATAGGAAGCACTAAAGACAATTTAATTAGGTGGAAATTAAATTTGACAAATTAGAAAATAGGTGGAAATTAGGAATTAGGAAATAATGAAAATAGGAATTAGGAAATAATGAAATTAGGTAAATTAATTAATAATTTGTCATTTATTAATTAATTTACAAAGAGGAATAATTAGCCAATTAAATGAACATTTAATTGTAATGAGAAGACTTAGGATAAATAAACAATTTATTAATCCTAAAGGAAGAAATGACACACACAAGGTTAAATGATTAAATCACGAAACCCTAGAAGATGAATTAGGTCTTGATGAAAGATAATTGACTCAATTCAATTTGATTTTGGATTTAACAAAGGACCAATGTGACAAATGATTTAATTGATAAAATGCACCGAGGAACAATGACAAATTGATCCAAATTGACACGATTGAGAAGGATGACGATCGATGACAAATTGATCGCAAGATGACAAGATTGACAAGGACAAAGATCGACCAAAATCATGACTGAATGTTGTCGACAAGACCAAATTCAAAAGCGAGACAACTGAAGAATGTAGAAGAAAGACTCGATGCTCGCAAATGATAAAGATCAAGTGTGTGACATAGGAAAAATGTTAATGCGACGCAAAAACCTAAAATGAGGCAATGCGCAAATGTTAAAGTATGACTCCGCAAGCGTTGACCATTTTTGGGTGTCTACATTTTGCCCCTCTTTGAGACAATGCGATTTTAAGCGTTGTTTCAAAGAATAGTAATGAAAATGCCCCAGACAATGACAATGACATATGAAAATGCCCCAGACAATAACAATGACATATGCATACCCCCTCGAGGAATTGGCCGGAATCATGCAGAAAAGAGGCCAATTGATCGATAATAATGACAGAAGATGATAGGATCGAACGGACTACCAAGACTGACGGAAGAAATGTTAGTAAGAAATGAGATAGAGGACAGTGAAAGATGACAAAAAAATTTGCTTTCAGTAATGCACTTTGTAGGTGAGAACCTTTATTTTTATTTAGCAAAATGGATGCGTAGCATCGTGGCATTGAAGGCCAGAGCTGAAATGCAACCCTATTTGCGAAAGACAGACATAGCATAGACAAGCAACAATCACAATCAAAGAAAGAGACCATGAGCCATCCCGGTCACTCTAAATCACTCAGTGACATCATCGAGCAACATAGGGACATGATCGAAGCCAAAGATAAATTAATAAAAAGATAAGACTCACAAATTCAAGCAAATCAAACAAACATCTTGATCTTCATTGTCAAAAGTTGAAAGTGCTGATAGGACGATCATGTTGTCTGGTTTCAGGAAATGCGGTACCCCGTCTAAGACAGGACACAGTCTGGTTTCGAGTATACCACACCCTGTATAAGACCCATGATAATAGGAACAAGGACAAATGATTTCGATGCTGATGTTCGATTGATATGACAATTTTTGATCAGTTTGAATGTTTGGTTTGATTGAAAAAGTTCATCTATTAACGCATGATTTCATTAAAGCACAATGTTTGATTGCGAGTGTCGTTGGATGAATGCTCAGTGATCTGTCTTTTGCACAAAAGGAATAATTACTGCAAAAATGCATGTTTTTGGTTTTTGGAGTTTTACAATTTTTTTTGTGTTCATTTTTTTCAGGACTTTTTATGATTTTTTATGAATTTTTTTCAGGATATTTTTTGATTTTTTTATGATTTTTTAAGGACATTTTTCAGTTTTTATGTTTTTTTCAGGACATTTTTTCAATTTTTATGAGATTTTTTCAAGACATTTTTCAATTTTTACGATTTTGCCCCCAGTGTCTAGCAAGGCAAGGAATATGACAAGTGAATAAATAGGCTTGCTGAAATGTTGGTGGATAGAGGGAAGACAAAGGCCTTTTAGCATGGAGACAATGCATATGCAATTTTCAAGGGCTATGGCATGATGGGACAAGAGACTGGATATGACAATGTATAGCAGTGACATGGCATGAGGGACATGTCAAGAGGTTTTTGAAACCATGTTTAAATTTTGCGTCCTTATGTTAGACCAAGATCAAGGAATGAAAAAGAGTGTATGGATAGTGATAAGATATGGATAGGATAAGCAAGACCAAGAATGAATAAGGGACATGGACTGAAGGTCGGGATTGGCTATGGGATAATGGTAGAAAGTTGCAATAAGATAGGGAATATGGATGAAAGGTTGTAATAAGCAAATGGATAAATGACCAAAAGCTATGATAGACTAAAAGCTGCAAACAAGATACATGATGCTCATGAAGATCGTCAGCCTTGTCAAGATCAAAGGTGGAAAGAGGAAATTGGACATGAGGGACAATAGGATAAGGAAGGGTATTGACATGGTATGATAGGATAATGAAGGGCAATAGGATATGAAGGAGGAAACCTGCCCCCAAGTGTGGTGTGCAAGAAGTTCATGGATTACACATGACGCCTGTTTGCCAGGTTTTCATCACGGTACTTGCCCAAGGCGCCTGTTTGCCAGGTTTTCACCAGTGGACGAATTATTTTTCTTTACTTTTTTTCTTTTTTTTTTTCTTTTGTATTTGTATTTTGACTTTTTCAATAGAAGACGGACACATGATAGGGAATGGAAGAAGGACTCAAGCGTCTTTTTTTTTGGATAGTAGCCTTGAAAAAAATGGACCATGACCTTTAACAGTATGCTCAAAGACGTTGGTAGGATGAGGACATGGAAAATAAGATGAAACTAAGGCGAAGATTTATAAAAAGGATTGGACCGAAGGGATCGAAGGATGGAAAATATGAATTGGATAATGGGTAGGGTATTGGAAGAATTGGGCTTCAGTGGACGGAAATGTTGACAAGATCAACATTGGCACACACCTTGAGGGGTGATGGACTGATGGAGGAAAAATGTATTTTGGATATTGAGATTTTGATGGAGAAAAGGCTATGGATTTTGGGACATAAGGGCCCAAAATGGATGAAGAAGGTGATGGAGGAATAGACTTGGAAGATTTGGATGGAGGAATAGCAATTTTGGATGCCAATTTTGATGTTTCTTTAGGCTTTTGTGCTTCAAGGAGCTTCTTAGGGATCCACATGGTTTTTGATTTTTCATGCTTTTGTGGTTCCTTGGAGTGCATTGCTTGCACAAGGGATTTAGGAACCCATATATATGTTGACTTTTTTTTTTGATTTTGCTCAGTGGGCCTTTGTGGCCTTTTGGATATTTCTTTTTCTTTATAGATCATATTGTTCTTTGTTTTGACATGTCGATTAGATTGGACATGTTGATCCTTGAATACATGTGGATTGCTAGACTTACGACTTTTATGCTTGGCATCCAAATTGCTTGGAAGAGGGAATGAATGTTGGTGTGGATGGGAATGATATGGAGGCATGTGGGATGGATGGAAGGTTCTCCAATATGTGTGCCTTTGCTGATGTTGCATAGGAGATGGAGGGATATAGGGACCTAGAATGGATGGAAGCGATGATGGGGAAGGTGGACATTTGGATTTTGACTTTGAAGGGATACCAATGCCTTGAGTGTGAGCTCTGTAGCCATGACCATTAGTATATTCTTTGATATGGAGGGGTTCTTGCTCATGAAGATCTACTCCTTTGCCTTTATGAATATCTTGACTTGTAGGATACTCTTTTCTTTGGGAAGAAGATGCGAGTCCATTATGAGGTGGATATGATATGAGAGAAATAATGAGATCTTGAAGTGGATCGGATTGCATCAAAGTGGAAGAACCCATTGTTAATGTCGAGGGTTCATGAACATCTTGCACTGACACGTTAGAATCATGAGGGGGATTAGGATCATGAGGGGGATTAGGATCATGTAGTGGGCATGGTTCAATGATAGGCTCTTCAAGAGATGGAATGGGAGAAATAATGGGATCATCAAAAGAAATGAGATTAGGACAAGGAGATGGAGGAACAAGTGGATCTTGTGGAGGATCTGAAGGAATGATTTGATCTTGACAAGGAGGAAGATCATTGGAAAGGATGTAAGGGATATCTTGATCTTTCTTAGAAAGTGGAATGTCAATGGGATTTGAAAGGACATTGTGTTTGTGAAATGGAAGGGGATCATTTGGGATTGGATGGACTAAGATGTCTTGATCTTGCTCGGAGAATGGAGTGTCAATAGGACTTGAAAAGGTGTTGTTCTCTTGGATAGAATGGATAGTGATAGGAGGATCATTATGAATGTGTGGGAAGATGGGGTCCTGGTCAACAATTGGATGGGATGATAAGGTTTTGGGATCTTGATCTTGATCTGTTTCAAGACACATTTCTTCATGCTCTAAACTATCCTCTTGACATGGAGTTGGACTTTGAATATGCATGGGGGATTTTGGCAAGGGATTAATGCTTTGGCATGAAGGAAAGGCAATTTGAACATTTGTAAGATCAGACATTCCAATCGTAAAGCTTTCTTGCATCTTAGATTTGGGTCCACTTTTTGGTATTCGAGGAATCACTTCTTGTTGAGGGACACCTGTCATCAACATTTGTGTGGCCTTCATTTGATCTGGTGTTAAAGGTGTTGCATTAAACAATGGATTGTTTATTATTTTGAATGTGGACTTTTGAGGAATAGTCACTGTCAATGCCTTTGAAGCACGTTTACTCATCAAGGTGGGTTGGGTTTCTTGTTGCACATGTTCTTCATTTGGATGCGGAGAGAAACTTAACAACTCACCGCCTTGTTGTTTTTGCACATTAATTTGCTTACTTGAGGAGGTCACATTACTCATCATGTCAAGATATTTTTGTGGGAACCTCTTAAAGACCTTATTCAAGAATTTATCCATCTTTTTTGTCAACTTTGGATCCTTAAGGAACATAACAACATCATCAGAGACATCGAAATCTGATGAAGAATCTAGTAAAATATTTGGATTTGTTTCTTGCTGAATGCCTTGATCTGAACCAAATCCATGTGAGAGAGTTTGTTCTTCATACAATGTTTGTATTTCATGTTGCAAATTTGGTTGATCCCAATTAAAAGGTGCACTTCCTCTTGGAGTTGGTGGAACACTCCCATGTCCTGGTTTCATGGGTACAAATACTGGCTCATATAATGGAGGTGGTCCAAGTTGAACCGTTCCATATGGTGGTAGAGATGTGTTTAATGAACCTTCAACTTGCACTGTTTGACTAGTTTGAAACTGCGAATTTACTATGTTATCCATGGATTGATACATTGGTTCACTCATCTTCTTAGATCTTGATCTTGTCTCAACAGGCATGTCACTTATGCAAATGCAATTTTTTGGAATTTTTCAAAGACAATATATGATATGTAACTAAATGCAAACTAAATATATGAAAATGCAATCTATGTTTTTGGTTGTTTTTGAAGATTTTGACAAACTTTTGAATGCAAATCTAAAAGAGACCCTTAGGAAATTGAAATGATATCTAGACCTCAAAGGACAAAAGGACTTAATTGACAAAGGACAAGATGACAACGTCTCCCCTATGCGCTTGGATACTAAGCTAGGTTTGACGAAATGATATTGATGACAAAAGGACAAAAGACTTTGATGAGGTCTAGACTTCCTAACAATGACTTAGGGTTTATTAAAGATTTGGATTACTCAAGGATGACAAGACCTAGGTTTGACACTATATGCAAAAGGACAATTAATATGCAAATGATCTTAATATGATATGACAATGACTTAGGCTTAATGAAGAGACGTAGGGTATGCAAATATGAATGTATGACAATGATATTACTCTAATGCAAGAGGACATATGCAAAATGGATAACTCTTATTGATATGCAAAGGAGTATGACTTAGATGAAACTTAACCTTGACAATGATCTTGCAAAATGCAAACCTAGGATGCACCTAAATCTAAGTGACATGAATGTTGAGACAAGATTTTGACAAATGTTTGACAACCATGTTTTAGGAAGATGATCTTTGAATCTTGTTGATTTTTTGTTGGATGAATGTCTCTTGTGTTTAATCTTGTTTTGATCAATGTGTTTTGCTTTTGAAATGGGATAACATTCAACTTTTGACAATCAAAGAATACAAGATGTTACAACTTAGACTCAAGGCAATCATGCTCATTTCCACATTCCTTATGGTAGGCAAAGACATTAGGTACTTGAGAGGTAGACTCATTATGAGATTCAAGGAGAATACATAGATGCTTGACCCCACGGGCTCCCCTCCACGGCACTCACTTCTCAGGGCAGCCAAGCATCAGTCCCCATGGAATCTCCCCATGGCGAACTTAGTATCTCTTCCAAGTATCCGAACTTGTCCTTCTCAAGCAACTAGAAGGGTTTTTGGCCTCTAAAAACAAGGTGTGTAGTAAGGATTTCTGTTAAGCATTACTCCTTGATGTCATGCAAGCATGATTGAGACATTAAGCCCATCAAGATACCAAACAAATGTAGTCGCGCAAGCACGATTTAGACCAAGAGGCCCTACTTAGATGTTGATATGAGAAAGAGTTCAAGGGTCATCACTTCCCAAGTAACTGCAATTCCCACGTAACACTTCCTTCAAAGCTTTCGCTCATCAGGTATTTTTTTATAGTGAGTTAGAATGCCAAGGAATTCTAGTCGTACTCACTTTGGGTCATCCCCTTCTCACGATTATCACTTGCTTGCTAAAGCAAAGTGGTCGGGAAGGCAGGCCCTCTAATGGAGACAAACAATCAACAACACAAGCATGGTATCGAAGATCTGGATTTCTAATCACCCTATGAAGGATGAGAGCATACTCTCCTACTCCAATGTCATACTTAACAAACAAAGAAAACAAAGGTTCATTTCCACCTATTTATAAATCACTAAGTGCCTAATTAAAAATCTCAAACACACAATTTGGTTGTTTCTCCAAGGCAACCTGCAAAACACATGTCAGAAGTTTGATTTGTTGTCTTTGACCATCGAATCTGCATAACACATGTTAGTAGTTTGATTTTTAGTCTTTGTCATGCGTATGCCAAGATCCTGCACAAATAATTAGTACCAAAATCCAAAGCACAGATGATCTGATTTATGAAAACTATCAAAATTTCAGTCCACTTTGAGAAGGCATAACTTTCTCATCCTAGCTCCGAATTACAAACCATTTGATGCGTTGGAAAGGTATTCAAATAATCTAGAACCAAATTTTGGAAACATCAATGATATCTCATCATGTTTCCGGGCACCATATTTGTCCACAAATGCACCGAAGACCCTCAAAATTGCAATTTACTAAAACATATAAAAATTTTCAAGTAAAAACTACATTTTTCACCTCTGATCTGGACTTTACACAGGCGCAGAAGTCAGGACACAAGCGCAGGATGTCTAAAACAGGCACAGAATGTTTCAACACAGGCGCAAGATGTTTCAACACAGGCGCAGAATGCTTCACACAGGCACAGGAGTGTCCAGAATGCACTGCACGGCCCTGTCTTTGAGTTTTTGACCTGCAAATCAACTTAGAAGCACTCCAAAACACAGTAAGATGGTTAGAAGGTTAGTATTCACGTCGGGTTCACCAGTTAATGTAGCATCGGAATTAGGAATCATCAAAGCAATATATAAAAGGACATATTATTCATTATTAGCTCAATCACACATTGCAATGATCTAATCCTAAGCACACTCAATAGAGATATGAAAACAAAGCATTCAAAACACAAATATCATGCAAACTAGATGACAATTTGGATGCTTCTTCCATGCGGCTCCATTGTTGTTCTTTCCTCTTCAATGGGTTTGTGGATCTCACCTACAAGTGCTCACACAATTGAAAGCAAGATTGATGAAAAGCTCAAGAGTACTAGAAGCGTAAGTTCAATAGTTTGATATGAATTCGGATTATTAATTAAGGATCAAGGGATTTGAGTGAAGAAATTCATCCAATTTATAGATAAATTGAAGAAAAAGATCAAATTAGCATGAAATGGATATTAGAGGCAATTGATTTCAAAATGGGAAAATTGAATGGAAAAAGGAAGGTTATGACACCTTCTATGTCATAAATTATGACATATTGCCAATGCAAAGCTTAGAGGACTAGAACCTTATGACATCTTGCTATGTCAAGAGTATGACGCACGAAACACAAAAATAGGAAGCACTAAAGACAATTTAATTAGGTGGAAATTAAATTTGACAAATTAGAAAATAGGTGGAAATTAGGAATTAGGAAATAATGAAAATAGGAATTAGGAAATAATGAAATTAGGTAAATTAATTAATAATTTGTCATTTATTAATTAATTTACAAAGAGGAATAATTAGCCAATTAAATGAACATTTAATTGTAATGAGAAGACTTAGGATAAATAAACAATTTATTAATCCTAAAGGAAGAAATGACACACACAAGGTTAAATGATTAAATCACGAAACCCTAGAAGATGAATTAGGTCTTGATGAAAGATAATTGACTCAATTCGATTTGATTTTGGATTTAACAAAGGACCAATGTGACAAATGATTTAATTGATAAAATGCACCGAGGAACAATGACAAATTGATCCAAATTGACACGATTGAGAAGGACGACGATCGATGACAAATTGATCGCAAGATGACAAGATTGACAAGGACAAAGATCGACCAAAATCATGACTGAATGTTGTCGACAAGACCAAATTCAAAAGCGAGACAACTGAAGAATGTAGAAGAAAGACTCGATGCTCGCAAATGATAAAGATCAAGTGCGTGACATAGGAGAAATGTTAATGCGACGCAAAAACCTAAAATGAGGCAATGCGCAAATGTTAAAGTATGACTCTGCAAGCGTTGACCATTTTTGGGTGTCTATAGTCTCATCACAAACAGGTTAGTTGCAGACAATCATGTTATATATATAAAAAAAAAATTGATACAAAAATAATTTAACAATTAGACATAGGTTGCAAGATAGTGATCATTCATATTAAAGATTGTTAGATCACATCGATATGGGTAGTAAGTTGTGTTATGCTAGATAGCCATATGATAAGGCAGCATGTGACTGCTACAAACAATGTTGTAGGAAAACCATATAAAAGATTAATGATTAATAAGATAGTGGTTTGGCCCCCACAAAAGCAATAGGTAAAAGATACAATAAAAGATTATGATAAATATGGTATTGAGACAAAATATGATATGTGCAAATATGCAAATATGGTAGCCCCCCCTTAGAATGATATGCATTGCAAAAAGGGAACATGAGTCATTCTAAGGAGAATAGATTTTGTGTCATGTCAATATAGATAGATGTTTCCATGAAACGCCACCTTGCATGTTCATATGACACATGATACACAACATCAACAAAAAACACATAGAGACATGGGGATCCAATTATTTAGTGTTAGAAGAACTCACAATAGTGAAAGTAGATAATGCATATATCTACATATGAGTTACTCGTCATGGTCTTCAATTTTTTAGAAAGACACATGAAGACAAAGATAAAATAAAAATTTGGGTCAACATGAAAGAAGGTTTGAATGCCTCCAATGCTTTGCATCATCCCTAAATGTCGAAAGTCAAGATATGACAAATAGAAGAAAGATGATTAACAAATAGAGGAAGGGCATGACAAATAATCCCTTGTTTCCAAGCACTTGCAGAGTAACTTGAGTCCTTCAGGAGACCCCCTCTTTCCAAGTACCTACAAAGTAACTTGGGTCCTTCAAGAGAGCACAAAAATGTAAAGACAAGCATGAGGCAACACAAATATGAAAGCTCTAATCTACAATATAAGAAGAGTATCATCCTAGTAATTCACCCCCCATCAGATCATCATCCTCCCAATCTTGATCATATGGGGAGGGAGGACAAGCCCAAAGAGGGACAATTGCTAGGGCGATACTAGGTGCCTCACCAAAAACAAGAGCCAAGAAAGATGCAACCTCAAAATTCTCATCCAAGATCTCCTGAGAGGAAAGAGTTAATGACTATGTGACGATTGTAGACAACTTCGAGATGTCCTCTAAAGAGACAAACAAATGTCCTCCATAGAAGAGGTAGGTGACTCAAATCAATGCAACAAAATAGGAGCCATATTGTCGGCCTCTAAAAGAGGGGCAGTGAAAAACTTCAAAGAAGGTAGAGCCTCCTCAATGACACACACAAAAGAAGGAAAATAAGAAAACAAAGAAGTTATCAAAACTGATTTATGACGATAAAACTTAAGAACAAGGCATTGTTAAAATTTCTCTTTGGCTTTTGCAATTGCGAAGCAAGAGGATTAGACAATGTTGCATGAGACAACTTGTGTATACAGCATGTCAATGGGCTGGGAGAACGGAGGTATATTAGGAAAGGAGGTGATGAGGAGAGGCTCCAAGGAGGGAGAAATGAAAACCTATACCCATTTAGGGTGAGGCTCATTCACGGTCCTTGGAGTGGCAAGCAACAACATGAGAGATGGAGCGAATGCAAGTGTAGAATTAATAGTACAAGCAACAAGAGCGGAAGCAAGCACAAATATTGTAGGAGAAAGGGTGGACACTGATGATTCAAACTTAGCCTTCAAGGCAACCTCATGTTCTTGGGCCATCGTATGTCGATGACGCTTACACTAACATGCAAGTTGGTTCCAGCGTAGATGGGGACTAGGAAGAGAAGTCTAAGAAATTCTATCATCCTACTCTATAGCGGAGGCCATTGGTGTAATTTTTTGCAAAGAAGAAGGACCAATTCATGAGGTAGGAGGTGCCACTATAGTAGGTTTTGTAGGCTCAATCATAGATACCCTTCCCCATTTTTGTCTAGGACCATCCAAAGGAACAAGGGGAACCCTCAGAGACTAAGAAACAGGAGCCAAAGGTGAAGGAAGAGAATAAGAGAAATGCCTACCCTTACCATAGCAAGCAAGACAAGTGATAACAACAAGGATTAGGAGCAAGGATTAGGAGCACAAATAGAGGGCAATCTTAAGATGTCAACAACATGCATACCTTTCCCTTGTCTATGCTAGGTACAAACATACGAACAAAAGGCATCACTAGAGATTGCTTGGTCTTTTGTTGATGGGGAGGTCTACCCTAAGAAATAGGTATTTCCTTAGCCCTTGATGAAGAAGGGGTAGAAGACACAACCCATTGTTGTACAAGAGTAGACAACGAAGGAGGAGCAAAAATTGATGCAGAAGAAGCTTAAGAAAACATAGGTTGAACTGACTTAGGTGCCAACTCCCCAATCTTATACTTATAATAATCTTTGTATAATAATTCACCACGGGGAAGCATAGGCATAATCAGAGCAGGCCAAAAATTATCCAATGAAAAGCCCCCATGAGCCAAAGTGGCTAGTATCTAGTGTCCTAGACAATGTCCACTATACCCTCATGAAGAAAACTCAAACACTTATGCACAAATGAGGGGACCACATCCATGGAAATCAACCAAGAGATACCTAACTTGACACAAAATAAATCTAACTCAAGAATAACAACGAATGTGCTCAACACCGCCTTGGGTCCCACAAGTATTGTCAAGGTGGTGCAACTAGAAGGAGGAATAGATAGCCCATCATGTATCTAAATAGTATCATGACACTCATCATATCTCATCCTATGTAGACCAATAATAAACAAAGCCTCCTCCATGATAATATTGACTCTACACGAAGGGTTAATCATTACACATATAATAGTGTGACCATTTAACTTTGTAGGGATATACAAAGGAGCGGGATCCTCACAATAAGGAGCATCCAAAGGTGTGAAAGATATATCATAAGATTTCCTCCTTTGGCTAGGGGGTGACATCGGATAATAGTAACCATATTCACATAAGGGCCACTACTCGATGCAAGATCTGATGATGCAAAGATGAAGTTAGACAAATACGGTGAAAAAGAATCGGTATAGATCTAGAGCTCACTATTCATCCTATCAATAGACTTGTTAGATTTTTGTTTCCGATCACCAACCCAAATAGAACAATTATTTATATGGTCGTGGACTATATGTCACAGACGTATATAGCTCTCGGTGTCATGACCAGGCACATGATGATACTAACAGAATTTGGATCCATCATACCAATGTGGTATTTTCGAGTAGCATTCTAATCTCAAGAAGGGTCAAAATATTATCCTTTAATAATTTATGTAATATGCTTAGATAGTAATTAGATAATTTGGTAAAGACCCAATTATATTGTAGTTCTCTCAATTGCATGAGGTACAGTGATAACATTCACCACAACTTCATTCTTCTAGACCCACTTGAATAAGACACACCCCTAAAGACATCAACACAAGACTTCAAACAAGAATCTCCAAATTGAGTCAATGTATGTTGATAATTAATGAGTGCAGACCAAAGATTGGTGAAATTTGAATATCGATTAAAAGAGAGCTTTCCCCTCAATGTTGGTTGCATATTTCTAATGAACATCATTGAAGATCACTATCTAGTAGGAAAATGGGATCTTGGTAGATATAGACCAGTAACGAGAGATAAAATCTACAACCTTCTCATTTGTCTTTTGTTTAGAATGAAGAAGGTCAACTATAGTGACCTTGCTACCAATGTTTACTTGAAACCTCTTGATAAATACATGCATAAGTTGATCGAAGTTATGAATACAATGATCTGGTATCAAATTGTAGCATTCTAATGCAATTCCCTTAACAAATCGGGAGAATAGTTCCAGTAGAGCAAAGTCCAAGTTATGATAATTGCTACACACAATCATGAAAGAATTAATATGCCCATGTGGATCTCCTTCTCCATTATACTGGTCAAATTTCAATGCCTCAACCCCTTGGGGAACAATGGTGTTTAGGATATTCAGTTCAAGTAAACTATGATAGTAATATATAGGAAGTGAATATTGGTTAGAAGTAGATGCAAGGTTGGTGAGGTGTTGTTGCAATTATCCCATGTTTTGCAAGATAGTATTCAGGATAGGATTGTTAAGTGGAGAAGGCAGAGGTAGGTTATGGATAGTGTAGACACCTAAAATTGTCATGTCTAATTAAATAAATATTTTATTTATTTAATTACTTTAGCCTAATTCTTCTATTAATTAAATAAATCTTTATTTATTTAATTAATTCATTTATCCTCTTCTAGTCTTAATTCTCATTTAAATAAATACATTTATTTATTTAAATTACCCTTTTCGTAAATTAAATAAATACTTTTATTTATTTAATTGATCCTACTTCTTCTATTAATTAAATAAATCTTTATTTATTTAATTAATTCATTAACCTTTTCTACCCATGACACATGTCATTCATCTCTTAATTCATACACTACCTACTCTCTCATTATTTTATTATTTCTTTTACCTACCCTCTAATCATAGCCAACCATTTATCTTTTACACCTCTCAATCTTATCCCTCCATTTCTTACAGTGTCTTCTATATAAGGAGATGCTCCCTTCATTATCAACCCCTGGACATATACATTCTAATCAAGCATCCTAGCATTCGAACTTTCATATGCAATCAAGCCTACTTGCAACCACATTTCCGTTCTTTGTTGAGCTCTTGTGCACATATAAAATCTGAGAGCAAATATATCAAACAAGATCAATGGAGATCCAAACCCTATTGGACAGTGATGGTATAATCTTTGTGATTTCATTTGATTTGCATTGTCTTAGGTAATCTTCATATGTTATAGTGGATCTTTGTTATTGTTAGGCTAGGGTTTTGTGGTTGAATTCATTTAGTCTTTCAATATTGTTGTTTCCACTTTCACCATAAAAATTTTGGCATGCCCGGTGGGACATGGATTTTTGTTAGATCTGTGTTTTTTGCAGGTTTTTCTAAGCCTATATTGTTGTTTTGTAAAACAATTTGGAGAATAACCTTGTGCAACTAGGGTTTTGGACACAAAATCAAGATCTTGGAGAGATTTGATCTAATCTCACAAACTAATAGGATTTTTTGTACCAAATTTTGTTTGCAAGTTGAAGACTGTATTAAGAGCTCTCAATCCAAAATTCAGAATTTTTGGAGCACATTTACATTTTCCATGATTTTTTTATGATTTTTCATAAAAAAATAATTTTGAGAGCAAATTAGCAAATTTTTCAGATTTTCTTATATTTTTGGAAAGCTCTTTGACTTATACACATGATCTATTCTTTGTGATTTTAATTTTGATGCAAAATATTTTCCTAAAAATCGGATCTTTAAAAATTAGGGTTTTTCATTATTTTGATTAGATCTCACAAACGGCTTTGAATTTTTGCATCAACTTTGTTTTGCGGCTTAGGAAAAATATCAGAAGTGTTTAGTAAAAAGTTCAGATTTTTTGGATCAATTTTGCATTTTATATGAATTTTTTATGAGTTTTCATAAAAAATTAATTTTGAGAGAAAATTAGTGAATGTTTCATATTTTCTTACATTTTTGGAAATATCTCAGAATTATACACAGTATCTATTCTTTGTGATTTTAAATTTGATGCAAAATCATTGCTGAAAAATTGGATCTTTGAAAATTAGGGTTTTTCATTATTTTGCTCATATCTCACAAACTACTTGGAAATTTTGCAAGAGTGTTTTTATGTAGGTTTGGAAGGTCATCAAGAGTGTCCAATAAAAATTTCAGATTTTGTGGATCCATTTTGCATTTTATATGAATTTTTTATGATTTTTCATAAAAAATTAATTTTTGGAGCAAATTAGCAAATTTTTTGGATTTTCTTACATTTCTGGAAATTAATTGAAATTTTACAGGTGGTCTTTTTTTGTGATGAATCAGATCTTTGAATTGGTCAAAAAATCGCATTGTTGAAGGCCCCTATTTCATAAAGTCTTTTGGATCTAAAATTTACCTAACTTGTGTGCTTGCAGGAAGGGGGGATCATTTGAAACAATCCAAACTACTAATAGATCTTTGTTGCAGGACCTTGGCAAGGGTTTTTGATCTTTCATTGTGTGCCTTGTTTTCATATATTAGCAAACACTTCAATTGGTGCACTAAAATTGAACCAGTGTCCTTTGTGTCTTGGGCAATAGGCTCTTTTTGTTTCATCTTTAGAGGGCCTATCTCCCCGTGTGGTCATTAGGACTACTAGTGAGGAGAGAACGACCCAAGTGGTAGCGAGGAAAACCCACCTCTTTCGAACCACTATAAACAACTGTATTCATGGTGAAAACTATGGATAATGTGTGCTGATTAGTTCATACTGACACTATGTCTCCCCATAAACCCATTTGATCAAATTTATTTGATCAGTTGTAGGGCGTAACCCCTACCAACTGGGAGCCTTCTATATTTACAGAGCTGAAAGTGCCGCATGTATGGCCACACGAGCGGATGCCCTTACTAGCACCTTTTTGTTTTAGAAGCCAAAATCCTTCTAGTTGTTGGGGCAAGAGGTTGGACCTTTGAAGCGGACCACACACATACGGTTCTTAGTAGAGATACAAAGTTTGTCACGGGGAGTTTTCGTGGGGACTGATGCTTGGCTGCCTCGAGAAGTAAGTGTCGAGGGTGGAGCCAGTGGGGTCAAGCATCTAAGTATCCGCTCTGAATAGCATAGCCTCATGTGGGATCAACAACTATTGTCCTAGCCAACCATAAGAATTGTGCTTGTCTTATTTTGAACAATCAAACATTCAAGATCAAACATCAAAACATTGTGTCTTTTGTGTCTTCAAGTGTATGCAAAACATTTTTACATCAAACAACACACTTTTCTTTGAGTCATTTTGAGTCTAAACACTTGCAAACATTGAGTTCTCATCAACCTTGTGTCATCTTGTCATGAAAAAATAGTCAAAAATTCAGATTTGGTCACAACAAACAACTTCACAAATTGGAAAAATTTATAGTCCAACAAACAAGAGCAGTCAGTTTTAGAATTCTTGAGCTTCCTAGGTTATCTCTCTGGGTTTTCATCTAGCATTCAGCCTATTTTTGGGTCTCACAAAGTCTATCATTGCTTTACACCTTACATAACATTCACATTTGTCTAAACTTGAGTCAAAAGGTCACTTGCTTGTCCTCATCTTGCTTTGTCAACACACTACATACAACAACATTTTGCTAAGTGGTCCCTCTTCAAGGTCTATCACCTTTGGGTCTCATTTGGTCTTACTTAGAGTCAAGGTCAACTTACCTCATCAAGAGAAACTATCATCTCTTTGGAAGCCACGCCTACTATACTACATACATACTTGGTCTTACACTTTGGACATTGCAAGTACACTTCAGATTCATTTACATTCCATCCAACTCTTGGTCTTCCATACTCTTTCCATTTTCGTCTAGTCTCAAACATCTTGGTCAATACCTAGTTCATGGTTGAAACTCGTTCCCAAAAATCTAGGAGAGAAACTAAAGAGGCTCAAGAGTCTGCAAACATGAATGCCTATGAGTATGATAATGATGTATTTTTCAATTCTGATCATACCACATTACCTGACATGGATGCCTATAGAAACATTCCAAATGTTGAGAACATGGACACTACAAACAACAATGATACACACAATGACAATATGGACAACATTTCAGTACATTCAGTAGAAGTGGAAGACTCTATTATGGATCCCTGTTTCAATCGATTGGTTGAGGAAATAATGAGGAGAGATAGACAATACTTCTTACAAGTGATGGCACAAAGTGGATCCAAGATCCCCCATGATTTTGACATTTCTCAAATAATGGAAAATTGACCTTTGCAACAACCTCACCTCAACATGGATCAAAGGAGGCCTAATAGTGGAGGCAATAGAGGACCACATCTTGTGCCTGAATCACCATCATCTTTGTTTCAAAAACCAGAGGTCCCATACACACATGGTCAAGCATATGATACTCACCTTTGCAGACCATTATGGAAGTCTTATGCAAAAAAAAATACTCAATCACATACCAATGCTAAGGACCAACCACAAAAGCAATTGGATATCCAAAGGCATGATCAAAATTTGGACACAAGGAAACCCCGCGTCAAATTTGGGGGCAACACACTAGAACAAACTCATGACATTCCTATAGAGTATGGTATACATGGACAAAGCAGATATTTCGTTCCTCATCATGACTCTATACCAAGTGGTCCATATACGCAGCATCATTATAGGCCTCCTCCATATGAACATGTGTATGATCAATATCATCCATATATGCAACATGCTCCTCCACCCTGTGGCTCAAGCATGGGGTATGGTCCAAGAAGTCGGTCACCACCTAAGAACAATTTGGAACAGCAAATCAAGGACTTACAAAAGAAAATGAAGGACATAAATACACTGAAGCCAACTTACACAATGAGAGACATGTGTCCCTATCCATTTGACAAAAGCATTCCAATGCCTCCATTTCCTACACACTTTGTGACACCTAAGTTTGATAAGTATAGAGGCAAAGGAGATCCTAAGGCACATGTAAAGACAATTTTTCACAGCTTACATTGAGGTAGCAGCAGAAGAGACATATTTGATGAGATTATTCCCACAAAGCTTACATGATCAAGCTATGGAATGGTTCTCCCAACTCCCACCTAGAATTAAGTCATGGGGTGACTTAGCAGAGGCTTTTATCCAACATTTCTCATACAACATAGAGACAGACATATCAGTCACTGCTTTGTGCAACACCAAGCAAAAAGATGGAGAATCTTTTTCATCATTTTTACAAAGATGGAGAAATCTAGCCAGCAGATGGTCTTGTGAAATTCCACATAAACAAATGGTAGAAATGTTCACTCAGAATGTTAACAAAGACATCGGTTATGACCTAAGAAAAGCTTGTGTGTCCACCTTCAAAGATGTCATTGAAAAAAGCTTAGCAATAGAGATGGTCCTAATTGAACAAGGAGTCATTAAGATATTCAAGGAAAACAAAGATGACTTTAAAGAAAAAGATAAGCCAAGATTTTGGAATAAAAATAAGAACACAGTCAATGATGGTGTTGTCGATGCCAATATAGTGTGACCCAAAATCATTTTTTCGGGATCAAGCTCAACAAACAATCAAGTAAATACTCAAACAACTTCAAAATCACGAAGGAAGTACACCCCATTGGGAGAACCACTTGAATCAGTTTTCAAGAAGCTAGTGGCAAACAAAAAAATAACAATTCCAGATTTGCCTCCATATGAGCCAAAGGTTAAACCAAATTGGTGGAATGATGATGAGTATTGTGAATTTCATAAGAGAAAATGTCATAAGACAGGAAATTGTCATCGACTGAAGAACATCATACAAGATCTCATTGATAGAGGTGGCATTGAGATTGAAGGACACTCATCCAATCAAGAACATGAGATGTTTAAGGAACCATTCCCAAAACATGACAAGGGAAAAGCTAAAGCCACAGATGACCAAACCAACTATACCAGAGCATCCTATAACTATGATTCAACTATCAATCACATTTCAATGGACAATTATGTCTCTACCATTATCATCAAGGATAAAACGCCTGAGAATTCTACCCAAAGACCGAAGATCGTCTTGAAAGGAATTAGATCTTCTTCTGAACCAACCTTTGAATGTAATGTTACAACTCATTGAGGTGAATTCACTTTGCAATGTGCTCTAGCTAAAACCATCGCTTCCTCA
The DNA here is from genome assembly GCF_030272615.1 of Cryptomeria japonica. NCBI lineage: Eukaryota > Viridiplantae > Streptophyta > Pinopsida > Cupressales > Cupressaceae > Cryptomeria > Cryptomeria japonica. The sequence goes on from NC_081412.1 coordinate 222,442,611, forward strand.
TCAGCCAAACCTAAGTATGACCTTGTAGAACAATTAGGGAAGACACTTGCGCTTATCTCAATCCTTGAGCTCTTACGCATGTCCCCCGCACATAAATCCATTCTTGACAAAACTTTGAGAGACACTTCTATCCCCACTGACCTGAACATCGACCAATTTCAAGCCATGGTGGGATACCTTTCCATTCCACACTCCCTTACATTCTCAGAAGCTGACGACGCCTCTGTAAGACAACCACATAATGCACCTTTATACATTGAAGCCTTTCTACACAAGCATTGAATAAAACGAGTCCTGATAGATGGAGGAGTGGGTCAGAACATTTGTACGTTGAACACTATTAAACAATTGGGATATTCTAAAAAAGCTATGAATTCTACACATGCAATCACCATTAAAGCATATGATGATGAAGAGCGCTCATCCAAGGGCACGGTCACTTTACCTCTCAAAGTTGGGCCAGTTCTAAAAGATGTGGTTTATCAATTCCTAGACCTAGATCTCACATACAACATATTGCTAGGACGTCCATGGATTCATGAGATGAGCGCAGTACCCTCAACATATCATTGATGTATCAAGTTTCCACACAATGGAGTTGAAGTGACCGTCAAAGCTGATCCAAATCCATTTATATATTGCAACAATCTACGGCCTAGATCAGAAATAACAATCCCAGTCAATCGAGAAGCTATTCCTTCATCAGCATATGTGGATCCAGAATCATTGAAAGCGTCTACATCAAAACAAATAGAGCTCAAACAAAAATTCAAGGTTAAAGACCTAGGATGTGGTGAGTATATCTTTCATGTTGATCAACTCCCACTATCTGCTAAGGTATTCAGTCAGCAGGAACAATCTATAAACAATTTGCAATATCAAGGAATTGGGTATGAACCACCTAGTGTTGTGGCTACTAAGTCTGAATGCAAATCTCCTCTAGTGGTTCAAACACCTCTTGATATCAATAGTCCTAAGAGTGGTTCCAGCAAAGAATCTATTGAGTGTATCACTAGCCCTCTTGAGAACTCACATAGATTTACCATTTCATCCACTCATTCCATTTCCACTCTGCTCCTAGACTCAGATCAACAAGAATCAGAAAAACCCTTACTAATTGGGGATCAAAAATCAAGATATGAAAAGAAAAATCTAAACGTCAAAAATAAAGAAAAGTCCTTCAGTCTAAATCAAAATAAAAAGCTATTGGACTCTGCAAAAATCAAAGTCAAGGATAAAGATTCTATCAAAGAAAAAGAGCAAGAGATGATCTCCCCTAATATCAAAATAACTGGGGGCAAAAGTTCTAAAATTTCAAGTCAAAAGATCTTGTTGATCCTAAGTCTCCATCATGCTCTCCTACTTTCACTTCTTTTCACAATCATAAACCTTCATCACTCATCCACTTGTTTCGCACATCCTTTCCCTTCTGGCAATACATCATGGACCTTTAATGGAGCTTCCTCAAGGGACTTTGTTATCAAGGATGCCCAAACTTCTTTAGGTGCCACGCCTACAGGCCTTTGTAGTCCATGCGCTAGTAATTCTATCTCAGTTCCTTCATCAAGGAAGACAGTCACTCGAGCTACACATCATTCAATCAAGGAACAATGCAGCTACAATCATAAAGTGAAGCCTCATACATTTGAGGTGGGTGACTTAGTTCTCAAAGAAAATCCTAAAAGTCAGCAAGACAGAGAGAAGAAGGGCAAGTTCGAACCAAATTGGCTTGGTCCTTACATCATTATAGCAGCCTATGGATCCGATGCATATCAGCTCTCAACCACGGAGGGTGAACCTTTGGAGGATCCTATCAATAGCATGCACCTTCGCAGGTTTTACACATAGCTCTTCAGAATATCCTAATTCAAAAATACCAAAAAAAAAAAAAAAATCATAAACATAAAAAATTGTTACTTGGTGAGAACCTGGTAAACAGGCACCTTGTGACACAAAAAAAAATTGAAAAATAAAAAAAAGTAAATAGAAAAACATTTTGTCCAATGGTGAAAACCACTTCGATGGCGCCCTGGGCAAGTACCATGGTGAAAACCAGGTCACCAGCGCCATGCGTAGAGACATTGCTCCTCCCTCCTTTAGGATTCCATTTCATCCTTCACTTTGCACACACTCATAACCTATCCATCCACAATAAACCTCACCCATTCCCATCATGGCTTGTTATTGATCTACCCAAGATTGGTTAGCCATTCATAATAAACCTCCCTTTTCATCCCTTTCCATTCATAATAAATCATCTCCTATCTGTGGCTAAGGCAAATCCTATGTCTAGTAATGAGTGTGGAACTAAGAGCATCGCTTGTTCTGAGGAGTATAGTTTCTTCCAGTTTTCTTCAGTCTATCCACGCACAATCCACAATAAAGTAACATTGGCATCACCAGTCCGTAATAACGTTTCGTCTTCTCTGCAATAAAGTATTAGTTCCATGGATTCAGTCAGTTTCAGATGAGACACAACAGCACCAATGGGCTTCAACAAATCAAATCTTTCAACAAACTCAGACAACATTATGGTTCAGTGCTATCTATCCTTTTGTGAAAGTAAACATTGTGACCACAATCAAATAGACTTATGCAAGTGACAAGAGACACTAAACTTGAGGACTACAGTGGATGTTGGTGTCGAGTCTTAATTTTCTTTTGATTTTATCTTTTGGTGACATGTCTTTTAGCTTTTCTGGGATGTCTCTGACTAGAGATTATATCTCCAGGATGTCTTTGACTAGAAAGGCGAGGATGGGGTATCGTCACCTATTTTTCTTTAATGTATGTGGATTGTCTCTTAGTAATGCTATGACTCGTCCAAGGATATGAGGACACTGTGAGTCTAGTATGAACTAGGGTATTCCTTGTTTACAATTGTCTGATCTCCATGCAAATGGGTACAATGACTTTCTAGGTCGAACATATGCTTGGATTGTCATAACCTACTTGCCATAATAAAGCTCAATGATGATAACGCACAAGAAGCTCTTTCACTTTCATATCTTCTATCTTCCATCCCCCTTTCTTGATTGACTTCCATCATCCTTCTTGAGTCTGTATAGCCTGTTATCACGTGACTGAGTATAATGACACACCAAAAACATCTGCATTTCATGTAGTTTGCACCTGCATTACCACATATTATCATTTCATACATACATATAGATATCACAATTACATCACATCCTGCACACAACGCATGTTAGCACATTCTACATTCTCATCATATTCATCTGCATTTCATACATTTACATTCACATTCACATTGGCATAACATATAAAACATAAAAGAACAAAAATATTGCATTTCATTACGTACATATTTGCATCCATATCATAACCATCACATAGAAACATACATCATGAAACATCTCATCACATAGGTACACATGCATATAGCTGCCGCAAAGATGAATCATCTCATATATATCTCAAAATCATAAGTGTCATGATACAATGATGTCAAAATCATATGGCTAAAATCACCCAAAGGTGTCTACATCATCATACAAAATGGTACAAAACTAATACATAGGGAGCCCTCTAAGGCTATGATGAACTCCCTCCCTAGGAACTAACTCCCCATTGATCGGTATCCTCACAATCCTATAAACATCCTCCAAGGTGACTGTCATCTCACCCATCGGCAAATGGAAACATACAAGTCTTTGAGTGCCATCTCTCAACTAAAGCAGTCAACAGCCCCATGTTTTCCCAAAACTCAGGCACATACAAAATAAGTCGCAGCCCCATAGCCTGAACCGCTGCTCTCTCCTCAACTGTCAGCTCTGCTAGCAAGCTCTGCGTCGACAGGAATCTCTCCCATGACTCCAGCATAGGTAGGTACTCCTGCAATCAAGCAAATCAACTATGTCAGTTAAAGTGGCATTCATTGTTCATCACAAAATGTTGCTTATTACCCTAGTGCTTATATCTATCATATGGTGCTCTATCCTAGTGACACTCAGTGTTCATCACAAAGTGTTGTTGTTTATCCTAGTGGTACTCCCTGTTCATCACAAAGTACTACGTGTTTTTGCACTCCCTGTTCACCACAAAGTGTTGCTCATATTAGTACTCCCTGTTCATCACAAAGTACTATGTCTTGGTACTCCATGTTCATCACAAAGTGCCTCAATTTATCTTATCCTAGGGCCTCTGCTTGAGTGTATCCTCTTGAGTAGTTTCCTAATTGGAAACATGTGTTCTATCACAGAATTGTCAATCCTAGCCCTATCTGCTATTCTGGTCTTCCCTAAAGGACCTGCTTGAGTGTATCCTCTCAGCAGCTTATCCAATTGATAGTGTATGTTCATCACAGAATTGCCAATTTGGCCTAGAAGACATAAATGCTTCTTCATGATATAAACGCGCTTACATATTTCACAAACGTGCCTGCTCTGCACAGATGCGCCTGAAATACACAGACATGCCTATGCTCTGCACAGACGCGCCTGCACAACACAGACGCGCTCGCATTTGACATAGATGCCTTTTCCTTCATAGACGCGCCTGGCACAAACACAGATGGGCCTAGCCTACCCAGACACACCTAGCACCAACACAGATGCACCTTAACATTTTTTGACCTTGTTTGACGTATTCTAAAATGCATTAAATGTGCCACCTAACATGCATTAATGACAGCATTTATTGCGACAAAATACAAGGAGGTTTTGCGGTACTTACCAGGTCTCCTGCATCTGCTGGCCTTTGAAATCGGCAAACGCGATCGAATCTATGTACCAAAGCCATCACTGCTGACTGTTGCTGCTCTATTCTCTCTTTGCACTCTGATCTCTTGGATGTGTGGATGAAAATGAGGATGTATTCCCCTCGTGGCTATCTTATAGACTGCCCTAGCCCTAGCCATAGCCCTTGTTTCCCGAGTTAGTCTTCATTATCCCGTGATTGTCACTCTATCCTATCTAGCCAGTCCATTCTACCCTTTCTTTCTTATCGAGAGATTGTCTGTGATATTTTCAGACAATTTCATCCAATCTCTCGAGGGGGCATATAATTCCCATCTTGGGGCAACTTTGTATCAGTTCATATTATCTTCTTTGAAACAACGCAACAAGCTGCATTGTCTCGAAGAGGGGCAAAATGTAGACACCTAAAATTGTCATGTCTAATTAAATAAATATTTTATTTATTTAATTACTTTAGCCTAATTCTTCTATTAATTAAATAAATCTTTATTTATTTAATTAATTCATTTATCCTCTTCTAGCCTTATTTCTCATTTAAATAAATACATTTATTTATTTAAATTACCCTTTTCCTAAATTAAATAAATACTTTTATTTATTTAATAGATCCTACTTCTTCTATTAATTAAATAAATCTTTATTTATTTAATTAATTCATTAACCTTTCTACCCATGACACGTCATTTATCTCTTAATTCATACACTACCTACCCTCTCATTATTTTATTATTTCTTTTACCTACCCTCTAATCATAGCCGACCATTTATCTTTTACACCTCTCAATCTTATCCCTCCATTTCTTATATTGTCTTCTATATAAGGAGATGATCCCTTCATTATCAACCCATGGACATATGCATTCTAATCAAGCATCCTAGCATTCAAACTTTCATATGTGATCAAGCCTACTTGCAACCACATTTTTGCTCTTTGTTGAGCTCTTGTGCACATATAAAATCTAAGAGCAAATATATCAAGAAAGATCAATGGAGATAGGAAGAATGGAGATCCAAACCCTATTGGACATGTGATGGTATAATCTTTGTGATTTCATTTGATTTGCATTGTCTTAGGTAATCTTCATATGTTATGGTGGATCTTTGTTATTGTTAGGCTAGGGTTTTGTGGTTGAATTCATTTAGTCTTTCAATATTGTTGTTTCCACTTTCACCATAAACAGATAGCAGTGGAGGCACAGGCACCAAAACCACCCCTAAGACAAGGGCCAATACTGACACCCACACCAATGCTAGAAAAAGTAGCTTGAACAGTACGAGTGACAATTGTGGAGCTAGTGGCAATGTCAATGCACCCCAAGGGAACCTAAGAAACATTGATACGCAAAATAGTGTCACCCGATAGAGGATCAGCAATAGGTCTAGCATCCACCATGTGGACTAACACTTTAGGAATAGCGATGCTGACTTGAGGGCCAACGACAATGATAGTCTTGGGTGTTTACCTCAGCAAGAGGAACGTGAGATTTGACAATCATGGATAATGTACTCAACACATCCAGACCCTTACTATCTGAGATAAGCATGTCTCTCAGATTGTGAATAACAGAACTGGCTTGAGAAAGTGCACCTTCTCAATCAAGGAACCCCTTGAAGTCCCTCAAGTTCTCCTCTAAATATTGAATCTAATCAAATGGAATTGTTAGTGTAAACTTATGATCAATAGTAAGAGGAGACCCTAGAGGACTATTCGTTAGAGAGTTGTTTTGTGAGCCAAATCTAGAAGAGCCACCTTTCATAATATTCTTAGGTAAGGGATGTGAAGCAAAAGGCTCATTAGGATCTGCAGTTCTCGGGAAAATCGAGCTAGGTCTTCTAGGACTGTAACGATCTAGGGGGGTACTTGATCTACACATTCTTCTCACAACAACCCTAGAGGGATTCCTAGTCGTAAAGCTCATAGACAAGCCTCACAACACTTCGTCAACTCCAAAAGTGTGCAAAAACGAACCCTACACAAGCAATTTATGTTTGAGAAAAATTGTATCAATATTTTGAAATAAACAACCACAAATAGGACGAGTTCAAGTTAGGTTCACCAAAATATAGAGTAAGAAAAGTGAATCACTACAAAAGGTGGTCAAACCTCTTGAGGACTCAGTAACCTCCTCTCCACTTAGAGAAAACTTCAAATTCCTCAAACCTCTAAGTTAACTCACTATATAATAAAATAAGGGCACAAAACTAGTTAATGCAAACTGATAAAAATGCTTAAACAACAAAAATTGAATGTAAAGGTCATAAAGATTGTCTGGTACACTTCGTGAGCTCTCTACCCAAGATGCATATGCAGGTCATGGACGACAGTAGGGCGCACTTGCATCCTATATGGACAAAGTGAAAAATCCAAATAAGAAATACAAAGATTACCAGACAAGGGTTTTGTGTAATTAATATGATGAAAATGACAACAAAAAGGTAATAACTAGTTGAAATAATATAATAGAAAAGCAACGAAGAATAAGAGAATCGTACAAACATCCAATGAAGAAATCTCTTTCTTCCAACGAACTTGCACACAACAAAAATGAGGATGAAAATGTTGGGGTTGTGTTTAAGAGGTTTGTCACACTCAAACCCTTGTTTTAGAGTTTCCACCTCCATAGACAACCAAGATAGATTGATGGATAAAACAATAATGCAAGAGTAGTAAAAGAGAATAACACACAGACAATATGCTTATGGAGTTATGATAATGAAAGATGCAACAAACAAGAGGGAAAAGAATCCCCTTCAAGACTACTATGCTAAAGCGAAGATGAGCACAAAACCGTCAAACACATGAAGATACAATAATGGTGATAGAATGATGAACAAGCATGGAGATGATGCATTAAAAACATTGATATGTCTACAAAAGTATGAGAGATTGTGTGGAGAGCTTCAAGATTTCCAAAGATCAATTAGAGACCCAAATGAATCGAAAAAGGTAAGATAAATAGCCTAGGACGGAATCTCAACGTCAATGGATGCAGAAGGAGGCATTACATTATCGGAAATAGCGGGTGTAACAATCTAATCGCTACTTTTAGACTACATTTTAGTGGGAAGATAGCGTGACACACAGTGTCTCCACGACGCGCAGGTGTCTCCAAGTCAGACAGTCAACACAACCATGAAAGAGGACAAAAATCATGACAAGGCAGGCCACGGAGGTTGGTGAGGTGGAAGCCAAGGGAATATTTCTTATTCAACTTTTTAAAAAGGCACTTATGTGACATGGAATTGCACGAGGTGCAATTTACGATGTTACAATTAATAAAATTAATATTAATAGTTAATATATACTTTATTATATTTACTAAGACATGTTTTTATATTAAATTTTGATAGATGGATAAAAATTATGCAATAATTTTTTCCTATTATGTTTGCAAACACACACAATATTTTAAACATTTAGAAAGATACTAGATAAAAAAAATTATCTCAATTTTCATTAGACCTTTGTTTTTTGAGTGGTACTATAATTCACAAAGCTATCAATTACACTTGTTTGTAATTGTTTGACAATTTTGAGTTAGTGTGTGAAAGAAATGTGCATATTTTTAAAACCTTGGAAATATCATCAAAGATACTATAATTTAAATTTATGAAAAAGAAGTAGCTTCCACTCATGATACATTTATGTGTTTTTTAATGCTTTTATATCTAAATGTGAATGTGAGGAAAAACATTGGTTTTATTCATTCTGGGATTACACCATAATATTCTTTTCATGGTATTAAATTACAATATGATTTCCTTTATTTTCAATTAGTATTCTTGTGTCTTCTCTCTTTTTGGAGCATCAAATTTTACTAATTCACGGGATTGCACCTAATCATTTTTTACCATTATCTCTAAAATAATAAGTTTTCCTTTATTTTCAATCAATATTCTTGCATATTTTCTTCTTTTGGAGCAAATTGCATCTCCTTGTGTTAGAGGCATAATTTTTTGTCATATTTAAAATTGTGGTGCCCTTCCCTGATTCATTCTTTATGATAGGATGTGATAGATACTTATGGAATTGTATGTGTCCCTGATGCTCCCTGCTTCTTGCTTCATTCTTTATATTGATGTTCTTTTTGATATGGGTGGATTCAATATGATTACTATGATGGCATTGATTCTTTACTCTGGATTAATGATTGAAGTTAAGGTTAGCATCAGCTTCATGATTATTCTCTATTTCGAAAATGTGGTTCATGTTCATTTCCTATGATGGTTTATCTTTATGAGACTTTGTTATGGTGTTAGAGTTAGATATATGCCATGTTAATGTTCATGTTATAATGGATTATGATTATGTTTCTTTATGAATAAGTTATGTTAGGTGATGCATATTATTATATGGTTACTAACCTATGTACTAACGGATCTAGTTAGATTATGAGATGTGACTTATTTTGATAGTTGAAATGTGTTGATATTTGATTCATGTGTTATGTGCATGTTCCTGATTATGGTGTGAGGAGATGATGTCTTATCACTCTCTTAGGAGAGACATATGATGTCACGATTTCCCTTCACCGATGTGCGTGTACATACTATATATATTATATTTGTATGTGTTCATTTGTGATGCAAGGTTGCAGGTAGAGGGCATAGACTCCACTTGGTTTCATGCATCAGAGTGTGCCTAAATAATCCTGACGGTGGTTGTGGGAGATAGCATATTGGCCCAACTGACCTAACCTATAACATTTTCTCTACATAAGGGAAATAATCCTAGTCATGTGTTTACCTAATCAAAATGCCATTAAGACAATATCCAATAACCCAAGTTGTGTATGTATGTGTATAAGCAAGTGATTATTTATCCTTGTCCTTTGTATTAATTGTTATTTATAAATATTAATCATATGGTTTGTATTTTTATTAATGAGTATATATATACATATTAGGTGCTTATTTTTATATGTATAATGTATCAATTCTCTTTTTATTAATATTTTTGGATGCATTTCTTGTGGTGGCTATTTTTTTAGGGAATTGTATTTATGTTGTAATTGTATTCTTATGTAATTGTGAGAAAGAGGATTTGAGGATTGGATTGTTGGCTTGGATTGGATTGTTGAAGGCCTTTGGATTACTAGATTTGATTGGAGATTGGTTTGCTTTGGTTGGAGTTGTTTGCAACATTTGTCTTGTTCAATTTCATTCTTGTTTACTCATGTTTGAGGTAGGTTTTCTCTGCTTTTCTCTTGTTTATTTGTAATGGAAATTAAAGTAATGATTTTAAATGTGTTTGATGTGTATGTTACTTCTATATTGAATTCTGGAAATGAGTTTGTATGGTTGTTTGTTTGATTGAGTAAAACAGTGATTTTCCCTTCACCATTGCATAGTTTTAAACGGGTAGTTTTGGAAATTGAAATCTTGTACTATCTTTATATTTCTATTTTCTTTGTTTCAATTATTTTTTATACATTAGACTCATCCTTCCCAAATGGGTCTTAATTAGATTTTGGAAATTGAGTCATTTTATAAGCCTATTGGATGGTCAAATTTTGGGTTTTCTCAAAACCCTATTTTTGCACAAGGGCGTAGTTTAGGCCTGCAAGGGCTCAATCAGACCATAAAAGGGCACAAATGAGGCCCACAAGGGCACAAATCAGACCTAAATGTGTGTAAATCAGATCATACAATTGTGCAAGTGTTGGGGATTGTGTTTTTTAGTTGATTTTGGGTCTTGGGTGTCTTTTGGGGGCTTAAGAGGCTAGGTATCAAGTTTTGGTCATGTTTGTCAATAAAATTATGATCAGATTGGTTGTATTGTCTTGATTATGGATGTATGTGGTTGCCTTACAGTCTTCTGCTATTGTCTCATTGTGTTCCTCTATTGGATTGAGGCCTATGGGCTCTAATGTTGAGATATTGATGCTCTATGGATACAATGTTGTTTCAAATCTCTATTATGAGATTGAAATGAATCATATTATGATGTTCATTTGATGATGATCCATATTTCATCTTTTTCTTATTCTTGAATTTTGGTAGGCATAGTGTCATAAGGGAGAGTGGATCTCCATGGGAGTCGGGATCCTAAGTGATTGTCGGGACAACCCATTGGGGAGTTGTTCTAACAAGTGGTAACCTTAATTAATGTACATAGGGGTTTCAGTAGTATTTCACATTAATCAAGATAAAGGTAATGCCCCACTCATGGCCTTGAGTGCTTGTTTAGGCTCAGTATGATATTGGGAAGGCCTAGAATGGCAAGATCAACTACCTTGTCCTCACGAAAGATATGTCAGTTCCACATGAGTCTTGTATGAGGCGTCGGGGTCGAGAAAGACTACCAGGATAACCCAAGATGGGTTCGGGGTCTATGGAGACTACCAGGATAACCCATACCAAGATTGTGATGACACTCTTCCCTTGTGAGCACTAGTGTCCTACTCTTGTGTTATATTTTTTGTAAGTCCTTTAGAGAAGCTTTTGTTGAGTTGTCATTGTTATGTTGTACATCTTTGTGTTCCTTTCTTGTAGTTGTTATCCTGTGGATGTAGGTAGTGACCTTGTATTTCTTTAGCCTTTCTTGTGTGAATGTGGGCCATATGTCTATCTCCAAGCATGGGGGGTGGTCCTTCAGGTTCCACATGATCGGGTGGTAGTTGCCTAATTTCATCAGGAATTTTGAACTTGTTCGTTGTGTGGATCGGCTTTCCTTCTCACTCAAGATGCTTCTCTTGGATATTGTTTAATTTCTAGATCAGAGGTAGATTTATGCATTCTTTATATTGTTGCTATGTTATATGGATATCAAATGTAATTGTAATTTTGAACAAACCTACAAGGCAGATGATGTAAACAATAATGTAATTATGATGTAATCTAAGTAAAATGATCTTGTAGGATTTATGATAGCTAGTTGTAATGTTGTTATTGTACAATATGGATAGAATATGTGTTAATCATTTATTACTCAAAGGAATTATAGGAACATTTGGATTTGGGTCCTAAAATGAACCTAGACTTAAATATTTAATTAATGCAATTAGTTTCTTATCATAGTGAAATTGAATGGAAATGAATCTTCTAGAATATGTTAACTTTCTCATTAATACTTATTTCATAATGAATGGTTAAATTGGTAATTATGTTAGATAGTTTCCATTCATGCTTTTATGAGTTGTTAAGTAACAATGTTAAGGAACCTAGGATGGTTTGGTTTTCTTTCTTTCCACTTGTGCATTTGAGTTCATAATGTTTTCTTTAGTAGAGTATTGCATTAGAATACACTTAAGACGTGTTTTTTTATTATATGTATATAACTTAGTTGAGTTAGTTAGGTTAGTTCCTCTGGGATTCTTTGGTGTGGCGTTACAGTAATCTTGTTGGAGAATACGAAACACTTCTATTACATCTAGAGTTATTGAAAATATAGTTTGACCTATTGTTTCACTCAAGTCAACTACACGATGGACTTCAAATTTACTCTTTAACTTTGTATAGATATGTTTCATTTTGCAAATTTTGATTGTTCAATTCAATAAATCCTAGAAAAAGTTGGAGAGAAAAAAGGGAAAAGTAAAACAATTGTCGTGCTTTTCTCTAGACTAATATATATTTATATTTTTAGACAAAGAAACTCTCCCTAATATATTTTTTTATTCATTTTTGTAGTACCAATATGTGGTCACGTGAGTACTTAAGCCACTAAGGATAAAATGCATACCTTCAGTGGTACACTTTTCGATTTTGTACCTTAAACTGTATAGACCCCATTCTCCCTCATACTAAGGTGTATCAAAGAGATTTGTTCACATTAAGTATTTTCTTATGGCTAGAATGTGATGTGGTCCTATTCCCAAGTTTTTGTATCTAACAATTTATCATAAATTCTTTGTAGTTCCCATTTGGGAAACTCAAATGACCAAAATTTTCACATATTGGAGTATTTCCTAGTAATTTTTGAAGTGCATATGTTTTGAATTCTATATTTTACTAGTATTAATGATCATTACTTCTATTAATTTCCAATAAAATGATTGTTCTAAGAATTCAAAAGCAACGTTGAACCCTACATGGGCGTTAGTTACTTAGCAAAGGTAAAACTTTGTGAATAAAAATAAAGTAGAGCTCAATGATATTGGAAAGAAATTCAAATATGAGAATAGATGTTATGAGATGCGAATTGACTAGTCTCTTTTATCTTGACTTAAATTTTCATTTGCATTGGCTATTTGAACCTTGGAAGATAGTGAAAGCACTAGAAAAAAAAAGTGGTAAATAGATTAAGCTCAAGCATCTTAAACTCAAATAAGTTAATCGTACTCGAGCCACAATATATCTCTCAAATTGAGAACTTCTCACTCAAGTCAAAAAAATTGTTCTATAGCTCATTTAGTGTGTTGCTAGTAAGGTTAATGATTAGTTGAACATTTATATAATTTCCAAGCTCGGAAATCTATGATTTATTTGTCTCTACACAAAAGACAATAGGAATTTCTAGGTGAAGCTTGCATACTCCCTACAGTTGATGTCATTTTTTATCTAGTACAAAGGGAAGATGATAAGTATATTTATATTGAAATCCTTGTTTCGGGTACTTCATTGGGTCATAAGCCCACTAGTGACTATTTTTATGCCAAAGGTACAAGAATCGATATAGGTACATGGCCTAAGCACCCAAGGGTAGAAATACCTAACCCTTGAGACCTACTTCTACCTCTTTAGTGAGACAAGAAAAGGAAAGCAAAAGGAGGTTAACAACATATTTTTGTAACTTCTATTCCATGGTTGAATGCAAAACCAAACATGTTAAATTAGGTTAGCAAAGCTTAAAGCCAAGTTCACAATATTTGAACTCGCTATTCCAAAACTTTCTTCAACTCTAAGTCATCATGTAAATTATTTTCTACAACATTGATCTTATAGAGATCATGCTAGATTTTAGATTCCAAGGTTATATGCCAAACAAAAAATATGGATTCTTTAATAGCAAGACTAGCAATATAGATGATATATTTGTGGAAAAATATTGCCCTACTTTTTTTTGGTGAAAGGGTCCATTTAGATTAAGAATAGCATACTTATAAATCTACATTTTCTATATTTAAATATGACTTATTCTCCATTCATTAAATTGTCTATTTTGTTAAGGCAAGACAATTATGTCTACATCTAATAATATTGTGATCCATAGTTGTGCAGATGATGTTGTTTTTTTCTACTAACATAATTTTAATATTGATAAAAGATGCATTGAAAGGCCCCACACCCTTGTATGATAGAATAGCCAATTGACAAATTAAACAACCCATCAAGATGAAACAAAGTGAGACACAATTGTGGTCAAGCTACTACACATAACAACCACCAAAAAAGTAGTATGGAACATTAGGCTCTATAGAGACAATGCTAGACCCAACCTTGTTCGATCTCAGACCATACACTCTAGCATGAGATTAGGAAATAGTTTTACGAAGACATTCCTTTCACCTTTGTACAATAGTTCCTTAAATATTATCATTTGAATCCTCAGAACAAGAAGCGAAGAGGATACCTCCAGAGAGGGGTCATCTATGTGCACAAAAAATGTGCAATGGAATGATATGGTGGTGTAGCCAAATGTCGAAGAGGTGATCAAGACTCTCCACTGGGAGTTGATGAAGTAGTAGCGATAGGACATGTTAGAGATGCATCAGTGCATGAGAACCAATACTAACCTAGTTTACCATGAAACTATGTTATTAAATAATAACTTCATGTTGTTGATCATGTATCCTATTTGGATGAAGAAAACACTTTGGATGACAAAGATTCTAGACCTTCAAGATAATTCAAATGAGAAGACATAGGGGAATTTCAATTCCTCTACCAATAGCTACACGACAACTTGGATAGTTGGCACAATAGGTGTTTTCAAGATCTTGTGAATTTAAAATGGGCTAATACTTTTCCTCAAAAAGTGTAGTATAGCACCATTCTCATAAATCCAACCCTGGTGATAGTGTAGATGTCAATTTTGTAGAGCACCCATTGTATTAGTATTTCAATGGGGGTTATGATCAACACAAATATAGATCATTTTAGTCTATCAAAGTTGATTATAAGCATGAAACCTTGGCGATAGTATATGTTAGTGTAAATGCCACTTGTGTTAGAAGTTTCACATATGTTTGCATCATCTAGTTTTGGGTGGCATGCTAAAGTTATTTATTCCAAGTTACTTTCCCAGGTGGGTTATATAGGTGAAGGCATTTGAAAGAATAAATAAGGGGATTTAATTCTCCTTTGTGATTGAGTTTTAACCTTCTAGGGTAGGTATCGACCACTCTACTTGCCTCGTTTCACATGATTCTTTGGACCGCCCTTATAACATCTATATAATTAGTCTCTTCATCATTAAACACAAAGAATTCCAACCCATTAATATGTAAGCACTCTTCTTTGTGGGATATATGTCCATGCCATATTTCTTTGTCTATCCAAAGTGTGAATGCGAACATACAAATTTCTTATAAGTGGATATAAGAACAATAAATAGAAATTCATGAATAATAACTAGAAACTCTACTTTTGCACCTTTCATGATGGATCATCCATTTTTTCCCAAACATATGGAGTTATCTCATGTTAGTTTATACTAAGTTTAGTTTTTTCTTCTTTTGAGGATCCTTTGCTTATACTAAGTTTAGTTTTTTCTTCTTTTGAGGGTCCTTTGCTCTAGTTTACATAGCATTCATCTTATGTTTGACACTTCTTAATAATATCTTGATTCTAAATGGTTGACACACTTTAGGACTAGTATTCATAAGTTCTTTTTGATGCTTTCTATTTGTACATGGATATTATCTTCATGGGTATCTTCTGAAGATCCTAATTTAGAATTAAGCATTTGTGTGGTTAAACAATTCATTTATTTTTAATGTTGGACCTTATGTTGATTATGCACAAGTAGCTAACATAACCTCCTTCTTAGGACCCTACACTCTTTCTCAACATAATCTCACGTTGATTATAGAATTATCGTTGAAAGGATGCAAATAGAAATTTAATAATGCGCTTTATTTTATTTCAAATTTTAACTGCTGAAAATCTTTGTACAATAACATATTTTTTAAACCAAGAGTTTCACAACCTCTTCGATGAATATCGCTTGTCTCAAACTGCCAATTAAGACAATGAATTGGATTAAAATTGGTTACCATATGGTTCTACTAAAAGACCTACTCTCTCACTTTCCATTCTAGGACTAACCAATTATTAATCATACCTTTTTAAGTCTTTTACTAATTGTTTTCTTATTTTTGGTCCTAACTTTAATAGTATCTCTAATAATGCATTTTTTTTGGGTTTGCGTTGGCCTTTTCTGTTTTAAGTTATTAAAACTTCTAATTTAGGTACCATGCGTCTGTTATTTTCTCACCATTTAATTTTTCATTGTATTTTAATTTTCTTGTACCTTAAACTGATTCCCACTTAAACATCTCGGAGTGCTTATCATTGAGCAATAACAACCTCTTGCGATAAGTCAGTCTAAATTCAACTTGGAAGAATTATGACAAACCAATTTCATAGCAATAGGAGGGACAATAAACCTCAAAACTCCCACTTCCTATCATATCATTATCACCAACAATAGTAGGTAACAATATGATACTTGGACGCATTATTCTCGAGTTCTGTAATTCCTCGTGAAATAAATCTGTTACATTTCAAACCGTTCGGACATAGGCATACCAGTATTTGATGGCAACAGTTCCGATGTTACCTAAAATCAATTAATAAATGAATCTCCCTTCTAGCCTTTGATGCACCCATCTGTTACCTCTATTTAAAAATTCTGAATAAGCTAGGTTTGTCAAAGAAATGAACGGTGAGGATTTAAGTGAATTTCATTGGGAAGTACCAACAGATAAAAATATCAGCCTGAAAATTTCTGCAAAACGTTGTCAAAGCCTATGTTTTGTATTTGAGACTATTTTATGAAAAACTGTGCAACCCAGATGCGTAGTTGGGCATTTCATGTATAGTTACTACAAGTGATGACAAACAAATTTCATATCTTCAGGGATTAAAGTTTGAATATTGGCTTAACATGAATTTTTTGAAAGCAATGTGATGAAAATCAGTATCACTAATATAGTAGTTACATTGTATGGGAGGACATGATCGAGTGTGACTGCTTCTATTGCCTTTTAGACTTGCAATGTTAGTTGCTTTGTGATTCTACTAGCTGAATATTATGCATGTCACAAAGTAGACTTGTCCTTAGCTTGTGCTTTCCCTAGCTGAATATCATGAATTTCACATAGTAGATTTTTCTCATAGTACTTCTTGACCCTGAATGTAAAATTTAAATCATTGCATCAATCATATTTAAATCCTTTGCACCCCTGAATTTCACTCACCATTAATGGGTCTGTATTCACTATCGAATAATCTTTGTCAAGCATTTCCTTGAGTTCAAAAGCAGTTAAACTATTCAAAAACCAGCCATGCTGCTAATTAATGGATTCCAGACAATACAACACACAGAAGCATGTTGGGCTATCAACAAGGCTCATATTTGGAGACATGAATCTAAGTGATAGGTGCAAGTTTGCATGCATGAAGATTTAAATTCACTAGTGTTCAGAAATTGCTGTATGATGAAAGATGTGATTTCTACATATGAATGAAATCATGACACATTCCTGAGCATCCAGTATAGTAGTATGATGGCTTGAAAAATCAGGCATCAGCACCTACCTGTAACACAACTGGGAAACCTTCTCAGAAACAAAAAATAGAAAGAGAAGGCAATCTGATTGAATTTGTTTCTCGCTGCTACCTTCATACAATTAGCTTACAAAGTTATACAAAAACACAAAAAGGCAGTAATCAGAAGTGTAGTGAAGTCATTAGTCTATTAGTGAAGGAGCAACTAGAAAGCAAAATGCCCGTGCTTGCAATAGATCACATTGTCTTTAAGTATTGCCTTCTTGTGAAAATAGACTCAAATCATGCTGCTTCCCTGTAAACAAATTTGATTGTAAATTGCCAGCCGAAGGAGGCACCTTGCAATTATCCAAATCCTCAGATGATCCAAGAGTGGAAGGTGGAGTGTATTCATTTTTGCTCTTCCATAAATCAAATAAATATCTTGAATACTAGACCCATGCAAAAATCACTGGAACTCCCACATGTTTAATTTAGTACCTTACATTGCATGATGCCTGCAGCTGTTGAG
Source organism: Cryptomeria japonica (assembly GCF_030272615.1). NCBI lineage: Eukaryota > Viridiplantae > Streptophyta > Pinopsida > Cupressales > Cupressaceae > Cryptomeria > Cryptomeria japonica. The sequence goes on from NC_081412.1 coordinate 222,460,515, forward strand.
AAGAGAAATGATGATGAAATTGCTGGCATGGGCATATGATACAAATGCAGGAAACTGTAATAGCATGGTTAGTCCACAGAAGGGTTGCATTTCATGCAGAACCTGAAGTGACATGACATGATAATGGATGATGTTTGCAATGTTTCAGGATCAGGTCTTGAAGCATTTGTTTTTTTTAGTGCTTTTCAACAAAAGGTACACTAAGAGGACCACCATAGAAAATAGATTCTCCAGTGTATAGAAGGTTTTCAGGTTCTGCACCTGAACTCTGAACAGATGAACTATTTGGATTTGGAATTGGCCTAGAAGTTGGTGAATGGAATGTGTGAACATTAGAGGAAGGTGACTCTAATCCATGAGGATTTGGAGATGAAAATGTTCTGTCATTGTTACCCTCCATGAAGCGTTTTTCTGAGAAAGGAGACATGGAAGTACCTACTAATCCTTGTCCCTGTGTGAGAAAGCTTGGACCAATTTCAGGTACACGTTCATTTCGACCTGAAACAGGAAAGGAAACATACCTTCCAGCTCCTTGGTCCCAGAAAACAGATGACCTATGATTCCCCCTTACTACTCTAGTTAGTTGGTTTGTATTCTCCTGCCCCATAATGTTATGTCGTGCCAGTCCATCATCCATACGATCAAAGGTTGATGTTCCATACACATCACTTCCAGAAGTTTTACCTAAATAAATTGAATGTTCTGGAGCAGAATTGTAAATTGGCAGTGTATCTCTTGCATTAAACATATTTGTTGATATGGTGGGCAAAGGTTCCCCATGGATCTGACTTCCAGAAATTGTTGGATGCACCCCACTTGCTGCACCATATCTGTGCTCTTGTGAGAGAGAACTTAGTGTGGCTAGTTCATTAATGTGACTAGGACTGCTGTAACTACTCATGCTTTGAGTTGCAGTTTCAATATCATCTTTGCTAGCTCGACTCGGAGGGTAGCTATATTTCAAAGGCGATTGAATTCGCTTATTTCTTGAATCCTTCTTTGCAGCCAAGTCAACACTCATACTGCTTCTGCTACTAGCATTCCCACTAGAACAATAATCAGCATCAGTCACTCCTCGTGGACCAATTGGACGTAAAATAGATGAAGACTCCCTAGCCTTTGCCCCTGCTCGCATAGCCTCATCAGGTTTCAATTTAGCCAACTTCCAAGCACTAATCCTAACAGGGTGCTTCTGTGTCCTGTTTGCAGCCCTATTTACAACAGCCACATCATCAGGATCAACAGTTGATGGCACTTGGCCAGGGCCCAAGTGTGGAATAATTTCATCCTGTTATTTACAACACATAATAAGTCAGTCTACTGATTACCCATATTTTAGAGAGGTAAGCAAGATGGAAGTGTTGAAAAATTTCAGCCTGTTATTTACAACACAATAAGTCAGTCTAGTAATTACCCATATTTTAGAGAGGTAAGCAAGATGTAGAGTTGGATACCTGATCAACAAAAATTCTGGGTGGTGTACACCATGCACCTTTATAATGTAGACCATGAGAACTTGCCCCACTTAAGCCAGTTGCAGTTGAGCTGGTCGGAGATGAAGGTATACTCTGAGGTTCACCTTCTGCAGAAATAGCTGTTGGCTCATTTTGTGACCTCATTGCCACAACATATTCATACGTTGTGATGCCCTTTACAAAATGATCTTATTAGAGGGGAATATTTCGTAACATAAACATTAAAACACATTAAAGAGAACCAAAACTATTTATAAGGGAAACTAACCTTTCTAATCAATATAATGTGAAAAAAGAAAAGCTCCCCCAGTGGTATTGAAGCAACCAATGCCACTGTTGTACATAATATCTGCACCAAAATTCAAACCAACATCCAAATTCAGCCAAAGTAGCAATTGGTTCAATAGATGCTTGCTCGAGGCACTGCCTACCATTATCCTATTTTTTATATCTTCAAGAAACTAGTAAATTGAAGTCCCCAATTCCTGATTAAACCCCTGCAATATTCAAGTTCTCAAGTGTACTGCATCCCCGGAATTTTTACACCGTATTGGGGAGAGGATGTTTTGAGGGCAGGAGGGAAACAGAATGTCCCCCCTACCCATTCGAAAAAAATGACATCCCCAGTACACCTACTCTAAGAAGGGGATGTTCCCCTATTTTGGGATCTGAGGGTTGGCCTACAATACTTGGTGTCCAAGTAACATCAGTATCCCCCCACACATCAATTTTAAATCAGTCAAAAAAATACATTGAAATCTAAAAAATGTAATCTACTCTCATATACTGGTCAAATTCATTTTTTTCGTTTTCATCATTTGTAATTTGCATTGTTACTATTTACTTTCGCAAGCAACAAGGAGGAAAATTGAAGAAGAAGAAGATATATTAATCACACTTGCAGATTTTCCTTGTTATTTTTCATTTGTAACTAGTTTTTCAACGAGTTTGACTCAAAAACTACACAGTTGAACCCTGATAGCAATATCATAGTTTTTTTCTTTTATTTTTTTCATTTCTGTTTTGTTTGCAAAAAGTAGATGATAGCCATAAGTCGGACACTAGATTACAGGTTCATCCCCTGCCATGCCCAGATCTGAGTCTCATTCCTGTCCGGTCCAGAATCAAGACTGATTCACAAGGGGATTCTGTCAAGGTACATGCAGGCAACAGTGAGTTTCCTGAGGATACCCATCAAGAACCCAGCAGAAAAAGAGATGCCCTTTCCTGAGCCCTCTGCAAATCATATTTAAAATTTTTTAAAAACCTCTAATTACAATGACATACAAATATGAATTGTGTGCCCTTCACAAACAGATTGGGGACATCATTGATTTTCCTCATTTTGTAGATGTGATGAGATGCATCATGAACATGGGCAACTTTCACATGCAGATTAAAGATGTTTTCAAGGTACTTCACAAAAATTGCACAAGCAAGAGGAATGATTAATCATGCCGTCACAGGCTCACAGCAGTGCTTAAGGGAAGCTCAAGCCCTCTAAACTTGATGAGTGAATTTGGAAGATTAAGATCAATTTTAAGGGTAATATTTCCTGGAATTTATCAATATGATGATGGCCAAGCGATTTAAGATTTTTTTAGAACTGTCGTAAATATCTTGCATGTATTTCCTTTGGGGAATTAAGTTACTGTATAAAACATTCAATCCATTTTAATATCGCATCAATTTTATGGTTTTTTTTTTTTTATATTCACTATCGTGGAATCTGGAGGTGTCCTCACCGAAGCGAGACTAATTCCCTAGTGTGTACGACCCTCTCACAAGGTAGCAACACACACACAGTTAACACAGCCGGGGACTCGAACTCAAGACCATGGGGAGCATACCCACGCCTTAAGTTGCAATCCACGACCGGGTGAGCTAGGGCCGAAGCCCTAATTTTATGGTTTTGAAGTATATACAATTACATATACAGACATTTAAAGATATAATGTATATTAATGGCATTTGAATCAAAGAAAAGTTTCATGTATTTATTATTTATATATATGTTTTTCATGTAGACAAACCCAGAAGGAAGCCAACAGCAAAAATCATTTTGGCAAATTCACATACCAAATTACAGATTTACATTCAGCCACCAAGTCACCCTTCCAAGTTTTCCTTTTTGACTATGAAACATACTCCCAAGTGGCCAAGCCCAAAACATTTCAAACACTTAAAAGCATGTTTCTCATAATCAATAGATTATTTCTGCATAGTATCCCCGACTTTAAATGAGATCTCTATAGGAAGACCCAAAGATAAGTACAACTATACCAAAATATGCCCATAAGTTAAGTGATAGTGCCTTGAGGCTTTAGGAGAAATGGAAACAAATTTACCTAAGGAGTTGCCAATGCTTTCCAAGGAGGGAAATCAAAGTACAAGAGCGAATTAATCAATCTAACCTAGAACGGAATAATCTTGAAATTTTTTGTTTAAGGATTAAAATTTAAAACCTGTGAACCAAGATTTTACAAAATGCACATGTTGTAAAATCTATAGCACATGGACCTTTTACCAAACTATAGTCTATCTTCTAGAAATTCACATGTAAAAAAGAAGCATTGTGCACTAGGAGAAATCAAGATATGTTAAACAATAAAGAGTTTCCAAGTAATAGTTACCCATTGATGTAGCTCAAGCAAACTAGGCCATGGATTGTTGAATTTACATATCCAAGCCATTGTAAATAACGGTCAACTTCTGATTGCCTAATATGAAGAGTGGAATCTTCTTCGTTGCTTTGATTATCCACCCTTAGCCTCCTTTCTTGCCATTTAGAGCTTTAGAAGAAGAGAAAAACTTCCAACTCTAGCACTGCCGTTGATACAATATCTATAGTATTCTCTACACCAACTTCTGCGAAGGTGTGTGTATGGCCGCTGTTCTAGAACAAAGGCCCAATGGCAACAAAAGGCCAAAGGACAACCTTTTTGCATGCCATCTAAAACCATAGGCACTATTGCAATAGACATTGTCACAACCTTCCCTCTTCCATTCCAATCTACACAAGGGGCTGCTTCTAAGGGAGAGAGAACAAGGCCTTTTTGCAATCCCTAACAAGAGCACACACACTTACACAACACATGCGCGCAAGAGTGCACACACGCACGCACGCACAAGCATAAGCATGCATGCACACGCACACACAAGCACAATCATGCATGCACACGCACACACAAGCACAATCACGCATGCACACAAGCACACCACAAAACACCCACATACACAAATGCACACAAAACAAACATGACACACACATGCACACATTGTTATGTCCCTTCTTGGTATCTTCCCAATTTCTGTCCTAGATTACAATTCTAACTTAAGTCTACGGAGGTAATTCATTTACAAAGATAACTTTATTAAAATATTATCAACTATGATTTAAGATAATCCTACTATAGGTCCTACAATAATATTAATAATCATTAAGTAGTAAAAATATGTGATTACATCTAAATTTACAAGCATTAACATTAAATATCAAGATTTCATGAAAACATATAAATCCCACATAAACACCATTCATATTTAAACCAAAATGCATCAATAGCCTTAATAATTACTATATCAGGAATTCGTTGGAAATGTTTGCAAACCGCAATCTCAAGGATGGTTGTCCTTGTATTGCGAGAGCATGGGTGGATCCTTATCCATCCATCTTGGGGTGTCATACTTGAGAAGACCCTCAAACCCAAGAGTACTCATCCGCCTCCCAACCCACAAGCATGCATCTCAAGATGGCGTACTTGAAAAGTCCTCAAGCCCAGGGGAATTCATTTGCCTCCCAACCCACGAACATGATAGGATCTCTAGACCACGCCATCCCTTAGTCCACCTTGGAGGGACACCATCCTCCTCAATCAAGTCTATGAGCACTCATTCGCCTCCCAACGCCCAAGCATGGCAAGATGTCACTCGTATGCCTCCTGGCCCACAAGCCTGCATCTCAAAGTGGCGTGCTTGATGAAGGAAAGGCCAATACTTCACATCTCGTGAATTCAAAAGGCTGGATGCCCTTCCTATTTGTAAGCCATTTCTAATAAAATCTAAACCAATTAGCTATATGAATTTTCTATTAAATACTATAAAAAAATGCGGCTATATTACTTACAATGACCAATCCCTTAATTTCCAAAAGGTATATCTATGCATCTATTTATTCATAATCTAATGTTATTCTCAAACTTATCTCACAATATTATTATTGCTTAAGGCAATATTTAATTCTGCCTTTTATGACTCAATTTTTTTTTCCAATTTCCACTTGATTTCTGAGTTCTGTAATTTTCTAAATTGATTCTCTACCTTGCTGTTCACATTTCGTATTCTCCATGCCCTCCTCCAAAAATTGATTTCTTCTTTTATATATCCTCCTAGGAGGGGTCAATTGACCCTCTTCATTATTATCTCCTAGCAAAGAGTCAAACTTCTTCATAATGAAGCGTCGTCTTGGTTCTTCATTTATTATTAATTAGTCGATGAATTATATTCCTTCTTGATCAACCCTTTACAATGAATTCTTTTAACTATTAGCTGATAATCTTTCTTCCCCTGGCCGGCCCTTATTTTGAATTGTTATTGTGTTCTCTTGCTTTGGTTAGCCCTTATATTGAATTGGTATTTTACCCTTGGTCGGCTCCTTAAATTGACTAGCTATTTCTTAGGTTTAAAGAATGTGATCTGTATTTATTAAAGCTGCCAACCCTACTTTGGCAGGCGTATGACAGTCCGCCCTTCCCAAGATTGCTTGTAAAGAGGGAGTGTTCCAGATGATCCTTGTAAGATTTGGCTATGAAGGTAGCCACCCAAGATCTAGAGGCCTAATGGAAAGCACAATAACAAGAGAGAATCAATATGACAAGAATAAACTATATTCATATCAAGAATGCAATGCAATCGATAATAGTACACAGGAGACCCCTTGGTAAAGTAGGGCAAGGTGAAACATAGGATTGCATAAGATTATGACAAGAGTCTTAATCTTATGACATGCAACATAAAGTGATAACTTATCACCCACCTAAGGTGGAAAAGTGATAACATGATAAAACCCCTAAAGGTGGAAGTTCCAATTAGGTGGAAAGTGATAGCATGATAAGTCCACTAAAGGTGGAAATGTCCTATGTGTTCCCTAAGTAAGTTTAAGTGAAAGGTGTAATTAGAACCTAGGTGGAGAACTAACAAAGTACAACACCAAATAGGGAGAACCAAAGAGGGAGTGTTCAAGATGATCCTCAAGAGAAAATGGCTTGGTCTTTGCAACTTCTAACTTTGCTTTTTATGAATATCTATCACATGATTCACTTCTACTATGCTACTCCAATAGTATCTCAAGTTGCAAATTTGAATTATGGTTGCCCAATAATTAGCTTATGTTAATTTTCTCTCATCCATCAAGAGGAAGAACATGGGTCATCTTGCAATAGCATTCTAAATCCAAAAATCAATTCTCCCTTTTGCATCTACAAGGAATCCATTGTGATTTATTTCTTTTAAGCAAGGTACAAAGAGGAACTTTACATATATTATAAGATGAGGATTAGAAGCATGACACACATATATGACCTTAATGGGGTTGTTTTCTATTAATTCTTGTATTGGTGATTGTCTTGGTTTTGCAAACTCTAGCAGTTCATGTTTGAGCTTGTCACTTGTGCTATCAGATTCCCATGTGTACTGTCTTCACGCTTTTGACACTATGGCTTTAGGAATTTTTATTGCACATGAAGGTTCTAAATATAATATTTGTTTTGAGGACTTAGTCCTCATCCAACCCAATTCCCAAATGAGATCTGCAAACACCTATAAGTTGTGAGGATCCATGCAAGAGACTTCAGTGATCATTAAGGGAATATTTATTAGAACCTAAGCAATTGTGTTGATAGTATTTTGTAGTTTGGATGGCAATCCTTTTTATGGTGCCACAAACAATGGAGAATCCCTAGAAATTTTTAGAGTGAGTTGATTGTAGCTCCCATGGCCTTGATGGCTGCTCACCCATGTTTGCAGTTTTAAAAAATACCATTTCGTATCTATTTCCTTGTGGCCCCCCTCAACTGTATTTTGCTCGAGTGAACCTTATAAGCCTGCTGAACATATAGTGTCAAATGAGTGGCTACACTCAATGACACATTAAACTTAAGTTCATTGAAATTTTGTGCCTTAATTTTGAAAAATTGATGTTTTTGAGAATCTAGGGACCCATTTGAGTGACTATATCTAAATCTGATACAAGCTAAGGACGGCACATACAGAGAACCTTGACTCTGGTAATCCATGAGTACCTTGCAATCTTGTTTGCATGACATGTTACCTCTGATGCAGCATCCCTCCAATGATGCCATGCATTCAAAGGTTGATTAAAATTGAAGGCCATATATAAGCTTGGATTTTCTTTTATGTTAACTATTAAACCTGTTTTTGCTTGTCTAAGCTAGTGATAGACATAACAATGAATGGCTGAGCCTTATGCTCCCATATGACATGAATCTGAAGATGTTTGACATGTACATGCTATATCATTGTGGAGCTAGACATGTCAAGACTTACTTGGATAAGATGATCGTCTAATCTTTCCTTTTGACATGGGAATTTAAAGGTTTTGGATCTTATGATTGATAAGATTTTGATTGCTTTAGCACCAATTATTGAAATCTGATATCACCCTTTTAGCTAGAATATTTTGCTCTTTTATAGATTGTTTAGGCATATTGGAGGTGTTTTAAGGCTATTTAAGTGGTATATAATAGATATGTGGGTCTAGAAATTACCCAAATGACATATGTGGTGCCTCACAACCCTATTTCCTGCCAACATTCTCCCCAGGTACCTAAAACATTGTCTTATCCTCAAGACAATTTAGTGAAACCACTTGTATCTTTCATGATTACCTTTGTTTCCATTGTTATTCCTTAATAGAAACCATCTTTGTTTTTGTACCATGTTTCCACTGTAGTCGTACCCTACTCTTTACTACTACTTTTCAGCAGCATCCCCCTTGATGCACTTAGCAGCACCCGCCTTAGTACACTCTATCTCTACTCAATATTTACACATTTCTTGATTGCTTTTATTTATTTACATATGAATATTTATGCTTATATTAATTTTTAAACATATATGTGACATATTCCATTTGTATCCTCCAGCAATCCATCCATAATTCATTTTCAGACACTCTTTCATAAATTCTTTCTTCAACTCTCTATTCCAACACATTTTTAGAATGACTCTTTAGTTCATAATGGCTACAAGGATAAAGGATGAAGATCCCAACATATTTATTTACCATGTCCTTTCCTATGACAATGAGAACATTGCATTTCTTGAATAGATTTGTTAGAACTTGTATTTGTAACATCATCTTCTTTTCCATTTATAGGAACATTATTTTGCCTCACAATTGGTGCAATGTGCTTAAAGTTTTTTCTTACATATCCTATTCTATTAATTGTCTTAAGACCAACATTCTTTGGAGAACATCCTTTGTCATTATCATCCCAAGTATCAGGACTTGTAGATTCAAAACCATCATTATCCCTAACATTACACTCTTCATCAAAAGTATCTTTAGCTATATCACATTTATCACATGATTCATAAAAGGAATATCACAATCATTTATATGACATGAGGCATTACATTGTGTAGGATTAGACCTTAAAGACTGATTTTCCTTTTGACGTGTTGTAAGCAATTGATCCAATCAATTATTTTCTTCTTTCAATTTTGATACATCAACTTCTTTCAATTTTAATACATCACCCTTTTCTAAACTTCTTTCCTTTTTCACATCTTCTATCGTCTTATTAGCTAGCTCAATTAGAAAATTTGACTTTTTGTAGTTCTTCATTGTCTAATTTAACTTCCTTCAATTCTTGTTTAAAATTATTATTTTCACATAATAATTAATATTTCTCCTTTTCTAACTCTTTTATCCTTGCCATAAATTCTAAATTAGACCTTTTAACTTTCATCAATTCTTCTTTCAAAATATTTTTTACATACATTAAATTGTCAGTTTCCTTCTTCAATCTTTTTTAAATCTTTCCCATTTTTTAAAAATGTGAATTATTTCAGAAAAAAAAAATTCAAAATTTTTACTCAAATTTTTGACACTATTTTTTTCCTTTGGTACAATCTCCTTCCTTTTGCAACAACAACCAAGGTCCCACAACAGAAAAATAGAAAAACCTTGACCAAAGTGTAAAGTTCAATATTCTATTATGAGTAGTCAACTTTGGTGTGATGCAATAAAAGGGAAGAACTTGGATATGCAATAAGTATAAACCAATTTATAGTAAATTGAATTCATATATATATATATACACACACACTTTAATGTCTTACACGTTTTATAATTCATTCATGATGCTTCATCCATATATACATATATCACATTTATATTTCACACTTGCTTATTCTCACATATATTTACTTGATATTATTCCACACATGCTTCCACTCTATTCCACACTCTTATCTCACACTTTTCCCCCTTTATATAGCCTCTTAATGCCTTTCCATCATATCCTTTCATAATAACTCTTCATTATCTTATCCCCACAAATTTGCCTTTTATTCTACAACATTTTACTCTATTATAGCTTATTTAGGAATACTATAGATGTTTTAAGGCTAATTTAGGGGTTTATAATGGATGTATGGGAGTAGAAATGACCCAAATGACATATTTGGTGCCTCAACCCTATTTCCTGCCAACAGGGGCCTCAAATTTGATCGTGTTTCAGGTTCATTATACTTGGTGGGTCTCTCTTTTCAGTCCGGATTTTGTCCAGCTTGAAAAGTTTAGTACATATTATGATCATATTGATTCTTGAATAAGATCCATGTCCTCTTGCCATGGGTGCCCTAGAGGATGGTACTGTTATCATAGACTGCTCCTTACATGATTTCATGACTATTGTCCTAGGACTAGTGCCTTACTATTGTTTGTGATGAATATATTGTAAATGATTATTAATATTATCTTTGTTTGACTGCAATCTCAACATATTTCATTTCACATTTAATGACAATTTGTAGACAAACTTACCATACGTATCAAAAGATCTTACACTGTCACTTCATGGTGTTTGCGCATTTGCATTCTCACACGTTCTTCCTTCCTATCCTCTGGCATACACCGTATAGATTTTCATGGCATTGTCATGTTCTTATCCTCTATTCTCTACAGAAGTTTGTGTTATGATATATAATGACTGTCATAAGTTTAATGTTTACAGGCTACATGACTGTCCTTTGGTGATGGTTGTGCTTTCCATGATGATTGTGCTTGACAATGATGACTTCAAGTGTGTAGAAGGCATTTAATATTGTCGTGTTCATCAACCCCTACATTGTTTTTACTAGTGTCTTGCCAATGTCATTTATGGTGAATACCAGGCTTATCATATGTTGTTCATTTGTACCTTCATTAGGTTGTCATTGCATTTTAAAACTATCCACTACTCATTGGCATGTATGGGGTCTACGAGGTGTATTCATATCTCATATTTTTCATGGTTGTTCACAAGGGAACACATCCCATATGTCTCTGCATAGCCACTGCCACTGTCCTAAAACGTTTTTGAACAACATTTTATCCTCTTTTTATCACTTCTTTGCCCTTTCCTATCTTTCAGATTCTCTGTGTACCAGGAGCATCTGAAAATCTTCAAAATCAGAAGACCTACTCGTCCTTCTTTAAGGTTGACATGTTCTTATTAGTGATGGAGATTAAGTCCCAAAAATTTTGATGAGAATTTACTTACATTCAGGCAGCAGTATAGAAATGAATGGAACGTATTCTTCTTCAGATGCATTTCAGATACATCTCTACAATGAAGAGAAGAGTTCAAAGATTCATTAACAGAGAAAAGTATCTTGGAGATTGCCTTTATCTATTATGGTGGGAATTTCCAAGACCACTTAAGAAGGTTATTAATCAGCTTGCTAGCCTTTTAGAAGAGTAGGGGCCCATAGAATAGAAAGGCCAGCCGAATTGGGCGGGGCTTATTCTAGCCCCTGTTAAATTTGTGCCCTAGATCAGTAATCAGATTTGTAACATTTAATTATGCCCTAGTTTATTAATCAGATTTGTAACATTTGATTAGTTTGTTGTAATTTAGTAAACTACAATCAAGTAAACTCAAGAATGAAACAAGGAAACAAGAGACAAACACAAATACCCTGGGAAAACCTCCAAGGAGGAAAAACCCAGCATTAAAGACCCACAGGTCAGATTATGTATTCACTCTTATTGCACAAATACAATACTTAGCTTGCTTCTCTGGATCTGAACTTAATATATCAGATCTGCCCTTCTAAATGCTTCATGACTGCACCAAAATGCCCTATATCCTCTTGGATAAGTTCGCACAATCCTTGGATAAGTTCGCACAATCCTCTTTAGTGATTTCGCACCTTTAGTTGCAGAGCTAATTCGCTGATTGCCTGAATGAATGATTTGTATTTGTGTTTGCAATTTAACCTTTATTTATATGGGTCTTTAACCCATATATCCTAGGTCGGCTTTAGTCCCTTTTGGCGCCAATTTACTTTATTGTGGCGTGTTGCTTTTAGTGTGGCGTGGAGGATGGGGCTGGACTTGTCTTGGGGGCACGCTACCCCTTTAAGATAGGACCCAGTCCTAAATGGGTTCGGATGTTGCCTTAAGGCAATCCGAACCCATCTTCCCTAGTTATAAACAACAGCCCCCTACTATTTGAAGGGCTAGCAGGCTCCTTGAATTAACCCCCCCTATACTAGCAAGCTGATTAATAAAAAAGGGTTATTATATTTGCAAAGGGCCCCTACAATTCTATGGGGCGATTCTAGAACTATTTTGGCATCAGGGGTATAGTTATGTTTCTCAAGTTGTAGCAACTGTAAGACAAACACATACCAGTCACTTCCAATGATTTTGACCTTTGACAAAGCTGTGAGGGCCACATGCTTGATGTATCATGTGCCATGGTTTGAAAGAATCCTCTCTTTGTTGAAAGATTGGGCAGTGTGGCTGTTTGCTCTGTATTATTTTGGAAAAGCCACAAGAAGCAGAGATATGTGTCTCAGTAAGAAATTTGCTATGAAAACGTGCAAGTTCGAGGGCTGCTAAGACCAAAGATGATGGAGAAGTTACTATGGTGAATATCCTTATAACTATAGAAGGAAAATATTTCAGGTCTATTTGGTTTTCATTTTAATTTTTGTCATTTTAAAACATAATACTATCATTTATGAACTGAGTTTATTTATTTATTTCCTTGCAGGCTGGCAGGATCCTTGCTCTGATATCAATTGTAAATCTTCCTGGTTTCTGCCCTAGAATAACAATTCCAGCTAAAGTCTAAGGAGGTAATTCATTTACAAACATTAACATTAAATATCAAGATTTCATGATAACATATAAATCCGTATAAACACCACTAGCCAAAATACATTAATAGCATTAATAATTATTCCAGGGCATATTACTATACTAACCGTACTAGGAATTCGTTGAAAATGTTTGCAAAGCACAATCTCAAGAATGGCTGTCCTTATATTGCGAGAGCACAGGTGGATCCCCATCCATCCATCTTGGTGTGACGTCCATGAGAAGACCCTAAAGCCAAGGAGCACTCACAACCTTCCAGCCCATTACCATGCATCTCAGGGTGGCGCACTTCAAAAGTTGCTTGAGCCCAGGAGCACTCATTCACCTCCCTGCCCATGAACATGGTAGGATCTCAGGTCCACTCCATCCCTCAGTCCAACTTGGAGGCACATCATCCTCCTCGATCAAGCCCAGAAGCACTCATTCACCTATAAGCCCACGAGCATGGCAGGATCTCCAATCTATCCATCTCAGGGTGGTGTGCTTGATAAGACAAATGAAAACTGCCTTCCTCAAGAAGCCCAAGAGCACTCATGCCTCCTGGCCCACAAACCTGCACCTCGAGGTGGCATGCTTGATGAAGGAAAGGCTGGTACTTCACCTCTTATGAACTCGAAAGGCAGGCTGTCCTTCCTATTTGTAAGCCATTTCTAATAAATTCTAAACTGATTAACTATATGAATTTTCTATTAAATACTCTTAAAAGGAAATGCAATTATATTTAGAATGAGCAATCACTTAACTTCTGCAAGTATCTATGCATCTAATTATTCCTAATCTAATATTATTCTTAAACTTATCTCACAGTATTATTATTGCTAAAGGCAATATTTATTTCTACCTATTATGACTCAATTTCTTTTTTTATTTTCCAACTTCCACATGATTTCTGAATTCTGTAAATTTCTAAATCGATTCCCTACCTTGCTGTTCAGATTTCTTATTCTTCATGCCCTCCTCCAAAAATCGATTTCTTCTTTTATATCTCCACATAAAAGGGGTTGCACCTCTTCTTTATTATCTCCTTGCAAAGAGTCACGCTTCTTCATAATGAAGCGCTGCCTTAGTTCTTCATTTATTATTAATTAGTTGCAAAATTATATTCCTTCTTGGTCGACCCTTTACAATGAATTCTTTTAATTAATTGCAAATAAACTTTCTTACCTTGGTCAGCCCTTATTTTGAATCTCATTATTGTATTCCCTTGACTTGGTCGGCCCTTACATTAAATTGGTATTTTACCCTTGTTCAGCTCCTTAAATTGACTAGCTATTTCCTAGGTTTAAAGACTGTGAATTGGTATTTTACCCTTGGTCAGCTCCTTAAATTGACTAGCTATTTCCTAGGTTTAAAGACTGTGATCTGTATTTATTAAGGCTGCCAACCCTAGTTTGGCAAGGGTATGACACGCACGCACATGCACACACACGCACATTCACATACACACGCCTGCACCCGTGTGTACACACACATGCACAAACTATTAATATTTGCAACGGAAACAAGCTGACTTGTTCATATATGCACTAACCACATTTACATATCTAGGAGGCCATCCACATTGACCAAAACCAAAAAAAAAAAAGACAAAGTTGAAGAGATGATTGTTGCAAAGATGGATTTGGTGATAGCGATTGAGGCAGACTATGAAAAAAAGTACATTGTCCTTGCATAACCATGAGACAAATGGAACACACTCTTCCTCACCTCCCTTACCAACATCATGCCAACGGCCCTCATTCTCCAAGTCATACCAAATAATAATACTAATAATGCTACTGACACACTTTGTATGGCTTCTCAACTATTTTGACTGCAGTGAACAAAATGGAGCCTTGACATTCGAAATAGCAAAGAATGGCAAAGCCTCTTCCACCAGCTCCACAATGACAGTCACACAAGCATTGCTCTCCCTCCCCACAAAGGAAATGAATGTGTGATTGTGATATAACACGATCTGGATATGCATGAACAAAATCTTGTTCATCCCTGATCAATCTCAAGTTCAGCTTACATACAGGACTTAGGATTTTACTTTTAGGCATGGGAATAGTGTGGAGGGGCGATCGTGTTCTCAAGGTCTACTGCAATTGTGCTTTCTCACGCCTTGAAATCTTTTTCTTTAATTTTGTACCCAGGTGCACATTGGACACAGCCTGGGTGGCTCAAGCATGTTTTCAAAGTCTACTGCAATTGTGCTTTCTCATGCCTTGAAATCTTTTTCTTTAATTTTGTACCCAGGTGCACATTGGACACAGCCTGGGTGGCTCAAGCACCCTTAGTTACTTCTCAGACTTACGCAAATGTAACCAGGTTACCCTAGACATGTCGAATGCATTCATGGTGGCACAAAAGCTCAAACCTCAAACCAGACCTATTTACGTTGGGCGAGGAGACCAAATATAATAACAAAAGTGAATTCATAATGAAACTGAGTTATTGTGGGCTATGTAACTAACAGTGAAGGCTTGTATACTCAAGAGTGGAGGTCACAATTTTGAATCTCAAGGGGGTAGAATTGGACACCTTATTTCAACAATAAATAAGGTGAATGGAAAAATTGCATATTTTGCATTTGCTACAAATACTACCCCTTTTAGCATCCATTCCCATTGTAAGTTACTGGCATCTGCAGGTAAGGCCCAGAATCGAAGCCAGGTACAAGTTGGGTTCTGATACAAACTGGGTTCGCCCCCAGGTTCGTCCCAGGCACCCAAATTCCTTGTTTGGAAAAAACCAAAAAAAATTGTTTTAATTCAACCTGAAATCTGTATGGAAAACTAGGTTATAATTTGTTGTATCAAAATGTATTTTAAAAAACGTTTTCATAAAGATTTTTTGCTGCAAATCATGTCACTGGCTTCTGGGATTCACTGTTTATTCATGACTTTGCCTTGCGGGATGCAGATGACATTTGCCAACTCCCTTTTGCGATCAATGAATTTTGCCCATTTTTGCTCATATATGAATACCATCGCTGTTTGCCACCTTTGTATATTGCTGCAGGAGGATTTTATTTTATGTCTCATTCATTTTGATTTTTATATGTTTTGTTTTTTCTTTGTTTTTGTTTGACTTTTAGGTTTTGTTTTTATTTATTTTGTGTTTTTTAAAATTTAACATAGTAGAAATTATTGACTTCAACAATGTTTAAATTTATAATATGTTATGATTTGATATTTTAAAATATTTCATTTTGGTCATTAATTATCAATATATTCAATTTGATATTGTAAAATATTTAATTTAGATTATTAATTATTAAATATATATTAAATTTAATGTTTTAAAATATATCATTTTATTATAAATTATTGATATATTAAATTGAATTTATAATATATATGTATATTTATTAATATATATATGTGTGTGTGCGTGTGTGTGTACAGACGTACTAGTACCCAACGAAAATAAAATTGTCATACCTGTATCATACCCGAACCGGTAACTTATTTTTAGCCCAGATTAAGCTCCTTTAGTCTCGATGCCAAGTATATCATGTGTTTGTAATTGTTCATTTGGTGGAAGATTTTTTTTATTATGTTTATATATGCTTTTGATTAACTAAAGCACCATAGTCATTAGTGCACAACATGTTGAAGCTCACAAGATTATTTTTTCTGCATTGCCACTTTAATAGAATTATTCTAAGAAAAATACTATCTTGGGCAACAACAGCTTCCCTTCACATATCTCGAAATCTCTTCTCTTCATGGATTTCATGATAAGATTTATTTCTAGTTCTCTATTTGTTCCCAACTATTCATATCATTCTTGATTTTATATGATAGTGGTACAGATTTTTGAGTATACTTCTCTTTGTAAATTAAAAGTTCTAGATCACCTTGAGGTTATTGTTGTGCTCATCCTTTTAAAGCTCTTGTTGGCATTTACGGATATTCTACTCCATCTCCTATTCTTGTTTCCTACACGCAAGGATAATACTAGATAAACATATCAATGATCCTTTCATCATTTACTTTGTTTTTTTAGGACTAAAATTTCCCATTTTGATTGCCCATGGATATTGAATGGTCATATCAGCAAATATTTTGCTTGGTGTTTTGTATATGAGGACCATAGTACCACTGAACACTATCGCAGGTGCCATGTTGTCCTCTCTCTCTCTCTCTCGTGCTTTTGTATACAGAGGACCATAGTGCTATTGAACACTATCACAGGTGCCATGTTGTCCAAGTGCACTGGTGTCTATGCAGGAATCACATTCTGAGCTAGTTTCCAGATTACTGCCTAGTCAAGTTTCTGTTTTGCAACTTATATTTCAAATTGTGTTCTTCTATTTCCAGTTTTCCTTGTTTCAAAAGCAGCATAGTATTTTCATCTAGGGGATAAAGTGATTTCTATTTAAATGAAATACATTTAGAAAGATTAAAACACTCACAGTTTATTTAGGTACTTTAAGCTGCATTTATATGTTTTTTATTCTGTCTAAAGATTTAGGAGGATGAGTGTTTTATTAAACAACTTGAAACTATTTCAGGTATATTAGAATAATATTAGATTATTTACCTTATAATGGTCATATATGTCTTTTAAGAATCTTCAGCTTATTAGGAAGTTTCTATTTTCTACGTCAGTCAGGTTATTTAGAATGTTTCTGTTCTGTCTTTCATTGTATTCTCTCTATAAGGAGACTACGTCTCCATTTGTAATTATTCAATCAATAATGAAATATGGTTTCATGGTATCAGAGCAAAAAGATCTTTTTAGGATTTTTTAGTTTCTTGCTTTACCTGGAATATTTTCCAGAAGTTTTTAATTGATATTTTTATGAAAAAATCATTGTTCTTTTATTACCTGAATTTTCAGAAGTTTTTGTAAAAAATTGTGGGTTTCATGAGAATCGGGCTGTTTTTTTCCTCCTTGCGTGCTACATTCTTCTGGGTTCGAGCAGATTTGTGTCGTCCGGCTCATGGGAGGGTTTCTTCCTGCAGCGGCGTCGTCTTTCTATTTGCAGACACGAAGGTCTTTTGGAGGCCGTTTTTTTTTTTGGTTCGTGGTTTGGAGGTGTTTTGTGGAATTTCTTCCGCGAGGACTGCGACAGATTTCTGAGCCTCCATTCTGTGCAACATGTTTAGCAGATCAGCGGATGTTTTTTTTTTGCGATGTGTATTGCACACGAATCATAGGGTTTTTCACCGGCAATCTCTGACTGGTTTTTTTGGCTGTGACCAGGGCTTAATATTTGACGATCTGTGTGGCAAATTTTCTTATATTCGCGTCTTTGTGTACCCGACCCAAGTTGGGATTTTTTCTGGTGATTTTGGTGCCCATTTTCTACACCTATCGGCTCTATCTGGACGCCAGCTTGCTCTTCTGTGACCTGAGAGATTTCTGAAAGCAAACCTCAAAATCGGGCTAAGGTTTTTTTTTCGGACTGGTGTTTTTGGACTGTGGCTAGGGTTTTACCATTTGTCTCCTTAAAAACGAAGTTTTGTATTCTGTGCAAATTTGTCTTGAGATTTGTGCCAGCCACTTGCTGAGGGTTTTTCACTGATTTTTAACAAAAAAATCAGATTTTTTTAAGTTTGTGTTTTACCTCATATTTCATGCATAACAAAGCGGGAGGGATGGCGTCATTGACCAACATCATGTTGGAGGCCAATCAGCGGTTCAACGGCAGGAACTACAATACCTAGAAGCAGAGGATGCTCTCGATTTGAGTACTGGTGTCTCGATCAGATTTTGGGTAAATCTACTCGTCCCACAATGACCTCAATAACTCTCTTTACTTCACCTTTTACATTGGTGTGTGCCTTTTATACTCATCACTGAGATGAGACATTAAGACAATATCAATTCTAGAATGTACACCATAAATGGATATTGAGCTTACAAGAAAAATCTACTTTCCCTTGGTCAAGGATAATGGTATCTATTGTA
Source organism: Cryptomeria japonica (assembly GCF_030272615.1). Classification (NCBI taxonomy): domain Eukaryota; kingdom Viridiplantae; phylum Streptophyta; class Pinopsida; order Cupressales; family Cupressaceae; genus Cryptomeria; species Cryptomeria japonica. Next base: position 222,479,292 of record NC_081412.1, read on the forward strand.
GCAATTATGCAATGTCCCCTTTTGTAAAGTGCCCTAGTTTGCCCTAGATTACAATTGTCGGCCAATAAGCGAGGGTTAGAGGGGGAGTACCTTTATCTCCGTAAAAGCCAAAAGGGAAAACCTGAAAACAAGTTAGAAAATAACCTACAAATTATATTATATAAGTGAATAATAATTAAAAACAACTGTATATGTAGAGATATAGATCATAACTTACTAATTGAATACAAGGTTACTTAACTAATGAACCCCAATCATGGCAAGCTAGGATGGGTAACTTGATAGGGTGTCTTAATAACCGTTCTCCCTTAATCAAGCCCCACTTGTGAGGGTGTCTAAACTGTTCTCCCTCTATCAAACCATACTTGTGAGGGTGTCTTTATCAACCGTTCTCCCTCATACTAGAGAGGGTGTCTGAACCGTTCTCCCTCATATGCCAGAGAGGGTGTCTGAACCGTTCTCCCTCTTATCAAATCATGAGGGTGTCTGATTCATTCTCCCTCTACTGTCAATCTCTTCTCAGAATATTTAGAATTATGCCAAAAGCCAGACTTATATAAACAAAATATATTCAGAATATTAATATACAGAATGTTAATTATTATCTATCTCGGAGATACACAAATGCTATTATGTAAACCCAATCATATATATATATGCTTTTTCCCCAAATATTATTGTGTGGATAATGAGCAGGCTCCAAAGATTCAACTCTGATTTCTCCAGATCCATAAACTCTATATTAACATTACTATTAAATTCTGCATAAGAACATCATCAGGCTTCATATATTAAGCATACATATTAAGCGCATCCCCATGCATACCCCCAAGAACAAGGATGTTACTGTCTGTAACTTAGTAACTGATCTGATCTGATCTGATCTGATCGATAGTGATATCAATGGAGGCTTTTGATTCCTTTCCCTTATATCACTCGATGTGAGGGAGAGGTCACACCTCTTCATCATGTGCCCTTTGCTAAGAGACACAGCCTTAGCACCCTTTTAAAAAGTGCAACTCTTCATTATTTCTGCCCTTTGAAAGGGACACAACCTTTCACAATCAGGTCTGCACTTCTTATTTAAATCAGATCTGCAATTCTGATTCCCAGATTAAACCCCCTCAAATGAGGTTCTCTTCTCCCTTTTATATCTCATGTTTGAGGGAGTCACAACTTTTCGTTCCACGACTTTTGACCCTTCATTAACTTAATTAAATTTTAATTATATTTAGTTATATTCTTTTATATTTAAATTTAAATTTTATTTTTATTCTTTTGTTTTTTTATTTTATTATTATCATTTAATATTAAATTCTATTCCAGAGTGGGGACATTACAAAATGTTATACAGTTGATCTTACAATGAAACAGAATGGATGGTTGTCAAAATATCTAAAAGACATTTTGATTTAAGCCTTGAAGGATAATGTTATGATATATACTTCTACCAAAATACTTAAATTAATCTCCTTAATACATACTTTTCTGTTCTGATTCAAATAAAAAGTTACAATATTTGTGGAAGTCTCTTGGTGATGAAACAAGCATGGATGGCTGACTATTAAATGGTTGTACCTTTGTCATTCTTTAAACTATAAAGAACCAGGAGATTGATGCATGTGTTTATTTAGAGCATTTGTGAAACTTAAGTCTCAAAAATCAATGCAAATGATTATATATGATGAGATAGTTACCAAAGATAGCAATTGTAAAGATAAGGCTTTCAAACATGTATCAGTTCTTTCCTTAACCTTAGAATAACATACCAAGAAGAAATTTGCAAACCTTCACAATATTCGATCTTAGACATGACCTTATGACAAGAAGTTCTATTAAGAGTTTAATGTCTAGTTTAGATCTTTCATGAGTCCACCCAAGAACATGTTTACATGGATGCGATCAAAGGGTGAGCTAGGTCTATGTTATGGTATTAATCCCCTTGTGATATCCACATTTATTCATGGGCGAATGTCTATGCTTATTTGCAAGCTCAAAGACCTAGTCCATTGATCTTGCAAAAAAATTCTCGTGCAATAGAGTTGATAATGTATATGTGGCAGTCTTCTAGCACTGCAAACTTTAGATAGAAATTATAAAGGTTAACATACCAATTGAAAGTAGAAAAGGCTTGTAATCATCAGTAGGTTGTAAAGTATTTGATATTAGTTTCAGATAGCTCAATAAAAAGTCCAATAAATCTTGTTAGGCATCTAGGCTACCTTATTAATCAATATTTAAGAAAAACTTACCTTGCATGAGACAGTGACTGTGATTATTGTTTACTCACAATTTCAATGCTTGGTTTGCATCGATTGAGACAATTGTGTTATAGAAACATTCTAAAAACTTAAGTATAATTTGTACTGAAGAGTGTGATTATGTTCTATATATGATAGTAATAATGCTATACACAGCAAGATTGATTTAATTCCTTCAACAAAATTGATTAGCTATAAGCTTGGACATCGGCATATGAAGTTGACTGTTTAAGCATCAAATACATATGTTGGCTGACATGGGAATCAATATTATGACATTGAAGCTTTTGTATTAATGCATAATTCCTTGCATACAATTGTTATAAATGGGAAGAACATTCGTAATTAGAGGATCTAGATTTGTAAAAAAAATTCACAGTATGCACCTCGAGTCATGATTTGAAAATCGAAAAGACATGGAATTATTTAGCTCAACTACGAGTTTTGAATTGTTATTGAGTTAATATTAATAATTAGAAAGTTTTTGAATGCAAGTTAATTTATGTTGCAATCTCGTGATCCGCTCTTTTTAACATTCAAGAATTTCAGTTTCCTTTTACATTGAAATTGTTACATAAATTGCTAATGGATAGGTGGAGAGTAACGGAATTGCTCATGGACACAGTCACAGGGGTTCATGAACATAGAAGACATCTACGAGAATTTGTTCAGGAAAACAGGTCCATGCATACAGGCAAGGCACATCACATTGGACCTTCACATTATTGACACAATAGACAGACAGAGAACACAAATTAAGTGCATTTTAATCAAATGTTTAATAGTTGATCAAGATACTTTGAGTTGGGAAGCATGGTGTGCCCATTTATTTGTAGCATGCAGCTGAATGCAGCAATATCAACTAGAACCAGTTATCAGGCAAAAATGACAGGTGGAAAGGTAAGAAAGATATGCCTGAAGATTACATTGATAGGTAGCATCTAACACACTTTGATAGGTAGCATCTAACACACTCCATTATTCATGTCTGCTGACATTTAAATGCTTTCCACTTCAAATAAAGAAAACACGATAAACTCACCCTAGCTAGCAAGTGAACAGCCTATGGAACAACATTAAAGCAATTTGTGACAAGAACCTTCAAAAATTCTAAAAACATTTTCCTATAAAAGGAGGTGCTATAGGAAATGGAGGAGTCTGCAAAACTATCTTTTATGAGAAATGAACATTAGAAACAACTCAAGCAACTGGAGGAATTAAAAACATTTGCATTCTCCTACAGAACAATTCGACAAAGCACAATTAGTAATTGAGTAGCAGGTCACGTTCAGGTGATTCAAAATTCAAAGCACTGGAACAAAGATGTGACATCCTCAATAGTTAGACCAAGGTACTTACCTTAGCTGTTAAAAATGGCCAAGACAACTTCAACAATATCAAGTGCACTTTCCAAGATTGAAGTGTAAACAAAAATATATAACTAAAAGATGTAGCCCCCAGTGCTTCAAAAGATTAGAAGCTACTCCAAAGAAACTGAACCCCTAGAAGGACATGGTGAGTTTTGTTAGGGTTATTACCCTTTCTACAAAAAAAAGGATGATATGAAAAGAATTCAAAGGAAGGATTGATCAACACACCTATACGATTATTTGACAAAATGTCCAAGTGAAAAATGAGAAAAATATCAGAACAGGTCCAGGGCAGGTCATCATCAACAAATGTAATGATTACTTATCCAGTCAGTGTCATGTGGAGATACCTGAAGCAATTCTTGACCTCAAGGAAAATATTGGTGATGGCAACCAATATATGGCAATCAAGTGAACTATTCTTAAGATGAGTTTGAGTGAACCCCACCATTAAGAGAGTTAAAAATAGTTGCAAAAGATAGTTATTTGTCATGCCCCAATCTGACAAAGAACCTAAATAGGAAATGGTCTTACGATAGTAAGACTACAGAATTTCTTCCCCTAATCTGACCCTACAATAATGCAAAGAGTGATTAAATAAAGAGCAGTATTTATGAAAACATATATAATATATGGTGGATGAGCAGCGATGAATATATTTCAAGAAAAAGATTAATGTTGAAGAGTTTAGGAGTTACAATTAATATAAAATAAGCAGCAATCCATAGGCAAATAAACTGGCAGCAAACAAATTAAGAAGGGCAAGGATTGTGCCACATTAACATATGTCACCAACAATTATTAATAAGGTGCGATTATGTCAAACAGCCACAGGCTATGAATGAAGAGGCACGGGTGTTATGATGGTTTCACTAAGATAACAGCACTTAAGATAGCAAAGGGGAATAGTCACAATAAAGAGGGACACCACCCTTTAAAGGAAGATGTGGCTAGTGGATAGGATGTGACTCTCCAATACCAAGGGAGATATATATGCAGCACATCGGCCACTTCAGGGGGCAACCAAGGATGGAATAAGAATCAGATCTGAGCATAGACATTCAGTCCAGACAGCCGATAAGGCATTAATACAAGCAATTGGGTTCAGGTTAAGGTTCTGTTGTGACCTTTTTCACACATCGCCCCATTGCAAATGGGGACCCCCTTTTTTTTTGCTTTTTAGGGTTTTGCTTTGGCATCACAACTGCTAATCACCAATCTTTTTGCAAATGAGTTAAGAGTTTTTGAGAATTCATCCCAAGCCAAGTTGAGAAATCATGCTCAGAATCATGTACGAATGTTGTCAAAGTGCTTAGAAGGTCTGAAGGACGAGGATCGCAATTGCTTTGGGTCATTTCTGACAACTTTCTATTATTAGAAATTTCTGTTTTTTCTACTTTTTTCTGCTTTTTTAAAAGTAGAATCTAGGTTTTGTTCCTTAGATCATTTCATCTCTGCCCATGTTGTCGGAATTTGAAAATCTTGTCTCTAGGTATAAAAAGCAAGGCTTCAAAATTTTTGCTTTTTCTGAGATTAGGGTTTTGTTCTTTATGTCATATCAGTCCTGCCCATGTCTTCAGATTCGAAAAATTTTGCTTCTAAGTATAAAAAGCAAGGGTTTAAAATTTTTGCTTTTTTACGTGATTAGGGTTTTGATCTTCATGCCATATTATTACTACCCACATTCTCAGATTTTGAAAATTATGTTTTTAAGGGTAAAAAGCAAAATGCAAACCCTAATTAGGGTTTTGTTCCAAAAGATCAGCCATATTATCAATGCCCATGTTCTCAAATTTCGAAAATAAGGTCTCCAAGTGCAAAAAACAAAGTGCAAACACTAATTAGGGTTTTGTTCCAGATGAACCAGCATGGTGTCAACATGGCATGAACATTGTTGATAAAGTACAGAGGAAGAGTTTGGGTATGGCACATTGAAAATTTCGCCTAAGTTGGAGAAGTAAAAATGGCAAATGCTTAGACAAGCTCGTCAAGGCTCAAAGTCAGACAAATGGAATGGCAGATGATCAGTCAAATTCGCCCAAGGATGTCAAGTATGGAAGATGTTTAGGCAAGATCAATGTTTGCCAAAGCATAAAAAAGTTGTCCAAGACTCAATCAGGCTCACCTTATGATCAAGTAAAATTGTCCAACAAATGGTAAACTCCTAACAATGGTTAATTAACTCTTGGCAAGAGTTAGTTAAACTCCTACTTGAGATTAGACCATGTTGGAAGAAAAATAATAATAAAATAATAAATCAATTGAGGCATGGAAGTGTAAAGTAAGTTGGAAAATAATTTGGCACATGAAATAAATTAAAATTATTTTCAAGGATTATTTTTCAACACTTAGAATTACTTCAAAAAAAAAATTCAAGAATTTTGGAAATTAAAAGAAAGTTCTAGAAGATTCCTTGATAAAGATGAATTTGAGAGATAAAATAAAACTTTCAATTTTGGAAAGATTAAAACAAAAAAAAATAATAAAACAATTTAAAAACAAAAATAAAACTTCTAAATTTAAAAATCCTAGACTATATATATTTTCAACCATTCACTTTCACAATTCATCATTTAGGTTGAGAATTTGGAGAGCAATTGAGAAGAAGTTTTCTCTCAAAATTTGTGAATTTTGGATTTTGAAGAAGAATTTTCCAGAAGTAGATTCTTCTAAGTGTTGAAGGTCTAGAAATTAAGCACTTCTTTCTGATTTTAAGACAGATTTTCAGAATTAGAGGATTCAAAAACTCAATCTGACTGAATTCCTCACCTTTTTGTCTTATTTTTCTCAATTTTTATCAATTTCTTAACCAAATCCTTCACTTTCAGTTCGCTTTTTCACAAAAATTTAACCTTTTTGACAAGCTGAAAGTGAAATTTTCAGAAAAGAGGATTAAAAATCAGAATTAAAATCTGAAAATAGTATGGAATTTTCATGTGTTTTTGCAGGTTAAAGCAAACAAAGGATTCGCCTGGTCTAGAAGCATGGAAGATGGCACATAGCTGTCCAAGTTAAAATTCGCCCATGATAAGGGAACAAGGTTTGATCAGCTTGGAATCATGTCAAAGCCTAAGCGCATTCAAGAATGGCAAATAGACTTCCAAGACCGCCAAGGTCAAGAAGGATGGCAAAGGCAGCATGAAGTGGTAGCATGTCCAAGATACATCAAGGTCCGCCTTGTCTAAGATGGCTAAGACTCTTCAAAATCCACCTTGGCGTGGAGTCTTCCAAGCCGGCACAACAAAGAGAAGATGAATACCTTCCAAGCAAACATGTCTAAGACCAAGCCAAGTTCGCCAAGACACATGTGAAAAAGGAGCAAAACAAAGTTGACAAAGTCCACCCTACCAAGTGTGTGGCACAAGCAACATGAAGTCCGCCTAGATGGATGTTCAAACATTATTCCAAGGAGAAAAGATGTCCAAGGCAATGCAAAATCCACCCTTGGAAAAGCATGATCAAAGTCCACCACAAGGAGAGGAATAAAGTCAAGCAAGCAAATCTGTCCAAGCTTCTCTTCCAAGTCCGCCCTAGACACATTAAGTGAAGTGGCAAGAGGTTGGTGAAAGTCCGCCTAGGCAAGTATGGTATGACTACTTCCAAGTCCGCCATGGTAAATACAAACAAAGTTGGCAAAGAACTTTCAATGTCTGTCTTGGCCTAGCACACTTCAAGTCCGCCTTGGCTAGACACACATCAAGTATGCCCTTGGACTGTCTCAACCTTCATGAACTCCGCCGTGTCCAGAAAGACTCAAACTCCGCCCAGCCAAGATAAAAGATGGCAGATAAAGCATAAAGTCCGCCAAGGTAATGCAAAGTGGAAGCATGTCCAAGCTTCCTTGAACTCCGCCCTAGACATGGCACATGAAGTGTGAAGTCCACTGAAGGCATAACTAAGACAAAGTCCACTTATGGCATGAAAACATCAAAGTCTGCCTAGGAGGTATAAAAAGCATGAAATAAGGAAGGTAAAATTCACTTAAGTCCAAGCACCATCCAGAGTCCAAAGAAAACATGAAAATTTGCCTAAGGTAAATTGTCCAAACACCTTGAAAGTTCGATCAAACACAAGTTGGACTAGGCATAAATGGAATATGTGAAGATGCCTAGGCAAAACATTAAATTTGCCTATGGCTCAAGGATAAGACATGAAGACAATCAACTTGCCATGTCGAAGAGAGAAAATGGCTAAACGGAAGAAATGAATTTGACAAGACAAGCACATGAATCAAATTCTTCTCCAAAAGGCACCTAAAAGAGTCTCTAGGCATCAAGAAGGAAAAGTCTTCAGCGAAAGTATGGAAAGAAATTCCAGATTTCTTGAAGGATTTCATTTTTGAAGAGTCAAAGACAAGCTCCCACGCGCAACATAAATTGGCAGCAAGAAGAGTATTCCAGACAAATTTCCATACTTCAGCAAATTTTTCAACACCAATTGGGGAATTCAAGTCAACATGTTCAAGTTCATTGAACACACTACCTCTCGGCAGAAGAAGGGGGTGCAATCCTAAAAGATAGCATCTTGTGCCACTTGTCTCTCATCCGATGGATATTTGATCTATTTTGGAAAACTTTGATTAGGGTTAGGTTGTTTTAATCTCAACCGTTGATTGGAAATCAATCTTGGCCATTGATTTGTAATTGGGGAGCTTATAAATTGAGCTCACCCCTCATTTGTATATTACGGGAGCATGTTGCAAAACATGTTGAGATAAGCAATTGTTGCTTGGGATTGCCAAAATAATAAGTAATACATTGTTCGAATTGATGGTGATTATTTCCCTTATTTTGGAGTCTGCATGGTTCTTATCCCTCATCATAGTTTAGATTTTATTTCATGTATGTTAGATGAATGAAGGATTTGACAGTTTAGATTGGTGAAAATTTTGCTCATACTTTTGTTGGATGGATGATTTTCATTCAATGTGTAAAGTTAGCCCGAGCTTTTGATGTGGATGCTTAACTTCTACTTTGAGTAATATTGTTCAATTGTTGGTATTATTCATAAGTGTGAAAATCTTGAGCACAACCTTAGAAGATTTCACATGCTTTGCATAGTTGTCTTAAGTGTGGCGAAACAAAGTGTCGTTATTAGTTTCACCCAGTCTTTACCGTCTCTTGAATTCTTAGGAATAGATTACAATTTCTAAGCCTCATCTCCTTTTTAATTTTCTTGAAATCCATGATCCAGAACCCAAACAATAAATCTCCATTGTGAATTGAACGAGCCAAGCGTAAGTCCCTTTGTGTATTACCAGCATATCACAACGCCCATTGAGCTTATCCACACATCAAGACCTAACAAAAGAAACCTTGGAATCGCCCTCTTAGCATAAGTGGTGGTTTTTCAAGAGAGGATAAAGTATCCTTGGGTTATTTATTCTAATGTTCGGTATATGATAAAACATACACCTACAGGTTCTAATTCAATAATACAGATTTCCAAGCATCCTCCAAACCCTAAAAGGACAATTTAAGGCAAATTAAGTAAGGTTCCCATAGGGGCCATTACATTATTTGAAGACAAATACTTGCAAAAAATTGTGGATGCTTATGTGTATGATAAGGTAAGAAGTTAATCGCAGACAAATTTTCGGTTTATAAAAAAAAAAAAAAATTTCCTTTCCTTTAACAAGCCCTCATACTTTGTTCATTTTCTCATCCATTGTTGAATAAATGTGGTTGCAATTGTCTCATGCTTGTCAATATTTCAATTGGTTCAATTCAATCTTAACTACTCTAATTCAAACATCTTTTCAATATTTCCATCACTTTTTCCTGTACATCTCCATATAGCTTGGTCCCAAAGAAGTGTGCTTTTTGTTTCAACTAACTTGACTATATTGCTTAAGCAAGAACAAACCATAAATATAAAGCTCTCAATACTTGTACAATGTGTTTACTGAAGCATCCCCTAGAACCAAATATAAATTTCAGTTCCACACATTATTAGTAAAATGTTTGTCCATTGTCAAATTCCAATCCTAACAACATGCATTTGGTCTTGGTCATTTCTTGAAGATCTTAATAATTAGATATTGGTTCCAATATTTGTACAATTTGCCAACTTAGCAAACTAAAGTCTAAAATACTTAATTACTAGCTTACTTTTAAACATCTTCAATGACTTTCATTTTTTCAGCGAGGATAAGTTTTAGTTTGTGTTTATGTGTTGCATGGACATTATTGTGGTCCATGGCAAACCCCATCTTCTTTTTGCATTTCTGTCTTTGAATTCACTTGACATTATTTTGTATTTGTGTTCATCATCCTTCGCATAAGTTGCTGGTTTGTATCCTTCCAAAAATTTCACTTTCTATTTTAGTTCATAAGTCTGCTCAACTATTTGATCACACAATTCACTGCCACTAAACGCACTCATTGTGTTTACATGTGTACAATGTTGTGATGGGTCTGCAAATTAACTTGGCATCCATTATTCGATTTTCATTTCTAGTCACAAGAAAGTCTATTAGCTGTGTTGCAGTCAATGTTTTCATAATGGCTTCCTTCATTATCGAAGACAGAAATTATCCAATCACAACACCTTATTTTGCTCATAGCTTTCTTAGAGATCCTTTGTGTATGCTAATATTCATCTAATTTGTAACTAAGAACAATCTCTCTCCTTCACAATTGAATCCAACTCATAGTTGATGCCAAAGTCAACTCATATAGTCTTAAAAGGTTTTTGACACACTAGTAAAATTATTCTTTTCACGTCCCCTCCTTCCTAGACATCACTCACTTGCACAATTTTGTTAGCCATCTCTGCAGACAAACGCAAAGGTTAGGAGATGATTGGCTAACCAAGTGGGACTTATCCTAGTCACTTTTAGGCCTTGGTGAGCTTAAATTATATAAACTTTATAATATTTCATTATAAAGTTACTTTTTTTTTAAAATAAACTTATTTCATAAAGTAACTTTATAAAAGGGGTAGTTAAAAGGTTTATGTTAAATTTTAAGTCATTTCCCCCTTGCACGCCTACCTAGGCATAAAATAATATTATTATAAGTGGGCCATTTTGGAATGAGAAGTTAACCCTCGAGGTGGGCATGGGGTCTTGAGGAGAAAGATTCCAATGGAATCTTAGAATATCTCCCTAGGGTTGTGTTGTGACCATTTCACACATCGCCCCATTAGAATGGGGACCCCCTCTTTTTCGCTTTTGTTTTGTTTGTTCCTCTCTCTGCTTTTAGGGTTTTGAGTGAATGAGTGGTCTATCTGGGCTAGGGCTAAACCTTAGGGGTTTCTTTTGATGTTATTCAGGCTGAGTCCAATCAAATTTTGAAAAGTTGTTAAGTGTCCTCCCGAAGAATTGAGACAATTGAAATAAGGTAAGCCTTTCAGGGAAGTCAAACAGGTCTTAGGTCAGGTCTAATCAAGGTTTTTAGGGTAAAATCCAATTTTGACTAAGTGTTAGCATTTTTGAAGGTGAAGTTGTGTGTTCTTGCCTAGGTGAGTTTTGATCAATTTTTTGAAGCAAGATGATGCCTGAAACAGACAAATCGCTCCTAACCCTCAGAGAGGACCCAGGGCGAAATTTATCCTGAGTGCAATTGTTTGTTTTTGATAGACTTGCTAACTGGTTACTAACCTTGAGGGTGACCTGACTATGCCTTGTGAAGCAGTTTGAGACTTAAATTTGAAGCAGTTTGGCCAAAATGGGTAAAATCGCTCCTGACCCTCAGTGAAGGCCCAGGGCGAAAATGTTGTTTAAGTCATATTTGTCACTGACTTTTCTAAATTGCTTTGTGCAGGGTCTCCTGGAAGGATGATCGAACGTGACTTGATGCTTTGGATGGTTTGGAGACATGAAAGATGGTGAGTTTTGGAAACTAAAAGAAAAATCGCTCCTGACCCTCAGAGAGGGCCCACAGCGAGATTTTGATTTCCTTCATTTTGCAATGAAAAGAGACCAAGTTTTGATCATAAATGGAAAATAAAGGACTTTCTCCACCCGCCTGAAGAAGTCTTGACTAGAAATGATGAAGGACTTTGTTGAAAATAGAAAAATCGCTCTTGACCCTCTCTTGACCCTCAGAGAGGGTCTAGAGCGAAATTGCCTCCAAGGACATTATTTCCTTCAAAATTATTGATGAATTAACTTTATAGTGCAAGGAAATGGATTTTGGAAGTGACATTGTGAGTTTAACAAACAAGCCAAGGTGGATTCCAGCTAGAAAATACCTAACCCTTGCTGAGGGTCCAGGGCGAAATTGACATTTTCACCTATTTTTCCTCATAAAAAATGTCAAATTTAAAGTGCAACGCGTTAACTGGATATCAATTTACCCCCCAGGAGATTTTCAAGTTGAAATGTGAAATATTCAAGGCTAAAATTCAAAAATCGCTCCTGACCCTCAGAGAGGGTCTAGAGCGAAATCCTCATGGAATCTCATTAAGCCTTGTTTTAAAAATTAATATTCTCCAAATTGCATTTGATCGCCAAAATTGCTAAATTAAGAGGCATTTGGGAAATTAAAATTGAATTGGCATTAAATAAAAAGACATTTTGGCATTTAATAAATTAATTTTAAGCCTTAAAATATCGAACTTCTATCTTGGAGGCATTTAAAATTAATCTTTATTAAATTAAAATTAAATATAAAGCGCTCAAGGCCTTATTTTGATTTATTTTGCCAAGTCGGCCCTCTTTTTTGGAATTTTATTTATTTTTTAACCTCTTTTTGCCAAGTCGGCCTAGAGGGAGCAAAAGGGTGAGCGCTCTATATATTGGAGGAGTTTTTTCACATTTCAAATCATTCAATCATTGCCTTAATTGCGAATTTGGGGAGCTAGAAGGAGGTGCGAAATCTGGTGTACTTGGAGCGAATTTCTTTCAAGTGTTGGAAGGCTAGAAGGAAGTGGAGTTTGATTCTTTCCCAAGCTAGAGGGGGCGCAATTCATTCAAAGGAGGGCTTTGATCTACATTTTGCCTAGCGAAGTCTATTTTTGCATCATTTCTTAGAGTTTAATACTCAAGAGGAGGTATGGCGAAATCATCTTGACACCATTGTTGAAGATTTGAATTTTGAACATTTGTTTTTGAAAAATCTAAGTTTGGCATGGTTAATTAGGAAATGATAACTCAAGATTTATCATGAAGTTTCCTAATTAAAATCTTAAATCTTCCTTTTTAGTCTATATTTCTACACTTCAAGATATATTGCTAATTGTGAAATGTTGTGTAGGTGTCAAGATGGCGACTCCGAAGGCGGGAGCATCTACTAGTCACCCGGCTCTCATGAAGGAAGATCAGAAGAACGACGAATTGGAGACCAGGATCGTGTCCAAATGGAGTAATATCGGAGATACCAACTTGGGAAACTTCAGTGTGAATAAGTTTCGAGAGGTCCCCTACATTGGCAAGCCATCACCCGTCGCGAAGAAGATAATTGAAAGTGGCATCATCAAGGCGGCAGGTTTCCCTCCAACAGTCCAGTGTCATGAGCTGATAATCGAGTGTGCCCGCCATTATGACTCACAATCAAGATCGATCGTATCCAAGGAAGGAAACACTTTAGCTTACCTTTCAAAAGAGGCTATAAGTGAAGCTCTTCATCTTCCAGAGCATAAAGATATGATTTACAAAAGCCTAGAAGGAGCCAGGTCAATATATGAAGATGATCCCGACACTTGCCTAAATCTCATCAACAAGAATTGGTTGCTTAAAAGTCGTCCTCACCTGAACAAGATTCCTAACACACCCCATAAGATTGATTTCCAGGAGGAGTACAGAGATTTGATAACTTTGCTCAATCGAGTTACAGGGGCTCCTCAAGCCTTCTACTTTGAGAAGTGGATGTTCTTCTTCATTCAAGTGATAGTCCAAGGGAAAGGAACACTTCATTGGGCCAAAATTATTAGCAATAGCCTGGATGTGCAGTTGAGAAGACTAAGGCCTACCAAATCATTCCATATGAGCTCATGTGTCATATATGCCTTGATCAAGAGTTTCGAGTATGCAGGACTACCTCACAAAGGAGTGATCAGAAGAGGACCCGGAGAAGTGAGAGTTTGTGACTCTTATGTTCATTTGCATCATCCACCTAGAAGTGACTACAAGTTAGTCAATGATACCTTCACGATGAACATCACTAGGATATTGCAAGGCAGGATCCACAATCAACTATCCCTAGATGCACAAGAGCTTGTGAAGAGGTATGGTGCATGGTTCATCCAGTTTCAAAAGTTTACATATATCAGAGTTCAAGGGTGTCCTTCACCTCCCTACATGTTGCCGAGATATCCGACAGACAGGATAGTGCTACTTGAAGTAACCAGGCAGTTGGTAGCTTGTGCAAAGGTATCCAGACACAAGCATGGAAATGGAGTTCCCGTGCCTATCATATTGGGGAATTCAATTGAGGTAAGTCCTAATACTCAAGCTTCGGAGGATGCAGAGAAGGAATTAGCCTTGTATTCATTCACCTTCTTTGCCCCGCGAGAGAATTTTGATCCTTATGGTTATATGGAGGAAACAGTTGCTAGGAAGTACGGACATGAGATTCAGGTAGAAGACTTTTGGATGAATCTCTCAAGTGATTTAGAAGTGAAAAGAAAGATGCATTCCAGATTACCTTTAGATTTCATCAGGAAATGCAAAGTTTACCGAGTAGCCGATCAAGCTCAGGACAATGGCAGACATCTCCAGTCATCTTATGACAAAGAAGACAAGGCAATGAAGATAGATTGGAATAAGCCCGAGGTTTTCGACTTGAGAGCTTTGAAGGCTCCTGTTTTATCATGTACTCGCAGATGGGTGGACGTACAGCATCAGAAGTTGAGAGAACAGAATGTGTCAATGACTTTCACTTTGGAGGCTAGACCAAATGAAAGAGAAGCTAGCGTGAGTGAGAACACTTCTCATCCTAGAGGTGCAAAGAGGAAAAGAAAGACCTGAGAAAAGGGAATCTTCCAAGAAGAAGCAAGAGGCCAATCAAGATCGCCCATCAAGCACATATTCTCGACATGGAAAGAAGGCAAGTCGAGCTGAAGGTCAAGAGAAGATAGTACTTGAGGTTGATGAATCTATGGAATCCATGGTGCAAAATGATAGGCCAGAGAAGGGACAAGCACCTCAACATTCATCGAGTCAACCTTTGCAAATTGATGAGCTACAGGATCAGGGAAATGATGATGAAGTGACATCTCCTCTCCGAGAAGATGAATCACTACCTAAAGAAATACAAGTGAGAGAGACGAGCTCTGCCATTCCAGATTGGTTGAAAGAGAGACTGACAAGGGTGATTGTGATTGAAGAAGAAGAAGATGTAATTGACTTAGAGAGCCTTATAGGAAATTCTCAAGAAGTAATAGAGAAGAGGAAGGCCACGAAAATGTCCAAAGTGATAAGGGATGAGACAGGATCTAGGAAATTGCAGATAGCTACAACAGTAGTGGACAAGTATGAAGGTGAAATTCTTGCAGATGAGTATGATGTAGAAACATTTGAGCTTGGTCCACTCACTACTGAACAAGCAATGGATGAGGCAACCGATTCATTTGAAGCACTTAAGGGCAAACTTAAGGAAGAAATGGAAAAGAATAAGAAGCTTGAGAGAGAGAGAGGTGCTTGGAGAGGCTACTTTAGTCATCTCAATCAGCCCTTGAGACGTCAGGATCCAGCTGTATCTCCTGTGCAAGCACTTCCCCTTGAATCAGTTGGCGAGGCAGAAAGAGTCAAGAGTTTGGTTCAGCTTATGAGCTCTTGGATTGACAAATCCCACACGGTAGCTGTTGAATTTACAACAAGAATGATGAAGACAATCCATCGAGCTATCCAGGTCCTTGAGATTGTCCACAATCTAATGATAACTGTAGCCGTTTTCGCTCACACTAGAGATGTTATCATTCCTGTCCTGCAAGTAATCAGGCAAACACCAAGGAAAATCCTAGCACAAGAAAAGATAATGGATGGAGGAACTCATAACCTACTTCAGTGGTCAACTCTACTCCAGATGAAAGAGGTTCTTTTCGAAGACATCAACGCCAAATGCAGTCAAGTTGAAGGCGTCATCCATCCAATTCAGGATAAGGTGTTTGAAGTGTTGTGTACCATTCTTGGCAGGCGGATCAAACTTGAGACGGATGTGGACCTCCAAGAGTGGGAAGAGAGAGTCAAGGTCATCTTTCGCAAAGATGAGAATGTCATCACAGACGAGCAACGAGATCTAATGTTCACTACTATGCTCCTAATTGAGAAGATCAAAGAACTCAAACCTAGATGCGAAACGGCTCTTCTCACTACCTTTGACCAGGTCATTCACTTGGAAGAACGAATGAAGAATCTTCCTGAGATTCCTATTGCTGAGATTGAAGGAATTGTGTCCAGATTCGTTGCATATGCTAAGAAAGAGCATTGGAAAGGGAACAAGGTTCTAGAGGAAAGGTTGTTATAGGATGATGTGGCATCTTAATTATTATTGGTCTATGTTTCCTCGACTTTTGTGCCAATTAAATACTTGGCTATGCATTTAATAATGTTCATCTAAAAAGGGAACTTTTTGTAACAAACCCTAATTAGGGTTTAGGTGTCAGAATCTGAACCGTTGATCTTCTTTTGATCTGGGCCGTTCATTGTAATTGAGGATGCTATATATACCCTCACTCATTTTCATTTTGTCATTAGAAGATTAGAAATTAGATCAGATTAGATATTAGAGAGATAGATAATAGTTAGAGCTTTGGAGAGAAGAAAGTTATTTTGTAGCAAGATTGAGTAGTGAAGAAAGATTTTTGAACAATTGTTGTCCATTTGGCTTTGAGATCAATAAAATATTGAAGTTATGGTGTTTTATTGCAATTCTTTTGGCTATCTTCATGGTTGTTTATCTTGTTGAATCATTCTCAGTCGAAGTAGTATTTAAGTTTGAAGGACTAAGTGTTGTGCTTGATCTTTGGTGAGATTCACGTTCCAAACCACTAGCTTCTTACTGATTGTAAGGACGCCTTGTGTGGTCAACTGGAGATATTGAGGTTGTTTGAACCTTCAATCGTTATTGAAATATTGATATGTATCTTTATGGTAGTATCTATAATTCTTGATGATTGGAAAACCACCAATCACCTTAGAAGATCGCATCAATTCTAGTAGAGTTGTAATTCCTTGGCAATACTGAAATTGGTAGAATCTTACCAAGTCTAGCCTACATTGAGTCATTCTTAGGATTAGATTAGTATCCATCTCTTGAAACCCTTATCTTTTGCTATTTTTTGAGAACCTGTTAGCATTTAGGAAAATCCTGTTCCTGCAGATCGAAAATACGTAAGGCCCCTTGAAGGAACAGCATTCACAATGACCACTGGTGCTTATCCACATGTAGAGATCCTACAACGAAGAACCTTGAAGTCACCCTGATTGATCCTTTTCGCGATATCTTCAGCATTCAGAGGCTTTACTCAAGAGAGGATAAGGTACTATTTGGGTATTTTATTCTGTGTTTGATTGTGTACAAAATACACGTCAACAGGTTGGCACCAAGGCTTGGAGAGGCTTAAAACAACCCATGAGCTCTCATTTCAGCAGTATTGGATTCATTTTTACATTCTTTTCAACAATGAGAGGTCTGCAACAGCAAGCCACGGTTGGATTTCAGGTTGGGAACGAAAACTCTCAATCTTCTTCAGTGTTTGGATGAAAACCCACTCACTTGCAACTTTGAAGGATCCTCTTTCAAGCGATTTGGAGTCAAAATTTGGAGGAGATACTACATTAACAGCAGGTCTGACACATCATCAGCAGATCTGAGCAGTTTGGTAGATATTTCCAGCAAAATAAGTGCTAAATATTGCGCGCCGTACCTGTGAGGGCAAATAAATAATTTGGAGGGTTTTAGCTTCACAATTTATTTCAGAATTCATTGTTGATAATATACTTCAGCAAATCCAAGGGTTATTCAGGAGAATTGGCACAAATGTGGTCTACATGAGCTTTCATTGAGGAGAATTGTCAAAATTTGGGAACCTAGCCTAGCAACCTTGAAGGATTTGCACTGTACATTCATAATTTGTTTTTGGTAATTATTATTAAGGCAAATAAAACTCATTGGTGCCATTGGTGGCAATAGAAAGCACTCGTATTGGCCAATTCACCAGTTCAAGCAATAAAACCACTACTACCAAGCTAGCGCTGGACACCTGGTATGCCAGTTTGGCCTTGAGTGCTACAATTTGTTCATTCTTTGAATTCATTAGCTGCAATTAAATCAGAGTTCTGAGTTTTGGTTTCAGTCAATTAATAGTTTGTATTTTGCATTTCTATATCATTTTGCATCACTCATTGAACAAGCAGAAACCTCAAAAACATCAAAATCCATCAAAAAACCAAAAAATGCATTTGCTGGTCAAAGATTTGAAGTCAAACCAAAACTATCAGATTGGGCCAAATTCCTAGTTGGCATATTACAATTCTCGTCTCTGAGAAATGATGCTCCATCTATAATCAACACCCAAAGCATTTTTTTCCTTTTCCATCATGCACTCTGACTAGCTGTCATTAAAAAATTCTATGTTATGCAAATAAATCCATGTTATTTATAAGTGTCATTAAATTATACTTCTCATCATCTAAATATTCATGGTCAATTAATAGTAACTTAGTGATTTAACATTCACTTATGTTGCAGCAGGATATCCAAATGCCTTATCTTTATCTCAGCAATTTGGCACAGTGATGATTAAATGTAGTTTCTTGTCTTCACTCTAGAATCCCAAAAAAATCCGCTTAAATAATTTCAATATCATGCAAATAAATCCATGTCATATAAAAGCTTTGTCTCACTAAATTTGAAATTACATTATATTTCTCTTGTCATCCAAATCTTCTTTGTCAATTAATAGTTATAAGTGATTTAACACTTATGTTGCACCCAAATGCCTTATCTTTATCTCAGCAATTTGGCACATTTATGATTGAAAGTTGTTTCCTTGTCTTGACTCTCAAATCCACAATAAACCCAGAAATCCATGTTATATATAAGTTGTCTTGCTAAATTTGAAATTACACTAGACTTCTCGTCATCTAAATCTTCATTGCAATTAATAGTAACTCTTAGTGCTTTAACATTCACTTATGTTGCAGCACGATACCCAAATGCCTTATCTTTATCAGCAATTTGGCACAGTGATGATTAAATGCAGCTTCCTTGTCTTGACTCTAGAATCCACAATAAACCCACTTAAACTTAGCCTAAGCCTGAGGTCATCACCATCTGAACTAAACGATTGGGCTTTTACCTTTCCCTTCTTTCAAGCCTTAATTTGCAATCCCATTTTCCAGTTAATTTTGGAATTGCATATCAATTTTATTCTGTCTTTGTTGCAAGCTTAGCTTGTCACACTACTGGTATGGCTATCTCTTTTTTTAATAAAGAATATCAAACTGGTGCAGCATACCTTTATACCACCCAATCACATGTCATACTTAGATCAAACATATGGATCATCTTCCTCAGGCATGATTAAAGACAAAGAAGAATAGCCACCTGCAATGAGACTAAAAACTGTTGGGAAATAGGTGCAACACTAAAACTGTATCCACCTACACTAACCTGCATATGGAGTACCACAAGATTTTACATAAGTAGAAATACACATCCAAAACTTCATGGATGTCATACATGTAATAGATGCTTATAGAATCTGGATAGTGTGATGTTATATTGATGAGCCATCCTTTTAAGAGCTCATTTGCACTGAAATGATAAGTTAATTTAAGACTGGGCTGTTACAACACTGACCATGGCAATAGGAATACAGGTCAAGTTCTAGCTCATCAAAATGAATTTATATTGTGCTTTATGGTACATTCACATTGCTTAAATATGGCATATTATAATAGAATAGCTGTAAAGTTGACATTATTGACAGCTAAACAGTCGACATTATTCAAATAAACAATCCTTTGGATTGCATTTGGTTGTCTGAAAACATACCACAATAGCAGCATATGGGGCCAATGAAAATACATCGCCAAGTTTTTCTATTATGTGATTCTCGGTGCCTCTTTTATCAATAAAGCAGCGCACCAGAACAGCAATACCTATTCCCCATTCAAGCACAAGCTGCCATTTAAAAGATGGCGTCAGAAATACAGAATCCAAAGAAAGAATGGAATTTTCTAACTAGTACAAATGTATAGCTCTTATGAACTACTCCTTAGAATTGATGGACTTTGTTCTTACCCATGTAAGGCTGGTGGCCATAAGTGAGACAAATGTTACATAGTTCTTCTTTCCAACACAGTTATTCAACCACTGCATACAAAACAAATAATATCCATTAAAAACCTAGGCTCTAGGCTAAACAAATCATGACAAAAATTATAAAATATAATCATGTTGCTTCGTAAATATCAGGACTTCAAACATCACAATAAATGCACATAAAGGAAAAAGAGGACCATCTCTGATGGAAATTGATCAAAAAGTTGCATCCTATTACTAAAGGATTAAGAGAAAAAACTATTTTTACAGTCAGTAGGTACCACACACCCGACAATGGTGATCAAAACCATCCACGCATTTGTCACAACTTCTACAGTGTTTACTAAACTTGCGCACCTGCATAACACAAAATTATTAGCATCAGGTGCTCAATGGCTACACAGAATTGGGGAGAAAAAGTCATAGCCATTCACAAAGCTTTGTTAGAGGAAAAAAGCTCCAACTCGCAGCATTCAAGGATCCTGTTTATTAGAAGTTACCATTCATCATTTATTTATTTTCAATAATATGAATCACCACGTAATTATATTATGATGTAAGAACCATAGAAATGGGCGACAGCATGCTTCTAACCATTGGTATTTGTCAATAACTTTCCTAATTATTACATATACCAATATGAACAAATCATAGAAAAGACCAACTCTTTAAACAATGTAACATAAAAGGTTGACAACAAACCCTTGTCAACAATGAACCATCAGAAGTTGATTTATAGGAAAATTGTGTTATATGGAGAACAACAGAGGTATTGCTTGAAAGAATGATTTCACAGTTCAGCAGTAACATGTCAACAGCATTTGTTGCAAATTAATATCTGCATACCACTAATCATAGGAAACAGTAACATATAACATTTATCTTTCAGTTTTCAATGATTATCATAAACAGACAAACATTATAAACCAATTTCCATCAGGAAATGGCAACTGACAACATGAGACAGCAGAATCAGGAAATATATCAGTTTGCAGTTCCATACTTAATAGCCGGATTTAATATATTTGCAACATTACAGTGTCCTGCAAGTCTTTCATGTAGAGCGACATAGCAAAACCACAATCTAAATATGATTCTCCAAATAAAGAGAGGGTTCCTTGTATCATTTTGTCATAAGCATTTATAGAAGGGTTGACCCTTTAACCACTTTTTTGACCCACATAACATGTCTATCAGGCAATCAAATATGCTATCTTAGATATATAATGAATGATATTTCCCATTGAATATATCACATCAAACTCTGAAAAAATTCACCATTCAATTACTATATATCATACCTCTGCATTGCACAATGTACAAAACAAAGCATCCTCTTCTATCACATGCTGCTGTTGAACACCTTCATTCTGGCAGCTATCATCTCTAAAAAGCCACCCACAAAGCAAGCACCCAACAACGCTGAGGAAACAAACTTCAGAATTCTTCTTCCCACTGTCTCCAGCACCTGCCAACTTCATGTTTCCAGCTTCTGAAGGTACTTTTTTTTCTGACTGAATGGTTAAAGGGCTTCCAATGTTGGATGAAAATGCTGGAGATTGCTTAGCCCCACCTTGGCCTAGATTAATTACTAAGGGGCTTGGTGACAAGCCTTGCTTTGTCTTATCTGGAGAAAAGGATGTATGACCAAAGTTTGATAAAATACCAGGATCTGCTGGATCAATCGCAGTGCATCGAACATATAGAAGAAATACGGCCAGCGCCTGAAAAAAAATCAAATTGGGAAACAGGTTATGTTTAAAGCAAACTAAAAGAATTTTAGTGAACATATAAAAAAACGATGGGTAAAAGGAATTATGGAGGAAAAGTTAAAATGGTAGACCATAGTAGTGTAAACTGCCATAGCTGCATACTCCAGCACATCATTGCCTAGGAAGGGTGCAAAAAAGGCATAGAAGGCAACTACCAGCAAGAAGAACACTGTAATAGCTACGACCTGAAAAAGCAAGCAATCACACAATCAGATATTTGACCAAATTTTCAAAGCAAAATTAATATCTTTTTAAAGCAAAGATATGCAAAATAAAATGTAAAATATGTGGAACCATTATTTCCTAAGACTATAGTTATAAACTTATATGTAATATTTATGATTGTAACTGCATAATGATGAATACCATATACACTGTAAACCAACTTGTCACAAGCAAATCAATAAAGTGGGCAAACAAGGTTTATGTGCCACAAATGAAGTAGCTGTCAAATCTGACAGATTCACACCATCCATTTCAAATGAGAGTTATTCCCGGAAGGCATACACAATCTAGCCAGTAAGATTCATTTTTCCTTTTCCCATCCTCAATTCTGTAGGCTTACCATTAATAGAGAGATCAGCAACAACTCCTAGTTATATATTTTAAATGAAATTAAAATCATCCATATGCCCCAATTTATGCTGGAAAGCATAACATGGGCTCAAATCGAGCAGGAAGATAAATCCTCAAATAGAATTCACAAGGATTAACAGACTCACAACAGACTCGCAGAAAATGGGTTTAATTTGATATCTCTAAAATAAGGGATATCATGCTTTGGAGAAGGAAGATTCTCTTTGTACATCCATGATCTCTTCTATTTGGCAGTCACCTTTCATGGTCAGAAGCAATATAACAAAGGTGTTACAAAACTTCAAGCACCACCTAAATATGGTGGTTAGAAAGGAACTGAACACTACAGTCTACTCAAATGTTTTGTATGCTAACATATAGGAAAACATAATCTACAGACACGATGAGCATGAAACATAAAGCTAAATGAGGATTCATAATTTCTTCCCTGCTTGTGCAGAAATATAACCCCAATTTCTGCTCAAATGCAGCTTAAGAAATCCACTTGGATTGCATAAAAAAGGCAATCTTCCTTTTCTGCCAGAAAAGCACATTGAACTCCTTATGTCCAGCAGTACTCAGCATGATCTCAAACAGCTTGTCTTCAGGGTGACACAGCTTGAAATCCAGAATCACATCTTCAGGATGAACGTCTTGTACCTCCCCTTGTTAAGATGGTAGTTCATGTGAAATAAAGTTAGTAATAATTACCATAGTATGAATCCCTGGTTAAGCCAGACAATCCAAGCAGAGAGTTTGCTGATGGAGAACATAAGGCAAATTTATGAGGACAAGATGATCTATTATCATGGATGGGTGGACTGATATTAGAATCAGCCACTCATCAATATCATTGTCATGTGAGCAGCTGATGTTTATTTTCTTGGAGCTATTGATTAACCAGGGAGGTAGAAGGATGCAGGCTTCCAATTTCATATTTTGAAGGACGTCATAAAAGAAGATGGGGCTCAGATGTTGTACAGGAGGTCACCAATTCAGCATTCACGTGTAAGTTAGCTGACATAATGGTGAAGAGTTGCATAAGCACATTTTTTTAGACCACATGTTGTGATCATGCATTGAACAACAAATTGAGAGTGGTGGCAAAAGCAAGATATATACAGATGTTCATTGCATCCAACACACCTAACTTGCTCTCTCCAAAACTTCTTTGAGGAAGGAATTCCTTAAGTTCATTGAAACTAGATATGCTAGCTATTTTATTTTGTGAGAGAAGATGTTTGAGTGCAATTAATAATAGATAATGCAAATTGGGTGGATGCTAAAAGAAAATACTACTAGAGGAAAAGTGTGAAAAAAGATCCTTGATGATAATTGGCAGTCCACAGTGATGTTAAAAAAAATCTCTTGTTATTAAATTATTCATTTATTAATGTTTGTAACTTGTAAATTATTTTCATTTTTTGTAAAAGAATTCACTACTTATCATTTGAATCTTATAACTTCAAAAGAATTAGTTTGCATACGTTTGCTCCTTCATATCACCTATTGTGCAACTGTAGATCATTAAATATGCTAACACAGACTATCCTAGGCCTGGTGAGATTTACAAGACAATTGGAAACAAGCTTGAAAAAATGAAATAAGCAATTCATAGAAAAGATCATAATTTGGGATTATATGAAAAGCAAATTTGGGCCATTGTGATGTAGCAATAGAACATTATGAACACCTTGCTTCATATGACAGCTTATGCTCTAAATCCCAAATGGTATTACGCACTAATACCTAAGAGAGTGACTTCTAATGTTGAAAAGTTGAAAGACGAGCTCATAAAAACCCTTTGCAACATGTATAGCAATGAGGAGACAATTTTACTTGAAATGTTGTAGCAAGCCTTTGTCAATCTTCGAGGTCTAACAACTAGCAAAGCAAAGGTGCAGGCAGCTTGGGCTACATTAGGTCAAATCAACCTCATTAGATGGTGGGTATGACATGGCAATGATACAACAAAGTTGAGGATGATTTCCATTCACCTCCTTTAACAAATTGTTAATTCCTCTTTGTAGAGAAGAATAGATCAGCATACAACTTCATTCGAGCAGTCAAATGGAATAGGATTGCCTCTTAACAAACAAAGAAGTTAATGGTTGTGCATAGTGTTCAACAACTTCTAGAATAACAAACTCCTAAGTATCAATAGGCTCCAACTACACAGTGAGATGTTAATCCCAAAGATGCCACACAACTTGACGAGGAGGTGGCACGGGAGGGATTGATTGGGGTCACAATGGGTAAGGTAGTCCCTCTTATTGGCAATATCTCAAACTCAAACTTTGATTTTGATTTAGGCAAAGATGAGGCAAACATATAGCAGCAGCACATACAATTATCTACATTTTGTCACTCTGTAATTGTAGCCTTTCAGCCTTTTCACTCTTTTATGTGCACATTGATAACGAACTCAAATTATTATACATTGAAATGTTGTTAATTTATATGTTCATTCACACGATATAACAATTTAACTCTAATATTTCACAGCATAGTTATATAATGAATATGGTGAATGCTTTATCATATCAATATTTTTTGAAATTTCCTGTAATTTTATATTTTCACCAATTTTTAATTGTCGCTCCCTAAAATATAGCCTCCTGAAAAAGTCATCCAGAAAACACATCCCCCACATCCCCTATCATACCCATTCCATACCGCTTTACCATGCCCTAATTTTTTTTAATTAGAAATTAAGTACAGGCGAATTATCGCCCCATTGACATGGTGTGAGGTACAACATATTGTATTCAGTTTGGCTATCAAATTAGGAGATATTTTAAAGTGAATCCTTCATAAAGGAAGATTGTATATTGTAGCCCTACCTTGCAGGTATTTTACTGTGTGCATTGAAATTCAAATACATAGGTAGCCTCCATATTTACTGTGTATGTGAATTTTTCTTAATAATCAGCACCTTAAAAAATTTTGAGTGTGTTTCAGTATAGAACACGTCTTGGAAGGCCCTTCAAAGTTCAAAGTTGATAGCCCTTGGCTACATCATTCCATTTCTTTCCAATTGATAAATCCAAGAAGGATTCCTTGCATACTAAATTAATAGATCCTTAGTTGTGTAGCTGGAGAACTCATTTGTGCCAAGTAAATATCTTTATGGCAGAGCCGTTGCATATTTTTGAACACCAAGACAAAATATATTATAAATGCTAAAGCTACTCAACTCATTCAGCTCCTATTAGACAAATAAACACTTGTTGCACATGTATTCATCAATTGAAAGGACCCTTAAGGTGTTGTGCTGTGGCAAAGGGATTTATGATTAGGAACAACTATTCCTGATTAGGTGACAGTAAACCTTGCACAGGTGCCTGCAGTTCCTTAATGGGCGCACCTCTGAATTTGTTATGTATTAGATATGGATTATATCTGTGAGAACCCCTTTGTTGACCTACCTGTTACTTGACTTCTTCTCCAAGCATATTGGCAGTGTAATTGGATCAGATGGAAAACCAATGTGAGCAGAGCAATTCCATAAATCAGATCATCAGTAAGAATGGATTCAAAACTATAATGATTCACACTAACTCCTCTTCAAATTTATTGGGCATCTCTACACATCACAATGTGCATCAAGGTAAAGAGAGTATCTTCAGGCTTAAGTTGGAAGCAAACCTGCCAGGTCTCAATGGTTAAACATGATAAGAATTAAAAGCCTTGGCAAAGTGAGTAATGCGTTGTGCTTCTTTCTTGACCATCCATTTCAGTTGTGCTTTACTAAACAAAACAAGACAATTGTTCAGTTTGACAAGCATTCGAGTGTACATAAAAATGTTTCAGTAAATATTCCTTTTGCCAGGCTGGAAGTATATTAAAGGTCCCTTGCAGCCAACAAAGCCCTGCATATGACTGATAAGGCATGGGTGAATGCTGTGAACCTAAGGGAGCTAGAATTATTTTATGTATAAACACACATTTATGCTAAAATTTAAAGTAAAATGTAGCATAATTGTTGCAGCAGTTCTTTTATGTTGCATTGGTAAGAAAACATTTTAAATCGAGAACTGTGTGCTTGATGATTAATTTGTGTGCATTGTCAGCTATATCTAAAAAATAGAGAAAGAACCAGTTACTACTGATTTTCTGCTCTTGGGTTTGAATAACACTTTAAGCTAGTCCTTCGATATATAATTGGAGTACCTACACCTTGAATAAAAACTCTGCCATATGCAGCAACAATTTGAATGCAAGCATTTGACTTCCATTGCTGAAATATAATACTGAATGAAACTTGTTTCAGATAACTCGTTGAAAAAAAAAGTTTACAACATCCTTAAAGCATAAAAACTTCATTCAAGCAATAAACATGCTTTCTTTTTACCACTCAATTAATTTATTAAGCATTAGAGACAACATGCAAAAAGAAAATAAAAAATATGAAAAGTCTTACTGCATTGACCTAATGAGATCCATAAGAACATTGTGCCAGAGCCAATGAAGATCATGAAATATCATGCAACTTCCAAGTATGACTTTAATATCATTGGTACCAAAGTAGATATTTTGCCCTGGCTACTTAGAGACAGCTCAATACATAATATAAAAAATTAAAGTTTAACCATAAGTTAAATCATAAAGGAAAACTATATTTTATATTGAACTGTGGGACTGTTCAGATGAAACTCCAAATGAAGCAGAAAGAGCCCAAACTAAAGCAGAGAATCACTAAAAGTAGAGGAATCAGTCACTGAAGAAGAGGAAACCCTAGGTAACAACGCGTTCTACCCTAACTAGAAACACAAAAAGATTGTTACTTCTTAAATCAATCACATGGACAAATATACAAAGCAAATATTCATACAAACATTCAATATATGTACCGGATGAGTTCTACAAAAAAATCATGCAGGCACCACTCAAGAAAATAAGTTATCATGTATTTTTCCCTAACCACTTGACAAATTATAACATTAAACCAGATTTAAACTAAGCTTAATCATGAATGCACAACTAAATAAAATGCTGAACCACATAACACATCAGCGGAAGCCCTTAAGAGCACAGAGGTGACCCTAACCGACGCTAAGAAAACGTAATTGACGCAAATGAAACATTAAATGAAGCAGGAAAAACACTAATTAAAGGAAAAGAAACACCAAGTGTAACTCTGTTCTATCCTAAATAAAATTATGCGGACATTGCCACTTATTCACTTTCCCCAACGTAGCAGTTCTTTCATATGGTACATTTTGTACAGTAAACCTATCATAACAGTTCTTGAGCATCAGGCCTGGACTCCATCATATGCGATCACAGTAAGCTCCCAGGATTTCCCATTGCACTCAAGTCCCAGGGCAAATCCCACTGACTAGACAGCTGTAGATTCATTAAGTGCTCCTCATTTATTAAAGATTGCATACAGACTTATATCAACAGGAAAATTGCATTGAAAGCATAGGCCACCAACTAATAGAAAAAAAATGGCAGAAAATCACAAGATTAATCAAATGCAACTTGACCAAACATAATTCATGTTTTGGAATCAGGTGGACAGGAGCAATTAAATCAAGAGCATTTTATCTTGAAAGAAACAAAATGGCCGTCCATCCCGTATGTAGTTGACCTGGGATTCTTTCCCATTAGGGCTCACTGAAAATATAAGAAACTTAAGACCGTTAGGCTACGCCATAGTGGGCTCAAAATTTTAATATGAATCTTAAGTACTTTGGCCTGTGTTCCAGTCCTTATGGCAGGGCACCGCCATGCAAACGACCAAGGTTCGAACCCCGGAGACAGCTTGGAGCCCCACGTATCTGTCTACCCAGAAGTTTGACCTGTCACCTAAAAGTTGGAACTTGAAAAAATAAAAATAAAAAATTGCAAACAAAAAACCAGCACACAGTCAACGCTCAAAATAGCTTAAAATTTCACCTACATTTCTTTTAACCGTGCAAAATTTCATCAATGTCGTCTAAACATCAAACAAAATCGTTCAATTCATATAGATTTTTGCCCTGACAGACACAAAACTCCAATTTGAAGATTCATCAGCTGTACAGAAGATTTGTGGCAGTTTGCAGATATGAACCCCAAATTAGACCGAAAACAAAAAGGCAAAAGGAAAAAAAAAGCAGAAAAAAGATTTAAAGCGTAAAAAATAAAAAAGCCCGAAGCAGCAGCACCTGAAAAGTATGGGCGGGAAGCTGCCAGCCATGGCGGCGAACCATCTGGCCTCCGCTGACATGCAAAGCTTGCACGCCCCTCAAGCTTTCACAGCGAACGTTTCAGAAAAATAGCGTTTTCTCTTTTTCTTGGCCGACGCAAGTGAAATTGGCCTTAAAAAGTCCTCCGGGTTGTCCTACAACAATGAGGGCTGTACCATTTGTCGTAGGGTTTCTGCAGAGGAAAACATAAAAGCAGAAAGCACGGATCCCTACCAACCAAAATACCGAACACTGCAGAGAGCCTTCAACGCCCACTGCACTCGGCAGCTCTACAGCTGTCGGTAGAAAAAGTAAATGTTGACGGAGAATCAGTGGAGCCCTCACCCAGCCTGCTAGGGAACGCTCAAAGCACTAAATTATTTTTCTGCTTCTGCAAAGCACAAAATTCGTCGACAGTGACAACGAGTTAGAGAAGGGGTCTTTCCATGGGTATATTTCGCCACGTCTGAACGTGGGGCGGAATATTCTGGCCACGTCAGTCTCGTGGACCCGCTAACGTCACTCATTTCTTTTTCGTTCAGGATGTTCCGTAACGGATTTTGGATTAAATCGATGTTTAGCGTCCACGTTCGGTAGGAGTTAATTA
The DNA here is from genome assembly GCF_030272615.1 of Cryptomeria japonica. Taxonomy (NCBI): domain Eukaryota; kingdom Viridiplantae; phylum Streptophyta; class Pinopsida; order Cupressales; family Cupressaceae; genus Cryptomeria; species Cryptomeria japonica. Next base: position 222,508,268 of record NC_081412.1, read on the forward strand.
TGGTTATGTTATTGTGTGGGGGAGGAATTTGTGAGTGCATTGCCTTCCACTATAGTGGATTTGGTTTTGAGGTTGGTTACGGAATGAGAATGGATCATTATTATAATAGTACGTTAAGTTTTCTTGGGAGTTGTGTATCCCGTGCAGTTCCAAAGGTAGGCCTAGAAAAAGTTGAATTGGAAGGATGTCGTTTTAGGGGGGAATTTTTATTTTTTTCCTTGTTTGTGTTTTTTTTGGTTAGGTGTGGGTATATTTGTAAGGGTTTGTTGTTGGGTTGATAATTAGTTTATAATCTGGAAGATTTAATTGAATGAAGGTAAGTTATATAGTTTCGAGTTCGTCTAATCTTAATCTTAATTGTATTTAGAGGAGAAGGTCTTATACGTGTGTATTCTAATTTCACACTTTCTAAAATTTCATCTTGATATCCAAAATTTCATTCAATTTTGTATAACAATTGATTTGTCAAGTCCCCTACTTTAAAAAATTGTTTTCAAGTCCACGTGGCCAAATATGATGCCACATCAATATACATTTTTGTGAAGGTGTCCAAAATGATCCCAAATTGTGATAAGACCAATTAGTGTGCTCTAAGTCATGTTTACTTGTGTGCTGATGTGGCATCACATGATTGGTTACCTTTTGAATTTTAGAGGTACTTTTTTTGGAGATAAACATTGACATCACATTTTTAGGGCACCACTATTGGTCCCATTTTGTCCAACTACCATAACATGTATTGGTCCCTCTCCCCTATAATCTCCCTTTGAAATTACTTCCTATTATATCTTAAAGAAGAACAAGTTGAATGAGAGAAGTGGTCCTTCGAGTGTAGCTTATTATAGAAGTAAAGTCTTTATTTAGACATTGGTGAATATGAAAGCATCTCTCAAAAGAAAAGAGCCAAGAATATTTTATTTGTGTAAATCGTGAAGATATTGAGAGAGTCATACAAGTCTCTAAAGAGGCAAAAACTTGCCCTTACTCTCATAGTAAGGGAGCATCTAAAAACAAAATAATCTTTAGTTTCAAGTTCCATAAATGCAATGCACTTGAGGAATATAGAGGTTGATCTCTAAGTCGAAGGGATGTAAACAAACTTTGAATTGTGTCAAATAGACCCTTAAACTATGAAGAAAATAAACTTTCAAATAATTTAAAGGTTGGGTGATTCTTCCTCAAAGTGAAGATATGTCTTGTAGCACTGTTGAAACTTGGAGGAAAGAGGTACCCAAGGCTCTAACCATTTGAATTGCAGGTTGACTTTACAAATCTCATATCGATATTGTACGCATGAGAAAACCAACACATGCAACTTTATGGGATCATGCCTTAAACAAGTTGCAAGAAGGCCAAAAGACATAATCATATCTCCAAGGTTGTGGTGGTTGATCAAGCGGAATGTTAGGTGGTTGCCAAATGTGCTTTCACTCAACAATGCGTCTTAGAACCAATGAGTTTTTGCTCCTTGAGTTGTTCATCTGATGCAATGAGGTGTCCTATAATTAATAGCAAATAGGAGTAGAGATAAAACCTATCTCCTAACTTGGGTGTCTAATTCAATTTGTGCATGGTTTACACTAGGTTGCCCCAAAGTAAGGAATGCTTATGGATTATGCATAAACTTGTGTAGGTGTAATTAGTGTGTTTTTGCTAGATGGGATGATTGGACGTCTTAAATACTAATCTAATTCAATGAAACTAGAGAAAGGAAATATTTTTACTGCAAAAATTAAAATGTAAAATATCATAGAAATATAAATTGCAACTAATTAATCATCTTCCCTACAAAAATATAGCTTTTCTAAGTGTTGATTTATCCCAAAATGTAGTTTTATAGATGTTGAATTCCTTCCTTAAATACAAAATATGTAATTTGCAATTTTACAAATCTTAAATGTGGCTATGTTATTTAAAATAATTATTTCTTAATATCTAAAGTTATAGTTCTATTGTAGTGTTTTTCTATACTCAATTTATCTACGATCCATATAATAAATTATGAATTTATGAAAAATTATATTTTTATGATTGTGATATGCATGCATTTAAAACTAATTCGATTCACAAAAATACAAGTTTTCATGAAAGTGTTACTATTGTGTGGACACTCCATGCAATTTCAAATGGTAGGATTTTAAGTTGAATTGGAAGGATATCATTTTAGCATAGAAATTATTATTTTTACCATGTTTGTTTCTTTAGATTAGGCGTGGGTATATTAATAATGGTGTGTTGTTGGGTTGATAATTAGATTATAAGATTGTAAAAGTAAAATGACCACTTATATCTATAATCTCATTTTCAAATTATCTTATTTAATCTTATAGAAGCAAAGTCTTTATCTAGACGTTGGTGAAGAGGACACATCTCTCAAAAATAAAAGAGCCAAGCATCTTTGAACCTTGTAAAACTTCCCCTACTCGTAGTAAGGAGAGCATCAAACAAACAAAAAAAATCAATAGTTTCAAGATCTATTACACAAATTAAATAAATATGATGCACTTGAGGAATATGGTGGTTGATCTCTACATTGAAGGGATGTGAACAAACTTTGGATTGTCTTAAAAATACCCTTAAAGTATAGAGAAGTTGAAACTAAGCACAATTTAGAGGTTGGATGATCCCTTCCTTAAAGTGAAAAAATATCTCGTAGCATTAAAAATTGGAGGAAAGAGGTACCCAAGACTCTAACCAATTGGATTGTAGGTTGGCTTTACAAATATCATCTTTGATATTGCAAGAATGAGAAAACCAACACATGCAACTTTATGGCATCACACCTAGAAACAAGTTTCAAGAATGCCAAAAGACATAATGCTATAACCAAGGTTGTGGTGGTTAATGAAGTGGAATGTTAGAAGGTTTACACATGTTCTTTCACTCAACAATGAATTTTAGAATCCATGTTTTTTGTTCATTTGGACTTGTTCATCTAATACAATGAAGTGTCCTATAATCAATAGCAAATAGGATTAGAGATAAAACATATCTCCTTACTTGGGTATCTAATTTAATTTGTGCATGGTTTACACTAGATTTTTCCAAAGTAAGGAACAACTATGAGTTGTTGATAAAAGTGTGTGAGTGTGCTTAGTATGTTTTTGTTAGATGGGGTGTTTAAATGTCCTAAACACTAATCTATTTAATGAAAATTATAAAGGAAATCTCTTTAATTATAAAAACTAAAGTACAAGACCTGTTAATGGGCCTACTCGGGTTGATCCGGGAATGGAGAAGGAAGGGAGGGTGGAGTGGTCTAGACCACGAGAAGGATGGATCAAAATAAATTTTGATGGTGTATCGAAAGGCAACCCTGGCCCTTTGGGTGTGGGTGGGTGGTTCGAGATTAGGAGGGAAACATTCTAGCCTTTGGAGCTAGTAAATTATTAGATGGAACAAATAATGAAGCTAAAGCTTAGGCTGACATCTAGGCACTCGAAGCGGGGAAGAAATTGGGATTATCAAGAATTCAACTCGAAGGTGACGTGTTAATTATTATTAATGTCATTACAAAAGGTCAAATAAATGCATAGCATTTGAATAAATGTTTATTGATTGCCAAACAATTAAAGATTTTCAAATCATGCATATTGTATGGTTTGGGAATGAGGTAGCAAATGCTCTTTCCAAATGGTCAACCTCATTTAATGTTGAAGTTGGTGCAAATGTGTTTTTGGATTATCGAGATCTCGCTCTTGATTCCTGGCAGCGATCGTATGTCGTCGTTATGAAGGTACAATTAATTTGCAGCAAGGTTGTAAGGTGATGGGAGGAGGGTTTAAAGGGACCAAGCGTAACCCGGAGATGAATGCATGTGAAATCTTTGAAGGTGAAGGGTGGCATCTTGTTTGTAGCATGGAAGTGACTTTGTCGCTTTATACGTCGAAACAACAATTAGCTTTTTTAGGGAGGATCTCTAAAAAGAGACTCATATCAATTTTTAAATATGAGGACAAGGCTTTCTTGAAGGCTCTAAAGACACTTTTGGGGATGTTGTTCATGCAGACGCAACACAAATTTCACACAAATGTGGACATTGTGCCCATGGTTATGGCAGGGGGTCTAGAGGTAGGGAGGAAATAGGAGATTGAGTGGGTGATGAAGGCATGTGTGGGGGAGGATTGGCTTTATGGCCTCCAATTTGTGCTCGCGAGGGTTGTCCCGAGTATTGGCTTTGATCTCAAAGATGAGGTAATAGAGGAAGAAGGATTATGACTATTGATGTCATTTATTAGGTGGCAAATTGGGGAGAACAAAGACTTGAGGCGGGCAGAGTCAATGGTTGGGTGGAAGTTGTTGGTGTAGTTTCTGCATTCGAAAGAAATGGAGGTGGCTGGCAGATAAAGGCATGGAAAGTAGTTAGTGGGAGCGGCAGGTCTAGAAGTTGTGGCTAGCGGGAGGTGAAGTTTTTGTGTAGGATCCTATAGGAGATAATGGGGTTTGATGTTTTTTGTCTTAATGGGTGCGGTTTTGTGAGTAAATTTTGCAAAATGAGTAGGTTTTGAGTCGATGTAGAGGTGTTTTGATCTCTATTTTGTTGGGTTGTTTAAATGTTTTCTTTTTTGATGTAATTGTCGATGGGGGTTTCACTAAAAAACTAGTATGGGGGCTAAGGTTTCATGGCAGGTGGTGGTTCTAGAATGGTACTATTTTAAAAAAAAAAAATTAGACCAGTCATTTTTTATGGACAATGAATTTTTTTTTGTAATCTTTTGATTTTAAATATCAATATTACAAACCAAGAAAAAAAAAGCCTAAATCCAAAATCTCATTTAAATATTATTTATGCAATCAATTAATGATCTCCCCTCCAAAAGTATACCTTTTTCTAAATGTTGATTTATCCAAAAATTAAAATATAATTTTATAGATATTTGATTCATTTCATAAATAAAATATATATAATTTGCAATTGACGTTGTGTTTTTTAAAATAATTAATTTCTAACGTATAAGGTTATAAAAACTATTATGTGGTATTTTTTTAAATGCAATTTATCCACAATCCATACACTAATTTAATTTTGAAAGTATGAAAAAGTACATCATTAATGATCATGATTTTTGTGTAGTAAAAACTATTTTGATTTACAAAAATACAAGTTTTCACGATGGTGTTATTTTTGTGTAAAAAATACAATATTTCCTACAATTTTCACTTTTGAATTGCAATTATACACACTAGTATTGAAAATAAACATGAAAATTTGTCTTTATTAAAACTGAGTCTTATATGATTGTCTAATGATACGGTATTGTTGGAATACAAGGAATCCAAGAACACTGAGAGGGGGGGGGTGAATTAGTGTTCTGTCGATAATATAAGATTCTACCTTATTACAACAATCGGTATTAGAGATTTGGTCCTCTTTTGTAGAAGCTTAACCGCTTGAGGTAGATCCTATGGCAACTAATACTTCAAATCCACCGACAACTATTTTCAGAAGAGAAATCCCTAAGCTTGATGGAACAAACTATGGAATATGGAAAATCCGAAAGGAGACTCATCTTAGATGTCTTGGCAAGGATATTTGGGAGATCACTGAGAAAGGATATACACCTTATGATCCGGCATCTGGCAATCCTTCTCCTGCAGACTTGGACAAAAATATTAAAAATGATTGCAGAGCTAGAGAATCCCTCCTGTGTGCACCCACTGATCAACAAATCATGGGATTGACTGATAAATCATCTGCAAAGGTTATGTGGGATAAATTGCAAACTCTGAATGAAGGTGACCCTACTGTCAAAATTGCTAAACTTGATGGTTACCGGTAGAAGAACTAGTGTTACCAGCAAAAGGGACTATCGGTTGGATACTATCGACATGTTTGGATCAATGAAATATGTTTGGTTTGATGTTTCTGGAGTATGGTTTGTTCAGTCCATATATTGATTTGATGATCAGATTCTATCATACACTCTAGTAATTCTATACCAGTAAGGGTTTAAGGTTTTAACGGCAGAGCTTTTACTGAGAATCTTTGACAAGATGCATAAGTGGTATTGGTGTGGCTTCTAGATGAAATTCAGGATGCAGAAGGTGGTCCTTGATCATGCCTCGACTGATTGGAGACAACGATTTGGCGTGGAGAATCTAATTAGGTCTAGTACCTATCTAGGTTATAGATCGGTATCATGTAACGTGTTCTCTACATGTTACCAAGATGATTTACAGATTGGCTAATGTTGTTTTGGTCTAAAGCCGACATGGCATATCATTGTAATATGGATGTATGTAATGATCTTATTGTAATATCTTTTAGGTGGCTGACCTAATTGGTTTAGGCCTTAGGGTTTGTATAAATTGATGTAATATCTCATTGTAGATCATGGTCGTGGTCATGGAATGAAAAATCATATGCGAAGGAGATTTGGTCGATCATAGGTGATCAAATTGGGTTTATGTAAGAGGTCAAAGGCCTCCGATATTGAGCTTAACTGGAACTGTAATTAGGCATGGTAGATGCTATCGCTGGCAGTTCATTCTTCTGGATTGTTATCCAATTATATTGAGGTGGTTATAACCTCTATGTAGTCAGTGAGACTCCTTTGTAATGAGCAATATGCTCTAGGCAATGTGCCTTCCTGCATGTGCAGGCCCCTTATTGTATCACATACTTTCTGCAGAAGTATTATCTGACTGTGGGTAGGCTTCCCATCGTGGTTTTTCCCTTTACCCGGTTTTCCACGTACAAATCATGGTGTTATGTGGTATGGTTGCATTGTGTTAATTCTCTATTTCATTCTTAAGTTTTATTGCTTACCAATATCTGTTTCTACTATTCTGCTATTCAATGTTTATGTGCTCCGGTTAAAGGTTCTAAAGTGGTTTGATTAATATAATATGTTGACAATTGATTCACCCCCCTCCTCTCAGTTGACCACTGATTATTCTAACAAGTATAATCATTTTTTAAAGCATATTTATGAATTTTCAATGCAAGTTGACAATTTTATGTTCAATGTTCTTTGTTTTGTGAGAAGTTTACATAATTTAATGAGAGATATCTAAAAGTTAACTGAAGTCTATGAGCAAGCAAGATTTGAATGTAGCAACAACAACAAAAAGAGAATCTGGACATGTGGATTATGAACAAACTTAGCTCAATTCCCAAATTCACATTAAAACAATTTTTAAAAACCTGATAATTAACATGTGATTGATTTGTTTATAAATTTGAAAGTTTTTTGTTTTTAACACTAAATAATTTGATTATGAATAAATCAAAGCTACTCCAAGCAAGAACTATCGATTCACTAATATGTTATAATCAAATTTAGTCTACTCTAATTATTATATATATAAAATTAAATAATTTACCAACTAAACTAACACTAACAACTAAAGCCTATAAATCATAATGAGAAACCTAATATGTATTTGAATGCCACAAATTATGGAGCAACTTTGAAACAATGTCCTTAATATCAACATAGTCATTCAATATTTTTGTAATAAATCGACCAAAATATTCTCAAAATGAAGAGAATAGGGATTTAATTTGTAAACACTAAAAATAGAAAATAAATAAATAAATAAAAATGTGACTACGATGGAGGATTCACAAAGTTTGAATTATGTGAAATAAGTTTTCCAACCCAAATCACATCACATGATTCTTTTCTTATATGATAGAATGTGAGGCAAATGAATAGGTAGGCTCAAAAAATGTATTAAGAATTTTTTAGAGAATCAAACTAAAGAAATGTAGATTTTGATATTTGAAATATCATCACGACCAATTTATCAAAACCATTAGTTTACAATAATACAATGATTTCAAAAATATCAATTGTAGGAAATGTGTGATTTTAACTAAAGATTGCCAAAAACAATGAACACCATAAATTAGAATAAAATGGAAAAATGATAAGGGATTGGGAAGATTTATAGGGTGCATCATAGAAGATTTAAAGAGTTTTGACCAATAAGGTAGTCATAGGAAGCAAGCTCAGCTATTATTTTTTATGTCATGTAAGTTAGTGTGGTCGTTTGATCATCATTGGAATTAGGATGATTGATCATGCTTTTTTTTTTGGCACTCACACACGTCTTCTTATGTCCTTAAAAAAAATTGAGGCAATAATAAAAAATATGTGAATAATTTATCCATGTCAATACCTACAAGACTAATAGAGAAAAAGCCTTGACATACTAACAAAAGTAGATCTTGAATATATGTTAGTTACATGTAGAATTAAATTCTTTATTATGGGTTTCTAAAAAAATTAATTAAAGTACTATATATTCATCGTCATACTTACTACATGAAATATCACAATAATAATAAGTGGGGTAGCACCAAATTAATGAGAATGATGTCTTCAAAAACTATTTTTTAGCACAAAGATGCTTGTATAATGGAAGTAAGCAATCTTTCAATTCATTTTCAATTAGCTTCCCCAACGTGAGGCCCTCAAACTTAAGGTTTTACGTTCGAAGTAAATGTCAAGAAATGAACTTATTTAGATACATGCTAGAATGTTGACAATACAGATGAAGGATGTCATTTTAAATGTGGGATTTTCCTTATTTATTTGTATTTATAAAGCTTTGTTCTTGTATAATTTGATTCTTGAATAGTACAGTTTGGTGCTTATGAAGTTTCTTTCCTTAACATAAATATAAATTGTTGTAAAAATACTCAAATAAAACATAAATATAATTTTAGAATTACATAAAAATATCATATAAAAAATATATGATATATTGAAATAAAATAGTAGAAAAATATATTTTTAAGATTTTATTTTATGTAGATAATAACTACATTGCAATTTAATTACATAAAGTCAACATAACAAATTTTATAATATTCTATACTTTGATTTTGACAATACAAATCTTTTTATTGGCGTTTAGGAAAATTTAAAGTACAAACATAATATTACATAGTAAACTAGAGAAAGGAATATATATAATTTCTTAGGAATATTCTATACTTTGATTTTTGGAATATATTATTGTCATTTAGAAAAATGAGAAGTACACGCATAATATTTTATAATTAATAAAGGAAAGGAATAAGTACACACATTGAAATCTTATATCTAAAAAGATATTTATCATTTATATATTATGACATGCACAAGTCTCTCATCTATGTTTATTTGAGAAGTATTATTTTCCTAATAAGAGGTAAATATAATGTTAATTCAAGAATATATAATGAGAATACATAAAGTAAAAATAATTTGAATTTTCTTGCAAAGTTGGATATAACTCAAAACTTTATCAATATAAAGTATGATTTTTAAAAGTAGGAGAAAAGTTAATACAAAGTTATGATAATCAATTTTTTTAAAAGGCTAATGAAAAATCACGCTCGTCTACTAAAATGTAAAAGAAATATAGAATGCTAAAAGGTAAACCCACAAGGAAACCACTCTTCCATCTATTGTTAATATGATTAAATTTGTATGGTAGAGAGGAAAGACAACAAGATTACTTCCTCCACGTAGTTTCGTAATTGTTTTTTAAAAGTCATCTCTATGAATTGAACATCTATCATTTAACTCTACTTTAATTTATAAAAGCATGGCAAACCTTATCAATCTTAACCAAAACCATAAGCTATTTTGATTGATCCCTTCGTAAAAAATATACCATTCAAGATAGCAATCTATTCATGGTGTCTTGGAATACCTTGTTATTTATGCTTTATTCAAGTAGAGGGCAATTTTTTTTTTTCCAATTTCAGCCACCCAAAAAAATTCCAACAATAGTATAATTATGCCCTATACATTCTAAAATTTGTTCTCTATAAAGATAATTACCCAAAGAAAATGAATAAATTTGTCTTTACTTCGTAACTCCTCAATAATTTTCATTTCCAAATTTTAAAGTATTGATCATAAAAGAATTTATATACTCAAACATGAACAAAATTCTTTAAAGAGGAATTGAAAGGATTGTAAAAAAATACTCTTCAACATCTAACAAAATCAATTTCTTTATATCATTTGAGAAGCATTTTTTTCCATTTATATTTTACATCGTATAAAATTATAAATTAAAAAAAGACTACCAAATAACTAGACCACAATGCAATTTTGATTAGAAGTGAAATTCATAAATACATCAATACAAATAGTGAGAACTAACACTTTTGTCTATGCAAGCATACATGGAGCAACTTTGATTGTACTTATCAATTAATAGAAAATTAGAATACGATGAATTTTTATTTTTAATTAATTAATAATCATGATCAAAGGTGCATCCTATATGTTGCATAGACGTTTCCAAAATAACTACCAATCAAAAGAGGTGCTCAAGGCTCTAACCATTTGGATTGTAGGTTAGTTTTACAAATCTCATCTTTGATATTGTATGCATGAGAAAACCAACACATGCAACTTTATTGCATCATGCTTAGAAATAAGTTTCAAGAATGCCAAAAGGCATAGTCCTATAGCCAAGGTCGTGGTGGTTGATCAAGTAGAATGTTAAGTGGTTGTCATGAATATTTTCTTTCACTCAACAATGCACCTTAGAACCCATGTTTTTTTTGTTCCTTGGACATGTTCATCTAATGCAATGAGGTGTCTATAATCAATAGCAAATAGGAGTAGAAACAAAAACATATCTCCTCACTTGGGTGTCTAGTTCAATTTGTGCATGGTTTACACTAGATTATCCCGAGTAAGGAAAACCTCTGAGTTATGTATAAATGTATGTGAGTGTGCTTAGTATTTTGTTGCTACATGGGGTAATTTAAATGTCTTAAACACTAATCTAATTCAATGAGAAATAGAATAAAAATAAATCACTTTTTAATTATAAAAACTATAATGTAAAATCGAATGGAAATATAAAATGCAATCACTTAAAGATCTTCCCTACAAAAATATAGCTTTTTCAAATGTTGATTTATTAAAAAATATGGTTTTAGATATGTTTGATTCCTTTCTTAAATACAAAATATGTAATTTACAATTTTACAAATCTTAAATGTAGCTATGTTATTTAAAACAATTATTTTCTAACGTATAAAATTATCGTTTTATTATGATAATTAAATTATAAATGTAATTTATCTACAATCCATACAATAATTTAATTTTGAAAGTATGAAAAAAAATATCATTTATGATCATGATATTTATGTAGTGAAAACTAATTTGATTCACAAAAATACAAGTTTTCGTGATGGTGTTATTTTGTGTGTAAAAAAATGCAATATTTTCTACAATTAAATTCACCTTCTAATTGCAAGTGTACACACTGGTATTGAATATAAATATGAACAATTGTATTTATTAAAATGAATTGAGTCTTATATGATTGTTTAACTATATGATATGTGCAAATTTTTAAGCATCTTTATGAATGGTCAATGTTCTTTCTTTTCGTGCAAGGTTTATAGGATTTAATGAGAGATATGTTTGAAGTTAAAGCAATTCTATGACCAAACAATGATTGAATGTAGCAACAACAAAAAAAAAAGAGAGTATCTAGATGTGGGTGATGAACAAACCTAGCCCAAGCCTTAAATTCACATTAAAACAACTTTTCAAAAAGATAATAATTAGCATTTGCTTTATTTTTTATAAGTTTTGAAAAAGTTTTTGATTTTTAACAACAAAAAATTTAATTATGAATAAAACAAAGCTACTTCAAGTAAGACATGAATTATAATATAGATAAAATTGAATAATTTATCAACTAATCTAACACTAACAATTAAAACATATTAATCATAATGAAAACTTTAATCTGTATTTGAATGCCACAAGTTATGGAGCAACTTTGCAAAAATGTCCTCAATATCAACATATTTATTAAATATTTTTGCAATAAATTGATTAGAATTATTCTCAAAATGAAGAGGATGGGGATTAATATTTTAAACACTAGAAATGGACAAAAAAACCCAACAAAATGTGACTACGATGGAGAATTCACAAACTTTGAATTGTGTGAACTAGGTTCTCCAACCCAAATCACACCACATGATTCTCTTCTTTTATAGTCTAATGTGAGACAAATCAATAGGTACACTCAAAAAGATGTATTAAGAATATTTTAGAGAATCAAACTAAAGAGATGTAGAGTTTGGTATTTGAAATATTGTCATGACCAATTTATCAAAACCATTAGTTTACAATAGTGCAATGATTTCAAAGACATCAATTATAGGAAATGTGTGATTTTGCAAAAAGATTGGCAAAACCCACAAACACGAAAAATTAGAAGAAAATGGAAAAATGAAGGGATTGGGAAGAACTATATGGTGCATCATAGAAGATTTAAAGGTTCTTGAATATTAGGGTAGTTATAGGAATGAAGCTCGACTATTATTTTTAAAGCCATGTAGGTTAGTGTGGCTATTTGATCATCATTGGAATTAGAATGATTGCTCATACATTTTTTGGCATTCACACACCTATAGTTATCTCCTTAAAAAAATTGAGGCAATGATTAAAATATGTGAATAATCTATCCATGTTGATACCTATAAGCCTAATAGAGCAAAAGCCTTGACATACTAGGAAAACTAGATCTTGAATATGGTAGTCACACGTAGAATTTAAAATCTTACTATGGGTATCTAAATAAATCAAATGAAGTATTGGATATTCATTGTCATACTTGCTACTTGAACAATCACAATAATAATAAGTGGCTTAGCACCAAATTAATGACAATGATGTCTTCAACAACTATTTTTTAGCATAAAGATGCTTGTATAATGGAAGTAAGCAATCTTCAATTCATTCCTAATTAGCTCACCTAATGTGAGGCCCCCAAATTTAAGGATTTATGTTGGTAGTAAATGTCAAGAAATGAAATTATTTATATTCATGCAAGAGTGTTGAGAATAAAGATGAAGGCTGTCATTTTAAATGTGAGATTTTCCTTATTTTTTGTAATTATAAATGTGTGTTCTTTTATAATTTGTTTCTTGAATAGTATAATTTGATGGTTAAGAAGTTTCTTTCCTTAACATAAATATAAATTGGTGTAAAATTAAAAAATATAATATAAAAATATTTTTACAATTATATATAAAAATATTATATAAAATATATGATATATTGAAATAAAATATTAGAAAAATAATTTTGTAGAGCTTTATTTTATGTAAATAATAACTACATTGCATTTTTAATTATATGCAAAGTCAAACTTACAAAAATTATAATATTCTAAACCTTGATTTTGGCAATATAAATCTTCTTATTGTCATTTAGGAAAATTTGAAGTATAAACATAATATTACATAATAAACTAGAGAAAGAAATATATATAATTTCTTAAGAATATTCTATACTTTGATTTTGGCAATATATTATCGTCATTTAGAAAAATGAGAAGTAAACACATAATATTTTAAAATTAACAAAGCAAAGGAAGAAGTACACACACATTGTCATCTCATGTCTAAAAAGATATTTATCGTTTATATAATATGATGCATAAGTTTCTTGTCTATGTTTATTTGAGAAGTATTATTTTCCTAATAAGAGGTAAATATAATATTAATTCGAGAATATATAATGAGAAAACATAAAGTAAAAATTGTCCAAAATTTCTTGCAAAGTTGGATAAATCTCAAAACTTTATCAATATAAAGTACAATTTTAAAAAGTAAGAGAAAAGTTAATACAAAGTTATGATAATCAAAAATTTTATAAAGGCTAATAAAATATCATACTCGTCCACTAAAATTTTAAATAGTTTTAAAAAGTTATAAGGCAAGGTCACAAGGAAATCACTTCTTCATCTATTGCTAATAGGATTAAATTTGTAGGGTAGAGAGGAAAGACAACAAGAGTACTACCTCCACCATGTAGTTTCATAACTATTTTTTATAAATCATCCCTACAAATTGAACGTCTATAATGTAACCCTACTTTAATTTATAAAAGCATGACAAACTTCATTAATCTCAACCAAAACTATAAATTATTTTCATTGATCTCTTCTAAAAAATATACCATTCAAGTTCTAGGAATTTGTTCATTGTGTATTGGAATATCTTGTTATTTATCCTTTATTCAAGTACTTGTGCAAATGCATCCTCTAGTTCATATGTAGAAGTTGAGAAACCTATAAGAACCAAACAAGACACACTTGTATGTAGACCCACACACATACAAGGGAGAGGACCTTGACAAAACACAAAACATTAAAGTGAAAGATATTGTCAACCAAAAAGCAAAAATGGTTCAAAAAAAATTGAGAACATGTTAAGATGCATAGATAGTAGGAAAAATACAAATCTCCTTGAATGATAAAGAGCACGGTTCCTTTTTTTCCAATTTCAACCATCCCAAAAAATTACAACAATAGTATAATTATGCCCTGTACATTCTAACAATCATGCTCTATAAAGATAATTACCCAACAAAAGGAAAAGTTTGTCTTTACTCTATAACTCACTAATTTTCATTTTTAGTTTTTTGAAATATGATCATACAAGAACTTATAGACTCAAACATAATTGAAATTATTTAAAGATGAAGTGAAAGGATTGTGCATAAGTACTCAACATCTAACACAATCGATTTCTTTATTTCACTTGAGAAACCTTATTCCCATATATATATTTTACAGTGAATACAATTATAAGTTAAAAATAAAAAATAAATAAATAAATAAAATAAAATAAAAAATAGACATGACAACTAACAACCACCAATTCAAGTCGCACACTGCTGAGAACTGCAGAATGTTTGTTAGGAAGGCCAGGAATCCATTTAGAAATTCAGAGCAACAGTGGAGAAGAAAACTGAAAAAAATGGTTACGGGTTCGGTGGTTGAGGGAGATGCAGAAATTACCACTAGAAGTAAAGCAAAGGATGGAAAATCTTCGACAAAGATCAGAGAAGAAGACATGGTTTTAGAGAAAAGGCATGTTGACGAAAATCTTTCTTCAGTAATCGGTGAGGGATCCTATAAAGAAGCGGTGATAGGATCCAAGGATGGAGGGGTTCTTTCATCACCATTGAGAACCTTAACATTAGTAAAGGCCTATTTGATATTGAATTCGAACTAGATAAGGAATTGGATGAAGATTTTTACCAAGAAGATGCGTTGGAAAATATCGACCCAAGATGCATTAGCCAATCGATGAACATCCTTTTGGGAAAGGTCAAAGGATCTAGAGGAAGGAGAAGTAATCGTTAAAAGAGAGAAGAAAGTGCCAAGGAGAAAGGAATTGTTAGTGTCTTTGAATTCATGAGAACTAGGGGAGAAGGTATATCCCTTGGCAAAAGATGAAAATCACTACATGGAATGTCAGGGGCCTATCGGCTCCTGACAAAAGATGCTTGGTAAAAAGAGCGTTGGCTAGAAGTAGTAGTGACATAGTTGCTTTTTAGGAAACGAAGCTGAACAAAGTAAAGGCGAACAACTTCATTAGTTACTGTAAGGTTTGGGAAGGCATCTTCCAAGAAGCATCAGGGGCCGCTTGTGGGTTGGGAGTTATTTGGAATCCTACTCAAGTCAGAGTAACTCTTATGGAGAAAACAAAACATTGGATGATATGCATTGTTTTCAGTTTTATGGAGGAATTGCACTTCCTCCTAATTAATGTCTACGGTCCGACAAAAACATCAGAAAAGTATGAGGTATGGCAGGCTCTCACAAAAAAAATGTTGGAAATTAGAAATAATAAGGTAGTAGTGGTTGGCGATTTCAATGCATTGCTCGACTTGGATGAGAATAAAGGAGGATTGAGAATGTCAAATAAGATTATGGAAGGTTTCAGAGATTTTGTAATGCAAAATCATTTGATGGATGTAGTTCCAAAGAATGGAACCTTCACATGGACGAATAGAAGGGCTAAATTTGCACATATTTTGGAAAGCCTGGATAGACACCTTATTGGTGAAGCTTGGTTGGAGTTGTCTTTTCAGGTAGAAGCACTAATTCTTCCTATTTCCCTCTCAGATCATTTTCTAGTTGAACTCAAATTAAGCGAAGTGGCATTCAAAGGAAGTAGCAGCTTTAAATTCCTTAGTATGTGGTGGAGAGATCCAGAGTTTATCATGCACCTACAACAATGGTGGATAGATAGTAACATTTTTAGGGGTTCACCAAGCTTTTGCTTTGTAAAGAGACTACAGTTTATAAAATAGAAGATTAAAAAATGGAATAGAGATACATTTAAGAATATCTTCGCAGAAAGAAACAGAATTGAGGAGGAACTAAACCAAATTAATTTGATCACCATCTCCTCTGGGATGACAAATGATATGTATCTCAAAGAAGTATCCCTAAAACAGGAATTGGCAGAAATTCTTCTAAGAGAGGAAGTTTTCTGGCGTGATAAATCTAGGGAGCTTTGGATTAAAGAGGGAGATGCAAACACGAAGTTTTTTCATGCATCCATTAAATCATGTAGGTCCAAGAATAGAATCGACAAAATCACCGATCTGGAAGGTAATTTGCATTCTTCTCCAGAAGCCATTGAGGAGGCAGCGGTAAATTTTTTCAAAATTCTGCTTGGGGATGTAGTGGAACAAAATTCGTGGTCCTACTTGCTAGAAGATATTATTCCAAAAGTGATTTCAGAGGATGATAACCGAACATTAGGTTGGCCCTTCTCGCTTGAGGAAGTTAGATAGGCGGTCTTTGATTATCACCCGAACAAAGCTTCGGGCCCAGACGGTTTCATGATGGAATTTTTCCAGAAATGCTGGGGATTCATGGGAAATGATATACTCAGGATTGTGGAAGACTTTAGAAAGCAAGGGAAGTTTGTCAAAGAGATCAACCACACGAACATTGCTCTAATTCCGAAGAAACAAGATTGCTCATCATTCATGGATTTCAAGCCAATTTCACTATGTAACTCCATATACAAAATCATCTCCAAGGCAATGGTCAATAGACTTAAACCAATCTTGAAGAAAATAATTTCGCCAGAGCAACATGGCTTCACCCCGGGGTGTGAAATCATGGACATCATCATCATGGCAGCCGAAACCATCCACTCAATGCACTCTTCCAAATTTCAAGGTATGATTGTTAAACTTAATGTCTCCAAGGCTTATGATCAGGTAAAATGGAGTTTCTTAATAGAGGTCCTCAAGAAATTTGGATTTGATGAAAAATGGCTGAGATGTATAGTTCAATGTATTTCAACTATTTCTTTCTCAGTTATTGTAAATGGCTTCGCATGCGGTTTCTTCAAAGCTTCTAACGGTCTACTACAAGGAGATCCTTTGTTGCTATTCCTGTTTGTTCTTATGGCAGAAGTGCTAGGTAGGCAGATCAAAACTAAGGTTGAGCAAGGCCTTTGGAAAGGATTTTTAATTCACGAAAGCTTGAACTCGGTGTCCCACTCCCAATTCGCAGATGACACCATTCTCTTCGGCGCTGCATTGGTAAGAGAAGCTCAGGTCATTGGCAGCGTTCTTGAAGAATACGAAAAGGAATCGGGGTAGAGTATGAACAAGCAGAAGTCCCAAATTTACTTTCTCAACTCTAGCAAGAAATTGCAGGAGAAAATAGTAGGAGTGCTGCAATTTGGCCAAGGCTTCTTCCCGATTCAATACCTCGGGGTCCCCCTATTCGCAGGCAAAGTGGACAATAGGGTTTGGGAAGAAGTCGTCAATAAATGCAAAGCTAAATCAACCCTTTGGAAGAACAAGTGGCTATCATAGGCGAGGCGAATTCAGATGATCAAATCAGTGCTATCCGCCATACCAATTTATTACATGTCATGCTACAGGGCTCCATACAAGGTATTGAGGACAGTGGATGGCATATTAAAAAGGTTCATTTGGGAGGGATCAAAGGGAGAAAAAAAGATCCCGTTGATAAATTGGGAAATAGTTTGCATGCTCAAAACTGAAGGCGGAGCAGGTCTGTGAAAGATGAACTTATAGAATTTGGCGTTGGGTGCAAAGTTGGCTTGGAAGATGTACAATAGCCCTAATAAAGGCTGGTGCAAGGTAATGTCAAATTAATATCTGGATTCGTATGAGCCAGAAAGAATTTTCACCATGGCGAACTCAATAGGAGGGTCTCCGCTTTGTAAATTCATATGGGAGCGCAGGAGGACCATTACCGATCATTTGTCATGGAGAATAGGCAATGGGCGCAAGGCTAAATTCTGGAGGGATTCATGGAATGGTGACAAAGCTCTAGTTGATGAAATTGATGACCAAGATTGGATAAATGAGATGGAAGCCTCTATGGGTGAGAGGGTGGCAGACTATGTTCAAGAAAAGAGTCGTCCTAATTCCCCAATAAGATGGAAGTTGTTCGAAAATGCTCAGAACGCAAATAGTGCGAAGGTGAACAATATTCTCCAAAGCAGAAACATTCATCTGTCAACCGATAAAGACACTCTTATTTGGAATGCATCTAAATCAGGGAGTTATAAGGTTAACTTGGGATATGAATTACAAAGAAGGAGGCAAAAAGATGGTGACTGGCCGACTGTCTTATGTTGGGACAAATGGGTGTTACCTAAGGTGGGGGCTTTTATGTGGATTGCTCTGCACAGAAGAATCCTTACTAGTGACAGATTGAAGTTAATAGGTATCCAGGGGCCCAACAGATGTTGTCTTTGCAAAAATGAGGAAGAAACTACAAATCATTTATTGTACAATTGCTCTTTCTCTAGGAAGTGTTGGGATTGGTTGCAGATGCAGCTTCAGAACTATATGGTCTATAACGGTTCCTTCAAAGAATTCATTCTTGCTTGGCCGATAGGGTGTAGATCTTCAAAATGGGGAGATTTATGGATATCGAGTCCTTCACTAGTGGTGTGGCACGTGTGGAAGGAGAGAAACAGAAGGATTTTTAGGGAAAAAGAGATGGAGGTCAATATTCTAATCAACAAAATTCAAGGGGCCATTGAAGAAACAATTAATGACACGATCTACAACAGTAAATATAAGTATTACTCAAAGTGGGATATGGAAATGGAGCAGGTGTGGAAGTTGAAATAGAGCAACAATTACACCCAAGGTACCAAGTTAGTAGAAAGAAAAAAGGTTAAATGGAAGCCTCCCCCTAGCGGATGGAAAAAAATGAATTTTGATGGTGCTAGCAAAGGAAAACCAAGATTATCAGGCTATGGAGCGATTATTAGAGACGAGAAGGGCAATTTTATAGGTGCAGTATGTGGTCAAGCGAGATTTGTCTCTAACAATATAGCAGAAATCACTGCTCTAGAGGAAGGACTTAAATGGGCAAATGCCAACGGACTATCAAAGGTGGTGATTAAAGGAGACTCAAAAGTGGTTATCAATGGTATTACCAACAAGCGCTTTATGAACTGGCGGTTGGATACTTGGATCCCAAGAATTTATGGTTATCTTCAAAAATTCGAGGACTACCATGTTCAACATACATTCCGCGAAGGCAACCAAGTTGCGGATCTCCTTGCTAATCATGGGATCGATAACTCTCTGCCAGTCGTCTTGTTGCCTGCAAACGCTGCTAACAGAGATCTCCAATAGAGATTACTAGAGGACATTGCCCACATCCCTAAGTTGGGAATTGGTTGATCGGAAGGTGACATTGCTTTAAGGATAAGAGAAGGTACACTCTTATTCGACTGTTCACGAGGGTTGGCAGAAGCTTCCTCAGTATTACATCTAACCTTTGATAGCCCGTGAACAAAAAGAAAAGGATATAGAAAGGTCGAGAGGGTTCTAGAATCAGCAGACCATTACAAATAAGACAAGATAGATTGGAATGAAGCATTCTGCATAAGCAAGATGGTTCACAGGTTTGGTTTGAGCTGCCTTTGTTGTGAGGAGACGCTGAAATCCCAATGCGAACGACTATTCGATATTGACATTGAAGGCCGGAATGCAATACAGGGAATTCTCGATGATGCATTCAGTGAGGAGCGACAATGGTGCGACGACTTTATATACGAGATTATCATATGCGTGTTGGTGGATGTTTTACCGTCAAAGGAAGCATGTGTGGAAAAACTGGTGGGCTTCGTTAGGGAAGAAGATATTGAAGTCGTTGGAGGAGCGGTATTGGAAGAGGAGGACGAATGGGCCAGCATTCTTGGGCCGTATTTCAATCTCCTGGCTTTTCTTTCTGATAAGGAGTGTTCGGACCCCGAGGATGAAATCTGGCTTACTGCTGAAGCAATCAGAATGAGGAAGGAGGAATTCATGGCAGAGGCTTGGGAGGTTTTCAGAGTGGGAGTTAAGAATGCAGACATGGGACCTTTCAGAAGGATGATGATGTAGGAAGATGGCTGGCTGTCAGAAGGGAATGTTGAAAAGGTGGCGACCATAGGCATGCAGGTGGCCACCATCCTTAGGCTTATGTAACAAGCATTTATAATTGTTTAGAAGAATGTGGTGGTTTTTAGAAAATTTCACTATGTATTTTTCTTTTGGATTAATATAGGGCGCTATCCCCATCTTGATAGCACTTGCTTTAAAAAAAACAAAAAAACTAACAACCACCAATTAAAATCATTCATAAAGTCTAACAACAATACAAAACAAGTATTAATAAAAAATATTAGTTGACCCTTAATAAGTAATACTAGAAGTAGTGGACTCCAATAATAAGAATTCTATGAAACATCTCTATCTAATGTTTCCCACTTGGTCACAATATGACCACTTTCATTTCTAATTTTTGAAATATTGATCATACAAGAACTTATAGACTCAAACATGATCGGAATTCTTTAAAGAGGAATTGAAAGGATTGAACAAAAGTACTCTTCAATATCTAATAAAGTCAATTTCCTGTATCATTTGAAAAGCCTTTTTCCTATAACTATTTTATATTGAATAAAATTATAAGTGTTAAAAAAAGATTATCAAATGAATAGATCACAAAGTAATCTTAATTAAGAGTGTAATTCGTAAATACATTAAAAATAATACATGAAAACACTAACAATAATACAAAACAACTACTAATAAAAAATATTCTCAAGTCAATGGGCCCTTGGTCTGTTGGTGAAGTTGAATGACTCCAAATGAGCCTACCAGGGATCAAGTCTTGTTGAGTGCAAGGCTTCGACATCATAAGGGGTGAGATCAGGATAGTGTCCCAGACGAATTTGATGAAATAGACACCCCTTAGTCCTTGGCTCTTAATTGAAGAGGTTTAAGCTTATAGACTAGTGTTCTCGCAGATTTCATACCCTTGCTATGCTCTCATACTCACAAATCTAAACCTCCATAAAAAAAAACCATTCTTAATATAGAATTAACTAACCCTGAATAAATAATAGTTCATTAAACATTCTGGAAGAAGTAGTTGGCCCTATTCCAAAAAAAACAAAAACCTACTACCATAAAGAGTAGCACCCAAAACAAGTAATAATAAGAAATATTTCAAACATCTCTATCTAATGTTTCCCACTTGGTCACAACATGGCCACTTTCTCACAAAACTCTAAGGAAAAAGACTCTCACTAGAGGTCTCCATATGTCAAACTCCTAAAAGAAACTCCCAAAGAGTAAATAGGAATTGGACAAGCTTTACAATGTAGACGTTTATCTAATCAGCGGATGAGACTCAAGTATTGAGAAAGTCATGTCGCTTTCCTTGTGTCGTTTAGAGGATGAAGATTCTATTTCACGCACAAAACATGAGGGACCCCGTTATTACGGATTCATCAAGTACATGTGAATGAGCCATGATTGCCTTGCATTATCATTATTATTTCCATCATAATTTGAATGGATGAATCTCCAAAAACAGACACTTTTTAAAAACGTTCACGTTGTTTCTTGATTTGCTCAACAAAAATAATATGTTAGGCATCTTAGAGCTATTTGCACTTATTTCCCCTTAACTCGAAGAATTAGGCCATCTTTAAGGGATCTTGTAAGGGTTCTTTTTATCATTGGCATATCTTTTGGGAAAATGCACACGATCATAAGGTCCTTATAGTATGCATATAATATTTGTTGGAGAGTTGTTAAGAGTCTTTTAAATTTCCATATTAGCCTTGTGTTAGGTAGAGATGGTTTCTTTAGTTTTACATTTATTGGTTCTTTATTTTTGAAATATTAAAAAATTGTATTATTAAAATGATGGAATAAGTCTTGAAATTGTCTTAAATAAGAGACAAAGGTATAATATAATGAGAAGGTAACTAGCTTCTTAAAAGAAATATAAAATAAAAGATTGTGTATGTAGAAATTTTTAATGTCACGTATGTTCTTGAAGAAGCTTGTAACATGTTCAAATATGTACATATATGTATGTAAAGTTTTATATTTATTTTGTTTTATAGTAAATGTAATATTTTAATGTTCAATTTAGTATATTGTATGTATAAGTTAATCAAAAGTAGCGTCTAATCCATTCCTATCTCAATCCCAAGTGGCCCAAACTTACTCCATGTACAATCATTCATTTCTTGTAGATTAGACCATGGGTGTACTTGTGTCTTCTCAATTCAAATTGGTTTCTTACTTTTCCTAAATTGACACTTTCACCTAAACTGATTGTTACTTGTCTACTTGCATGCTAAATACTTTGAATTAAGCTCCTAATAGGTAATATTTTGGATAGGCAATAAAACATTAGTAATGATCATATCACCAAATTATCTTGTTGATCACTAGTCAAATCACTTGGAACACATTACACATAATTTCATTAACATTTTGCTTCATAGATGGTACAATTAGCCTCATCTAATCATTGTACATATTATGAACTTGAATCTATATAATTAGTAGTAGGGGTGTGATTGGTATCTAGGAAGTCAATAAGATTTCTCATTGACCATAACACGTTCACAAAGGTACTTGTTAGTGCCTCCAATTTCTAGAACACATATCTTTACAAGGAAGAGATCTTAGAGAACAATACCATACCATGTAGGACTAATTAGAGTGCAACCCTATCTAGACACAACAAAATCTATAGGAAAGTCTATTGTATAATATAAGCAATTGTGACCTAATATTATAAAACTTGAGAATTACTTTACATTTAGGTGGCATGATTCATGTAATGATATTGTTACCTAATGATGATTTGATATCTTTTTATCACTTGTTAAAGCATATCTTTTATAGCCTTGGATTCTAACATGCATACTCCAAGTGATTCATTGTCTCTCAATAATTTATCTAACAAGGAACTTAATAATGATTAGTGAATTAATGAAAATATTTTATTCACTCTCGTATATAGTTAATGATGTTGTTTATTTCTCAAGTAACTCATGATAATGCTATTAATCATGAGTGCTTTAATATTGCAGGATTGATTCATACATGCTCCTTCTATTGCACATCTTACTAGAGACCTTATGGTTCATGAATTTAATGGAGATGGTAATACATACTTATATGCTAAATCATTATTCTTTATATATTATGAATGGTGTGGATGCAAAATAATGGTTTTCACACACAACTAGGTACTCAAGCTAGAGACACAAGTTTCCATTGAGCAACTATCTAAATTCCATTCTTTTGACTCATTTATCTATCAATCAGAGGATGTGTAACTTGAAATGGGACTGCAAAGTATATGCACTAAGAATATCTAGGAACAAGTCTATCCTACTTTTAGGCAATTGAAAGTGATTAAACAACCGTTTACAGAAAAGGAAATTGCTTGGAATCACAACTTTAAAGATAGTATTAAAATCTGCTAACAAAATACCAATTCTTCAACTTATACAAAATAAACTATTCTACCCCGTCATGGCTGCAGGAACAGTCACAGACCATGGTTGCAGGAACAAACAATGAGCAAGTGAATGAAATAGAATTAAGTAACTTGAAGAATAAAGTGCGTAAAAGACAACCATACAAAATCCTCACCAAGTGGTCCCCCTTGGATGTGTCTCCTGAGATGATAACTACAACAAAAATTTACTAATCAAGCCCACAACCATATCAAAACGCTATATTGACTTAGAAAATAGATACTTTATGTTTCTTAGGGGTAAATTAATCACCAAGATAATTAGATGTAAAAGAGCGAATCACAACTCTAAATCCAATTACAATTAACTCCTAAATGAAAATGAAATAATGCTAAATCAATTAAATAATGAAAGAAACTAATTTAATCTCCCTCAATTGATGTAACAAGGCTTCCATTTCTCTTCTCCAATTTGTATGGTAGGTGGCTCTTAGGTGTTGCACTGAGATTTCCCGCATAAGATTGACACAAATATTTTGAAGACTGTGATTCTAACTTGATTTGAGAAATTGATGTTGTTTATATAAATTTTCAAGAGAGTCGATGGGGAGGGATTTTGAACTCAAGTCCTGATTGGGAGTGAACTGATTTAGATTGATCAGTTAACATAGTTGATTGATATGTTAACTCAGATTGATTGAATAGTCAACTAAATAGATTGGATAGTGAATTGAATGGATTAGCCAGTTGACTGAGTTGATTGAGGAGATGATTGATTTGATTGATTAGTCAGAAAAGGTGATTTAGAGTGAAATGGGGAGATTGAAGAGTTAACTGGTTAGTTAACCGATTTGATCAATCAATTAAGATTTTCAACATGTGTTGTAGGAGATTGAATTGAAATTCATTTTAATTTTAATTTTGATTTTCGAATGATGAAATGCACATGAAATTAACCGAAATTCATTGAAATTCAAATTTGTTGAAATGTGAATTTGGGAGAAATTAAATTAAATGGAATTATTTCAAATTCAAATTTGGGGAATTGGAGGTGTATGCGGGAAAAGTGGGCGAATAAAACTTAATATGTGAAAATATTGTAAAATACTAGTCCACACACACACACAGGACTTCTTGATGCAAGCTATGGAGTAACGTAGTGTTACTCAGCTTCCCAAGGAGGGTCCCATGGTTCTCTATCTCACAATGTCCCTCAAACCAACGTTTTTGCTCTCAGATCACTGAGCAAAATGGTTTAGGGATGGCAAATATGAGAACGAGAGATGCTTTTGCTAAATTTAGTATGAAATAGATGTGAAGCTATGTATGATGCTAAAAATGCAATAAACTAAATGATAAGATGACAAGATTAGTATGAATACTATCCTAACATGATATATTTAATCTATGATTGAGCTAAAATGATAAAGAACTTATTCTAAACATGCATATTTAGTCTACTTCCTGATTTAAAGAGAGGCTAAATGATGAGCATATATGAAATGAAAGCTTGAAAGAATTTGAGCATAAGTGTGATGCTTCAAATTTGAAAGATGATTGTTAAGAATGGAGGAATGAAAGCTCTATTTATAGCATAAACAGGACAATGGATGGTCAAGATTGAAAGGTTTAATCAAGGGCCAGGTTTGAAAGTTGGGGATCCATGTGCACAATTGGCACCAATGAAATGGTGACAAGTGTCAATATAGGATTGGGTTGAGAGAAGAGGTTGGAGGCATTAAAGGCCTGAGAAGACCTCATGGTTATCTAAAGGCTAAGGGTCAAGTCTAAGTTAGGATTACCCACTGGATTAGGAGTTAATCCAAGGATAAACCTTTGTGCAAATGATTAAGAGATAATCATGGTCAAAGCATTAATGGCCTGATGAGACCCTTGGGTTGGATAGAGGTTGAGTCAAAACAAATGTTTTAACCATGTGGGAAGGTTTGAATTAACCATTAATGGTTATGGGAGACTTTGGGGATTAAGTGGTTGAAGGTTGGAAGCCTTTAATGGTTTTCAAAGACTTTAAGGGTTTTAGTGGTTGAAGGTTGAAAACCTTCAATGGTTATCAAAGACTTTAAGGTTTTTGAGAAGTGACTTCCTTTTGCTTAGGGATGTGACAAAGTTTAGAGGAGGGTTAGGTTAATTAGAAGCAATTAGAAGATTCTAGAAGGGATTAGAAAGGGGTTTGGGATTTTGCAAGTGGATGGAGGGATAATAGGATTTAATTGAATTAAATGATTTTCATTCAATTTGGTTATAATTAAATAAATTTGATTTATTTAATTTGGGATAACTATTTAATTAAATTTGGATTTAATTAAAAGTGGATAGGGGGGAGTTAATTGAATAAAATGATTTATTCATTAAATGGATATAGTGAATTTTATTTAAATAAATTGAGTAATTTATTTAATAAAATAGAAGAATGTGGATAATTTAATTAAATTGGATTTAATCAAATAGAAAAATGAACATAAAATATTCATTTAGGAATGTGGTCATTTTTATACGTCTACAGGAGGAATAAGTTAATTAATTTAAATAATTTAAATAAAATTATTTAAACATTAGAAATGCGATTAATTAAATAAGAAAGATTATTTAATTAAGGAATAAATCGTGATTAATTAAATAATTAATATTTGAGATAGGGGTAATTGAATAATTAATTAAAGAATAGAAATTTGATAATTAGAAATGTTGAATGTGATGATTAAGTTAATTTAGAAGAAATAAGGTTAAATTAACTAAATAATTAAAGAATTACTTAATTAATTAGACAAATAATTAGTACATGATTAGTGAGACATTTTTAGGTGTCTACATTTGCCCCTCTTTGAGACAATGTTGAAATGATGTTGTTTCAAAGAAAATGAAACAAATTGCCCTAGTATGCCCCATTGATATTAGGGTATAATGGCCCCTCGAGAGATTGTTTGTGCATTGAAGGCATGAATGATCTCTTGAAAGAAGAAGAATGTTAGATTAAAGATGAAGAATGATTGATTGATGACATGAATGGATTTGATTGGATAGAAGAAATGGTTGGAATGATTTGTAGATTGATTGAATGATTGATTAGATTGATTTGATTGATAGGATTGATCGGATTGATCTCATAAAGATAAAGTTTGGTTTCAGGAAAGACACATCTTGTATAAGACAAAAATGATCAAAATGTCTGGTTTCAAGAAGGATACATCATGTATAAGATGAAGATAGATGATCATGTTTGGTTTTAGGAAGGATAAATCCTGTATAAGACAAATGATAGATGAAATATGATGAAAGATGAAGATATTATGAAAGTGGAGAATTATAGGAAATAGAATTGATTAATTGATAGAATAGTTGATGTGAGGAAATGATTTGAGATGGAATTAGAAATATGTGAATACAAATTGAAATGAAATGACTGAAAGTAGAATATGTTAGATGAGAAAATGATCTTTGAGATAGAATCAACATGATTATCTTGAATGATTGAAAAGCAAACTTTGTGTCTTTATTCGTAGTGCAATACATATTCATCATTGAGCCTTATTATGTAATAATGAAGTTGTGTACACCAGGGTATAAGGAACAAAGATGTATAGATATCTCATTGCAAAGAACAAACACATAGCAGACAAGGAGTGAACTCTCCATTCCGGGAATAGCACCAGGGGTCGAGGTATGTGCGATAGTCACAAGCATAGTTATCCCTGACTTCATTTTTTGCATAGGATACTTGCCAAATGAATGTACCAACACAAACACCCACTAGAACTATTTCCCCATAACTTCATTGGTTCACACCACAAACAACAAACAAAGAAAAATATATTGCTTCCTACCAGAACCAGGAGTATCATTCAAAAAGTATAACATTAAGCAGACCAACATATTTCCATACCGGAAGGTGCCCTTCTTCTCACCTTTAGTCTTCCCTAGGTTGATCAATAATTCTTCAAGAATCTAGCCACAAAGATCTAACTTTATATTATCCCTCATCATCCTATATGCAACCAAGATACACGAACTTGAAACTGAATTTAGTCGGTTAGATTGAGTTACCTTGTATCCTATAACCATGCTGTCAAACTTGATGTCGATGTTGGTGAAAGTGCTCACCTTCATCGATCTTTTGTCGGATGTGGCACCGGTGATCTTCCTCACGAATTCATTTGACGCTTTCTTATCCAGATGTTGCCCTGTCGATGACAAGCCAGTAATTGCTTAGATGGATTCCTTAGTGATTTTATAGGGTCTTCCCAACCATATGAAATCCCCATGTACTCTACTTAGTACATATCTGATTATTTCATCTTTGAACTCTAGAATATCCAGAATATCTGTGAACCCAAGATCTTCAATGTGTTAATATGCCGGTTTAATCTCAGCAGATTCTCCCATGAGTTCATTCATATACATTCCTTTGATCTTTGAAGTTCCTAAGTCCTCTATATGACAATGAATGTATGCCCTAACATCTTCTACATACACCACTCCCTCCAGAATGTGAGAAAATGCTCCAACTAAATCTTCCTTGGTAGCCACTTGTGGATACCATTTGAAAATTGGCTTGGGACGGTCCTTAATCTCCACTACAGTTGGATTTGCAATGAAAATAAGAACATAAGATGATCCCGCTTTGATGTTTCAAGAAAAATACCTTTGATCGCTTCCGATGAAAACCTTCAAAAAATCATTCAAGACGTCGGTGTGATCACTCAAGAAGAAATTTGATTGCCTCTGAATAGCTTCTGATCACACTAAGTTGCTCTGAATCACTCTGAAATTGCTTTGAATGTTGGGTGATTAATAATGAAGTGTATTTGACCTTTTATCCATCGAGAAAACCCTAATCTTCCATTGACATAAATGACTGCCGGTGAAAGATACCAGATCTTATTCTGAACATATCAATGCCAGATAATCCTCTCCAATATCCAAAATCTCTTCTTGGGGCATATGCATCATCTTCAATGAAATTTGCCTACCCCTAAGGCATGCTTTAGTTACCGGATGAGCTCATTGCCAGTACATGAGCATCCTCTTCTGTCGGATAGATAACCAGGAAATTCCCATCTAATGATTGCTCTCAAGTCTTCCTAACCCATCTTTGAGTGTGATCATGCTAGATTTCACTAACCTTCTCTTTGCCTTTTTCATTTGATCCCCCATTACTAACCGGTGGATTTCTTCTTCTGCAGAACTTAGCAATATGTCCAACTTCATTGCATGCATAACATGTAACATTATTCTTTTGAATTGATTTGCTAAAACCGGTGAAATTTCTTAGCCTATACTGATTAGCCATATGTCCAAATTTTCCACAAGTATAGCATTTTACATTCATTCATCAATCTTCTATCTTATGACCAAACTTATTACATTTAGAACATTTACCGGGAGCAGAATCAGGGTTCTGATTTTCTCTGTTTCTACACTGTCTAGCCATATGACCAAATCTATTGCAAATAAAATATCTACCATTGAATTTATAAGCATTGAATTGTCTTACCAGTTCCTTGTGGTTTTGATCATCATTAGCAGTACCGAAACTCTGTCCTTGCTCAAATCCAAGTCCATTGGAATCTCCAATCTGCCTCTGTCTCTTCAGTAAGTCATCAAGTTGTGCTAAGCTGATTTTGAATTTTTCTTTGTACTCACTAGCAACGGTTAAATCTTCTCTTAGTATCATCATTTGTCTCTCAAGCTCTTGCTTATTGTTTTGGGATTGTACCAAATCAGTCCTCAACATATCATTTTCATGAGTCAACCTACCACATTCTTCAAATTTGTTCTTCAGGGATACATCAATATTTTCTTCCTTTTTCTTTCTGTCCTCAATCTCCTTACACATCCTCATAGTCATAGTTCGCATTTCATTCTTCATAACCATGTTCTCCTGACTCAACTTCTGACATTGTTCCTTAAGTGCATTTTCATCATCCCGATTTTGTAAAAGTTCCTTCCTCCTAGATTGAACATATGATAGTCTCTCTTTTAGGCAAGAATGAATTCCTTAGCAGAATTCAACTCATCTTGTAGCTTTAAGTTCTTCAAGCTTTCAACATCTTAATTTTCAAGTGCCATCTGAAGCTGCTTCTCCAAAGCCATATTCAATGATTCCAGTTTCAAGATATTCCTCAAGCTATTAAACTTCCTCCGAGGCACAAGGCTTTGATACCAATTGTTGGAAACCAATAACATTGAGAGGGGGGGGGTGAATTAGTATTATATGAAAATAGTAGATTTTAGCCTTAACAAAACATTCATACACCAATCGGTATACTAGTATAAACAAAATTGAAAGAAGTAATGCAACCAATAAGCCAAACACACAAATGAGAATCATAACACACAAATTTATACGTGGAAAGCCTCAAAGAGGGAAAACCACGGTGGGATTTGTGACCCATAATATCAATTCATTGGCCATATGAAGATATATTACAATATATGATGGGCCTACACTTGCAGGAAGACTTACAACCTAGAGCACACTGCTTAATCACAACAGGAGGCTCATTGACTACATAACATTCTAGACAACAATCCAGAGAAGTATGAAATACTTAATATAGCATCTCCTATGCCAGAATACAGTTCCAGTTTAAGCTCTGTCTGTTCTGGTTAAAACCCTAAACCCTTGTACTGGAATAACCCTTACAATGAATTCCTCACATACATAGTCTCTCAGAATGATTTCACATCATATTACATTTTTATGTCCATACACATCTATATCCTTATCTTCCATATTACAAAATGATCTATTAAGCATTAAAATAATTTGTCGATGCCTGATCCAAGATGTGTCAGCCTCCAATACCGATGACCTTTGCTATAGCATGGCGGTCTGCATTGCTGGTGACTAGAGAAATCTTATATCCTATCGGTGTCGGTGTCGGTGTAGAGTCTGTGAAGTGCCTGTCGGTATACCATATGAAGCCAAAACCCAAAATCATGTTGCCATCAATGACAATATAGTGAAACCAACCAATAGAGTGTCAATTGCCAACACATATAGGGGTCTGGAGTTGTAGGATGACTGGAGGAGGTAGCGAAGAGATATGTTTATGACTTAGCCACTTGTTGGTAGATCCACAATGATTATTGAGTGGTTTGTGGTTAGTAGTGTTTTGAGGCAGTATGAGAGGCCACATAGTATCTCCCAAGAGTTTACAACTTATGCACGATTTGTTGATGAGGAGAGGCGAGGATGGGGGCTTAGATTGTCATATGTCATGGCCATGCAGGAGTTAGTAGGTTTATAGCTATAGAGGTGGGAGTATCTGGAGGATGTTGCAGATGCAAGGGTAATTCCCCAGTTTAGGGATTGGTTCCTGAGACATCCATTGCCTCAATTCACAGATCTTGGAGAGCATGCCCCTTAGATAGATGAGGGTGATGACATGCCAGCGTGAACTCAGAGAGAGGTGATACCTAGGAGGGGATGAGGAGATCCGGGTGTGAGTAGTAGAAGAGCACCTATTGTAGGATGACATTGTTGGAGGGGAGATGGATTGTCATTGGGAGAATTTAGTGGAGATGCAGGTGGTGATAGGAGAGGAGAGGCCCTAGTAGATGTAGAGATGGGTGAGGCAGTGGGCCCTAGCGGTGAGGATTCTCATAGAAAGGTATGACAAAGGTGAGAGGAGCAGGGTGGTGGAGGTGAGGAGGTTGGAGCATGAGGTCAGACACCTACAAACATCATTCATGCGTTGAGGGGTAGTTCATGGATTGTAAACACAACTGGAAGTTGCTTAGACTCAGATAGCGGAGCAGGATTGACAGGTCTAGAGCTTGAGAGCAGAGTGTGACAACCTTCAGTGTGAGGTTGTTCATCAGATGAGTAGTGTAGCATATTATGTGGTAGCCTATAACGCAGTGGTCCCTGTGGATAGGCAGGTTGTGGCTTATTCACATTATATGGCTCAGTAAGAGGGATCTAGGGCACCTAGACAGGATGATGCCCCTGTTCAACAACCACCACCACCTCCTCCAGGCGATGAGGGAGAGGAGGAGAGTTAGATTTTTAGATGTCTCCCAGATTTTGTACCCCATTTTTTTAGTTTATACTATTCTTGCCCTGATTGGTAGTATTTATGACATTTGATATCATTTGTACCCTTTGACATTGAGATTTTTGATGATATATATATATATATATCTATGATTTGATCTTTTTATACGTGTGTTATTGATATGAGATGATTTATGAGATGTCTTTCTATATCATTGTTCTATATGAATGCATTCATTTTCAATATTTATGTATGTAATGCATTTGAATATGAATTTTTTTGTTTCTTTTTCATATGCAAATAAATGATTTGATGAGTGAAAATGATGAGCTAATAATGCAAATGTTTATTTTTTTAGTTTTTCATGCAATAGTATGAATGCAAATGAATGCGTAATGGACTTATGGATCTATATGATATGCTCATGTATGCAACTAACATCTCATGTAGGATTTGTGACATTGATACACAAGTACTTGATTGTGTCGATGATGATGAAATGGTTGACCACTTGGTAGAGAAATGATAATTGATTCAGATTCAACTCACCCATAAACATTGCTATCATGCTGTAATCACTTTAAATGTAAAACATAGTATGAATGTAAACTAGGGCATGTATGCAAACTAGGACTGAGTCACTGGATTTGGTATACTTAATTATCATCATTGAGCAGAAATGTAGGAATAAACGTAAGCACAAAGGCACAAAGAGACAGGATGACCTGAATGTCACATCCTTTTGATTTAGCAAGCAAACATTGGCACCAAGGTATAAAGAGCCAAGATGACCCGAATGTTGCTTGCGTGCAAACACACCAGAGAAAGTAGAGTTCCTTTCTTTTCATATGCAATATTGATTATCTTGTCTACAATGACCCTTTTATCGTTCATATCTTATGACAGATTAAGCATGCATCCAGATTGCATGATAAATAAATTTACCCAAAATAGACAAGGAAATGATTCCAACCTCCCTATAGCATATAAATAAACGAGTCAAGTTATGAGTGGAGCTTTCACGTTGATGTGAAGGCACTTATCACAGACACCCAGCTTATGAGATGTTTTCAGATTATCGAAATCACTCCTACAAGCAGAAAATAAAGAAAAGTATTATGCCCCCAGTCCTTGCTCCTCTTAGTCAAGATAGACTTCCTCGAGTTACTTAGAGGGAATAATAATTGAAAACCAATTTAAAAGACATCACACAAAGAAAATTTCAATGATATCTTAGACAGTTTTAGTGATTGTTTTTATTGTTCTTGTTTTGCTTGTTTACTCGGTGGGAAAGCTCTGCATTTGATTGGAGACAAGTGACTGACTCAGATTGGACGACCCGGTACTACTGATAGAAAACTAACTTGGTTAAATTTCTTAGGACATTTAGATTGATCAGTTGATTACCCTAAGACTAGGACGTTGATCGGTTTCAGGCCATGATGGTTCTAAAAAGAACCAAGGTGTCACAAAAGCGACTAAAGGATATGTACAAGATAAAGCAAAAATGCAGGAAAGTGGGAACAAGAAATAAGACTAACCTGGACAAAATCCAGTAGCCATATTGATCTATGTCATTGTTTTGATTTGTGTGATCATTGATAGGAATGTTTGGTTTCAAAGAGTAAGTACCCTATATAAGACCGATATGTCTGGTTTCGAGTGTACCCTTCCTTGTATAAGACATGTTGACATTTGATAGAGTTTGATAGATTGATTAACAAGATGTGCAATAAGTTTGATTGCAGACTTTGAGAGTTTGTTTGTTATTGATTTGGTTTGATGGATGGTCTATGCTTTCTTGCTTTGATTTTTCAAATTTTGATTTGTGAGTTTTTTATTTTTAGGATTTATTTTTTCAGGACATTTAGGATTTTTAGGATTTTTTCAGCTATGCCCCCAGTATGCAGACCTATATGACATGATGATCTATAGCATGCATGCGGAGAAAATGAATTTTGATATGACCCATGTTAATGCAATATGCATGATGAAGATGCATTTACTATTCGAACAAGGATGACTATGTTTGTTTAGCACTTCCTAATACACCAATTGAATTGGAGGTACAAAGAATTTCATAGATAAGCAGCCGATCGATCCTTAAGGTCCCTTGGAACATCCAAATTAACACACTTAGTGACTAGGATTTACAAATGGAGATGCAGAAAAATTCCCCATTGATTCTTGAAACTTTGATCTTCTTTTTGCCCATGTGAATGCAAATGAGTTAATTCCTGCTCTTGTGTTCGCTAAAGATCCTTAGCATCCTATATGACTAGCTACACAAATTATTCTAACTTCAAAAGCATCCCTAATAGAGCCTCGCTGCCAACAAGATTTTAGAGATCTGACAAGGTTATAGACTATAATTTCTCAAATATTGCTCCATTTCCAGTAGGTGTTCATAGCCCTGATGGAGTTACTCGCATTTTCCCATAGTCAAGTTTTTTTTTTGTTGCATCTGCATGCGTGATATTTTAGTTATATGGCATAACACTTTTTCTTTTATATTTTCTCGCCTTGACTTGTAAGTAATGAAACCTACTTGGGTGTGACAATTACAACGACGCTGAAGTAGAATTTTAGATTTTTCACTAGTCATATGATCAACTAGGTGTCTAGAATGAATCAGAGATTTTGTTAATGTGTTTGAGATATAGCAATTGATAGATTTTGGGTTAACAAGTCTCAAATAGAGAAATCACTACCCAACCATAAGTAAAGCATCGTCACAAGGTGATGTTGAAATGAATGATCTTAGGATCTCAAAGACTTCATGTCCGAATATCTAAGAAAGCAGATGACCCTTTTTTGTCTTGAATGCAAACAAATGATAAACTTGGATAGTTGCCTTGTTTTATTAATGTTGCTATATGAAAATGCATAAATTTTGTGAATGTGATGCATTTAAAAAAGAAACTATATGTGATGTAGTGCTTTGAATAAAATGATATTCAATTCAAAAAGAAAAATCTAAACTAACCTGACCCTTAGATATAGTATCGTTTGAGGTGCATGTTATTCATAGGGTCAAAGAGTTTTGCGTAGGTAGTTCATTGGTCTTTGTTTGAAGAGTCAAATAAAGATGTCTTTTCCAATAGGATATATAGACTCATCTAAGTGTACATGTTCAACATCTCCAATGTTGATTTCCTTAGTTTTTGGATTTTATGATGAAACTAGGGTAAATTCTTATGCAAAGGACTAGATAAGGGGGATGGAAGAGTGAAAAAGAGGTGTTGGATAATTGATCAGATATTGAAAGGTTGGTGCATGAGTGAATGGAAATGTTGGCAGGATCATCATTGGCACACATCTTAAGGTGTGATGTGATGAAGGAAAAGTGGATCTCAAATTTTGAGATTTGGATGGAGGAACAACCAGGGATTTTGGGATATAAGGATCCAAAATGGATGAAGGAGGTAATGGATGAACAAATTTGGAAGGTTTAGATGGAGGAACAACAATTTTGAATGCCAATTTGGATTTTTCTTTAGACTGTTGTGCTTCAAGAAGCCGCTTAGGGATCCACATGGTTTTTGATTTTTTCATGCTTTTGTAGTTCCTTGGAATGCATTGTTTCTACAAGTGCCTTAGGAACCCATATACCTTTTGATTCTTCTTTCTTCTACTGAGTGGGTCTTTGTGTCCTTTTAAATTTTTCTTCTTATTTTTGTATCATATTTTGGTTTGTTTTGACATGTTGATTAGATGGGACATGTTGATTAGATGAGACATGTTGATCCTTGAATACATGTGGATTACTTGACTTGTGACTTTTATGCTTGGCATCCAAATTGTGTGGAGAAGGAAAATAATGTGTAGATTGATAGGAATGATATGGAGGTCTTTTAGATTAATGGAAGATGCTCAAAGATGTATGCCTTTGTTGATCCTACATAAGGGATGGAGGGATATAAGGGCCTAAAATGGATGGAAGGGATGAAGGAGAAGGCGTGTATTTGGATTTTGGTTTAGTAGGGATACCAACATATTGAAGAATGTCACTGGGTTAATATTTTATTTGATATGGAGGGATTCTTGCTTATGAAAGTCTACCCCTTTGCCTTTATAAATATTTTGACTTGTAGGACACACTTTGCTTTGGGAAGAAGACGCGAGTCCATTATGAGGAATGTAGGAAATGATATGATCTTGATAGGGCTTTGTAGGCATGATGGATCCTTGAGGTGAACATGGAGGATTATGACAAGGAGATGAACGGATACTTTGATCTTGACATGGAAGAGGATCATTGTATAGAGTAGGAAGGATGTTTGACTCTTCATTTTGAATAGGATTGTTTGAAAATGTGGAAGAAGCATCATGTTCTTGCTTAGGAAGTGGACTAGGAATGGGATTTGGAAGGATAATTTCCTCTAGAGATGGTAGGGAATCATCTTGGAAGGAATGGAAAGGTATAAGGGGATCATCATGGGATTATAGGGAGGTAGGATCTTCTTCAACCATTGGATGGGATGGCCATTGAGATAGCCCTTGAGAGTCAACATGAGAAGTTTCATCATTAGGTTCATTATTTGAGGGATATGGTATGGATTGTTGTTGAGAAGCATTAGGAGATGGAGGCATCATGGAAGAGATGGAGGCTACATGTGGGCTATTGCTATACATAGGTTCATAATTTTGATCATGCTCGGTAATGACATCTAGTTTCTCCTTAGGTGAATTATTAGAATCTTCAATTTCAATAACACCATCATCAAGGAGGTCTTGAATTTTATGTTTTAATTTCATACACATTTGAAGTCTTATGTTTGTTATGCCTATGATATGCATAGTAATTACTCAAAAATTCACATCCCCATGTGATCTTGTTAGGCAATATGATAAGATTATGCTCACGAAGCTCTTCCAAAGTTGACTCAATAGATTTCCCCAAAGGTGTAAACTGTCTATCTAGGGGATATATGTCTTTTTTGTCTTGGTGAAGATATCTTGTGATCTTGTATGTGATTTAGCTTTTGATTTTCAATTACTTTATGTTCCACCTTATATAATTGTTTTAGCATTTCTTGAAGTGTGGTGTTTTTGATATCATGAAATTTTATCTCAAGAGGGATCATTGAATCTTTTTGTTGGGCTCGAATGTCATATATTTCTCACTTGAGATCTTAAATTTGTTGGGACAAGGTAGCCATGGAGATTTATGATAGTTTTGATTTGCAAGAATGGATTAGTTTGCAATGAAAAAGTTTGTCCTTACTTTTGTCAGCTTTCTTATGAGAACTTCTAGTTTGAATAGGCATTTACAATCGACGTGACCAAGAGCTAGGAGTGATACAATAGTCAAGATCAAATTAGAGCTAGTTGTTCATTTGAGGTAATGATTGAGTAAATTGATTGAGACCAATTCTAGTTTCAGGAATGATCTATTCTATATAAGAGGCAATCTAAGAGGATCAGATTGTTGAGTGGTTGATTGAACTAGCCAAGATATGATCGACAAAATCGTGTCACACAATGACAGGGGTACACTATCAAGATTGTTTATGCTCAGGATGACAAAGACCAAATACACGCTTACTGTAGAGTGATTAGGAAAGTATGATAGATTTGGAAAAGCACGCAAAAAGACAGGCTTCTGGACTGACAGAATCAGAGGCTCATACGATAGAATAATATGACCTAGACGATAGTTTACTGACCTCCAAATGACAAAGATAGTTTCTCATGCAAGTTGTTGTTTAAACTCGCACGACAGTTTAGACTTTACTCAGATGACAAAATGACAGTGGTAAACTTTTGAAATGATAACTCATAGGACAATATAGACTTTCTTAGATGACAAACTGGGAATTCTAAACCTGACTTGTACGACAGTATGTGTATTGCAGGACAACAATTCTCAAAGGGTTGTATGAAAAAACATAAGACTCGTACGACACAGGACTAAACAAGGATGAGTTTTTGACAAGGACAGAGTTTTGACCACTGAGTTTTTTGATGTTTTTGATTGTTTTCCTATTTCAGAGTTTTAGTTTTTGTTTCCATAACAAAGACACAACAAACACAGAGGATGTAAAGTGACTTCAAGTACAACACGCTAATTTAAGGAATTTGGCTGAGAGAAAAAACCTTTCCTTACAAGCTTAGGTACACACCCAATAGCTAATCAGAATACAGTCGTTGAGTCTCACACAATGGATTCTCAA
Organism: Cryptomeria japonica; assembly: GCF_030272615.1. Classification (NCBI taxonomy): domain Eukaryota; kingdom Viridiplantae; phylum Streptophyta; class Pinopsida; order Cupressales; family Cupressaceae; genus Cryptomeria; species Cryptomeria japonica. Next base: position 222,546,042 of record NC_081412.1, read on the forward strand.
TGCCATATTAGCCGACTCCAAACACTAATGGGGGCATGATATGGCAAGTATCTTGGGAGAGTTACTATGTCTCTTGCACAAAGATTATCCCCCTTTCGGAGGTGAACTGGGTAGCTGCTATTTTAAAGTTCTTAATAAAGATTTCTGTTTGAAACTACCCCTTGAAGTTGTGCAAGCACGATTGAGGCTTATAGCCCGATAAGGTACCAAAACAAGATGTAGTCGCACAAGTGTGATTGAGACCGCGAGGCCCTACAAAATTCCCGATATGAGAGATCTCAAAGAGAAAACTCAAATAATCCCATCCTCCGAGACTTTAATCTTGAAAGGCCTATTTATTATAGTGAGTCAGAATGCTTGGGTCTAGTTGTACTCACTTGGGTCGTTCTCATAGGGTGATTAATTTTTCTCACTGTGACAAGCCCGCTAAAAGGTACACAAATCTCAAAACTAGAAAAGATTTAAGGGTCTAGATTTATGATTGTCTGTGTAGACAAGAGCATACTCTCCTACCTTTTAGACTCTTTTCAAACATGAAAAACAGACTTGTTCATTAACCAATCATAATTTAAGTGCCTAGAAATGAATTAAATAATATGCAATGTTTAGTTGATTCTCCTTAGGCAACTTGCAAAAACAATGAATCAATAGTCATATTGTTTTTGAGCAATGGATTCTTTGACAAGTGTAAGTTTTATTGATAGATTCTTTGACAAGCGTTCTACAAAAAACCAGTTAGGCTGTGAAATGTCTCTCAGGCAAACAAAAGTTAGATCAGGGTTAGAATTAGTATCAGCAAAATTCAATCAGAAAATCCTAAAATTAACCTCTTTGTTTTTAATACGACAGAACAATAACTCGTACGAGTAACTTTACAGAGCCATACGATAATTCAAAGCAGACAATACGACAAAATATGGCAGCTTACATAAATTTGTACGAGTTTTCTCACCTTGTCGTACGATAAACAATGATTCGTATGAGTTTTAGCACATAGCCTTATGATTATTATCAGAGAACCAGACGAGTAAACATAGAATGAAACGACAAAATCAAAAAATTGTACAAGGATTCCCAATGAACTAGATGACAAAACTCAGAACTCGTACTCTGTGCAACATAAACTTGTACAACAGTTTGCAGAGATTGTATAAATGAAATCTGGAAAATAAAAAGAAATGATTACAAGGCCGAAAAATTGAATTCTCAAGCCCCACGGTGGGTGCCAAAAAAGTGTGTGTGAAAAGTGGTAATCTGCAAGCTGTAAGGCACAAACACTTCAATAAATCATTTCATGCATGGCTAGATAGATATAATCATGAATATAAAAACCATAACAAATCGACCTATTGCCTTCTAAAAGATGCAAGTATAGACTTTCTCTCAGATTTTGTCTAAGAAATATCAGTGACTAGACTGCACCAAGGCGAAGGATTTAATCTATATGAGCATAAAATTGAGCTAAATTGATGCAAGATTAAGCTAGATGGATGCAAGATTAAGCTAGATATGCAAGATTAAGCTATGAATAATTAAACTAATATGCAAAAATGTAAGATGCAATATTCTCAATGCACAATATTCTTAATGAACCTAGAGAAAAAATAACATAATAACAATAAATCTCCAGGGTCATATAATTGAGAGATGAGAGCCTGAATTTATAGAAAATCCAGAGAGAGACCAACGATCAAGATCGATTAATGATGAGCGGTCAAGACTCTCCAAGAGGAAGCACAATCCAGGTGAATTGATGTGATTGGCTGCTTTTCTCAATTTTAAAGGAAATTGAGCTAAATTTAAGATAAAATAAAAAAAAAACTGATTTATTCCATATTTTTATTCAATTTTGAGATTTAATTGATTTAATTTATTTTTTGAGATTTTTCAATTTATTAGATTTTTAAGATATCTCAATTTGATTCTTTTTTGCAAATTAATTCTTTTTTTTAAAAATTAATTCCTTTTTTCAAATTAATTCTTTTTTTTTCAAATTTTAATGGCAAATTGATTTATTAATTAAATATGCTAGGATATTTATTTAATTGAATAAGATGATTGATCAAAATGATTTACTTGGAATGATTAATTAATTATTTAATTAATATAGAATGATTTATCTGCCATGTGACATTGATGATTGAGGATTTAATTATTTAGGTGCTCAAGATTAATTTAATTGCCTTTGGTTAGAACCTTGGTGATGTAGTCGAGATTAGGGGCTCATGGTTTAGGTGACCATTTTTAGGGTATTACACAATGGTGATATGAAAGACACTATGATGCACTTTGAAATGGAGATATGTGATGCAATGCAGTAAAAAATTATGCAAATGCAGTGCTGAAAATTTAAATGAACCCATCCCTTAGATGTAATTTTTTTAAAGGTGGATGTTGTTATTAGGTCGGTATGAGTTTTGTGTTGATATTTCATTGGTCTTTGTTTGAAGAGTTGGATAAACCCGTCTTTTCCAATAGGATATAAGGACTCAACTGGATGTATTTCATGTACATGTTCAACATCTCCAATGTTGATTTTCTCAGTTTTTGGATTTTGTGGATCATCAGAGGGAAATCTAGCTCTGGCACCCATGAATTTAGCTATAGCCTCATCATTTTCACACTAATCTAGTTGTGGTAGTTTGTCTTGCTCCTAATCTATCAAGTGTGGGTGTATGAGGCAAATAGATTTTGGTTCCAAAGTTGTGACATGAGCAGGTGCTATGCTTATTTCTATTGATGCACTTGAAGAGGAAGATGAAGCCAACTAGGTGTTGATCTCATTAACTAGTGTTATGCTTGTGCTTGAGGAAGGTGATGGAGCAATTTGGGCATTGATTTCATTAGCTAGTGCCATGCTTGTTTTCGTCACCATATTGGCATATGAAAATGTCGCACATACAATCATTGATAAATTGTTCTCTGCGGTATGATCTAGGTTGGTGATTTCATTGACAAGGGGTTCATGAAAAACTTGTGAAGAGGGATTGGGATCATGAGGGGGACTAGGAGAAATTGTAAGTTTTCATTTGAGAGGGAATCTTGTGAGGAACATGGAGAATTATGACATGGAGATGAAGGGATGGAGGGATCTTGATAAGAATCTAGAGAAATAATGGGATCTTGTTTTGGATATGAAGGTGAAGGAATACTTTGAGCTTGACTTGGAAAGGGATTATTAAGAAGGATGGAAGGGATGTCCCAATCTTGCTTAGGAGGGGGATGTTGGTGTTGGCAGTGGGTCAGCATCCCTCGTGGAGATTCGTGACATGGTTTAATAGCCTACTATGGATTCTATAAGTCTAGTGGTTTTATCAGGCATTGACAGGTCGATCTTTTAGTGCAACGACAACCCTAGCTTGTAACAAGTGGTATCAGAGCTTGGTCACAGGTTCGAATCATGCAGGCGGCGACGAGTGATGCTGGGAGGGGGATTGTTGGCAGTGGGCCAGCGTCCCTCACGGAGATTCATGACATGGTTTAATAGCCTCTTGTGGATTCTATAAGTCTAGTGGTTGTATCGGGCATTGATAGGTCGATCTTTTGGTGCAACGACAACCCTAGCTTGTAACAGTTGGATGTGACTTGAAAGGATACTTTGTTCTTGAGATAAAAGGAGATCATTATGAGTGGAATAGAAAAGAATGAGGTGATCATCATATGATTCTTGATAGGTGGGATCTTGATCAAAATTTAGGTAGGATGGAAGGGTTTGTTCTTGATCCTGAGTTGTTTCATGACTGATTTCTTCTGATTTTGGATTATCCTTTTGACACAGGGAAGGAGTTTGGATATGCACGAGATTTTTGGAAGGTTTCAACACTTTGGCCTAATGAGAAAGGATTTTTAATGTGACAATCTAAAGTGGGTTTTCTTGGAAATGGAATATATGATGCCATTGGATCTTGAATTTTTAAAGCAGGGAAAGTACTAGCATCATGACTTGGATTATATTGGATTTGTATTATGGATAACCATTGGGAGATTGTGTTATTGGATAGAGATGGTGTGGACTGCTCTTGTGTGACTTTCGGGGATGATGAAATGGTGGATAGATATGTTTGATTTGGACTTTGGTTGAATTGGATTTGATTTTGGTTGAAAGGGTTTTGAATGTTAGGTTGATGTGATTGATATGCTTGATATATTGGGTTGAAAGTAAAAGAAGGTTGACTTGACTCTAATGTTGGTTGAAGTGAAGTAGGAATGGTTTTGTTGGAGAGTGAAGGTTGACATATTTGAATGGTCTCATGAGAGAAGGAATGTTGGCATGATAATGATTCCCTTTTGGTTATCACTTCCCTCATCATTTTTTCTAACGAATCCCTATGGTTGTTAGGACTAGTCATCTCTATCATTTGTTGTTGCAAAGTCTTAATTTGTTGAGCTAAAATCTCTATGGATGACGATGGAATAGGAATGGAAGGGATGAATTCTTCACCTTCCCTATGAAATGCATAACACCATTCCATGATGTTTTCTTGATTGGTTGGACTAAGACCGCAACAAATAAGATGTTTTCTCCATTTCTCTGAAAGTGGCAATTTTATTTGATTTGTTGAACTTGACAAACTTATTTGAGTTGAAGTTGGGTTTGATTGATTTCTCTAATTGTGTTTTAGATGTTTGAGGTAGGACTTTTTGAAAATAATTACAACACATCAACAAGTAAGAAGACACACATTAAATTGAACAAAAGAAATCATGTTTGATGTGATCTTTTCAAATCCTTTTTGTTTTTGGTAGGATATTTTTGAATCCCAATGTTTTCGATAAAATTTGGCCAAATGATAACACATCAAGTAGAATCTCCTAAGGTAAAAAATCACAAATAATACCATAACCTACATCTTGATACTCCGTCAGCTCAAACAACCCCGTCACACCCTAGGGTGTGCCCAATTTTTGGCCTTTTTCCATAAATTAAATAAAAGAGGATTTCTCCTTAATTGGCTCGTTATCGTAGGAGATATATGGTGAGTATCTTGGGGGAGGATTCTTCCCCACCCTTGCATTGTGATAGTATAAGTGTCTGGAATCTGACTTGGTTTGGCCTCTAGATCCTAAGGTATTTAATTAGGCTTCCATTCAGGTGATCATAATCAGCAGCGTGTTACGCTTCGTTAAGGAGGTCTCCCAGTATGTAGAGGTTATACTGTATAGTTTTTATCATACCATATAGGAACTGAGGGAGGAATAACACAATTATGACAACATGTATCACATGTTGTTTAAAATTTTCATTACAAACACATTTATTTACAATGGTTTAGAATACTTGGCATTAGTCGTAACCAATTAGGTCGTTCCCTTTCATTTGACCTTATGGGCTACTTGGGAGGAAGGCCTTCTAAAGGTCTTATCCTAATGTAAAATTGACAAAAAACATGAAAAATGTGGGTCTGGATTTTTGGTCACCCAGTTAAGGGGAGAGCATATGCCTATCACCTTGAAAACACAAAAAACTAAAGTTCTTTTTAAGCCTTCATCACAAAATTGTCAATGCTACTTGGAGATGCTGCTCCAAAAAGACGGAGTTAATTTGAACTAATATAGCAATGAAAGAATTGTGTTGTTCTTTTTAAGAGCACCAAATGAAACATTAGCTAAACTATGTTCAACTACCCCTTAAATAAACCATGAGAATTGTTAGCACATTGGGGGCTCACAAGCTTAATTTTATTCCGGTTACAAATATGACTTCTCTGTCCATGGGAACAAAACACTGTAGTCACAAAAAATGAAGAAAATATAGAACAATAATGCTCTGTTGATGCCTGAAAAATGTGAACTATCCTGTGAACAAATGCGAACTGAAATCAACACAAGTGTGAATTACTGTGCATACAAGTGCGAATCGATGTCTGAACAATTGCAAATCACTGTCTGAACAATTGCAAATCATTGTCTGTGCAATTGCAAATCAATTATAAAACATAATTAAAAGATAGAAGATAAATTATTTATGCTCTGAGGATCCAGTGGCAAGCCCTCTGTTGTCTTTTGTCTTTTGATCTCCTTCTTGTACCTAAAATTTTGATCTTATCTTCGTTTCAAGAAAATTGTTACTGAGTTGTGGGGTCTTCATCAAACGAAGGACAAGTTGTAGAGGGTAGGTTAGTCACACCAATAATAGTCCAAAATTATTGATAGAAAAAATGATTTGAGACATTCTCAAGTGTATTCCTTATTATTTTCTCATATATTTAACAAAAAATCTTACTAAAAGATCATATGGTATGCAAAAGACATGAGAAAATGAGGTTTAGACAAGAAAGTGTGACTCTAGACAATTTTTCCAAATTTTTTATGACAAATATGGAAAAAATAATCATACCAAATGATAGAGAATTGAATTAGCTTTTCGACGCATTTTGAAGTTCAAAAATCCGATATGTTATGCAAAAGTTATGCCCATTTTCGTAAAAGCAATTTTTTGATAGTCAAATGCAAATTACTTATGACAAATGCGAATTATTTATGACAATTGCGAATTATTTATGACAAATGCAAATTACTTATGACAATTATGAAGTATTTATGATAAATAGGAATTACTTAAAGCAATTGCGAATCATTATGGACGATTGTGAATTACTGTGTAGGCGATTGCACAACACTTCCTAAAGCGTCCGTACAAAACTTGCAAATTACGAAAAATCATGCTAGAAGGGTAGAAAAATGTGTTCTTCAGGTCGGGTTCACCATTTTTTCTTAAGGGTAAATTTATCTTCAAGAATAATCAGATGTAAAAGAGCGAATCACAACTCTAAATCCAATTATAATTAACTCCTAAATGATAATGAAATAATGCTAAATCAATTGAATAATTAAAGAAACTAATTTAAACTTCCTCAATTGATGTAACAAGGCTTCCATTGCTCTTATCCAATTTGTGTGGTAGGTGGCTCTCAGGTGTTACATTGGGATTTCCTGCATAAGATTGACACAAATAGTTTGAAGAGTGTGATTCTAGCTTGATTTGAGAAACTAATGTTGTTTATATAGATTTTCAAGAGAGATGGGGAGGGATTTTGAACTCAAGTCCTAATTGGGAGTGAACTGATTTAGATTGATTAGTTAATAGAGCTGATTGATTTGTTAACTCAGATGTATTGAGCAGTCAAATAAATAGATTGGATAATGAACTGAATAGATTAGCCAGTTGACTGAGTTGATTGAGGAGATGATTGATTTGATTGATTAGTCAGAAAAGGTGATTTAGATTGAAAGGGGGAGATTGAAGAGTTAAGCGATTTGATCAATCAGTTAAGATTTTCAACATGTGTTGTAGGAGATTGAATTGAAATACATTTTCATTTTCATTTTAATTTTAATTTTGATTTTTGAATGATGAAATGCACATGAAATTAATTGAAATTCATTGAAATTCAGACTTGGTGAAATGTGAATTTGGGAGAAATGAAATTAAATGGAATTATTTGAAATTCGAATTTGGGGAATTGGAGGAATAAGTTAACTAAATTAAATAATTTAAATGAAATTATTTAAACATTAAAAAAGATTATTTAATTAACGAATAAATCATGATTAATTAAATAATTAATATTTGAGATAGGGTTGATTGATTAATTAATTAAAGAATATAAATTTGATAATTAGAAATGTTGAATGTGATGATTGAGTTAATTTGGAAGAAATAAGGTTAAATTAACTAAATAATGAAAGAATTACTTAATTAATTAGACGAATAATTAGTACATGATTAGTGAGACATTTTTAGGTGTCCACACTTTATTTATTCATAAATAAACTAGACAACATAACATTACTCAATACAAGATCAAGAACTAACTAACACAGGAATGCGTACAGGATTTATAAAATTCATCCCTAACAAAAAATCCCATAACATTTGCTCCACTTCCCACTATATAGGTGGAAGCTTTATTTAAAACTCATAAAATCTAGGAAATATAAGATAATCAGGACTCTTGTTCTTCTTTGAACATTTGTAGATTTTCCCTATATCCTCTCTAACATCCTTCATGACAACTAACAGTCTTTATTAACAGATCGGGATTAGTCTAAGAACTCCTTAATGAGTAGGGATAGTAGTGACCAAGTCCACAACAAATATTTGAACTCTTCTCGCCTTGTTGTCCATCCTTTGTCCACGTTACCCTGTTGCTATAAATGACACCCTGTTCCTTTATAAAGATTGTTCCATGTAGCTACCACACAAAGTTTAGAGCAAACATTCTATCCACACATGATGACCATTCATTTTGAACACATTCACTAGTCACACATAAAAATAGTAAGTACTTATAATTGCATTGATAAAGTTCATGGTTCTGTCAGAATAAAGGTTTCAACTATACGTAATAAGACTTATCAAAACAAGCATAAAAGGTCAGTTAAAGTATGTTCATGAAGTTCATCGACAAATATAAAAACCCTTAAAGATGGAAAAATATCTATAAAAGAAACATAAAACTATGACTCATCACACCCCCTAACTGAAGGTTTTGTTGGTCCACTAGCAGATGTTCCCTCGACAGAGGTCTTTTGATTTTCTTTCAAAGTCAATAGCCTGAAGTCAGCAACAGAAGTCTCCACTCGTGTCTTAGCAATAGGGCTCCAATAGAACCCCTGGTCCATTATGATATTCTCTCATCTGTTCCGTTCCTGTTCCACATCATAATACTACAATTTCTCCCAGTGAGGAATAGGCCACCGTAATATTGGTGGTTGAAAGATCAAGGGAATCTATTTTTTCTGCTATGTCTTCCCCAAGTGTATATAGGTGGTTGCTCGCCTGAGTGTTGCATGATAGTTTCTTAAAGAATGTGGCTCTACTCTCTTTAGGTCCTCAGGTAACCCATTCCATATTCGAGCCAAATGTCCATACATTGTTCTTGTGGATGTTCCTACCATTTGTTCATATTCAGTGTGAACTTCTTCTCTTAGTGATAGAATCCTTCTTTTGACCCTTGGATCAGAAGTATGATGGTTCCATCTATAATATATTTTATCTAGGTCCCCTACTTCAACCTTCAATGGTAATTGAAGAATTTGTTCCATATCCACATATTCTCTAGCCTGTTCACCCCTAACATTCTCATTCTGAATATAGGACATAAATGCCCTAAGATGAACATTTCCAATAGAAAGGAGTGGATTCCATTGAGGAGTGTATGGAATAGCATAATTGTGAAGATATAATTCACAAAGTAAGTTCTTTTGCTCAGGAGGAGAGGTATTATAGGCATTGACAAACTCATCGAGAGTCATTAATGATTAATTCACTCCAAACAACTCTCTACCTATCTTGTAAGAAATATGTAATTCCTTCAAATAAAGAGTATACTCTTGGAGGAGGCCTACATTATATTACATGAGGTAACCGAGTAGCTAAGTTATCTATCCTATCCTCCAGATTGTTTATTTCTACATCTTTCTCCTACAGTTTTCTTTCTTAGACCTCTTTTTCTTTTTTCCATTCTTCCTCCTTATTTTCTAATAGTTGAAATAATTCAAGAGCAATTGATCCCCCCAAAAAAAGGTGCAACATTCACAATTACCATAACCTTTTCTTCCTGATCCACTTTCTCAGTAGCCTCAGCTAGATTTACTAACCCAGATGTAATAGTTCTTTCATTATCAAGCTTGTCCTAATTGGCTTGCTGAGGTCTAGAAGTATCATAATGAATTTTAAAATTCCTTGGGAAGGTGAGAAGCATGGGGGAATGTGAGATTTCACCCAAAAAAGAAAGCATTTAAGGTGGAAAGTAAGAAGGGGGACAAAGAGGATTTAGCCATAATTGGCTATAGTTGACTTTTGTGTCTAATCATGGAGATTAGGTACTAGCAAGGGATTAGGGGGATTATTTAGAAGAATTAGGTGAGGATTACAAGCAAGTGGAATTTGTAGGAGGATTTGACTAGGAGAGAGAATGAGAGGATAATTAAAAATCTATGAATAATGCTAAGTAGGATTAAGGGAGTTTCTAGAAGAATTAATTAGACTAATGATGGATTAGGAAAAGGTGATTTGTAGGAATCACCTAGATTAGTTAATTAATTAAAATTAATTAATCAAAAGGGAGGATTAGGAAGAATTAATTTTGAATGCCTTAGAAGAAGAAAGGAAAATTGATTTATTAAATAAATCAATCATTGGACTATAGTGACAATATTAATTAGATTAAATTTAATAAATATTGAGAAGAATAAAGGTTAACATAATTAAATAATTAATTATGTAGGAGGGTTAAATTAATTAAAATAATTAATTGAAGTGTCTACATTTTGCCCCTCTTTTACGTAGCGGCAAAAATTTGGTGATGGGTAAAAGATAGAAGAAAGAGGATGTCCCGACATAAAGTGCCCAGTGGCAAAAAAATGGCGATGGGTAAAAGGTAGAAGAAAGAGGATGCCTCGACATAAAGTGCGGATGGTGTATGCCCCCTTGAGAATTTTTTGAATTTTTTTTGTTTGAAAAAGTAGCAAAAAATTCTCGAAAAGAAGAAAGAATGAGAGAAAACAATAAACATATGAGAAAAGAAAAGAAGAAAGAATGAGAGAAAATAATAAACTAATGAGAAAAGAAAAGAAGAAATGATTAAGGAGATAGAAGAAAGGGAGAGACAAAGGAGCGAATCCGGGGGGGGGGGGGTGTCCATATAGGCCACATAGGGCCCAATGAAGGGTCATTGTCACACATAACTATTGGAGCAAATCAGAGCTTAGAAAGAAGAAGAAGAGATGGATCACGTTCCCACACATGAGTACCACGCAGAGAGGGTTTGCTGGCATGAGAGGCTCACCGAGTATAGTCCATCAGTACTACCCTGAGCCTACCTTGTAATTTGATAGCTTTAGGATAGAATTTAGGAGCTAGAATTAGGCCAAAAGTTTAGCGAGGCAGACACATTGATTGTTGTTTTAGCATGCGTTCCCCTAGGTTAGCACAAGCGCTAGCAAATAGCGCCAATGCATGCAGGGATTAGGGGTCAAAGGGGTTTTGGGGTGGGCATATGCACGTGGCATGAGTGCCTGTGCTGGTCTAGGTTAGGGTTTAGATTTGGGAGTGGGGAAAAGGGGTGCATGGCACGAGTGCCCACACTGATCGAGGTTAGGTCTCAGGTCTGGGTTTTTAGCGCATGCGACTGTGGTATAGGGTGAGTGCCATGGTTTTGGTGCGAGCACTGGGGAGGGTGGAAAATGAAGCATTCAATGAGTATAGGTGTAGGAATTGGCTACTTCAGGAATATGATAAGGAAAGGGTTAGGAAGAATGAGAACGAATAATGAAGCAGTTTGCGTGAATGCAGGCAGATTTAGGGTCGTTGGCATCGAGAGAGCACTGACCGACGATGATGAGGCTGTACATGCGGTTTCGAGTGGACGAGCTAGAGATATTGAGCACCATAGGTTTGGATTTTGTCAGTTGATGATTGAGGATTAGAGCGCACACTGCTATGATGACCGCGCTGATAGAGAGGTGGGATAGCAGGACCCACACCTTTCATCTATCCATAGGAGAGGCCACTGTGACATTATTGGATGTATGGAGGATCTTGAAGATCCCCATTCACGACGTGATTCCGCATACAGGTTGGATGCAACAGACTTCTATCTGTAGGAGGTTTGCGAGTGGGAGGCACTATCGATGATGGACAAGACGCGAATGTACTTGGGGAGGGTGATGGAGATCCGACATATTCCTCGTCTGGTGCTCATGATTTGTTGATTTCTTAGTGGGCGAGTGATGCCTGACGTAGGAGGGCATGGATTTCCCATTGGATGGAGTGGGTGCATGTAGTATATGCATGTGGATCAGTGATGCTTGCTTAGTTATAACATGACATGCATTTAGTAGTGTACAAAGATTATGCTAGTCTATCGACAGGGTTTACCTTGCTTCACGTATGGGCATGGGAGCACATTGCAGTGACTCGACCACTCAGGGTAGAGGACAGGTGATCGCGATGACCATATATAGATCGATACAGGGGATTACTGCACTCCGCCCAGATAGGGGCTATATGGTTTTGGCACCGCATTTTTGATGAGCTCATGTAGTTTACCTGGCAGCCATTTTTGGATAGCTAGCGGTGGAGGGGAGACTGGCAGCTGCATTGGGCAGGTGTTGAGATGTAGATTTTTGGCAGGTTGGTATATGTTATGGAGTACTATGAACCATATAGGGTGGCCCGATAATTTGGAGAGGTACAAGATATAGTGGGTGATATACCATTATATCCATATATATTACATAAGAGGTAGGATTGTGGGGGCAGACTGTGAGTCTGCTGGAGGGGAGGACTAGTTTTTAGACAACAACCTGCTTGGTTTGGGACAAGTGGAGGGGTGCAGGGGAGGATCTAGGTACCACCGAGGGATACATGAGCTGGTGGGAGGTACACCTACCGGTGCGACTGACTCTTCTAGGGGTGTTGGAGGACAATCAGGTGCATCTGGTTGTGGATGAGATAGTTGGAGAGGAGGAGGATGCTCCTGGGGATATGGCTTTAGCGGGAGGAGGCAGGGGTGTTGTGAGGCAGAGGAGGAGAGTATTACGAGGGAGAGGGCCACAGGTGGCCATTCCAACATAGGTACTGATGGTAGCAGCGATAATAGGATAGGTGGCAGGGGAGGGGAGGGAGGAGATGAGGTAGTGCCCATAGATATCCGTTATGCACATGCATAGGACACTGGGGTGGAGGGTGGTGACATGGTTTCTCAGGGAGATTTTGACAGGATCATGTAGGAGAGGGATGCTTTCAGAAAGAGAGTACACTCATTGGAGGATGAGCTGTAGGTGGAGAGGGTGAGAGGGGATAGTTTGTAGGTGGAGGTGAGGAGGTTATAGTGAGAGATTGATGATTTGATAGAGAGACTGCAGATGGCTCGGACTGAGGTGGAGGATATGCAGAGGGAGGGAGAGGAGGCAAAGAGGATGTCGGAGGAGGCAAGGATAGGGACCACCATTGGGGAGCTGTAGAGCACATTACAACAATAGGATGAGGAGCTGGAGAGTCTGCAGGTGAGGGTATAGAGGACAGAGGCAAATGTGACTCGCCTACAAGGGAGAGGGACTCAACATGACATATGTTAGTCCCCGCAGGGCTAGGGATGATGTACTATGACATGATGCAACAATGAGAGAGAGTGGAGAGAGCATGACAAGAGGCTACGTACTACAGAGGATTATATCATGGAGTGGTCGCAGTAGAGCAAAGAGAAGCATCGTACACAAAGAGTGTACATTTCCACAGGACCCACAACCAACGCCCAACTTAGAGCCAGCAGACAGGGGGATCGATAGGTATGAGACCACTGAGGACAGGGGGAGCAGAGCCATTGAGAAGAGGAGGGGATGAGGAGGGGGATGGTGAGACAGGGAGGGAGAGCTAGGTCTATGTGAGATTATGTATTATTTTTTATCCTTCGAGGCAGCCATTGTACTATGATTGTTATATTTAGTTTTTAGGGATATATATATATATATATATATATATATATATATATATATATATATATATATATATATATATATATATATATATATATATATATATATATATATATATATATATATATATATATATATATATATGATTTTTTATTTTTTTTGGCGGCGCTTATATATGCATGTACTTTATTATGGACATTATGATAGACATTATTTATTATTTTATGATGTGATGTATTGATGATACTTATGGATATGTTGTGTTGACCTATTTGTGATGCAGAATGGATGCTTACATATGCATATACTTATGATATGTTACTAACACTTTGGTGGGTGCAGGATGGATACTTATATATGCATGCGTTTATGATATGTTTTGACACTTTGATGGATGCAGGATGATTATCTTGTCTTATACAAACTATGTGGATGCATATGTTTTAGGATTTTATGATGTGGATGATGTATTATATTTGGATTTTTTGATGATTTGAGAATGCATAATGTGATTAAATGGATTAATCTATAATGAATATGCACACTATAATGGATGACCTAAATAAAATGAATAATTTAACAAAAATTGGAAATGCAAACTAAGTGACGTGCAATACTAAAAATGAGTAATGCAACAAAATTTGAAATGTAACCTAAATGATGGACAAAAAATGAATAATAAAACAAAATTTGAAATGTAACCTAAATGATGGACCAAAAAAAAGAGTAATGAAACAAAATTTGAAATGCAACCTAAATGATGGACAAAAAATGAGTAATGCAAATTTTTTGAAATGCAACCTAAATGATGGACAAAAAATGAGTAATGCAACACACAAAAGGTTAATGCACTAGATAAAAATGAGTAATGCACCTATATGAATAATGCAAAATTTGTTTGAGAATATGCTAATCATAATACAATGACCTTTGGTAGGATAGAAGAACATCGGGGGGATGAATTGAAGTCTCCAAGATGTGAAAGTGGGATATGATGGAAAAAATGAGATGATATGAGATGGATAGGGAGATTTGTTGTGCATAAAATGTGTATAGCCAACCTAGTTTGATATTGCCAAAGGTAGTCTACACCACTGATTATAGGAACTAGGATGTCATGAAAACCCAAGGCGTGGACTAACTCGCAAACAAACAGGTATGCCTTGCACACAATCCTACAAGTATTGATAAACACTAATGTAGGGTTTTCAGTTCATACAAGGGAACCTTCAAACACGCCATACCACAAAAACATGCCCTAGTATACCCCTCTGCACAACATACCAAGATATAGACTGATCCTAGAAGCCATGGATAGGAACAATCATAGGACAAAGTGATGCAAATTAAAGCAGAAAAATCAAATTATGCAAACAAAATGCACAAGGCCAACTGACATCTCTTGCCAAGAGTAGGACTTAGGATTTGTGGATATACTGTTGGATAGGGGAAGAATGCATCCCGATGGGTAGAAGTGACTAATGGATGTGAATAGGAAATAGAGTAGATGGTATGAATATCTATATGCGGATATGATACTTAACTACTGAGACTTGATGGAGTGCACGTGGATGGGCATTTGAATAACACGCCAATCAAGAAGAAGTTTGAGCTCGGGACTATGAAGTAAGCTTAGTTAACTGGGATGGAAGCTCAGTTTGATGGGATGAAATCTCAGTTTGATGGGATGAAAACTCAATTTAATGGGATAATCCTTATTCATGATTCACGCAAAGACTCATCATCGTATGGGTGGTCATTTTGTGGAGTGTGAATCAGTGGATGGTTTTTGTGCTGGGATGAAAGGGACAACTGAAAAAAGATGGGGTGATGGATGCCATGGTAGAAGGTTTATGTAGTGGCGAGTATGGATATTTGGTGAGTGAGTGGTGGAGGTAGAGTCTGACCTAGTAGATGATGGATCTCAGTTATTTACCTTAACGCCTGCAAATAGGTTTTCACCAAGGTACTTGCCCATAGCACCACAAAGTGGTTTTCACCAATGGACGAATTGATTTTTTATTATTATTATTTTTTTGCTTTTTTGCTTCTTTATTTATTTTTTATTTTTAGATAATTGGCGACCTTCTGAAGACTAGGCATAAAATCTCTTTAGGTGCATGATGTTCATAGGCTCATCCAAGGGATCTCCTTCAAGAGAAACCAATTGATATGCCCCTGATCCATACTTTGTTGTGATTACATAAGGTCCAAGCCAATTAGGCTTGACCTTGCCCTTCTTTTCTCTTTCTTGAATATTTTTCTGATTTTCCATAAGGACAAGATCACCCACTTCAAATTCTCGGGTTCTGACCTTCTTGTTGTAACTTAGGCATATGCAATTTTGATATAACTAGAGATGATTCAAGGCCTTGAGTCACCTTTCATCTAGAAATTCTATCTCTTGTAGCTTGGCAACTCTATATTCCTCATCTGGGAGGATATTTTGTAGTGATACCCTTAGGTATGGGACTTCAATCTCAAGAGGGAGGACAACTTCAGAGCCAAAGACAAAGGAATATGGAGTGGCACTTGTGGGTGTGCAGATGGAGGTACGGTAAGCCCACAAAGCAGGGTGGACTTGGAGGTACCAGTCACGACCAGCTTCATTGACTGCCTTTTTAAGGATTTTAATTAAAGTTTTATTAGAAGCCTCAAGCTGACCATTACCTTGTGGGTAATAGGGGGTGGAGAAGCAGTGATAGATATCAAACTTCTGATAGAGCTCCTTAACATCTTGATTTTTGAAAGGTCCATCGTTATCTATGATAATAACCTTGGGGATTCCATATCGACGGATCAAATAGTTCATAATAAATTTAGAGATTTGTTTGCCAATGGTGAAGGTAATAGGGATGGCCTCCACCCACTTGGTGAAGTACTCAGTGGTGGTAATGATGAATTTATGGAGATTAGAGGATGTGGGGTGGAATTTTCGAATGAGATTGAGCCCCCACTGTGAGAAGGGCCAAGGTGTGATAAAAGGTTGCAGATCTTGTGATGGAGCGTGAATCTTGTCACCATACTTCTGGTAAGGGATACATTTCTTCACATAATTGTATGCATCTACTTCCATTATAGGCCAGTAGTATCTTGTTCGCAATTTTTTTTTAGCCAAAGTGAGTCCACTTGAGTGTTCCCCACAGATACCTTTATGCACTTCATGTAGTGCCCATTCAACTTCTTGTTTGTATAGAAACCTTAGGAGGGAACCATCAAAATGCCTTCTGAATAGGGTGTCTGCAAGGATAGTGTAATGAGAACAATGACAAATAAAGGTTTGTTGTTGGGTTTTGGTGAGGTGTGGAGGAATGGTGTTATCTTTTAGGTAATTGAATGTCTCTTGATACCAAGGGGATTTGAGACCAATGAGTACGGACACCATTTCAGATTCTGGTAGATCATATGTTGGTATGAAGAGTTGCTCGACCAAAAAATCACATTTTTGATTGTGTGCTGGCATCTGAAGGAGGGAACCAATAGTGGCCATTGCATCCACAACTCTATTGTTTGTACGTGGAATCTGATCAAACTTCATTAATGTAAAGTGCTGCATGAGATCCTCAACCATACTTAGATAAAGAAGAAGCTTGTCATATTTTGTTTGGTACTTGTCATTGACTTGTTTAATGACAAGTTGGGAATCACCATAGACATGTAATTCCAATATCTTCCATTGGATAGCCAAACAGAGTCCAGTGATTAGTGCTTCATATTTTGCAATGTTGTTGGTGCATGCAAAGGCTATCTTATATGATTTAGGGATGCAATCTCCTTGGGGTGTGATCAACAACATGTCTGCCCTCGATCCATTCTGGGTGTAAGAACCATTAAAGTATAACTACCATGTGGAAGATGTAGTGACAATAATTATGAATTCATTTGGGAATTCTGTGAGGATAGGGTGATCACTTGGAAGCGGAACATCGACTAGCTGGTCTGCTATCCTTTTTCCTTTGATTAATTTTTTATCTACATATTCAATGTCAAACTCACTTAGTAACATGACCCATTTAGTAGTTCTACCAGTGAGAGAAGCCTTTGATAAGAGGTACTTGAGAGGGTTGATCTTAGCAATCAATTTTGTTTTATTGTTAAGCATGTAGTTTCATAGATTTTGTGTGTTGAAGATGAGTGCTAAGCATGCTCTTTCAATAGGGGTATAATTGAGCTCATACCCTACTAATGTGCAACTGATGTAGTATATGTCATGCTCTTTTCCTTGATCATCTGTCTGTGCCAATTATGCCCCCAATTCCACTGCAGTAGTTGATATATACAAAAGTAGTGGTCATCCTGGAATGGGAGGAATAAGAATTGAAGGTGATGCAAGATATTCCTTGAGTTTATCGAAAGATTTTTGACATAGGAAGTCCCATTTGAATTTGGTATCCTTGCGTAATAAGTGTGCAAATGGGTGACATTTGTTCACGAGCTATGAGATGAAGCATCTGATGGATTGGAGCTTTCCTTGGAGGCTATGTAGCTGTCTGAGGGTCTTTGGGGGAGGCATTTCCATGATAGCTTTCACCTTTGTAGGATCAACGCCTATACCTTTGCGGGAAACAATCAAACCTAATAGTTTCCCGGATGTGACGTCAAAGGCACATTTCTTGGGATTTAGGCACAATTTATAATTTTTCACTTTCAAAAATTTGTCTCAGGATAGGGATGTGCTTATGTCTTGTGTTAGATTTTCTTAGGAGATCGTCCACGTAATACTCCATGATTTTGCGCAAAAGGTCATGGAAAATTGTTGTCATTTCTCATTGGTATGTGGCTCCAACATTCTTGAGACCAAAAGGCATGACTTGATAACAACAGGTTCCCCATGGTGTTGTGAATGCTATTTTGTGTTGGTCTTCCTCTACGATCCTAATCTGATTGTATCTAGAAAATATATCAGTTGGTGATAACATTTCATGTCTTGCTGTGAGATCTACAATCATGTCTATGTTGGGGAGTGGGAAGTCATCCTTAAGGAAGGCTTTATTCAATTATTGGAAATCTGTGCAAATGTAGATGCCCCCAATAGGTTTGCCGATAGGTACAACATTGGATACCCATTTAGGATAATCTATTGGTTTTATGAATCGAGCATCCAACATTTTTTGAAGCTCTGCTTTGATGAGGAGAGCAATGTGTGGATGCATCTTGTGTAATTTCCGCTTCACTGGTTTTGCATATGAACAAACAACAAGATTGTGAACTACCAAGTCAGGATCTCGGCTTGGCATGTCAACATATGACTAGGTGAAATTGATCTTTGTTTGTTTGAGAAAATTGATAAAGTTCTTTTATTCTTGATCTGACAAGGAATTAGCAACGAGTATGTTCTTTGGGGTGTCTTTAGTGTTGACATTGAGAGTATACATTTCTTCTATCAGTAAAGTTGACATGTCTTGTTGTGGAGGCACAATGGTAGGGAGGTCAAGTCCCTCATCCTCAAGCGCTTGATCCAGGTTTTTGCTTTTGGATATGCCCTTTGTTTTTACTTTTTTGTCATCCGAAGGTGCCTCAGGAAGGTTTTCACCTAAGGAATCATGATTTTTCTTTTTATTATCTTTTTTGCAACTAAGGGTATTGACCTGACTACCAAAGTATCCATTATCATGTAATTGAATCCCATGAACTCTGTTGCAATCTTCTAAGTTGCACATAGTCAGGAGAGCCATGCGAGAATTATCATCAACACATATGTCTAAAGCGGGTTTGTCTTGTCGATCCCAGTCTATAAGCTTGGGGTGAACAAGTTGTAGCTCATGTGGGGTAGAAGGGATTACAGGGGTGATAGTGTTGACATGGGTGTCAAAGAAGATATCCTCTTTGTACTCAAAAGGCATTTTGTGGAATTCCTCTTCATTAGAGTCTTTGACATCCAAGGAGGGATTTGAAGGGGTACAAGTGATAGTGATCTTAGGTACTGGAGTATAACCCAAGCCCCTGTTATACTTGTATGAACTGGGATTTATTGATGCTTTGATTCCTTTCTCTTCTAGCCCCAGGCCGTGTCCTTTATAACCCATCTTATACACTATGGTTGATGCTTTTAGATACATCTTCTTGGGAATCTTTGTTGGTTCTTCATCTTCTTCATGGTACAACCAAGAAGAAACATCTATCTTGAGACTCTCTTCATCAAGTGGTCCCCATTGTTTGAAGGTGGTATCCTTACATTGTATAATAGGTTTCTGATCTTTTTTTATTTCTTTGGGTTTGCCAAATAACTTAGGAGACAAGGGGAGATTACCAATTAATATGACATCCTCAAGTTTGTATTCTCCACAACCATTGTCTACGATCTTGATCTTGGGTTCTGTTTGGGATGAGGTGGATGCAACTTTAGATGCGTCAGATGGAGGAGATGGAGCTGGTCTATTTAATGGGCAATGATATGGATGTTTTCCCTCTAAGAGCTTGCAATACTAGAAAGGTTGTTGATCGCCTTTGATAGTGATCTCTCTACCATTGAAGGGAAATTTAATGCATTGATCGTAAGTGGAGGGAACAACTTGAAGGGAATGAATCCATGGGTGACCAAGGAGAATTTTATAGGGGAGATCAAGATCCAGAACTTGGCAAGGGGTCTCAATTGTAACAGGGTCCACTTGATGAGGTAAAGTGATTATTCCTTTAGAAACCCTTTCTGCATCATCATAGGATTTGATTGTGGTTCGTCCTGACGTGTCAACCAAGTCCTCAGAAAGCCCCAATTGCTTTATTAACATATGTACAAAGATTGAGTCTAGATCCATCGTCTATCAAGATACATTTAACCTTTTGTTTCTGGATAAGAGATTCAATATGCAATGGTTTATTATGATCATCATCCACGGGAGAATCATTGGAGGTGAAAACAAGGTGTTGCTGGGCAACAAGGTTTCCAATGAGGGCTTGGAATTGGGAAACATTGATGTTGTCGGGGACACGTGGCTCAAGGAGGGCTTGTTCCAAAATCTCCTTGTGGATAGGGGAGGTCTTGAGGAGCTCTAAGATGGAGATCTATGCGGGCGTCTTCCCAAGATGGTCAAGAAGTTCATATCGGCGGGTGGATGACATGGGGGGAGGGTTTGGTGGAGGAGGGGTCCCTTGGACAGTTACCCTCCCATGACGGGTAGTTACATTGCAGTCATTCTAAGAGTGGGAAGTAGAAGGTGTGGCACCTTGAATGACTATTTTAGCAGGATTGGGTTTGCTTTCCGATTGAGGAGGGGCGAGACTTCCTTGAACAATGACCTAGACCTGATTTGGGAAGGGGGCGGGTTAGCTCCTTGGATAGTAATGACATTGACATGGTTATTTGCAGGCTCAATATGATGCACCAAGAAGTCAAAGCCGGATATATGATTGGTATACTCGTAATTCACAACATTAGATGATGAGGTCTTACCTTTGTCATGTTTCGGGAAGGGTTCTTGGTACATCTTGAGTTTATCGTTATTGTTACCAGATTTTTCTATTGCTACCTTAATATCACCCTTGTCAATGAGATCTTGTATGTAGTTCTTTAGTTTCATACACTTTCAAGTATCATGCCCGTTGATGTGATGATAATCACAATAGTCATTCTCATTATACCACCTAGGCTTGGGTTGGTTAGGATCAAATGGGTGAGTTATCAGAAAGACAATCACACCAGCTTGGACAAGCTTTTGGAACACAACCCCAATTGGCTCAACAAGGGGAGTATACTCCCTTGGGGCCTGATTGTTAAATTGGGGTGGTCGCCCTTGGATTGAGACATTGTTGGGGGGCCTCTGAGATTGATTTTGTTTATTTTTTTGAGTGTTGAACTGGTGATTAGTAGTGGTGGACTTTGGAGGGGCGGCCATGGTTGGGACTCGCTTTGCATCAGTGACACCATTATTGACTACATTCCTATTTTTAGACCAAAACTTTGGTTTATCATTGTGATAAGAGGAGGTATTTTGACTCAATTTTTGATAATGCTTTAGAGTTCCATCCTCTAACAAGACACGTTCAAGATCTAGGCCCTTGTTAATCAACTTCTGGGAAGAATTTATGCACTGAGATGTCAAGGATTTTGATAGTTCGGGTGCCAAATTTTTCTAAAATAATTCAATTTGGTGTTGTTCTAGCATATCCCACTGGAATTTCTTGATAAGGTGTTGCCACCTCTGCAAGAAGTTGGAAAAAGTTTCCCCAAGTCTCTATTTTGTGTTACAAAGGTCCATCATAGAAACGTCATTGACAATGTTATAAGCATAGTGGGCCACAAAATTTTCTGCTAAGTTTGGTAAGGAGGTGATAGAACCTCTAGGCAGGGGTGAGAACCATGCAAGAGAATCTCCTATGATAATCTTAGGGAATAGTCTATGAAGATATAAGTCATTATAGCAGACTTATTGGTATAAGATATGAAACTCATGAACATGGTCTCGGGAGTACCCCTTACCCTCACACTTTGTGAACTTAGGCATCTCAAACCCTGGTGGGTAAGGTGCAACTGATATCGAAGGATCATAAGGAAAAGGACATAATTCCTCAAATGAATAAGGTTTTCTTTTGTTAGTCCCTTCCTTCATTTTTTGATGATATTTTTTCATGTCCCGGATTTTCTTTATTATATCATGTTGCAGGTCTTGGATATGGTGAACCCCGAGTATCCGGTGAGTTGTGGAAGTTATATCACCACCACTAATGTTTTGATAAGATGAAGAAGCGAGAATGTGAGATGTGATGATTGATATAATAGGGACTTGAGTAACAATTGGTCACAACTTGTGGATGGTTGTGATGGGAGGAAGAGAGGCATTGATGAAATTAGTGGTATTATTAAGAGGAATGGAATATTATGGAATAGAGACATGTGGTCGGGTAGAAGAAGATGGCATAGAGGTATGTTGGAGAATAGATGTGACCGGGTTGGATAATGTTATAGATGTAAAGAAATAAGAAGGTTAGATAGAAACCATGGGGATGGATACCGTAGGAATTATTGATTGAGGTTGAATGACAGGCGCAACAATGTGAGTAGGAGAAAATTCTCCTTGTAGTTGTTGATAAAGAATGGATCTATCGAAATCATGGGGAAGGCGAGCTCCATTTTCAATAAGAGTCTTTAGAAGACCACTAGGATTATGTCAGATAAATTTATCCATCATTTATTGATTGTACAAATCCTCTAAGAGTGCTCGCACTTCCAGGGAGAGGTCATCTTGATCAACCATGTTAGGGTCTCCTTGTGGTTGTGGATCTTGAGTGTTGGGTTGCACATTTTGCTCTTACATGGGATCTTGATATAGGACACTAATGTCCAACATGCCATATTGTTTTTCGGCCATATTCTTCTTTTGAGATCGAGTTGTGACCATGCAAGAATAGTCTTAGGAAAAGCTTTTGGAAGAAAAAGTTGATGAAAAGACTTAGCTAGGATTTTGGACTTTTGATTTGGTTAGGATTTGATGAAGTTGGATAAAATGATTGATGGCGTCCTTGGATTAGGACAAGAGTTTGATTAATATTGCCCCTTAGTCCTTGTATGAGGATTTTAGGTAGGGGATGATGAAACCATAAACAAGGTGACAACCAAGTTGGGTAAAATTTTATACCTTAGGATAATGATCAAAGTCTCTTTCTACTAAGGAGTGACTAATTATCCCAAACAAAATAAAGACATAGGATAGGATTCTTAATTGACTCAAAAGATGAGGCAAAGATACTTGGGGGAGATTCTTTACCAAGCACAAAATCCAAATGATTAATTGATTAAAGATGAGGTCTAAATAAAACTTCACAAGGTACAAAACCTTAGAGTGAGGTTGATTTGATTGATTGATTGGAGGATGATTTATTTAGTTGAGGATGGTTTGATTGAGGATTGATTTGATTGAGGATGCGGTTGATTGATGTGATAAGTCCTTGGAAAATGGTAATGATGAAAGATTAAAGAATGATGATAGTGATAACTAGAAGAAATTGATGACTAGATTATCCTTGGAATGAAAATGACTCAATAAGTGATAGGTTCGGATGGCAAATTGTATTAAGGAATGCGACCACCCCGATTTTGATGATAGTTGGTATTGAAAGACAAACCTGATCCTTGGTGTAGGGCACAGACTCTTAGTTCACCACTAGCATCAAACTCATTGCTATGACCATGAATATAATCGTGATATTGGTGCAAAAGGTCCCATGTTTAAGCAAGAGTTTGTGGTTGGTATACCAAAAATTTTGATGTCTAATGAGTTGGGCTTGGGTGAGATTCTTCTTCTTGATTGGATGATGGATTGACTTCTTGGAATGATTGTACAACTTAGGTTTATGAAACATGAGGTGAAGATGTGATGGATTAGATTTGGACTTTGACTATGCAAGGTGTGAAAATCTGGACTTGAGAGTGTTTGAAAAATATGGTAAATGAGGGGATTTTTTTATCATTCTGCTCTTGGAAAGAAAAAATCACATAGCAAACACATTGGCCAAGTGTGACTCAAAGACAATCATTCACCTTCACAATATTTCCTAAGGCAGGCAAGGATAATAGTCATGGATCTCACTTGGTTTCCCAACTACACTTACTTAGAGAAGATACTTAGATACTTGACCCCACTAGATCCACCCTCGACACCCACTTCTTCGAGGAATCCAAGCATGAGTTCCCATGAAAAATCCCCATGGAAAACTTTGTATCTCTACTAAGAGATGTAAAAATGTGAGTGCCTTCAGAGGTCTGATCTCCTGCACCAATGACTAGAATTTTTTTGGCCTCTAAACACAAGAGTTCTTAGTTAGGGCATCCATTCATGTATCGGTACATGTGGCACTTTACACTCTGTAGTTACGAAAGACTCCTAGCTTATAGGGGTTACACCCTATAGGGTTTATGGGGAAACATAGTGTCGGTATGGACTAATAAGCACACGTTGCTTGCAACTTTCATGACAAACACATTTATTGATATGGTTCAGAAGAGCTTGGATTTATCGTATTACCACTTGGGTCGTTACCCTCTCACCAGTGCCTGTGCGAAGTGCCAGGCAAATCAGGAAGGTAGGCCCTCTAAGGGTGAAAACACGCAATCAAAATACAATAAGACATCGAAAACATGATGTTCATTGACCCTTAAGAAAATGAAATGTGCTACTAATCTAAAGAAGACACTTGTAAATTTTAATGCCCAAAATGAAATATGTGCTAATCTAGAAATGAATGAAACATAACTAGACTAGTGAAAAAACAAGTCTTCACCCCATTTTTTACAAAATAATCAGTCATTAGTTTCTATTTCTAGTCTTGGACTGACCGTACAAACCTACAAAACTTAACAGTTGATTAGAACACAAAAAATCATATATGCACAGCGAATGCGCTGATATATAGATATACATGCTGAAACGCCTGCATACACGTTGAAGCAACGTCTTCTTGTTGAAAATAGAAAACATAGAAAACATACTATAAATTCTCGAAAGCAGAAATTATACCTGATAATAGTCGCGCTGAAATAGAACTCTTGTGCCGAACCACGAGCGTACGCGCTATAACAAAAGATTAGTGAAAAATGAAAAACTTCAAAAATTGAAATTTGAACGTTTGACAGAAAGTGGGAAACAAAAGTGTTGAACCAGACCATAGGCACCGAAACGCCTACACACGTGCTAATTTCACAACAATATAAACAAGACAAAATTATAGAAAGAAAGATTTTATTTCTTTTTAATTGATTTTTCATATTTTTTTTTGTTATTTTTAGATTTTAAGTGCTTAAAGTAGAAAGTATGAGGAATTGTAATCTAACAATGAAGAAAAACGTATACTAAATCGGACGCACTGAAATATAGCCTACAAAAAGGGTGGGTTAGTAGATTTGAAATTTTAAATGCATGCGTTGAAGTGCCTACGCCCACGCCAAATCAGAGGCACACGCACTAAATTTGGGGTGCACGCGCTGATTTGCAGACTCTCGCACTGATCTGGAACATGCAACTAAAAATCATAAAAAACCTTAAAAAATGGTTAATTTCTGAGATTTGGGTCCCACCAAGTGTGCCAAAATGAACCAAGAGAAACTTCAAGCAAGGTTAGTAGGCTAGTTTAAATCCAAAAGACATGAAAAGATCAAATAAATGCATAAACTAACACAAATATTACCTTGCAAGAGAGGAGTCTCTCTTGTTCCTTTGTTTTGGCCACTACTTGAAGCCAAGAATGCACCCCTACTTGACTTGTTCAGATTGGTCCAATGGTGGGATGTGGATGGCTCTCCAAATTGCACAACAATGGATGAATATGGATGAGGATGGATGAGCTTCAAGGATGGATTATGAAGTCAAACTAATACTATGATATGGATGCTCTTGATGGATTCAAACTCAAACTAGCAGCATGAAGTTACTTGGATTGTAGATGATGAATGAGGGGATGGAGACCCCAATTCATAGAATTGAATAGAGGAAAATGGATGGTCAAGATTGAAGAGGAATGGAGGGCTATGATTTGAGGAGAGGAGATCACATGGATCAAAGGACAATGACATGACAAAGGGGGTGGAGACCAAGAAATTTTTCGTAAATACATTTCTTGTCTCCACCCTCCTCAAGGTACATGGGGAAGAGTTCCCAATGTACCTAGGAGAAATAAAAGGAATTAAAAATTCCTTGGGGGATGCACATGGAATTAAAAATTCCTAAGATAATGTGTGCATGGGGATTGGAAAAGGGTAAAGTAATTTTAGAATTCCTTGGGAATGTGAGAAGCATGGGGGAATGTGAGATTTTGAAAATCTCATATTCACCCAAAAAAGGGAGTATTTATGGTGGAAGGTAAGAAGGGGGACAAAAATGATTTATCCATGATTGGCTATAGTTAACTTTTGTGTCTAATCATAGAGATTAGGTACTAGCAAGGGATTAGGGGGATTATTTAGAAGAATTAGGCGAGGATTAGGAGAAAGTGGAATTTGTAGGAGGATTTGACTAGGACAGAGAATGAAGGGATAATTAAAAATTGAAAAATAATGCTAAGTAGGATTAAGGGAGTTTATAGAAGAATTAATTAGACTAATGATAGATTAGGAAAAGGTGATTTCTAGGAATCACCTAGATTAGTTAATTAATTAAAATTAATTAATCAAAAGGGAGGATTAGGAAGAATGAATTTTGAATGCCTTAGAAGAAGAAAGGAAAATTGATTTATTAAATAAATCAATCATTGGACTATAGTGACAGTATTAATTAGATTAAATTTAATTAATATTGAGAAGAATAAAGGTTAACATAATTAAATAATTAATTATGTAGGAGGGTTAAATTAATTAAAATAATTAATTTAAGTGTCTACAACAAGTTCTCTAGGTACTCCATATCTGGTAAAGATATCGTCATATAGGAACTCTGCAATTTTGTTGTCTTTGGCATGTTTTATTGCTTTGACTTCAACCCATTGGTTAGGTAGTCGGTACAGACTAGGATGTAGGATTTTCCATTAGATGAAGGATCAATTGGACCAATGAAGTCCATACCCCATTTATCAAATGGGGTAACAACTAGTTGTGGATGCAGGGGCATCTCATCTGATGGAATCTATCATATTTCCTAGTATGGTTTGTTGTATCGTTATGTAGGGTCGGCCAATAATACCCCATGTTAAGTATCTTGATTGCTGTTCTTTTGGCTACAAGACCGCCACAAGGCTCATCATGGCATGCATGGTGGATGTCAAATATTTTATCTTCTCTAATGCATCTTCTCATAACATTATCTAGTCTAGTATAGAACAAACATCCATTTACCCATGTGTATGGAAAGATCTTTTCAATCAAAATTATCTTATCCTTTGGGGAGAAGAAGTTAGGCACCTTACTTGTAACTAAATAATTAGCTATATCTGCATACCATGGTATGTGCACTGCGATAGCAAACAAATGCTCATCCAGA
Organism: Cryptomeria japonica; assembly: GCF_030272615.1. Taxonomy (NCBI): domain Eukaryota; kingdom Viridiplantae; phylum Streptophyta; class Pinopsida; order Cupressales; family Cupressaceae; genus Cryptomeria; species Cryptomeria japonica. The sequence goes on from NC_081412.1 coordinate 222,573,386, forward strand.
AAAGAGTCATCTATTATAGGCTCATCAAGCTAGTGTGTAAGTTTGGATAAGAAATCAGCAACAACATTTGCCTTTCTTGGCTTATCAATGATGGTAATATCAAACTCTTGCATCAAGAGGAGCCATCTTGCTAGCCTTCTTGAAACAAATGGTTTGTTCATAAGGTATCTTATTGCTGTATGATTAGTATAAACAAAGACTTGTTATCCTGTAATGTAATATCTGAACTTATTGAGAGCATATATGACTGCTAACATCTCCTTTTCTGTTATAGTGTAATTGAGTTAAGCTCCCTGCTGATTTTTGCTGATGAAATAGAATGAATTTTCTATGGCTCCTTTTTTAGCAAGAACTGCTCCTACTGCATGGTTAGAGGCATCAATGTATATATAAAAATTCATGTTCCATTTAGGTCCTTGTAGGACTGGTGCTTGTGTGAGTACTGTTTTGAGCTCTTGAAATATTTTGTCACACAATGGTGTCCATTGAAATTCGACATCTTTTAACAAAAGTCCATACAAAGGGCTTGCAATGGTACTAAATTTTTTGATAAATCTTTTATAGTAACTAGCATGCCCTAAGAAACTATGTACATTTTTTTGCTTGGTAGGGACTCGAAGAGTTTGGATTACCTCAATTTTAGCATGGTCCACTTGAATTCCTTTGGCTGAAATGTAATGTCCCAAGACTACTCCTTCTTGCATCATAAGAAAGCATTTCTCACTATCCAGGGATAGATTATGATCTTAGCATCTCTGTAGCACCTTGAATATATTATCAAGTGATTCTTGAAATTCATCACCATATGTGGTGAAATGATGCATATAAATCTCCATACAATTGTGTGAGATGTTTGCAAAAATACTTAGAACCGCTCTTTGAAATGTTGTTGGAGCATTACATAACCCAAATGGGAGGACAAAGTAAGCATAGGTTTTCCAAGGACAAGTGAAATTTTCCTTGTCCTCATCCTCTGGTGCAATTTGAATCTGATTATAACCACTAAACCCATCAAAAAATGAGAAATATTTCTTACCTGCTAGAGAGTCGAGTACCTGATCAATGAAAGGTAGTGGAAAGTGATCCTTTTTGGTAGCTTTGTTCAATTCTCTGTAATCTATACATACTCTCTATTTTCCATTATTTTTAAGAACAATTACCAATGGTGAGACCCATTGACTATCTAAGATGAGGTAGATGAATCCAACATCCAATAGTTTCTGTAATTCTATCTTGACAATTTCTCTAAGGGCTGGATCAACTCTTCTCTGGGGCTGTCTAATTGGTTTAGTGTTCTCTTGAATGTAAATTCTATGAGTACATATCTTAGGATCTAAGCCTACCATATCAGTTTAGTCCCAAGCAAATGCAAATTTATTTTCCTGCAACAATTCTCTCAACAACTGCTCTTGTTGTGTTGAGAGTTGATTATTGATAATGAATTTCCTTCAAGTTACCACTTCAATTTGTTTGGTCATTTTTCTCATTGAAGTTTCATTCACACTGGGTATCTTGACTTCATGAGGTAACAAGGTGTGAAGAAATGGTGGAGTAAGAAAATTAGATGTTTGTAATAGCTGTTTTAAAGAGCATTCAGAATTACCAACAATATCTTCTGTTGGAGCTCCTTGTGTACATGTATTGTTCAACACTTGTATCAAGAGCATATCTTCACCATAGAGGTGGAGAAGTGGTCCCCTATCAAGCATCATAAGTTTTACCATAAATTTGGCATCTTCGTTAGATTCATCTCCCAAATCAGGCTAGATGAGGTTTTTTGATTCTTCTTAAGGTTGAGCAGGTGGAAAGAGTGTCAGTTTTTTTGTATTATCTCCATTTTAAATAGTCATGTTCCCATATCTACAGGTAGTATAAGCATATGTAGTAGCCAACTAGGTCCTTCCCAAGATAACTGGATATCCTCCTAAATTAATCTTAGGAGATAGAATCATAAAATTAATAGGATACTACCAAGACTCAAGAGTTGCTACAATGTCTTCTATCATACCATCCGATTTAATTGTAGAACTATCAGCTAGTTGGAGGACTGTATGAGTAGGTCTTATATGGGCCAAATTTAGATTTTGCATAATCTGCTTGGTCATTACATTAATAGCAGCTCCTAGGTCTATGAGAGTGTGCGATGAAAAATGTGTGTGAATAATAAATACTAAAAAGCAAGCTAATTAATCAAGCAAGCACAATACATCATACACCTCAAGATTAGAATGGTAAAACTAAAACGAAGAACAAAATGATAAACAATGCAAATCGTAATTCCCGCTTTAATTTGATTATTCCACGATTGGATGTGTGCTCATGACGTAGCTTTGGATGCTTGATATTGCTCCATGATGTTGATTTAAAATGATGAATGATGAGTGATAAAAGATGAAGTGCGAGTTGAGTGATAATTTTGGTAGAGTGATGATACAATTGAGTGAAATGGACCAAAGAGAGATTTGGTCTAAAAATGGAGGGATTAAGTAGGCAAGATGAGGAAGGGAAGGAGAAAGGAAAAGTGGATCAACTGGATGGAAAAGGAATGACATGTGTCTATGAGGACACATATATATTTTGGGCAAAGTCACCCAAATTAGGAAGAGTGACATGTGTCCCTAAGGACACATTTCCATTTTGGAAAAGGCCACCCAAAATAGGATATTTTCCCCAAAATTAGGAATTGGTTAGGATGTGCACACATGTGTGGGAGGTTAGAAGGGATACGATAAGGTTAGTTGGAGGGATGAATAGGCTAGGGAATAGGGTTGGAAGGATAGGGTAGGTTAGGATAGGACAGTAAGGAGATTAGGGAGAAAAGTTGGCTAGCATGTAGGAGACATGTGACTAATTTAAATAATTAATTAATTATTTAAATGGGGAGAGGGTAATTAATTAATTTAGGATTAATGAATTAAAGGGGATTGGAAAGGGAGTATTAATTAATTAGGAATTAATTAATGGGAATATAATGAAAGAGGGATTAATTAATTAGAGATTAATTAATATGATAGGATGAAAGGGGGATAAATTAATTAGAAATTAATTAATAGGATAGGATGAAAGGGGGATTAATTAATTAGAAATTAATTATTTCAAAGGGATTGGAAGGGGAGAATTAGTTAATTAGACTAATTAATTCAAGGGATGGGCTAATTAATTAAGATATTTAATTAATTAAATGGCTAAGGGAAATAAATTTGATTAAATTAATTAACCAAATTTAATTGTCTACATTTTGCCCTTCACGGTGGTGCTAGAATAACGTCAGTGTGGAGACAATAAGACACTCGTGAGAGCAAAAAAAGGGGAGTGAGAAAATGCCCCAGGCGGACAAAGGAATGGTTAGGGATGCCCTCTTGAGAGGGTGCACGGTGAAAAAGGAACTGAATGGTGTCTTGAAAGAAATAGTGCCCCAATGGACATGATAGAAGGGAAGAGGCAGAATAGGAAGGGGAGAAAAACGCAAATGCAATGAATGATATGAATGAAATGATCATGGAGTGCAAGCACCCACGAATTAGGACGCTATGTATTGAGCACTTATTTTGATTTAGCAATGTCTGTGAGTCACCAAGGTATGAAGAACCAGGGTGGAATTTCACAGCCAATGCATGGACCGATACATATAAACAAACACACAGGATAATATAGCACCACACAAAGTTACAAAGACCCTGCATGCAACCGTGCTAGAAGAACCCCAAGAAGAAGATATGCCCCAATGTAACTTGAGATAACAAAGACCTCATGAGGGTACAACAAGGAGCACATCAAAAAGACATGCCAAGAAAAACTAAAAGCAACAAGAACACATCCTGAGCCATGTTATTCCTAGTGTACCATGATATAAAGGATCCTGGCGACCAAGAGTAAACAAGACCCAATGAGCTTAAAAAGATAAACAAAGATTGAAAAGAATCAAAGCCAACACGAGTGTCTCAGATGTATTTTTCCAAAAGGATAACCGATGGGATGAGGATTTGATGATGTCTGACTTGAGGAAGGATACATCATGTGTAGACTGATGATGGGTGTTGGTAAGAATGATACATCTCGGAACAACATTAGGATCAAAGATTGATGATGGGACGACAAAAGGTATTTGATATGATCACGATGAGAAAGATGCTCAAAGATGATTGTTGAAGAACCATTGATAGGATATGCTCTCGAAGGACACAACTGACAGATGCCTATGTACAACAACACCTATATACAAGATGTACAAGAGATACAAATGATGGAGGGAGACCCGGTGACATGCATGATTTTGCCCCAGTCAAGAGGAAAATCAATGAGAGATTGATGATGATGATTGGGAAGGATACATCCTGATGATGATGAGAGTGCAATCGAGGCTTGCTGCAAGGTTGGGAACAAGACCAAGGACATGAGTGGATGATTTGATTGGTTCCTGACCTTGGATAGTGGAGGAAAATAGATAATATTTGTACATGATGGAATATTATATGGTGGAGATGGATTGATATGATGGATGACATTGGATTACATGGGGATAGCCTAGAGATAGATATCAATGACAAGGGGTGCAAGTGGCATTGAAATGATATGATAGGAGGAATGAGAGGATGGATGATAGGATGAAAAGGATTTGGAGAGGAACCAAGTTATGGAGGAACTGGGAGATAAGGACTAGTGGAAGATCAAGTGATGGATGAAGAGATGGAGGAATGAGGAGATAAGGATAGGTGGATGGATCAGGTTATGAATGAAGGGATGAAGGAACGAGGAGATAAGTAATTGGTGGATGGATGGATTTTAGATAAGATGGCTGGCAGGAGGATAGGAAGCTAAAGGAAGCAGATGGAAGATAGGGTGATGGGTTGATAAGGACTATGAAGGAAAATTGTGATAAGGAAGTGGAAGCCAAGAGGTGTCCAAAGCATGTATACATAGTGGCCTTTTTTTTTTTACAAGATCCAAGGAGGATGGAGGAAGTGAAATGGATGGGATATGATAGATAAGGTAGGCAAAGGGAATGGAGAAGGAAATGGCCAGATGGCCAGAAGAGCTTCCCCCAAGTGCAAAGAGAAAAAGGATGAAGGGAATTACACGTGATGCCTATTTGCTAGGTTTTTATCATGTGGTACTTGTCCAAGGTGCATGTTTGCCAAGTTTTCATCATTGGATGAATTTTTTTTTTTTTTTTTTTTGAATTTGCTGATTTTTATTTAATTTTTTGGGTATTTCTAATTTTTGGAGGAAATATATGGATGAAGATGGGTGAGGATAAATGGATGGAGGACTCAAGCATCAAGTTCAATATCAAGGTAGTAGGAGCTCATTTGGAGTGATCGATGGATGTTGGTACAACTTTATTAGGAATGAGGGAATTATGCAAAGGCTTGGATTAGATGGTTTTGATGGGGAATGTAAGGAATGTAAGGGAGATGGTGGTGGAAAGTGTTCTAATGGAAGGAGGGAAACTGATTATGAATGGGGGATACTGTCAAGACCAACATTGAAACATGTTGTGGGTGATGTGGGATAAGTGGAGGGGATATGGATGTAGCATGTGGATATGATGGAGGTATTATGATAGGTAGATTTGGGACATAGGGACCCAAAATAGATTTAGGAGGTGGAGGGGGAGAATGTTTAGCTAGTGGAATAGAAACTTTGGATGCCATTAGAGATTTTTCTTTTGGATGCACTGCTTCTTTTTGCTCTGGGATCCACATTGTTTTTGCTTTGTCTTTAGTGGGCCTTTGCGGCCATTGAGATTCATTGCATTTTTGTATCAGATTTTGCTTTGTGGGAACATGTCTCTTTGAGTGGACATGGTCATGTTTATATTGTTGTGGATGTTTAAATTTATGCATTTTTTATTTGGCATCCAAATTTCTGCTAGTAGCCTTGGAAGGAGTGTGCAAAGTTGTAGGGGATGGAGGAATTATGGATGAAATGATGGATGTAGGATGTTGGATGGAATGAGGTGATATGTGCCTTTGTTGATCCTGATTGGGAATGAAAGGACTAGTATGTTTATGATGGGTGATGGAGATATGGAATTTGTGTATGGAGGGACGAGTAGGAGATGGAACATGGGATTTTGGGATATAATTTTCCAAAATGGATTTAGTGTGTGGGGGATACATGAAGGTAGATTTTGGGATATAGGGACCCAAAATGGATTTAGAGGATGAAGGAGGGAGATGAATGGTTGTTTTATCTTTATATGATGGAGGAGGGGGAATGGTGATAAATGATTTGGTAGAATGATGGGGATATGCAATGGTGTGTTTGGAAGTATACTTGGACTTTGCATTAGTTATACAGATATGTTTGAATGAAGTGCCTTGGGATATGTAACCGAGACTGTGAGATCCTGGATGTGCTTTAACATGGATGGGCTCCAAAATACCTTTCTCATGTAGGCCTAAGCCTTTTCTTTGATAGTTCATTTTTTTGAGCATTTTATCTAAAGCAGGATACTTGTTCTCTAGGTAACAAGATGCAAGTCCTTTATCAGATGGTAACAAGATGCAAGTCCTTTATCAGATGGCAAAGAATGGGTGGTATATATGAGATGTTCTTCTTCTGCGTGTGAAATACCATGGATGAATGTAAGAAAACCAAGTGGATAGAGTGATGGTGGTGGGATGGTTTGGATAGGAGGAAATGGAGGATGAAGAGGTGGAGCATATGTGACAGGAGGACCTTGACTTGGTAGGGGGGATGATAGGGGATCTTGAGATGAAGGCGATGGAATGGTAGGAACTCAATTTGGATTAATAATGCTTTGCACATGTTCTGGAACAAGATCTTGGAATGGATGGATTGGTATGGATGGTGTGACGAGGAGTGAGTGAGTAGACTCTTTAGAGGGAATGGATGGAACGATGAAAGACTCAATGAATAGGGTGGATGAACTGGATAGAAGGATGAGAGATTGTTCAATTTGGATAGATGGAGTAGATGGAAGGATGTGGAGTTCCTCAACTAGGATATATGGAAGGATGAGAGGTTATTCAACTAGGGGAGATAGAGTGGATTGAAGGATGAGAGGTTCTTCAATTGGGATAGTTGGACTGGATGGAAGGATGAGAGTTTCTTCAATTGGGAGAGAAGGAGTGGATGGAAGGATGAGAGATTCTTTAGCTAGGGGAGATGGAGTGGATGGAAGGACGAGAGGTTCTTCATTTGGGATAGCTGGAGTGGATGGAAGGATGAGAGATTCATCAACTGGGAGGGTGAAATATCCCAGACCAATTTTTTTCAATTTTTCAATTACAAAGAGTAATGTAACACACATCCGTTAGGGTTAGCACTTAAACCAAAATGATGCAGAAAACAACTCTAACCAAGAATGTACACCAGGATCCTGGGTTGGGCAAGGCGTGAGCATATGGTCAGAGGGTCTTAAAGCATTCTGAAAGTAACTCTAACCAAGAATGTGCCCAAGATGGACTAACATATGGTCAGAGGATCTTGGTGCATGCTGAAAGCAACTCTAACCAAGAATGTGCCCAAGATGGACTAACATATGGTCAGAGGATCTTTACAATTACAACTGCTGAAAGGAAAACTCGACACCAAGCATGTGCTTTCAAACCCAGGATGGGAATGGAGCTACCATATGGCGAAGATGCTAAGAACTTAGAAATGGAATTAAATGTAAATAACAAGCGTGAAATGAAAATGAGAAGAAATGCTGCCAGTACTACTATTCAGCTTACAATATGATTGTAAATGCTTGCCAAGATCATAGGAATAAGACTATACAATGCTGTAACAATATAAAAGGCTCTCCAGGGCTTAACAAAATGATAAGTCCAAGAAATTATACTCAAGGATAAATCTCAATATTTTGTTTTATGACAGACCTGCACGTGAAATGCTTAATCAACAACACATGGAATCACTAAAATGCTCATTACTCTCTCAATACTAGTCTGAATGACCCAAAACCAAAAGCAATGGCTTCCTATGAAGGAGGCGACCCAACCAATACCAAGAAATTAGACATTAATCCAACAGATTATTTATCACGAACCCCAGGGCAATTCCCAGCAGTGATGCCAGGCAAGAATGGCGATTCTTCTCTATAAAATAAAACACTTCATATTAGAATCTGCAAATTTGCATAAAGGAGCGCCCAACCAAAACAAGATGAAATATGCAATACCCAGAATGAATATGTTTTTATTTTGAAATATATGAGTGAAACTACAAATCTACCCTGCTAACTGCGACTCCTGAAAATGAAATGAAATGCAAATAATTGAACTTCAAACACAACTCAAGCTACAATGCAATCCCCACTACAAACTCTCACAACTACACTAAATCATCACTAGTTGCTATCTTTCAAGCAAGAAGCAATGCCAAGGCTAGGAGGCATTCATTCCTCGAAGCAACCCCAATACCATTCTGGTAGAGTAACATTACAATAGACATAAGATGCCAAATGAAGGGAAGAGGCCTCCGTTTATAAGCTTAACAAGGGATCTCTAGAGGCTTCTAGAAAGTGTGCCCTAATTTCACATTTGAATTTTCCTCCAAGAGATGACACCACTTTTAAAAGCTTAATTAACCTTTATTTTAATTCACTTCTCTTCATAAAGTTGGCACCCCTTTTCATAAGCAATATTTTAGACCTTAGGAAATATTAAATCCCTTCCATGATGCATCCACCCTTGAAGACCACCTTTTAAAACAACTTGAAGTGATGAAGCTAGGCCAAGGGGTCAACTTTAAAATATAACATTAAAACATAACACTATTTAAATGAAATGAACTTATCTCTCCAAAAACATCCCAAGGCCAAAAGTGACAAAGCCAACCGAACCAACTGAAGAAGAGAACCAACTGTGTCGAAATAATTAGGACCACTACCAGAAATAGAATTTACTAAAAATAGTAAATTCCAAAAAGTGCTCGAAACACAAAGCCGGACATACCACTACGAAGCCTTTTGAAAACCCAGAAAGAATCCGCGATCCAAACTCTAATTCATGAGTGATAACAAACTCCAAAATTGGAAACCCTAATTTCACCCATTGAGTTGCCTACGGGTCTCCAAAATAGGCCATCGGTCAACTGTAACATTACGCCCAAGAAGGGGACATTACAAAGGGATGGAGTGGATGGATGGAAGACAGGTTCTTTAATTGGGATAGATGGAGTTTGGATGACGGTAGGAGTAGGTGATGGTGATTGCGAGGGAAGAATCTTAATGGATGAAAGGTCTTCTATGGTGGTAGGAAGTGGGAGAGGAATGATAGACATGGGAGTTGGAAGGGAATTTGGTGGATTAAGATAATATGTAGTGGATGGTGGAGGATTGAGGTAAGATGAAGGATTGTGACTGGTGCCACGTGCTTGTTCATGAATGTTGATCACAACAATGTGTGAAGGTGGTGCTTGTAGATAACTAAATCATAGTGTTGAACCAGTAGGTTTTGATATTACTTAAGATTGATATTGTGGAGCACTAACCACTTGTGGCACTGATTCGATGGGTGGGGGCACATATGATAATGACATTGTATAATTCATGCCCCTAGTTAGAGCTTGTGTGACAAATGATGGTAGATTGGGATTATATGAAGGATTGAGATAGGATGGAAGATTAGAAGTGGATGGAGAAGTGAGATAATATTGCAACGTGACTTGGAGATCTATTTCATCAGGTTGATCAACCATACTCTCGTCATCATTGACATAGGGTGAAGTGGAAGAAAAAGAGGGATGACCATACTCATCATAGTAGGATTGAGATATGAATTGGACATCTATGTCATTAGGTTGATCAATAATACCGTCATCATCGTCAACATAGGGTGAAGTGGAAGAAAATGAAGGACGACCAAACTCATCATAATACAATTGTAAAATGACGATTAGTTGATGAGTTGGAGAGACGAAAGATGAAAAATGGATGATAGACCAAAGCTTATAATAGGATGAATAACCAAGTCAGACTAAGATGGGGAGTGACATTTGATGAAGTTGGAAAGAGGATGACTTTTGATGTTTGATTTTGGATGGCTGATGTTCAGATTGATAACCTAGGAAGAAGGCAATGATGATACAAAATTGGGAGACAAGAGGTGATAATGGATGATAGTGAGGATGCAAGAACCAAGATGATGATAACTAAGGTGATGACTATCAACTGAGATGATAAAAGTGACCATCTAAGTCGAGACCCTAGTGGACGATAATAATGATGTAAGCTAGAAGCCAAAATGGTTCATGCAAAAGTGAAGAGCTAAAGATATCGATCAAGAGCGAACTAACAAACCAAGGACAACACTTTGCTAGCGCAACAACATCTAAGACTTAGAATACACAAGGATAGATACTGACTATTGAAAACTCAAGAGATTTCTAATGTGATATGGACAACACTTCGGAAACATAATGACATCTAAGAACAAGATCATGAAAGGTAGGTGTAAATTTCCAATAGATCAAGAAAACTCTAACGCTAAACATACATAATTATGACAACGTGACAACGTCTAAGAACAAGATCACGAAGATAACTAATAGCTAGAGAATTAAGAATTTTCTAAGGCAATATAGATATCATAATGACAACACTATGATGTCTAAGAAGAAAATCATGAAAGATAGGTGTAAACTTCCGATAGATTAAGAAATTTGTAAAGTTATGTGGACAACATAATGATGTCTAAGAAAAAGCTCATGAAAGATAGATGAGACTGACAACAAACCTACCAAAGTAAAGAGAAAACCCATGAGAGTTCAAATGAACTATGCTAAGTATGTCAATCTAGCTCAAGACAGAGGCATTTTCACTATACTAGGAAGTGAACCCACTCTAGGACAACAACAACTAGGACTGTGTGAAATGTGATGTGTTTGATGACTAATACTAATTTTGGAAAAAGATCATTGTGACACAAACACAACAAGCACATACAAATGATAGAATGCAATAAAACAGTTATGTACTTCCTAGGATAGTCAAATGATAGTACATGTGGAATCCCCTAGCCCATAATACCACATTCAACCAGATAGATAGAAGCTTGGCAGCACTGGCTCCACCCTCGACACACACTTCTCAAGCATGCCAAGCTTCGAATTTCTAGAGACTCGAAGATCTCAAGAAATTTTATTCTTTCAAATTAGGGGGTAGATGAGGGCTGTCTTTGACATGCACGTATCACAATGCCTGAGTCAACAAGTAAAAGGATTGGGGCCACTATATTAATGGTTCGTAGTAATTTTTTGACAGTTCCAGTCCAACAACAAATTATTGAAGCAAGCTACTTAAGACTTTAATTGAGCTTATCGGTGCAGAGAAGGCCTCCACATACGACGAACTCACTCAAAACTTCAGCTGTTTGATCGTGTTTTTTATATAGCGGCTCAAAAAATACCGCTTGAGGTCACACTAGGAGAGATGCTATCCCCAACATGCCCCTATTTTTGAAACACTCCCTTGAGGTGACGAGACCCCCAAGAGGTGATTCGCTAATAAAAAGAAAAATAAGTGTCACTAACACTTTTCTCTTGCACCTAGGACCATGAGAGCCAAGGGAGAGGATAGTGTGTGTTAGCAGTAGGATGACTCTTTATGGACACAAGTGTGCCAATCATGAAAGACTTGGGGTTAATTTCCTTTAATCAAATTTAAGTGTGCCTAATTACTCAAAAGACACGACATGTCCATTTCCTTAGTTGAATTGAAGTGTGCCTAATTACCCATAAGACACAAGATGTGAAGATTGAAATGCAATAAAGGAAATATGTTTTCTCGAAACCCCTCTTTAGCTGTCCTACAACCAATTATTAATGTTTAAAATCATGGGGTCTTCTTATCACTCGATTTTTTGCACAAATGTTAGCAAAATATCATCAAAAAACAAACAAGTTAGTAAATTAGTCCGAAAAATGGCATTTTGGAAAATCATGTAAATGATGATGAGTGAACCCACTACAACATAGTGCAAACTTGTTGTTTTAGGTTGCATTCTCATTGTTTTAGGTTGTGTTCCTTCTGTTATGCATTCTCACTATTTTAGGGTGCGTTCTCGCTGTTTCAGGGTGTGTTCACACTGTTTCAGGGTGCAAACTTGCAAAATTTAAATCATCCAACAAAATACAAGTTATCTGATTAGTAGAAAAATAACATTCTAAAAAAATATGTAAATGATAATGAGCGAACTCACTATTTCATAGTTCAAACCTGCTACTTTATGAATGCTAATACGTGAATGTGCTTCTTTAGGAATGCTAATATGCGATCTTGCTGCTTCAGGAACATGAAAAAAACATGATCGTGCTGCTTTAGGAATGCTAATATGCGATCTTGCTACTTTAGGAACATCGAAAGACATGATCATGCTACTTTAGGAATGCTAATATGTGATCTCGCTGCTTCAAGAACATGGAAAAACACATTCGTGCTATTTCAGTTTGTGTTCCCACTGTTTCGTGTTTAGGAACATGGAAAAATGCGATCGTGCTGCTTCAGGAACATGGAAAAATGTGATTGTGCTATTTCGGTTTGCATTTCTGCTATTTTGCATTCAGGAACATGGAAAAACATGATCATGCTGCTTCAAGAACATGGAAAAATGCGATCGTGCTGCTTCAAGAACATGGAAAAATGTGATCGTGTTGTTTCAGTTTGCATTCCTGTTGTTTCATGTTCAGGAACATGGAAAAATATGCTCATGTTGCTTCAAGAACATGGAAAAACGTGATCGTGTTGTTTCAGTTTGTGTTCCCACTGTTTCGCATTTAGGAACATGGAAAAACGCGATCGTACTGCTTCAAGAACATGGAAAAATATGATCGTACTATTTCAGTTTGGGTTCCCGCTATTTTGCATTTAAGAACATGGAAAAACATGATCGTTCTTCAAAACATGGAAAAATGTGATCGTGATGCTTCAGTTTGCATTCTCGCTCTTTCACATTCATGAACATGAAAAAACATGATCATGCTGCTTTAGTTTGCATTTATGCTATTTCACATTCAGGAACATGGAAAATTGCAAACAATGCTGCTTCAAGAACATGGAAAAACACGATCGTTCTATTTTAGTTTGCGTTCATGGTGCTTCAAGATGCTTTCTCGTTGTTTCAAGGTGCATTCCCATTGTTTTAAGGCGCATTCCCGCTACTGTGTAAAAAAATACCAAAAAAACATTTACAAATTCTTGAAACTTAAAATGGAGATTTATACCTTCCGTAGGGTTGCGAGAATGCGAACCCGCTGTTTCAGGTAGCGTTCTTGTTGTTTCATGAAATCTCAAGATTGATAAAATAGATTTTCTTCATGGTGGAAATTCGCATGTAGTTCCACTTTTTTGCCTGCAAGTGCTCAAAATCTATCAAAAAATGCACTCAAACAAAAAAAAATATTAGAATGACCCGTGAAGTGTGTCCCACCGGGCATGCCATAAAATGTGCGATGAAAAATGTGTGTGCAAATACTAAAGACTAAAAAGAAAGCTAATTAATCAAGAAAACAAAATACATCATACACCTCAAGTTTAGAATGGTAAAACTAAAACAGAGAACAAAATGATAAACAGTGCAAACCATAATTCCTGCTTTAATTTGATTATTCTGTGATTGGATGTGTTCTCATGACGTAGCTTCAGATGCTCGATATTGCTCCGTGATGTTGATGTAAAATCATGAAGGATGAGTGATAAAAGATGAAGTGTGAGTTGAGTGATAATTTTGGTAGAGTGACAATTCAATTGAGTGAAAGTGGATCAAAGAGAGATTTTGTCTAAAAATGGAGGGATTAAGTAGGCAAGATGAGGAAGGGAAGGGGAGGTGAAGAGGAGACACTTGTCCTCCAAAAAGGACAAGTGGCTCAACTAGATAGAAAAGGACACCCAAAATAAGATATTTTCCCTAGAATTAGAAATTGGTTAGGTTGTGCACACATGTGTGAGAGGTTAGAAGGGATATGATAAGGTTAGTTGGAGGGACGACTAAGCTAGGGAATAGGGTTGGTTAGGATAGGATTGGAAGGAGGTTAGGGAGAAAAGTTGGTTAGAATGTAGGATACATGTGACTAATCTAAATAATTAATTAATTATTTAAATGAGGAGAGGGTAATTAATTAATTAAAGGGGATTAGAAAGGGAGCATTAATTAATTAGGAAATAATTGATGGGAATAGAATGAAAGGGGTAAATTAATTAGAAATTAATTAATAGGATATGATGAAAGGGGGATTAATTAATAGGATAGGATGAAAGGGGGATTAATTAATAAGAACTTAATTAATTCAAAGGGATTGGAAGGGGAGAATTAATTAATTAGATTAATTAATTCAAGGGATGGGATAATTAATTAAGATATTTAATTAATTAATTGGCTAAGGGAAATAAATTGATTAAATTGATTAACCAAATTTAATTGTCTATAGAGAGCATTTTGAATAATGACTCCATTGATCATAATTGCAACAACTGGGCTACCAGGGTCTGAGTACTTAGGCATGATCACTTTTCCCAGCATAATGTCAACTAGTTTACCCATGACATGAACTATTGCAGGGTCCTTTTTTCTTCCTTCCGGGTTTCTTTAAACAATCTTCCCTAATAGCTTTTCTATATATAGGTATATCCTTAATGGCCTAGAAAAGAGGAATTTTTATGAAGACTTGCTTGATTTGATCCAAGAAATCAAATGTTGGCTCAGGAATAGACTTTGGTTGAGCCAATCCTTGAGGGAATGGAGGGTTTGGATCCTTAGGCTTATTACTTGACAAGGCTGGGGTAGGTTCATCTATTTCTTCCCCCTCATTGGTTAACTCTGTGATTACTGGAGTCTGTTGGCAATTGACACTCATCGAGTTTAGTTGTGTTGTCATTGATGGCAACACACACCATTTTGGGTTGGTCGCTTAACTGGTACTCACCAATATTAATTGTTTGGAAAGTGACATTCAAGTCATCTGACACACAAGGAACTGACACTGACAGGAAAGGGAAACTGACAAACTAGGACACAGTATATGAGGCCGACATGGGAGATTGATCCGACAGGTCTACACGACAATGATCATCAACATTAGTCACAAAGTTGAATGCATTAATTTTTGTCTAGGCCGACATGTAAATAAATTGTAATATCATTGTAATTTGACATAAGGCATTTATGTTTGTGTTTGGGAAGGGTATTTAAGTCAGCTTGGTTAGGTTATTTTGGTAAGGTAATGAAATATAGTGATGTGATATTGTGCAAGCTATCTTGATCGATAGAATGCGAATGTAATATTCTGTATTCAGTCTTGGATATTGGTTTAGAGGTTTGGGAAGCGAAGCAAGATACCAGTAAGGGAGGACATAGTGAAAACCGATACAAATTGTGCTTTAAGCGGAACTCATCCATCATAATAGATACACTTTCAGAGTTCAAAATTTTGTTTGTAACTCCATATTTGATGTTTGTAGTTAGTGAGGCTCCTTTTGTGATGAGTAGTGTGCTCTAGGCTGTTGGCCTCTCTTCATGTGCAGGCCCCTATTGTAATATTTATTCATTTGGCCAGTGGATAGATATTGTGGGTCACCAATCCCACTGTGGTTTTTCCTCTTTGAGGTTTTCCATGTATAAATCTTTGTATTATGGTGTATGCTCTTGTGGTTGGTTCATTTCTATTTGCTATTATATTCTTTTATGATTACCAATTACTTAAATACCTTGTTAATAAGGTTAAAATTGATCTTACTGATAGAACACTAATTTACCCCCCCTCTTAGTGTTCTTGGATTCCAACAAAGTAACTGGTGATTACAAAGTTTTTCCTTACCTTAGATGAACATCACTGATATTAACTGAGTAGGTAGGATATTGGTTAAACTTTGCTGAATACACAGGTTGTTGATGTGGTTTATTGTTAGGATTAGGTGTAGGCTACATAGGAAGTTGAGTAGGTCTTGGTGGAACATTTGCAAGTGGCATAATAGCTAGCTGGGTGGTGGGAGGTGGATTAACCTGATAAGGCAATTGTTGTCCTCTCCAAGGCTGTTGTTGTGGCTAGCTTGATTGCTGAGCTTGCTAGTTTGTTTGAGCTTGCTACCAATTTTCTTGAGGTGGTTGTTATTGAGCTTGAGGTCCAGACCAAGAATTAGGTTGTTAGTTCCATTGCGGGTTCCCATAATTGCCAATATTAGGAAGATATTGGTTTTGCCATTGATTATTAGATGCATATGAATATGGACCATTAAAAGATAAAGGATCATGTGGCATACCTTGTCTTGGAATCCATGGCTTTGTTTATGCCACAAAGAAAATTTGTTTTTCATCATCCTCAATTTGACGAATTGATACATTTTGTTGTCAATACTAGCCAATTTTTTACATCTAGACTCCTTTTTCTTCTGTCTGTAGTGTGGAAAAAATTCAGACAAGATTGGTTTTGCAACTTCTTGTTTATGTTTATCTTGAAGAGTGTCAATTTATGTGGCCATATTGTTGATGATATCCCACTAAAAATATTGAGCAGATTGGTCAAATCCATTGTTGAGACCCCGCAGTTAGGTTTTCTTCCAGAGATATGTACTTGGATCCTGTGGGTTTCCTTAATGCAGCTCTTGAATAATTCTGACAAAGTAGTTGTATGTCACTCCATGTAGCTTGAGTAATATCACCTCCATCCATGAGGTTAAGAGAATCTATACACTCTTCATTAAACTCCCCTTAAGAAGACCAATTTCTGTGAATCTTCACTCAACTGATTATGTTGGGATTCCTTCAAACTAAAGAGGAACCTTCCTATGTAATCTTCTAGGGACTCTTCATCTTTTTGCTACATCCTGAAAATGTCATCTCCCCTCATATCACTTCCCCTACAATAATCCTCGTATATCCTGATGAATTTTTCTTTCATGTTGTCCTAGTTAGTGACAAAATGTTATCCTAAAGACATGAACAAACAAAGAGCAAAATACTTCAAGGTGGATTGAATCAAATTGAGGTGGTGTCCATCTGTAGTGTAATCATAGCTTCTGCATAAGACATCAAATTTAAAAAGAAAGGTATCTGGATCTTCTACAACAATGCCATATAAGTGAGGAAGAGCAGGAGGAGGGATGTTTTTGAGATTGGCACTGGCTCCTTGTGGAGGAATGGTAAACTTAAAGGTTAGATCAGGAGGTGGGGGTGGATTATTTCCACCACTGCCCCTACTTGCCATATTGCCTTGGTAAATGACTAACTTAACAGTTGGATTTTCTTCAGGTGGTGTTTCTGGTGGAGGAATGAAGTTATCTAGGCCATTATTATCTAGGTCTGCAAAGAGTTGTACAAAATGGTCAAGCTCTGGCTCAGTAGTATTTTCAGGTAGATATTCATCAGAGTAATCTAGATTAGGAAGGAATCTCCTGAGGGGATCTCTTGTTCTTCTATGCATACAAATTTTGAAAGGTTAACATCTATACTGCATCAATAACATAAATAAATTATACTATACTGATGATAAAATACTACTAATATACTGTTTTGACAAATGAAATCCTATTGAACCCATAAACTCTTAGTTTGTCGCCATCCCTGGCAACGATGCCAAAAATATGGATGCAAAATAATGGTTATCACACACAACTAGGTACTCAAGCTAGAGAGACAAGTTTCCATTGAGAAACTATCTGAAATCCATTCTTCTGACTCATTTATCTATCAATATGAGGATGCATTACTTGAAATGAGACTACAAAGTATATGCACTAAGAATATCCAGGAACATGTCTATCCTACTTTTAGGCAATTGAAAGTGATTAAACAACCATTTATAGAAAGGAAATTGCTTGGAATCACAACTTTCAAGATATTATTAATTTCTGCTAACAAAATACCAATTCTTCAACTTGTACAAAAATAACTATTTTGCCTCATCATGGTTAGAGGAATAGTCATAGAGTTATAGGCCGTGGTTGTAGGAAGAGACATCGAGCAAGTGAATAAAATAGAATTAAGTAACTTGAAGAATAAAGTGCGTAAAACACAACCATAAAAAATCCTCACCAAGTGGGTCCCCTTGGATGAGTCTCCTGAGATGAGAACTACAATAGAAATTAATCGATTAAGCCCACAACCATATCAAAACGCTATATTGAATTAGAAAATATATACTTTATTTATTTAGAAATCAACTAGAAAACATACCATTACTCAATACAAGAT
Source organism: Cryptomeria japonica (assembly GCF_030272615.1). Lineage (NCBI taxonomy): Eukaryota > Viridiplantae > Streptophyta > Pinopsida > Cupressales > Cupressaceae > Cryptomeria > Cryptomeria japonica. The sequence continues at coordinate 222,591,541 of NC_081412.1, forward strand.
AAAAAACTAACAAACACAAGAATGCGTAAAGGATTTATAACATTCATCCCTAACAACAAATCCAATAACATTCGCTCCACTTCCCACTATCTAGGTAGAAGATTTATTTAAAACTCATGAAATCTAGGAAAGATAAGATAATCAAGAAAGATAAGATTATTGAACATTTGCATATTTTCCCTATATCCTCTCTAACATCTTTCATGGCAAATAACAATATTTATTAATGGATTAGGATTAGTCTACATATTCTATCCACACATCATGACCATTCATTTTGAATACATTTACTAGTCACACATAAAATTAGTAAATACTTATAATTGCATTTATAAAGTTCATGGTTCTATCAAAATAAAGGTTTCAACTATAGGTAATAAGACATATCAAAACAAGCATATAAGGTCAGTTAAAGTATGTTCATGAAGTCCATCAACAAATATAAAATCCCTTAAAGATGGAAAACTGTCTATAAAGAAACATAAAACTATGACTCATCAAATGGATAGATAATTATTTTCCTAATGAATGCATCGAGGGAAACTTTAATTTATGGGGCTTTACTATGGTTTGATATTTCTTGTACTTTCTATAATTCATTTATTACTTTTGCATGTACTTTAATTGTTCTACTTACTTTACTCCTTACCCTAGAAGATGTTTACTGATATTTCAACATATTAGTGGTCATTCCTTAAGAGATCTTATGGATATGCCTATGTTTCATGTGGATACAACATTTGCAGAGGCCTGTAATGATTATACTGTGGAGAATTATATACCTTTCCATGGTATTTTATCTTTTGAGGACTATTGTATGCATGCTTATCATAATATCACATACTCAAGAATAGACAAATATAAATTCAAATATTATGGACATAACCATCCACAAATATGTCTATGGATAAAAAATACAACCATGAGAGCATATTAAGTGAATATATGGGTGAGGTGAGCTCTAAATTCTAGTTGTTTAATGTTAGAAAGGTAAATTCTTAGCGATTTATATGCCTTACATCAATAATGTAAATAATCTCAATTGGTAACATGACTTATTTATTTGAGAAAAGGATAAAGTAGTTATAAAATGTGAGGTTGAAACATGTAAAGTAGGCACTTTTCATATATCCATAGCTATCTCTTTGGGAGTTACATTGATCTCATATTTTATTTGCTGAGCCACAACAAGACTAAGTTTTTTTGAGTTCAATAAATAATTTATAATATTTTACTATCTCATTGTAAGATAATTTGAAGATAAAGTATAAGATATCTATTTTAATTAGTTTTCTTTAATCTAGAATTCATTCATGATAATAATCATACCAAAGCATTTAATAATATTTAATATTTTAAACTAGAGAAGGATAGGGGAGGTTAGACTACAAAGTTAGAGTGTGTATAACCATTTTAATAGTTGAGGTTGTACGTTGTTCTAGATTTTCTTTTAATTACACTAGATTAAGAACTAGTATCAAGAATCTTCATCTTCTTTGTCCCTTTTCTTAGTCTTTCCATGTTGGAGGGATGCTATCACGTAGTTATATCCTTCTTGTTGCGATTATGTTTGTATGATTATGGTTGTGTCCTACATGGTCATGGTTCATACTCTATTATTTTGTACCTTCTATTGCTTAAATTGAAAGATCACTATCTAGGAAATTTTGGTACCATGCATACAATTAGGAGCTTGGATTGATATGTTTGAATATCAAATCTTCTTCAATAACAATATAGAAGATTTAGTGGATATCTAGTGTAATAAGATCCCATAGGTTAGAGTGTAGGTGTTGTGTTGGACACAATGGATCACTTAGAGGGGGGTGAATCGGTGATTTAAATAATTTTTACTTAATTAGAGCTATACTGATTCAATACAAAATAAATAAAATGAAGACCAGTTACTAAGGCAATGCAAACAAGGTGTGTAGGAGAAAATATCTAATAGATCAATAAAATGCACACATGAAGATGCAACACACAACACCAGATGTACGAGGAAAAACCTTGGTGAGAATAGCTACTGGAGATCTTCTGCTCCAATCCAACTTCACAAAGAAAAGATTTGATTACAAATTTTAGGGCACCAACCCAAGGAGCACCAACCCTGGATTTATGAGCACCAACTCAAAGGAGCACCAACCCCTACACAATTTATAGGCTAAAACCTAAAGGAGCTACAACCCCTGCACTAAGCACCTACTCAGTGAAAACAATATGAAAACTCAGATATACAAATGAGATCCTTGCTGCAAATGAAAATTTGCAACCCTTCAATTCTTTGCACTACTGGTTTCTATCTTACCAATTTGTATCAACTCACCACACACTTCAACTTGGCCTGTCTGCTGGTTCTAACTCTGTTTAATCTTCTCTTTGTTGGCATTATGTGAACCGGCTCGAAGACATAATGATATTGTATGTTGTCATTGATGTCAATATGAAACATAGTGTGAACCGGCACATGTGATAAGTGAAGAGAGAGAGGAACCGACATTTGTATGAACTGGTTTATATGCCAAAGTGAAGCGGCATATTTGTTCAAGGTGAACCGACATGTATTTATGGGAATCGGCATGTAGTTATGGGAACTAGCACATGGAAGCATTGTATGACTACCAGTTGGTAGGTAGCTTCCACTTCAGGGTTTCCGGTTGGAGTACCTCAAGTCTGTGTGACTCAATCCGTGACCTTTATGTGATGAGTTAGTAGTTTGATGGAGGATAGATAGTGTTGCCACGTAAGCTCTGTGTGCATGAAGAATCTTGCATGAAGATGACTATTCCTATCTACCCTGGGAATGTGCGAAGTCTGTCAAACGGTGATAACGTGTGATGGGTTATCAGCTGCCATGAAATCAGTGGATAATGGACGATGGAGAATGTCTTGAGACCGATTCAAGATTGTTGCATTTAATGTAGTATGATTCAACGGTCAGGATCAAACCATTTGAATTGCTTAACCTAATAGGTTTAGGGTTTAGGGTTTTTGCTACTGACCTGTATGTTTCCTATAAGATCGATGTTGTGTTTCTTTATGAGGTTGTTGGAAAAAGTTGTGAGTCTGTATCCAAGGGAAGTGATATGTGATTCTTGCCAGACCAAAGGAGAGAAGAGATATCTGCAAAGTGAATGTGCAGAAGGTGAAGAGGAGAAAAAACTGATCTGCATTAGCATTGAGTGCTGTTAACAGATCATTGTAATTCCTATTGATCTCTAACCACTTCAACAGTTGTAAAATCCCCCAACAGGGTAGCCTTAACTGTCTTGATTCAAAATCCCTTAAATCAGGTGGTCTTAACTGGCTTGATTCAAATCCCTTAACCGGGTAACTCGAGGCTAATGAGTTCTGAGAAGCTAGAGACCTTAGGAGATCCTTTCAGCTATTGAGTTCTTGAAATCCTCTAACAAGGTGACCCTACCGGGTTTTAACCCTTAACCGGGTGATCCCTAACAGGATCGGTTCCTACAAGAACTTATTGTAATGTCCTTAACCGGACAAGGCTCCTAACAGAGTGGACTTCTAAAGAGTTCAAAAAGCAGCTTGTGGGTATTCATCCCCACCGTGGTTTTTCCCAGTTGGGTTTCCATGTGAAAAATATGTGTGTCATGTGAAATGTTTTTGTCTTGTGATGCTTTGTTTTACCTATTAAGCATATGAAGGTTCTATGTTTTATGCCTGTCTATAAAACATATTGAACTCACTGTTGTGAAGATCTGATGGTTAAGTTTACCTATTTATGTATGAGAATATAATGATACTTTAGTATTGAGCTAAAAGGGTAGCTTATTGAGTGACCAGTTCATGACTGATTGAGCTATACTGAATGTTACCGGTTGCACTCTGTTTTACCAGTATCCCTGTTTGTTAGTCATTTGGGGTACTTGTTGTCAAACTGGTTTTGGACTGTATTTGTGCTTGTACTGATTCACCCCCCCCTCTCAGTACCGGTTTGGTACTTGTGGTTCATCATTTAGTTATCAATTGGTATCAGAGCACTCCAGGTCCTCTGTGTTGTAAGCTTAACCGCTTGAGGAAAAGATCCTAGTCAAATGATGAAGAGGGAAGGTCCAAAGTTTAACAGGGAAAATTTTGGTATATGGAAAGACAGGATGAAGATATTCATCAAAAGCATGGGTGTTCAACACTGGAGTTATGTTGAAAATGTATATGTTGTTCCTACCAGTACTCTCACCGATGACCAAAAGAGAGAGATACAAGAAAATGGGCAAGTCATGGAAGCCCTCATCAGTAGTCTATCTGACATTGAGTTTATTGATGTTTAGGACAAGGAAAATCCCAAAGAGGTATGGGATGTTCTTGAAAATATCTATGGTGGTGATGAGCATGTAAAATAGGCTAAGGAAGAGAGCCTGAGAGGGAAGTTTGAAGACATGCAGATGGTTGAAGGAGAGACCATTCAACAGTATGGAATAAGAATCAAAATAGTTGTTGGAGAAATAAAGAGTGTAGGTGGCAAAATAGAAGATTCCACTGTGGTAAGCAAAGTCCTGAGATCCCTGTTGGTGGTTTATGCAATAAGGGTTGCTTCTATTCAGGAGCTGAGATCAATAGACAAGTCTAAGGCATCCTTGGACTCCATCATAGCCAAGTTGACAGCCTATGAGTTGAATAGTTTTGATGGCAGTGTTCAAAAGATAGAATCAACTTTTAGAGCCTCTGCTATACCTTCCAGAAAAGGAAAAGAGGCTAGCACTAGTGGGGAACCTAATTAGAGCAGAGAAATGAATGATGAAGAGTTTCTGATGGAATTTGAAGCACTTCTTGCCAGGAAATTCTCAAAAAGAACTGATAAATACAAAGGTAAGCTACCTTTGAAATATTTTTCTTGTAACCAGATAGGACATATTGCTATGAATTGTCCTAATAGTGACAACAAGGATAAACCAGAAAGGTCCAAGAAATTCAAAGGAGGAAACCAGAGAAACTATTTTGTGGCAGTTGATGAAGGTGTCACTGATGAGGAATCAGAAGATGAAGAGAATGAAGACATTGTGTTCATTGCTGTAAAGGAAGATGTGGAAGACAAGAAGGCTCTTGTCTCCCGGTTTGATGATTCCAATGAGTGGATCATTGACAGTGGCTATTCTCACCATATGATTGGTGACCGGAGCAAGTTTCTATCCTTAGAGGAGTATGATGGTGGTGTGGTTTTCTTTGGCAATGATGCACCATGCATGGTCAAAGGCAGAGGGTCCATCTCTTTGAATGGAAAGAGTAGTGCTGACAATGTGTACTGGGTTGATGGTCTCAGACACAACCTTCTAAGTGTTGCCCAGCTAAATGACAGTGGCCTCACTCTACAATTCAAGAATGGAGTTTGCAGAATCAAAGGAAAAGATGGTAAATTGGTGGCCACCGGCATGCAGACTAAAGGTAACCTATTTCATCTAAATGCAAATATAAGTACATGTCTTATGGCTAAACTTGATTATAGTTGGATATAGCATAGGAGATTCTGCCATGTGAACTTTGACAATATTGTGAAGGCTAGTAAGATTAAGGCAGTTAGAGGGTTGCCGGTGCTGAGCAAACCGGATAATACCTTGTGTAGAGAATGTCAATTGGGGAAAATGTCTTCCTCAACCTTTAAAGGTAAATCTTTCACTGCTGAAAACTTGCTTGATCTTGTGCATACCGATTTGTGTGGTCCTATGAAAACTAGAAGTGTGCAGGGTGATAGGTACTTCATGATTCTCACTGATGACTGCTCAAGAATGATGTGGGTCACATTCTTGAAAGACAAGTCTGAAGCTTTTGGGAAATTCAAAGCTTTCAGAGCATTAGTGGAGAAGGAAAGCGGTAAAAGGATCAAATGTCTCAGAACTGATCAAGGAGGGGAATTCACTTCCAGTGAATTCAACAAGTATTGTGAAGAATTTGGCATCAAGAGATAGCTGTCTGCACCCCGGACTCCACAACAAAATGGCCTAGCAGAAAGGAATAACTGGACTGTGGTTGAAGCAACTAGAACCATGTTGATCCAAGGAAAGGTAGCTCACACCTTTTGGAGAGAAGCGGTGAGCATTGCAGTCTACACTATGAATCGGGTACTCATCAAAAAGGGTAAGGACAAAACTACTTATGAGTATTGGACCGGTAAGACACCTGTGGTTAACTACTTTAAGGTATTTGGTAGCAAATGTTACATCAAGAGGAGTGAACATCAGGGCAAATTTGAACCTAAATATGATGAAGGAATATTTCTAGGATATTCCACGAAGAGTAAAGCTTTCAAGTGTTACAACAATAGGACTCAAAGAATTATGGAAAGCATCAATGTAAGAGTTGATGAATCCTCTGAGAAGAATGAGGAAACCGATAGTGAGCAAGCTGTAAATGAAGCAGTTGCAACCTTCTGGGAACCAGTTGTTAGCCAACCGAGTACCAGTAACAATGTCCCTGAACCGGTGAATGCTGATACTGATGAAGATGAGGATGATGAAGAAAAGCAAGAAGATATTCCAACTGATTAATGACCCAACTATTTCATTCTGGAGGTCCTCTTGCAATCTGATTTCCTTGCTTCGATATTCCTTGCACCAACAACTCGTTGATCTTCCTCTATCATTCATTCTTCCTTGAGCTGCAACAATATGTTATCGACTTGTGATTTGTGGCTATTTCATTTAATGTTGACTAACTGCTCCAACAACCATTTCGATGGAAACTGCACTGACCTCTGCATGCTCGCCACATCAGCTCCATGTGGCATCACATCGTTGGCATACACTCAGCTCACCAACACAAGGTCGGTTTGAATGTTCAAAAAACTCATACTGACACAAGCCCTTACCGGTAAAACCTTCTCTTGCTGCTATCCAACAACATACACTACATCGATAGCTCAATTTCACCTCTGGTGGTTTGTGATCACTTTGTCACTCTACCTCTTTATCACAAACATTATCACAATCAAACCACCAACCTTCATACCAGTTACAACTTGCCATGCCAACAACCAACTTTATATCACCTCTTACCGATGATGTCACTAATAGTATCAATACCTACTTTTCTTCCATGCCTTCATACCGGTTTTGTCTTCCACCATAGTGGTTGACAAGCCTGCATGTTAAACTTTCTTATGCCGGTTCAATCTTCTTAATATCGATTTGACATACCTACTAGTAGCCTGCAATACTGGTTGACATCAATGACAACTCAATGCCAACATGTTGTTGTAATATTGACTTCCACTTGAAAGAACAAAAAAGAACTATCTTTTTTATTTTTTAAGGTTTAAGGTGTATATTCTTTATATTGTGTTTCCTCCCCTTCCTGCCGATTTTTCATCTGTCACCTCGAATCTTGAAAATTACCTCATGAGCATCCTATTTTGCACTATCAACCTTTAACTATGCTTTGGAACCAAGCATTTTTACTTCCAGAGTTCCTTAGAAGATCACTTCCCTGATTCCTGTTGTCCTTGGCCCAAATTAAGTGATGGTCGACGAACCTTAGTGGTTTGGAACTGTCTTTAAGGTTCACGAGTTCTAAAAAGTCTTGACCTTGTGATCCTTATGATGATTACTGATACTTATCAGTTGATCAGTCGACTTGGGAACTATGGCCTCACTTCCACTAATGTTCAAGTGCCTGACCTTTCCAAAGCGACCGATAATCCTCTGAAATATGTGGATTATACATTTAACAAAGGAAGTCATGTTTGCATCGGGATATCAAAGGATTCAAGAACTTATGGAATCATTCTTTGAAATATTTAACTTGCCAATAATCGTGCATTACACTTTTTCCAAGACCCAATCCTAAGAAGATTTGCATGTGCATCTCTGTAATGGCTAATTAAATGGTGAAAGACATGCAAAGGTGGTGGTATGAGTTATAGCATTTAATGATGTCATTTATTGTAGAAGGTATTTAATATGTTTTCACTTGCTCATTATGACCTTCAAACTTGGCCAAAGTAATGTATCAACATATTATTCTTCTCAAAATGGTTATACCCCATAATGATCAGTTTCCTATAATCAACCTTGATTTGAATTGGCCAGAGAACAAACAAGGAGATATTACCCTCAGATTATATGCTCTTGCATGAAATCAACAAACTTGTTTTATAGGGTATAGGGAGATAGTGATGTTTCTAGGAAAGATAGAAATGCAAGCTTATAATCACAATCACCAATCATAAGAGGAAATTGTTGCAACAAAAAATCCAGACAACTTATCTTGTTACTTTGAGGAGATAGGTCCTCACCGATAATGCAACCAGATACAAAATTCACTGAAAATCTATAGGAAGATATACTTATTGGGTTGATAAACTGAGCTTGACAATGCAAGTGTAGTTATGTAGAGTACATGGAAGTGATTTTTATGCTTGAAGAGGAAGAGGAGAAATCCAAAAGACATGATGCCTTCCTTCAAAGGGAGCTGGACCTACAAAGAAATCCTGCTCCACCTATCATTTGAGTATTGATTAGAATAGTCAAGATAGGTTTCCAATTTTGGCTTTGAATTGTGAACTCATGCAATGCTACATATTTTTTAAGATAGCTTTCATTTTTTGTTTAGTAAAAATAGTTCTTTCCAGGAAACTGTTATCTTTAGAAAACTATCTTCTTTTATATATAGCAAGATAGATGGAAGAGAAGGAAAGGAAGACTGACCCCCCTTGTAATTTGATGCACAAGTGAGAATCGATTAGTTATAATTTTGATGTGCTTTTAATTTAAGTTATGGAAAGTGACAGCTTGATTTCTTTTCAGAAACATAATTTTGTATGCATGAAATGAAGGCTTTGTGCTTGATTCTAAGAATGGGGAACTATTTGAGGCTTTATATTCATGCATGTTCTTTTGGTTAGAGTTTACTTTGAAATTTGTAACAAGTTATTTGAATTATTTTGCCTATTATATTATGGATGTATGTGTTTATAGAACTTTGGGTCTTGATGCATCTACATCCTCTAGGAAGGGTATTTGTCATTTTTCTGTGGCCGTGAATTATGTGTGATGAATGGGTGGAATTTGAGTCACATGTTAGTGTTATTATAAGCCTTATTCTTTAATTTGTTCTACTTTCATGTTTGTCTTTCTTTCTTTTTGGTTAAAAGAATACTTTGTAAAAATCCCAATTATATCATAAGTGGGAGTTGTACCTCTAAAATTCAGAGGAAAGTTGCTAATTCAATTAGGGATTTCTCCAACTATTTGTTGCATATTTGTCTTTATCAATAGGGCACATAGGGTTTTGTTTATTCTTTCAAAAGGGACAAATTTGTATGCAAACATATTGCACATACCTCAAGATGAGAAAATATAATGATTAAATAGAATAAAAGTAATAAGAATTAAACACAAACCATTATACCTTTCTCCTCTTTCTTGAGCTAAAGTGAAGCACCCTCTTTCACTTTATTTTCTCTTAAATTGGATGGAAAGTATAATTCTCTCCAAATAGCATAACAATATGGATTCTAGGATGAAAATTATAGCATAATAATGGCATAAATTTAAGTGATAGATTGATAAAGGGAGAAGGCTCCAATTTATAGATTTTTATGGAAGAATGAAGGGTCAAGATGCAAATTGGCATGAAGAGTTGAGATTGAATGAGGAGGTGACATAGATCGAAGATTTAGCATAGTGACAAGTGTTAGAAGGAGAGAGAATGTGACAATGACACTTGTTATGGGAAAGAGAGAAAGGTTTGCTCACACATGTATCGACACATATTAGGAAGAATAAGGAGATAACAAGTGGAAACTAAAGTGGCAAAGTGCAAGAGTTGTAAAATTGACAAGTTGACAAATGGAGAAAAGAGGAAAGTTTATTGGGAAGAGTATTATCACACATGTGAGAGCACCAAATAAAATATTTTATCAAAAGATGACTTGGAAGTGTGAAAGTTGTAGAAGTTGATGATCAACCATAGGAGCCAAGAATCATTTGCAAGAAAAAAACATATCACACAAAAGAGATTAAGAAAAGTTAATATGCTCTATAACAACTAGAAATTGTATATTAATAACAAAGAATGATTAGAGATATAGTATTGGAAGTATGATTACAATTAATGAATGAATCCTTATAAAGGATGAATGAAACCCTAAGTAAAAAACCTGATGCTAAAATTAGGATAACTAATGCAATACAAAGTAGGAGCTAAATTAAGCTCAAGTGCATGTAGAACTAATGTTAGAAAGGCAGACTCTAGATAATTAAAATCACCTAAGTTTAGCTTAAGTGAAAAAGTAATTAAAGGATCTAATTAATAAATAATTAGATAATTTCCATAAAATTACTCCAACACCCCCCCTTAGGATTAACTTATGGATGAGCTAAAGAGCTAGTGATTAATGAAAAATGCATGCATGAATGAGTGCCAACAACAAGGCCTAATGAGTTACTCATTTACAAACCAATGCAACTCACACCAATAAGGCCTCTCTAAATGGAGAAAAGGAGAAAAACTACATGAGAAAAAACCCCTCTCCAAAAGTGATAGATGTAATGAAATGGAAAAGGTAATACATGTGACAAAGATGAAGGAATCCAAGTGCGCCCCCAAATATAGAATCCATTATAAAAGTACAATCAAGATTCCCCCCATAAGATAGAAAAGAAGAGACAATGTATCCCTCTCACAATGAAGAATCTCCAATGTTAAAGATGAAGGATTGAGAAAAAATGTTGATGAAGATATAAGAGAAAAAAACCACATTCCTCCCATTAGGAAAAAACAAATCAAGTGGCCAATGCTAAAACAACTCCATGAAAGGAGATGGAATTTGATCGATCACCATTATGTTCAATTAGTTAGAATAATTTACCATGTACTCAACCCGATTGAATTTCTCAAGGGAAAGCCAACTAACTTAAATGGAGGATCATTTAAATTATCAACCAGGGATGTATCTCAAAGATGGCACTGACACTATATGTGCAGTGAAGAATTCTGGTTCCTATTGTTGCATAAAAAAAATACATTTCCTTAAAAAAGATAGAATTTAAGCAATAGAAACTAACTGACCAAAAATGGTTGCAGGTGCTTCTTTAGCAACACAGTAGTGGTTGCAGGTGCAAGAATCCTCCTAAAACTAAACAACCATGCAACTAAGGATGGTTGCAACCAAATTAACCAACTATACTAACTTCATTATCAACAACTTAAAGTAATAAAAACTATGAATGAATGTGAATTATTCCTCTTATACATGTAAATAAACAACTGAAAATGACAAGGAGAGTTCCACATTACCTCAAGTGGTATGCTTGAGTAATATGGTCCTCCCATAAGATTACAATAATACTTTTGAAACATTCATCAATTCTTCATCATATTGCAAATGTAGAGTAACACCAAAATAGTTGCAAAAAATCTAGATCAAGATATTTTATTCATTCTCTCAATATCTAGTAATAACTAAGTACAAAATAAACTAGAAACTGACAGAATAACTCCTCTCTCTTACTTATCAACCAACTATTTACATAAGACAACAAATCTTTATTTAAACATTGAGGAGGAAGTTAAACATTAACTATCCTTTATTAACTTTTAACTGCTAGTCGTTCATATTAAAGACTCAGACGATTTATCCAATAGAAGGAACAAAAATGACTACGAGAGTTTCTATAGAAGGAACTCCATTATTAAATGGTTACAACAAATCATAAATGAATTCTTCCCATCATTATAGAAGTGATGGCGCATAAAGATATACTGATTCAATAGCACATGTAATTGGATGGAAGGTAGAGTTTGTAAAGACTCTTCTTCTTCTACTTTGCTTGGTTTTGCTCCTAGTTGTCCTGTGTGCATGTGTATTGAATTCCCTTCCTTAAACTAAGGATGACTGGCGCAACAAAATTTTGCCTTCATCAAAGTTGGTTCTCCTATGCCACATTAGTACTAGAGTGTAATAACACACACAAAAACCATTATTCATGATAATTTAGTGTAAAACATTCATCAAACACATAGTATATGTATACCATTATGCCATATGCATATATATTATAATTAACAACAATTGCAGTCTTTAAGTGTATAAAGTGTAAAGAAGTCTTAACTGTAGCCTAAAAATGGTATAAACTGAAGACATCATACTATAAATCCTAGGACATTAAATAGACTCATCACACCCCCAGCTTTATCATTTAGTTGTCCTCAAGTAACACAACTCCTAAGTATAATTTCTTAAGACATTGGGCCTAACATCAATTGTCTGAGTTACTCCTAATGTCTTGTGGAGGTAGAATCCCCTGTGTCTGGCAATCTATTCCCAATGGTCCTTTTCTTCATCCACACTTATCACATGTTGCCCAGTCCAATGGGGTATTGGATGTAGAAGCAATGGAGGATGAAACTACAAAGGCAACCATTCAATCCTGTGTAATTCTCCTACTCTAATGTATCTCTTGTCCCTTAATTATAATGCAATAAAGTGATACAAGGAGTGTGGCTCTTTGCTTTTTGATTTTGGAGGTAATTCACTCCATCGTTGTTGCATGTGTCCCAAAGCTTGTTTCTTCATTGTATTTCTCATGAAAAAAATGGAACCTTTGATAATTATCCCTTTTGATATCATGAAATTTGACATAAAAACCAAGCCTTTGGATTATATCCATCCATTTATCTGCAATGATAGTTTGATCCTCACACTTAGGCCTTATGCTCAAGGGACACGTCTTTTCTTTCTCTTTGTATTGCTGAATAATTTCCCCCCTTTATTTTCTCATTTATGAGGTATGAGGTGAGTGCTCTTAGTTGTAAATATCCCACATAATATAAAGGATTCTAGGTTGATTCATAAGGGTCAACTAAGTTATGCAAGTGAAACTCACATAGTTGATCTTGCAAATTAGTGTTGGCTCTGGAATAAGCTTGCAAAAACAATTGAGGATCCACAACTGATATGAAATCAACAGTCGAGACAAAGAATTTTTTCCTATAAGTATAGGGCATATACTCTAGTAGGAGGCCTATAGTTCCTCAAATGATTAGCTAACTCAACCATTTGTACCAATTGATTGGTCAATTTCCTTATCTGAGTGACCTTTTTTCTTATGTCAACTTCATATTGATGCTGAAGCTTTATCCTTTCTTCAATCCATTATGCATTTTTTCTACATATTTCTCTTGTTGTTTCCATAGTTCATAGCCAAGTTTCACTGTACTTACTGGTACAATTGTATTATTTTTATCGATAATGATGCATTCCCTTCTCTATGATTCAATAATGGCCATATTAGCCAAATAATTGAGTCCAACACCATCTATTTACAATTTTTATTCCAACTCCAATACTTGTTCCTTCAAATTAAGCTCCCTGGCTTTATACTCATTTAGCTGTTTTCCAAAAAAATGATTTTCTTAAGAGCTGCATTTAGTTCTGTCCTTTCCTTACTTTCAATGACATGTTTAGGACCAATAGAAATTCTAGGACCTTCTTCTTCCCCACTAATGTCAACACCATGTTTTGTCACAGGTAAAATGGTATGATGTATAGGGCCGACTAGCTTCTTCGGAAGTTTCCTAGCAATGTAAGGATCCTCTTCCTCAGTGTCCTTATCAGAATCATCTAGATGACAAAATTGAAAAGTTTGGCTTTTATCAATCTCTTGATGAACATCTTCTATTTATTCTTGTCTTTTGAGTTTTATTCACTCCTTTTTGCCTTGCATTCAAGTGTTCTTCCTTGGTTTGTGTAATCTATTTCTTATTTTGCCCGAGGGTGGAAGAAGAGGCAAGTTCTTTGCTTTTCTTCACAAATGTTTTTTGTTTTGATGGTGAGGGTTTTGTTCCCTCTGATGTTGTGTGCACTTATTGCACTATTGGAGGTGGGTTTTTTGGTTCATTGTTGTCAACATTTCCTTGTTCAAAATTTATTTGTGGCTCAATGTTAGAGTCATTGGAAGAAAAATTATTCACATCCCCAACTACAACCTTAGAGGGTCCTGCAACTAGGGTTTCAATCTCTACCCTAGTGTCTTGTTGTTCTACCTCTTCCACAGGTTTTCAAACATTCGTTAATAGTCCATTGTGAATATTGTTATATTCTTTGAATTCATCCCATGTCACATTAGGAAATTGAGATGACAAACTCATTTTTATCAATGACACCACCAAACAAGAATGCGATAAAGAGGTGGTTTTCCTCTTTTCCTTACATTTCACCAACATAAAAGTAAGCATGTGATGCAAATAATTGGGAACATTCACCAATTTTTTATGCCTTAAATGGCTTAACAAATTAAAATGTATAGTATACAACATAAAATGTTTGTCGTCACAAGTGAAATATCATATGACAAGAAGCACACTTTTTTGTCATAATTCAGGAAGAGACAAATGTGTCATACCTTGTGAAGTGGACTAAAAAACTTCATTTGGAAAGGCAAATTTAGCCCTTTCTGACCTAGGATCAAGGAAAATTGGAAAAATTTCCCCCATTCTTTGTAAACTACTCACTTCTACAATTGCATCTTTAGAAGCATCAAATCTTAAGCCCTTAGCCATTGCTTCATCATTTATCAGTGTAGTGGCAAATTCTTAAATTTTCATTTCTTCATTAAACTTAGTAAGGCATAGACAATAATGAATCCACCCTACTCGCTCAAAGAATGGAAGAGAATCTGTATCTTGGAGTAACATGTGTATGCAAAAAAATGTGAATGCAAAAGTAAAGAGACCAAAAATATAAATTAAACATTAGACAAATACATATTTAAACTACACTCAAGATTAGGATGTTAAGAAGAGGGAAACTAGATAAAAAAGATAAACTATTAAAATGAAAATTGTATATTCATCCTTCGATTTGATAGTCCTCTGATTTGATGTGTGCTTGCTATATGATAGACACTCAATTATGCTCCATGATAGTGAATGTGAGATGGATGTGAAAAATAGTGAGTAAACAATTCTACATTATGAGGGTATGAAAATGAAAGTGGATGATTTTGGAAGGAAAATGGGAGGTTTAAATAGGCTTGAATGAGAGATGGAGAGGCATGCGAATGAGACACGTGTCGCTGAGAAGCGCATCTGTCATGGAAGCAATTGACATATGTTCTTAAGAAGGACAAGTTTCATTAGGAAGGATGACATGTGTCCCTGAGGACACATGCCTAGTTGGGAATGAGACACCCAAATAGAAGGATTTATTCCAAATATGGGGATATTTTCATGTTTTAGGATATCTGGGATATTTTCCCAAATTTTAGGAAAATTGGGATATTTTGGAAATGTGCACACATATGGTGAGGGCTAAGGGATAAGGTTGTATAAAGCCTTTGGTTAGCTAGGTGAGTTAGGCTAGAGGAAGGGTTAGATGGGGGGTTAAAGTTAGGAGACATGTGGGGGAATTGAATTAATTAATTCAATGAGAGAATTTGAGAGGAAAAACTCAATGTGAATTAAATAATCAAATTAAAAATTTGACATATTTAATAAAAGAAGGATCAAATTCAATTAATTAATTGATTTTAATTACTAATTAATTAATCAAAGGCGAAATATAACATAATTAATAAGATTAATTATCTAGAGGGAAAGATCACCAATTAATTAAACAATGCATAAATATTTAATAAATGGTGCTCGGGAGAACTAAATTTAATTAATCAAATTTAGGTGTCTACAATAGGGTATGGTTCATTGGCTCTCGCTGAATAGGATCGCCTCCCATTGTTTCCTTCAACTAAAAATAGTGGTTACATTAAAAAATTGCAAAATAATTGTAAAGAAAATTATAAAAATTCTTGCCCTCTCACAACAATTACTAACAATTTTGTCCACTTCCACCTCTCAAGGCTATTCTTCAAGATTGAAAATGACTACAACTTCTATAAATTTTAGGACATTTTGGAAATGGATTCTAAAAAATGGCTAAATGACTTATACTTAAAGCAAGTGTATGAAAAACTAACACTTAGTTCTATTCTAATGGATGATAACACCCTCTTCAAGAAATCAAATTTGTGCAACTAGTCATATCACTTGTTGCATTATAACAAGCCATACCAAACAATAATAGAAATCAATACTTTTGGAATGATAATAGCACAAGGTGTAAATAATAATGAAATAACAAGGATAACCATGACATAACAATTACATCAAATATTATAGTAACATCAAACATTATGCCAATTCTGCCCCAACTTAAATTTGCATGTCCACCATGCGAAGAGTTATAAGTAATATACAATGATGACATAATGAAAGAATGTGCAAAATGATATGCTTTAAGATACACTAAATAAAGTAAATATTTGGTTAATGCGATGCATACCTGTAATATCACCAAGACACATGCAGATATATGTGCAATTATGATGCATGTGAATGATGTGAGAGATATGGTCATGCTTCTAGATCTGCAACCAATGAATGCATTGGTTTTGGCCAACCATGGCCTTCCTAGGATCAATGGATATCCCCCCAAGAATACTTTAGGTTGTTGTACCACATAGTCAACATGATAATCACATGAATCTAAGGTTATAATCATGTCTTCAATCATTCCTTCTAGCATGATATTGGACCTATCTGCTAATTGTAGCACATTTGTGGTAGGTCTAATTTTGTTCAGCTGCAAGTTATCCATTGTTTGCTTGGTCATGACATTGATGGCTACTCCTAGGTATATTAAAGCATTATTGAGAAGAGTTCCCTTTATATTGACGTCAACAATAAAAATTCCTGGATTGAAATATTTTGGAACTACAATGTTCCCTAATATAATTTTTGCCAACTACCTAATAGCATGAACTATCTTGGGGTCATGTTTCTTCCTTCTAGGATTCTTAAGACACAATTCACTAATGGATTTAGTTTAAATTGGAACATCCTTTATATCTTATAGGAGAGGTATTTTCACACACATCTTTAAGCTATCCTAAAAGATCAAATTTAGTTGCAATTGGACTTTTTCTGAATGGCTAATCTCTCAGGAACAGTTGGATCTTTAAAAAGGGTTTCCTTAGGTGGTTGAGTCTTGCTCAAGCTTCTTGAGTGGAAACTGGCACATCATTGGATAGTTTATTAATTTATGGTAGAGTAGGACTAGTAAGAGTCTTTCTTGAATGTAAATCCACATCACTTACTTCCAATTTATAAGTTGGGTACTGCACTGGCTCACTTGAATAAGCTTGTTGAGAAGACTTATTATTAGGATTAGGAGTTGGTTGAAAAGCAACTGGGGTGGTCTAGGTGCATCATATGAAGGTGGAGTTGCATTAGGTACTATAGATTATTTTTGTAGGTAAACACTAACAAGTAAAGTAGGTTGTTGGGATAAATTATGTGGTGGCTATGGGTAGTTTACAACAAGTTGTTGCCATTGCCGATTCTCGCACCATGGTTGAGACAATGGAATTTGAGGACTTTGGGACTGATTAAAAGTAGGATTTTGGTTTTGAGGTGACAAAGTATTTTTCTGAGGCATTCAATTTAATGATTTACCTTGCCATGGTTGATTTTGCATTGTATTCCAAGGCTAAGAGTACCAATTTACAACGTTCTGTTGAATTCCATAAATGAAGGATTAAAAGTTAACGGGTCTATCGACATACCTTATCTTGGTTTCCATGGCTTGTGTTGGGCTATGTAGAATACTTGTCCATCACCATCTTCCATTGCATAGAAGTCTGGATGAACCATCTTCTCTTCTGAGATTGCAGCAATCTTTTTGCATTTACAGTTGGACCGTTTCTATCTACAATGAGGACAATATTCCACAAGTGCAACATATGCTTCCTCTTGCTTCCTCTTAAGATGGAGAGTGTCCATTTAAGTTTTAAGATGACCTATTATATCTTCCTTCATGTTGGACAATAGGTTGCTTAGTTCCACCCTTGAGACACCCATGGCTATATTAGGAAGCAACCTAGAACCTTTGTGTTAGGAACCAGAAGAACAACTGAGAGGGGAGGGGGGGGGGGTTAATTAGTTGTCAATGAATTTCAACCCAATTATAACTTAATCCAACTTAATACATAATATCGGTAAACCAATCTTAATGCCGGTTAAAAGATTAACAGTTAATATCAATACTGGTGAAACTTAATGCATGAAATCGAAAGAGAAACAACATCCACAACACATAACACATATATTTTTGATGTGGAAACCCTGTAAGGGGAAAAACCATGATGGGAAACCTTACCCACAATTAGATGATACTACTACACATAGTATGTGTATACAAATGCGGTCTACACGTGCAGAAAGGCCAACCGCCTAGAGCACACTGCTCAAATGGGAGTCGCAATGACTACAATAGGATGGTTAAATCCTAGAATAATGTACTTCTTCAAAGTGCATCTACAATGCTAGATTCAGTACCAGTTTAAGCTCTAATAAACACCTTTAAACCTTCCTTTAACCTTCAAATTATGTTTGCTTGATTCGCTCTATGATCTGCTCATATGATCTTCAATATTCGCACATACCAAGTTATAATACCATACCATGAGCATTATAATTTTAGCTACCGGTGCAAAGGTTTCATTATAATCATTTCCCTCTTTCTGTGAATATCCTTTACAACTAGTCTTGCTTTGTTCCTGATTACCTTACCATCTTCATTAAGTTTATTTCTAAATACCCATTTAGTTCCAATTACATTTTTGTCTTTAGGCTGGGGAACTAATGTCCATGTATTGTTCTTTTCAATTTGTTCTAATTCATCTTCCATTGCTTTTATCCAATGTTCATCTTGACATGCTTCAATAACAGATGTTGGTTCAACTTGAGAAATTAAGCATACCTCTTCATTTGCAGTCTTCCTCTTGTCATAACACCTTGATACTTATTTCCATTTATCTGACTTTTTGAGTGATTTAGTCTTACATACCCGAGTTTATTCACAAGCTGCTATTCTTCAGTCACTGTGGAATTCTTTGATGATGCCGGTGTGACTGGATCCACATTCTGTACCGGTGCACTTTGTATTGGTTCATTTATGATCATATCAACTGTCAGTTGAGAATCTACAGACCTTGAATTAAAGTGTTCATCTATCTTCACATTAGCACTCTCAATGATCTTTTGCAATCTTTTATTAAAACATCTATATGCCTTGCTCTTAGATGAATAACCAAGGAATATTCCTTCATCACTTCTAGGATCAAATTTAGCAACATACTCATCTCTCCTAATATAGAATTTGCTTCCAAATATTTTGAAGTATTTAAGAGTAGGAGTATTACCAATGGTTTCACCTTTGATGTGAACTTTGTTGAAAGTGTAAACTGCTGTATTCATTGCTTCTCTCCAGTACACATAGGTAGATTTTCTTCCAATATCATGCTTCTAGCTGCTTCTAGAATAGTTATGTTCTTCCTTTCCACAATTCCATTTTGCTGAGGTGTCAGGGGTGCTGATAGTTGTCTTTTGACTCCATTTAATTCACATAATGTATTAAATTCCTTAGATGTAAATTCTCCTCCTTGATCAGATCTTAAACACTTGATTTTCTTATTGGTTTCATTTTCTACCATTGCCTTGAATAACTTGAATTTTCCAAAAGCCTCTAATTTCTCCTTGAGAAAAGTAACCCAACACATTCTAGAATAATCATCAATAATTAGTATAAAATATCTATCTCTCTATAGACTTCTTGTCTTTGCCGGACCACACAAGTCAGTATGAATTGAATCAAGAACATTATTGGATTTCTCATAAATACTCTTAAAAGTTGTTCTAACTTGCTTTCCCATTTGACATTCCTTACATACCGGATTATGAGGTTTCACAATTTTAGATAAATCCCTTACTGCCTTAGTTGAACTGACCTTTAAAATGCAATCAAAATTTACATGACAGAGTCTCTTATGCCATAACCAACTTTCATCAATATGTGCAATCAAACATGTCTTGTCACTGTTATTCAAATGAAAGATATTAACTTTAGTTTGGTTACCGGTTGCAATCTCCAATCCAGTTCTATTTTTGATTTTGCATTTTCCATTCTTGAATTGCAATTGAAATCCCTTTTCAACTAATTGACCAACACTCAAAATATTATACTTCAAACCTTCAACATAATAAACATTGTCAGTATTGTGCTTACCATCCAAAGATATAGTACCTTTTCCTTTGATTAAACAAGCTTTATCATCACCAAATCTTACTAGACCTCCATTATATTCTTGAAAAGATAAGAATTTACTTTTATCACCAATCATATGATGTGAACATCCACTATCAATGATCCATTTATCTTTTTCTTCAGTTTTAGCTACGAGGGCCTGCTCTACCGATGGAACAGTAGGTTCGATTGATCTTCTGTTATTGCAACAAATGCCCATCCATTGTTTGCCAGTTCTTCATCATAATCATTTGTTGTTGGCATTTTCAATAGAAATATTGTTGATATTCATTAAGGATATTGAGAAGGTTGTTGAAGATTATTGATATAACTGAAAAAAGGATGATAACTATCTTTATAACATTATTTTGTCATTGATGTCAAGAAATTGATTTTCTGATTCAGTATGATGTTGCCATCTCTTAAGAAGATTGATTTGAAGAGAATTAAGTGGTCGGTAAAAGACACAGAAAGAATGTGATGAATAAGGGGAGAAATAAGTTATTCAATGGGAAACTATTACCGAGTTAGACAATGATGGGATCATGATGTTTAGATTGTTTTGATATCCTACATATGTTGTTAATTGTAAGGTTAATACTATATTATGTCACCAAGCAAAGAACCTAGTTGGTAAACCCTAAGGTTATCGATATCGGTTAATGGATGCGGAATGTCTACCGAGTAAAGTTTAGTATTTACTGATTTGCAATTGAGTTATGATAGATCGCATTGGATGGATAAAAGCATTATTTAATGAAGGATGCTGATGAGCTAGAGATGTATAAATGATTGGTATGTCGTGCATGAAGTTTGTTAAGGATCTATGGTAATGAAAGATCGACTGGAAGATCTACAACGTAGATTGAACCGCAATAACCTTGTGCAACTTCCAAGAAAGGAATGCAAGTCCCTAGGCAAGGTAAAACATTTTCAGATTGAAGGATACATTGAACCTAGTTAGGATTGAAGATCTGATGGCTAAGATTGATCATGGGAAATGTGATCAAGGAGATTTAGCGGTTAGAAAATTGTTTATAAATAAGAAATTGTTGATAAACAATGTATGCGAGCAAGTGTAAGCACAGGGATGCTACATAGTGATTACCGAGCAACAGAAGCTTGAAGACCTGTTTGAATAATAGAGTAGGAAGCCCAATAGAGGGACAAGATAAGTCCTATGACAGGATTGTTTTGAGCAAATAAGAATCTGCTTTAGCATTTTAGATGTGAAGTTGCAGATATATTTATTACTGTTGTTTATTTTGTAAGTGACAGAAAATCTCTTAACCGAGTGGACTTAACAGTCTTATTTGTAAACCCTCTAGCAAGGTGACATTCTAAATTAGTGTTTGAAATCCTTTAACAAGGTCACTTCTAACAAAGTGAAGATCCTAACAGATCTGAGGGAAATCCCTTAACTGGGTCACATCTAGTAATGTGTTTGTAATCTTTAATAGGATTTGCTTTTAATTGAGCATACTCTAGAAGAGTATATTTCTTAGTGGGTTTGAAATCCCACAGTGGTTTTTCCCTATTTGGGTTTCCACATTAAATCTGGTGTTATACATGTGTTATGATGATTATGTGTTTATGAGTTTGCATGTTTAGCAGTTTTTGGTTATATTGCTAAAGTATAAGTTACTGAGGTTGAATCTGTTGATTTTATGGAAGATTAAGTTTGTATGATTCACCCCCCCTCTCATCTTGTTAGCTATTGGCATCAGTTCTTTACATTTAGTATCAGAACTTAACATCTATAACTCTATTAGCATAGTAACATGATTTATCTTTGTTCTTCTTAAATATGTATCTCTGATATTCAGGGTTAGGTTTATATGTTCTTTTAGCTTCCTCTCTCAATCTTGCTTATCTATCGAGACATCTAGATGATGTATGACCAACTTTATTGCAATTAAAACATTTAAATGGTGCTTTACCTTAATACTTACTTCCGACTGGACCTTTAGGCATCTTCCTTGCAAATAGTGCTTCAAGTTCTTCTAGTTCTTCGTTTCCCCTCCTGACATCTTCAAGTTCTTTTGTATAAAGTGATTTCTAATCAGATTTGTTAGATGATGACAATGATGCTGCAAATGATGATGCTTTAAAGGCTAAATCAGTCTTAACTAATTCCTCAAGCTCAAATTCTGAAAGTTTTCCAACCAAGGTATCTCTAGATATTGATGTATTAGGCATTGTTCTCAACTCATTAATAGCAGTTACTTTCATTTTGTAAGCAGATGGCAAAGCTCTTAAAACTTTAGAAACAATTTCATCTCCACTTAAGGATCCTCCACAACATTGTATTCCTAAAACAATTTTATTAACTCTTTCCATAAAAGCAAAAATTCTTTCATCTTCTTCCATTTTCAAATTTTCATACCTGACCCAGTAACATTCCAGTTTTGTAATTTTGGCAGTGGTATCTCCTTCATTCAATGTTTCCAATTTATCCCAAATAGCTTTAGCAGTAGATTGGTTTGATAATCCCATGATTTTCTGATATGATAATACGCTCAAAAGTGCTTCTCTTGCTTTGCAATCATTCTCTTGATCCTTACCCAATGTTGGTGGATTAGGCTGATTAATAGAAGGACCAACATAGCCATTCTTTATAACTTCCCATATGTCTCTTCCAATGCAATTAAGATGTGTCTCCATTCCGATCTTCCATATACCATAGTTAGTTCCATCAAGTTTCAAACTGTCCTTCCTGAAAAAGTTTGTTGCCATAGGATCTCCTCAAGCTGTTAGGCTTCTGCAAAAAGAGGACTTGGCTCTAATACCAATTGTTAGGAACTAGAAGAACAACTGAGAGGGGGGGGGGGAGAACCAGTTGTTAATGAATTTCAACCCAATTATAACTTAATCCAACTCAATACATAATACCGGTAAACCAATCTTAATGCCGGTTAACAGATTAACAATTAATATCAATACCAGTGAAACTTAATGCATGAAACAGAAAGAGAAACAACATCCACAACACATAACACAAATATTTTTGATGTGGAAACCCTGTAAGGGGAAAAACCATGGTGGGAAACCTTACCCATAATCAGATGATACTACTATAGATAGTATGTGTATACAAATGGGGTCTGCACATGCAGAAAGGCCAACCGCCTAGAGAACACTACTCAAATGGGAGTCACAATGACTACAGT
This sequence comes from Cryptomeria japonica, assembly GCF_030272615.1. Lineage (NCBI taxonomy): Eukaryota > Viridiplantae > Streptophyta > Pinopsida > Cupressales > Cupressaceae > Cryptomeria > Cryptomeria japonica. The sequence goes on from NC_081412.1 coordinate 222,614,803, forward strand.
AGGATGGTTAAATCCTAGAATAATGTACTTCTTCAAAGTGCATCTACAATGCTAGATTCAGTACATGTTTAAGCTCTGATAAACACCTTTAAACCTTCCTTTAATCTTCAAATGATGTCTGCTTGATTTTCTCTATGATCTGCTCATATAATCTTCAATATTCACACATACCAAGTTATAATACTATACCATGAGAATCTTCATCTCACAAATGAGATCTTACATTTATACAAAACCTAAGACCAAATGTGTAGGTCGTCTCACTAAGAATATTACAATTAAATCAATTACAAATAAGCCTTGATGTAATACAACATGTCGGCTCAATACATTTACAACAATATCCAATCAATAAATCATCTCCATAACATGCCATGCTGATCTAGAATAGATAACGTATATCGGTCCATAACCTAGACTTATCTGCCGGTAATAACAAATATGTCAACCCGATTATACCAATAACGAAAATACCAAAACCAAGTATCCAAACCATGTCTTCGACATAATTAAGTGATCTTCAGATGATAACAAGTCATCACCAGTGTCGGTAAATCATATACCGGTGACTGTGCATAAGTCATTGACCTTCCTGGTGAACACAATGTGCCAGTTCAATAGTAAACCAATATAACCATAGTCTCAAATCAACAATGTAGTTCTCCAGAAGGATAAGTGTTGACATCAATGACAAAACCAATGCAACACATCCATAATACCAACACTTTATCCTTCCTTAAACTGGACCTAGAATAATTCCTTGCCAGCCTGCACATATCATCAAAATTTGCTTGTGTGATGTCACCTCCACCCATGAGATTGAGTGCATCAATGAACTCATAATTCACACCCCTAAGAAATACAAGTTTCAAAGAGTCTATGGTGAGTCTATTATGTTTAGACTTCTTGAGACAAAACTAGAATCTATCTATGTAATCTTTGTGTGGCTCATCCTCCCTCTGAGACATCCTAAAAATGTCTTCTTTCCTTGTGTCTCCACCCCTACATTAATCTTGATACTTCTATAAAAATTTCTCCTTCATTCCTAGCCAAGTAGTGACAATATTACTTCATAACCCGATGAACAATCTCAGTGTGAAATATTTCAAGGTGACTAGAAATAGCTTTAGGTGGTGAGTATTAGTCATGTAATCATAGCTTCTACAAAGCACATCAAACTCAAACATAAATATATCAGGATCTTCAGTGACCAAGAAATAGAAATTAGGAAGGGCGTTAAGAGGTATATTCTTTAATTATGTATCCCTCTCTTGGTTAGAAATTGGTAATGCAAAGGTGATCGATGTATGAAGATTTTCTACTGTAGCATCAACATCACCCATGGTTGGTACTTCTTCTTGTGGATGAGTAGGCTCCTCTTGATTGGTATCAAGATATATTAAATCTGTATGAGCATTAGATGGATCTTCTAATATCTCTATTGTAACTGTGAGCTTTTTTTCTTCCTCTATTGAAGTAGATGAGTCTCCTACATGACTATTGTAGGGAAGAAAACTTCCTCTAGCGTCCCTTTACTAGTGCATGCAATGGAAATACCAAGCTCGTGGTTGTATTTCTTGCACTTGTTTGATTTCAAATTCAAAAACCTAATACCTAATGTTAAATGCATGAGTTTAAATAAAACAAATTCCCAAAACACAATCCTAAACTCACACCATTAACCTTCGCACCATCTCCAAGAACGACGCTAAAAATGACCGGTCTCTATTATGTTCAATTATTTGGAACAATTTACCATATACTCAACTCGATTGACGTGCTCAAGGGGTAACCAGCTAAATTAAATGGAGGCTCATTTAAATTATCAACCAGGGATGCATCCCAAAGATGGAACTGACACTGTATGTGTAGTCAAGGTTTCTAGTTCCTATCATTGCATAAAGAAAATACATTCCCTAAAAAGAGATAGAATTGAAGCAATAGAAACTAACTGATCAACATTGTTTACGAGTGCTTCTGTAGCAACACAATAGTGGTTGCAGGTGCATGAATCCTCCTAAAACTAAACAATTATGTAGCTAAGGAAGTTTGCATCAAAATTAAATAACTACACTAACTTCACTATCAACAACTTAAAGTAATAACAACTATGAATGAGTGTGAATTATTCCTCTTATACACGTTAACAAACATTTTAAAATGAAAAAGAGAGTTCCATGTTAGCTCAAGTGGCATGCTTGAGTAATGTGGTCCTCCCATAAAATTACAATACTACTTTTGAATCATTCATCAATTCTTCATTATATCATAAATGTAGAGTAACACTAAAGTAGTTGCTAAAAATATAGATCAAGATATTTTATTCATTCTCTCGATATCTGGTAATAACTGAGTACAAAATAACTCCTCTCTTACTTATTAACCAACTGTTTACATACGAAAGTAAATCTCTATTTAAACACTGAGGAGGAAATTAAACATTAACTATCCTTTACTAACTTCTAAATTTGTTGCCCATATTAAAGACTCAGGCGACTTATTCAACAAAAGGAACAAAATTGACTACGAAAGTTTGCTACAGAATGAAATCCTTTATTAAATGGTTACAACAGAACATAAATGAATTATTTCCATCATTCTAGACATGAGGGTACATAAAGATAGAATGATTCAACAACACATGTAATTGGATGGAAGACAAAGTCTGTAAAGACTTTCTTCTTCTTCTACTTTGCTCGATTATGCTCCTAGCTCTCCCACATGCATGTGTATTGAATTCCCTTCCTTATACTCCACGTTAGTATCGATGAGTAATAATATACACAAAAACCATTATTCATGATCATTTAATGCCAAGCATTCACCAAACACATAGTATATGTATATCATTATGCCATATGCATATATTATAATTTACAATAATTGTTGTCTTTGAGTGTATAAAGTGTAAATAAGTGTTAACTGTAGCTTGAAAGTGGTATAAACTAAAGACATTATACTATAAAACCTAGGACATTAGATAGACTCATCAAAAGGAATAGTCTCAAAATGTGTGCCATGGAAGACTACTCAACTGTCCAAATGTCTAAATCATGATATGCCAACTCAATTGAAGTTAATCAAAACAATTGTGAAGATACCTATTGAAGATTCTATGAAGGCATTAAATATGAGATGATAGGAATGGTCAAGTTTCCATCAAGGATGAATGAAATATCCTCAATCATGTCCCCCATGTCTAGAGTGTGTGATTTATCAAACAATGTTGCAATATCTGGCAAGAACTCATCCCACTCTGCTGAAAGTGGAAGGGAACAATCAACCTACTGAATTTAATTGATCTTGGAAGAAGCAAGAGGTGGAGGAGGATCAAAATAAGTCTCAAGAACCATAGTGGATGAATAAAGTGCACATAAGTTTAAGTGACCAAACCTCTCCTTAGATTTTAGACTCACTCTAAATGCATGAGAAATAGGACTAGATGCATGCTCAATGGGAGCAAAATGAGAGAATTCATACTATAATTGAGATGCATGATCAAAACTACCAACTAAAACAAGCTCTCTACTATGAAGATCTTTTATGACCATTGAATCATGGGTTAATTCAACTATCTTGCATGTCCCACTATGAGTAATTTGGTAAATGGAAAGGAGATTAGAAGTTAATACAAGAAAACAAAGAACATCATTGAATGTGCCACCAACAACCTCAATAAAGACACTTCCATTAACACTCATGTAAGTGTTATTATCCATCAAAATATGTTGAAATGCATGATGCTCAAAAGAAGATAACATACCCTTTTGATGATGCCATATGATGTGAAGCTATTGAATCAATAAGCCATGTAAAGGATTGAGAATGTGTTGATGTAAAGAGAGAATGACCTTTGATATTGTCTTCACTATGTGCCACAGATGAAGACCCAAAATGTCTAGGTCCTAAAGTGGTGGAAGAGGATGTAGTAGATGAAGACGATTGAATATTATTCTTCTAAAGAGCTTATTTTAGCTCATCAATCTACTATGCATAACATCGATGCTCATCATGTCCTGGATTGGTGCAATAAGCACACTTATTGGCTTGTACTTGCTAGATGAAGACCTCTTGGAAGAGGTGGAAGAATTTGAATCATGTCCATGTGACTCTAAAGATGGAGGAGTATATTGTGTACTTCCATTCTTTTACTACTCCTTCTATTTCCCTATAGATGTAGGAGTTTGACCAACCAAGGCATGAGATTTAGAACCAAAAACTAAATCAAGCTAAGATATTTTGGTTTTCTCTCATGTCAAGAACTCACAAAACACCTAAAATGAAGGCATAATGAATGTGATACCCAAAGAATCCATTCTATAATAGAATGATAAAGAAAACAATTGAAATTAGCCTCAAAACTTGGATAGAATTAGAAATATGTACTCCTTGTCAGTCAACTAATTGCCACAACCCTATAATTATGATATGATGGATTTGAACTTCTCCAGAAAGTCCTCAATGGAAGGAAATGAATCAGGTGTCAATGATGTCAAGTCTGTCTTAAGCTAAAGTGCATGAAATTGATTAATACCTTAAAAAAATTTCTCAAATTTGAGCCACATAGCCCTAGAAGTGGTGTAGGAATCAATATGAAATTGGAGAATATCTAAAACACGTAGGATAATCAAATCTATAGCTTATTCCATCTTGTCCCTAGACTGAATGATCTCAATCTCACTAATCAATTTGGGTTGGGTCTAATCTAAACAAGACCATAAACCCCTCAACCAAAGTAATTTGGTCATTGTAGTCTTCTATCTATGATAGTTATGAGGGGTGAGTTTTTGAATTGAAGTATCTACCATTAGGCTAGTGTTAGAGCAATATAGGAATATGAAAGCAATGATTATACCCCCTAGAAAAGGAAAAATGAACCATTTTGCACTTATATAAGTTGAGAAATCACAAAATTGAGAAATGAATAAAACTAATATCACTAATTACCTAGTGAATATTATAGAAAAAATGACTACAGGTCTGGATAAAGGAATTTGAGAGCTTTTCGACGATATGCAAAAGTAAAAAAATGGAGTTTGTTTGCTGAAGTTATGGCTCTAGAAGCATGAAACTGAAGGATAACTTTGAAGGATTGGTATAAAAATTTGGTGTAGAATCTCATAAAATCACCTATGAAATCAGATTGACACCAAAAGCATCTTTATGATGATATCTCATTTGCCCAATCTTGACTCCATATGACAAATTTATGGGCAAAAAGTTGATTGTTTCTTTTTAGAGTTTGGAAGGCAAAAATAGAAAAGGTTTTCTAATTTTAGAATGACGCTAAATTTAGTGGGGGTTGCCAAATATAGAGGGATGTACTAATGACATCATCTTTTCTGAAACAAGTACCTTTTTTAGGATAAAAAGTACGTGGGTCCCTTTGTTTGACTTAAAAGCTTTTTGATTATTACATGACTATAGGTTTGGGGATTTGGTGAATTTCAAATTGGAGAAAATATTAATGATGATTGACAAAGAGAATTATTTAATTAATTGTGACATTTATAACTAGTTAAAATTAGAAGAATTTAGGAGTTGGGACTGTAGCATCGTAAATTGTACACCCTTAATTAGGGTTGTACAATTTCACGCTTAGGTTAACACCTGCCTTACTGTGTTGCATTTTGCATTTTCAAGATTCCTTTAAGTATTTAATTATTAATTTAATTAGATCTAAATTCCTCTCTCATTATCTACACATTATAAAATTAGGCCCTTGACCCTAAGCGTGCCCCTTTTTTTTCTATATTCTTTAATTAATTAATCAATTAAACCCTTATAAGGTCCTATTTCGACCTTCAAGGACCGATTTCACATATCTAAACACCTTAAATTATCACACCAAGCTACAATTAACTTTGTAATCATGATACCTTGCATCCCTAAAAAATTGGAAAAAAGTCGGCCGACCATTGTGATTGGCCCTTGTTTTGACTTTTTCTCCCCGAATTTTGAGATCATGTTTTGGCGGCATTATAATGTTTAAATCCCACTTTGTGAAAAATTGATTCAATTCTAGGTTGACCTATCATAAAAATTAAAGTTAGGGTTTCAGATATATAACCTTTCCTTTCTTCATTTTTAGGATCCATCTATTAGCAATTAAAGGAACTTCTTATGAAGTGAAAGTGTAGGTTTATGTGCAGTGTTAAATCAACAAATTCATCATTCATTATGTCTTCATCAAACTTATTTCATCATCAATCGAATCTTAGGAGATATTGAAGAATAATAAGGAGATCACCAACTGTTGATTGGCTTGTACCCCTCCCTTAGGGTTTGGTATGGTTTCATGTTATTTTCATATCTCTCTATGAGTTTCACATCATTTATTTTTTGATTTACATTATTGCTTTAGATCCATATTGTATTTGTGATTTGAAGAATTTACATTATGTTCATTTAGGTTTTTTACTCAAAACATAGAGTAGAACTCTAGTTTTGCATTCTAGCTCATTAGAATCTTACAAACACATGAGATTCTAGGGCACAACTTTTCAATATTACATTGGCTATTCGTAGAGGTGGAAATAAAAAAAAAAGGGGTTTGAAAAAGATAAAAATCTATATAGCTACCCATACATTGGTTTTTTTTTTCTAGATCACAGGTGCAGGTACAAGAATCCAATGGAGCTACAAACTTTTGAAAAGCTAGAGTTTGGAGGTACAAGCCCAAATCTAGAGGAAGGCCCTAGATCACTAGGGCTAGGGTGCCTAGTGCCCTGGTCCATGGCCAAGGCACCCAATGCCCTAGTTTGCATTTTTGTGCAGTTTTTGGCAGTTCAATCTCTAGGGAATTCAATTTGCAAACCTTTGGATCTCAACTTAGTTTAGTTATAGGGACTAGGGCACCCAATGCCCCAATCTAGCACAATTAAGCTTAGATTTTAGCATAAGGTGTACAACATAATTTCCTCTTCAGCTTTGTACTTTGTATCATAGTTTCAATTTTGTATCTCTTTGTTATTTTAGTTTACATAGTCATTTTCATTCACCTTACTAGCTTAGTTTGTCATTACTGCACATTCAACTCATTTCCCTTTCATAACAACAAAGGGATAGAAACCTTAAAGAAATTCCTTGACTCTCTTTCACAAGAGTAAGTCAAAGTGAATAATCTCTTTAGGCTCTTTCATATTTCAATGTGTGAACGAGAGTGGTATTAGGTCTTAGCTTACGCAATTCCATTTTCACCCTACACATTTTGGTGAACCCGACATGTCCTATGCTTACTTTTGACTTTCATCTTAGGTCTGATTTGTATGCACTTAAACATTTATCTTGCAATCATTTCTTAAAACATATAGCTTATGCACTTTCATTAATTGTATTGGTTAGTTCATATACTTGCACTTAGTTAATCACATAATTGCTTTATTGCTTGGACATTTAGTTTACTTTCTTTACTTGCATTGTTTCTTTCATTGCATTTTGTAAATAAAAAAAAAGCAAGGAGATTTTCAAATCTTTTTCATGCCAAATTTTTTTCAAGGCATTGCCCTGAACCCCATTCCATGTCGTCAATTCTAGGATGACACGTCGGACTTTAGCCAACTTGTCTTTGCATTATGATAATTTCTTAGACCTTATTCAGACCCTTCACCCCTCTTAAAGATCCTACTAAGGACATTTTGAGGCCTCAAGATGAGGTAACGCATGTATTGATGCTCTCCCTTCTAAAGATCCAACATTAATAAATAGTGTTATTCCCTCTCCCAAAATTGGCCTTACCCATGAGGACATCATAGTGAAAGAAGATATTTTAAACACTTCTCTAGCTGATCTCCTTCTTTGGGATGAACCATTGGAGAATGATGTTGATTACTGTCTAACTATGTCCCTCCCCCATGAGAGTACCTTGGTCAAAGAAGATGATATTATGTTAAAAGAGGGTGATACGATTGACAGTTCCCTTAATAACATCTCACCTTCTATACGTTTCATTAACCTTCCCTCTAAGGATGAAACATTAATATATAGTGCTATTTCCTTTGCCAACTTGTCTCTACCCATGAGGATACCCTAGTTCAAGAAGCAATTGTTAATATTTCTTTCAAAGATCTCCCTCCCAAGGATGAAGCTTTAAAGGGTAATGTTGATCCTTCTCCAAGAGAATATCTCCCCCATGTAGAACCTTTAGTGATAAAAGATGATATGATGGCTACCTTTCCTAGTAACACTACACCTTATTTCAATAATCTTCCTTCTAGGGATGAAATATTAATGACTAGTGGTAATCCCTCTCCCAAAATTAATCTTATCTATGGTAATATTTTTGTGCAAGAAGAGACTATCAATACTTCTTTTAATAATTCTTATTATACAAATGATGTTGATACTTCTCCTAAAATGCATACCCCTTGTAAGGATACTTTAGAACAAGAGAATTCTCTTAGGTACAAGGGCTCACTATTAGTAACAATCCCCTCTATGAGGATTTCCATTTTATTCAATATAAAGAAAAACCTACTCATGAAGAAATGTTTAAGTTTGATAATCCTCTTTATGAACCACCTGATGATTTCAGCTCTACTAGACCTTCCTCACATGTTCCCAACCCATCTTCGATCAATATGATACATAAGAATCAAACACCTAATAAAACCCTCTTCATAGTTCAAGGTGCTATTTTTCCTCAAAATTATCAACCTCTCAATAAACCTCTCTTAGTGGTTGAAGGTGGTTATAGTAATGATGCCTTTTGTACTCCTAACAAACTAGTTATTACTGTGAAAGGTGGACATCCTACCAAGAGTCCTTATGAGTATGCTAAATAGATTACCCAAGAGAGTTAGAATTCAGTTGCCGACACATATAATACACAAAATAATAGGCAACCTAATCCTCCTTTGGTTATCCCTTCTTCACTTCCTTCTTCTCAACCTATTCTTCCATCAACACCTTGTATATCACAAACTCTTGGTAAAGAGCATGATCTTATTGAATAACCTAAAGCTACTCCTGTCAAGATATCTCTTTGGGATTTGATTCAAACTTCATCCATACATCATGGAATGTTACAAGATGCTTTGAAGAACTTAGATGTCCCACCTATAGTGACACCTAATAATATGGCTTCTTTGATTGATCCTATGAAAGAATCTAAATCTCAAATTGTGTTCACACAAAATGAATTAGCCTCTTATAAGATCCAACATAGATATGATCCTATTATGATTGTTGTTCTTATCAATGGTAATGCTATAAGAAGAACCTTAGTGGACAATGGATCTGGCCTTAATATTTGTATCATTGATTTATTGCATAAGATTAAAGTGGATCCCTCACTTATTCAACCTGATTCTCTTACTATTCATGGCTTTGACAATGCTGTTAAACAATCTTTAGGTACTATAAAATTTCCTATTAAAGTAGGACATGTTAGTTTACCTATGCCTATCCACTATTAGCATCAATCAAGAAGGAAGACTGAGAGGTGGGGGGGTGAATCAGTTTTCACCAGATCAACATAATTAAACTCCAAATCATAAACTAATAAACTGCCGCAATAAAAATATAAGCAAATTAACAACACAACACACAACACCGAGATTTTTGACGTGGAAAAACCGGTTAAGGGAAAAGCCTTGGTGGGAACCTACCCAATTCAGATGATATTCTGCATTAGTATGTAAGAACATTACAATAGGGAATGCACATGCATTTAGACACACTGTCTAGAGCTCACTAGTCAAAAGATATATGCCTGGAAGGCTACAACTTTCAAAGGAGTCTTACTGATTTACAATATGAACTGGACTACAATCTAGAAGAAATGAACTGCAATGATAGCATCTACAAATGCTTGATGACAGTTCCAGTTAAGCACAAATGTCTACTCTGCAACACCAATCTCTCCACAAACTCAACAGTGAAGGATAAATATCTTGTTCACATATTCACCTCTCTCTGATAATGCAAACACAAAATAGCGAAACCTAAATTACATGAATATCTCACTTATATATACAATTCATCAACCTTGATAACAAGATCAGCTAAACCCTCAACCCTTAACTTATAATTACAAAAATTACATTACAAGATACAAAGATCAACTATCAGACCACTATAATGATTTTCATTACATAGCATGAACCTAATAGAAATTCCCAAATGAGCAAATCCACTAGAAATCACGCCAAGATCAACCGCAACACGCTACACCACCAGAAATACCGCATAACACAAAAATCATCACCAATTCATAGAAATCAGTAGAAACTTACACAATGACTAATGCAAATCACCCAAACAAATAGGATATGACTAGGAAAAACCAACAAGCACATTAGAATCATCTGGAACAGTTGCATCAACACCACTTTTCAAATCTTCATCAATCAACATTAGAAAGCTCAAGAACACAACCAATCAACAATTATCACAAAGAAAGATAACTTATGGAGCATCAAATTATGAACCATCTGAAATGAAGATATATAAGATCATCCCAAATAATATCCCAAAGCCTCAGCACAAGATTTGATCACACTGGAATATACCAGAGGAAATACCAGATTTTGCAAAACAATGATCAACATAACCAAACTACAAAATCGGATCAGAAGATCTTCCCAAACTCACCAGAATAAATCACAGGAATATGTTGACATCAATGACAATATCATATCATAGCAGGAACAATGAACAACCAAATCCAACAATCTCCCACTTTGGCATTGATGGTAACATATGAATGTGAAAAATAGTTAATGCAAAGAAAGAAGATATCACCAACAAACTCCCCCTAAGATCAAGATAGGTAAAACAATTTTTCACATGATCTCTCTCCCGCTTTGACAACAATGCCAAAGATCAAAAAGCCAAACTCTCCCTCAAAATAGAAACATGAATCTCTCTCTCTTGGAACACACAACCAAATCAATAGACTACTCTAGTAGAGGAGCAACACCAACACACAAATCCAGATAAAAGAATAAGGGTATGAGTTCCACCGGATCAATGCAAATCAATGCATATAATTCTCAGCAAGAGGGGTGGATACCGCTAACTTGTCTCTCAAGTAGACAAATGTATCTGCAAGCAAAGACTTAGTGAAAATATCAACAATTTGTTCCTTTGTAGATACATACTCCAACTTCACCTTCCCTTCACTAACTTGCTCTCTCAAGTAATTATATTTTATTTATATATGCTTAGTCTTTGAATGTTGTACCAGATTATTTGACATATTTATAGCACTGGGATTATCATAGTATATAACAGTAGGATCATCATGAATAACTTTGATATCTTTCAACATTTACTTCATCCAAACTATCCGAGTGCAATTACTAGCAACAACAATGTACTCAGCTTCAATAGTAGAAAGATATACTGAATCTTGTTTCTTTCTAGCCCATGAAACCAACTTCTTACCTAAAAATAATGCTCCATCAGTAGTACTCTTCTGGTCATCAACATCACTAGCCCAATCTGCATCAGTGTAAGAACACAATGTGAAATCATCATTCTTCGGATACCATAAACCATAACCCACTATTCCCTTTAGATATCTGAATATCCTCTTAACAACAATGACATGACTATACTTCAGATCAACTTGATATCTAGCAACTATACACACATCATGCATAATGTTAGGCCTAGTCCGAGTAATATATAGGAGTCCACCAGCCATAGATTTGTACAAACTTTGATTAGCTTGAGGAGATTCATCATTTTTAGACAATTTACAACCAGTCAACATAGGAGTTCCAACCGGTTTGGAATTATCTACTCTAAATTTGTTCAACAATTCCATCACATACTTAGTTTGAGATATAAAGATACCTTTTCCTATCTATACAATCTGCAAACCTAAGAAAAAATTCATCTCACCAACCATAGACATCTCAAATTATTTTTGCATATCACCAGTAAACTTTATACTCATATCATCATCATCACCACTAAAGATAATGTCATCTACAAAGACTTTAACAATCAAAATATTATCATTCTCAATCTTAAAGTACAGATTACTGTCAACAACACCTTTAGTAAATCCGAATTCCAACAAGTATTTTTCTAATCTAGCATATGATGAATAATGATGAACAGTTAGTACCAAACCGGTACTGAGAGGTGGGGGGGGTTGAATCAGTACAAACAAAAAAACTTTCCCTGAACCAGTTTGACTGCAAAGACTGCACTTAACTGGTAAATAGTATCACCGGTCTAAATCAGGGCACTATCGGTAAAACATAGTGAGAATATGAAAGACATAAACCGGTAACACTTAGATCTCCACATAGTCTAATATCTCATTTCCACTTCACCCATATGCATAAACAAGTAATATATCATCAGAAATATAATGACTGCTGTTTCAACATGCTTTACCACTTGACATAAAATATTAAAGCATCACATGAAAAGCATCACACATGACACAATGATTTTTCACGTGGAAACCCAACTGAGAAAAACCACGGTGGGGATGAATACCCATAAGATGTTCTTTGAACTCTTCTGAAGTTTGCTCTATTAGGAGCCTAGTTCGGTTAAATACTTTTACAATAGGTTTTGCTAGGAACCGATCTTGCTAGAGATCACCCGATTAAGGGATGGCTAAATACCTGGTTAAAGGTTAGAACCTTGTTAAAGGTTACCTCGGAAGAGGATTTGAAGAACTCATTGAATTGAGTCACCCTGTTAAAGGATTTACAGAAGAGCCTGTTAAAGCTACTCGGTTAAGGGATTTTCCAACTGCAGAAATGGTTAGAAGTCAACAGGTAATACACTGATCTGATAACAACACACAATGCTAAGGCAGATCCTCTTTAGCTCCTTTACTTCTGCAATCACACTCTGCAGGTATCAACACACTCCTTCGGTCTGGCAAGAATCAAGTATCTCTTCACTTGGATACACACATAACATTTGCCAATAAATTCAAAGTGCAAATCATCATCGACCTTATAGGAAATAGATAGGTCGGTAGCATAAACCCTAAACCCTAAACATTTAGGTTATCAAAACAATCGGTCCAATCCTGACCATTCAAACACTTTGCATAGTATAAATCAATCTTAAACACATCTCAAGACATTCTCCATCATTCGTTCTTGCCTCTTCTGGAAGCTGATAACCCATCACATGCTCTCCACCATTTACAGAGACTACACACATTCCCAAGGTAGATAGGATCAATCTCCATGCAAGATCCTCAAGGAAATCCTTCACACACACAAGGCTGATGTGGCAACATGATCTGATCTTCATTTCAATGCTAACCCGTCACAGGATGTCATCAGTCGAATCACACAGACTTGATATGCATCAATCGGAAACCCTGAAGCTAAGACTACCAATCGGTAGTCATACCAAATGAAACCCCAATATAAAACTTACCATATACCGGTTCACATTCCAACATACTAGTTCACTTTGAACAAACATACCACTTCACTTTTCACATATACTGGTTCACATCATCATACTAGTTCCCTTGCTAGTTTGCTTACTTCAATATACCGGTTCATACTTTAGCATATTGACATCAATGACAACATACGATATCATCATGTCATCAAACTCTGCACATATGCCAACAACATAAAAGGCGCTAGGAGCTTGTTTCAATCCATAAAGTGCTTTCTTCAACTTACATACCATGTCTCCATCATCTGATAGTGAAAATCCATTAGGTTGTTCAATGTAAATTTCTTCCTCTAGATCACCATTCAAAGATGTAGATTTGACATCCATATGATATACTTTGAAATATTTATAAGTATCATAAGTGAGAAGCAGTCTAATAGCTTCAATTCTAGCAACTAGAGAAAAAGTCCCCTCATAATTAATTCTTTTTTGTTGTGAATACCCTTTGCAAACCAGTCTAGCTTTATCTCTGACTAGTTCAACGACTTCATTCAGTTTGTTCCTAAAAACCCATTTAGTACCAATAACATTTTTATCCTTAGGTCTAGATAGAAGTTCCCAAGTGTTATTCTTTTCAATATAATCTAATTCTTCTTCCATGGCTGTTATCTAGTTTCCATCTTTACAGGCTTCAACAACATATTTAGGTTCAACTTTAGAAATCAAACACACTTCTTATGTAGCTAACCTTCTTCTAGTCATCACACCTTTATTCTTATCAACAATAATTTAATTTTCAGAATGATCACATCTAACATACCTCAGAGTGTTCTGATTGTTCTGATCCTCCAGTTTCTACACATTATACTGACAACAACAACATTTGGATCAACAATCTCTACCAGATCATTCTACTTAGGCTCTTCGGGCTGAATAGGAGCTAAGACAACATGTTGACCATCATCATAAGCTCTGATCGCCTTCCCAAGATTCTCATCCACTTTCACATTTGTACTCCCAACTATCTTTCTCAGTTTCTTATTATAGCACCGGTAGGATTTACTCTTTGTAGAATATCCCAAAAAGATACCTTCATCACTTCTAGCATCAAACTTTCCAAGATCCTCATCTGTCTTGATATAATGTTTTCTACCAAAAACTTTGAAATGTTTCATAGTGGGAACATGACCAAACCAAAGCACACAAGGGGTCTTACTGGTATCACCTTGGATATGAAATTTGTTGAATGTATAGATTGCAGTGCTAATAGCTTCTCTCCAGTAGACCTTTTGAACATTTCCTTCAATCAACATAGTTCTTGTAGCATCCAAAACTGTACGGTTCTTCCTCTCAACAATTCCATTCTATTGTGGGGTTCTAGGAGTAGAAAGTTGCCTTTTGGTTCCATGGATCTTACAGAATGAATTGAACTCACCGAAACATAATTCTCCACCTCTATCAAATTTCAAACACTTTAGCTTCAATCCAGACTTAGTTTCAACTTTAGCTTCGAATATCTTGAATTTCTAAAATGTTTCTGATTTTCCCTTTAAAAAGACAACACACTGTTGGCAAATGCACACTCCAATGAGAAATTGTAGGTGATTGAAGGTATTCTCATTGATGGCAACCTTACAATTATGTGATACCGGCAGGCTGACACAGGCACCGGCACCAACAGACTCTACACCGACATATAGATCACCGGCACCAAAAAGAAGATTGCCGACACCATGGCCGACAAGAATTTTGTATAAATATATTTTGTAAGCTGACATGGCGGAGTGTAATATGAATCATATATGTATGCGGTCATTGTAGATCATTTAGATAAGTGAAGAAGTGAAGTATGAAAAGATAATAGCAGACCTAATATGCAAACTATTAGGATAAGGGTTTATGTATATTGCAAAGCTTAAACTAGTATTGAATATAGGCACATCAGATTCATTTTTGGAAATAGAAAAGGAAATTGTAGATCTTGAAGAGAAAATTGAGAAGTCTGAAAAGGATAAAGAGAGAATAAAGGATAAGGCAAAGAGCTTAAAATATAAACTTGGTCCTAAACTAGATTACCTTATTTCTTTGAGAAAATAAATTTCCGAGGCTCTGGTTCCTGGACTTAAGACACCAGAAGAGAAAATGCACATACTCACTGGTATAGTTCAGAGAACACAAGAGGCATTATAGGATAGCAAAAGATTCAATGATAGTTTAAATTTGGTTTTGGTAGATATTTTCTAGATTGTAACCCACCGGTTACAAAAATCTAGGTAGGAACCACACTCCACTGACAGCGAATGACAACCTTTGTCATTGATGTCAAAGGGGGAGTAGTGCAATGAGAAAAATGATCAGAAGAAGACATCATCAACTCAGGGGGAGCATACATTTTTGGGCACACAGTTTTGATAAGACAATTTTGGCAGATTCTTTTTGGACATCATTTTGGACACTTTTTGATTTTTCTCATGAGTGTTGCCATCAATGCCAAAGGGGGAGATTGTTGGCAAATGCACACTCCAATGAGAAATTGTAGGTGATTGAAGGTATTGTCATTGATGACAACCTTACAATCATGTGATATCGGTAGGCTGACACAAGCACTGGCACTGATAGACTCTACACCGACATACAGATCACCAGCACCAAAAAGAAGATTATCGACACCATGGCCGACAGGAATTTTATATAAATATATTTTGTAATTAATTGTAAAATCTTTTGTAAGCCGACATGGCGGATTGTAATATGACTCATATATGTATGAGATCATTGTAGATCATTTAGATAAGTGAAGAAGGGAAGTATGAAAAGTTAATAGCAGACCTAATGTGCGAACTATTAGGATAAGGGTTTATGTATATTGTAGAGCTTAAACTGGTACTGAATCTAGCATAGTAGATGCTGATTTGAAGTAGTACAAGACATTGGATATGTATAATCCAATTTTGTAAGTCAGTGTGACTTCTTTTGTAACTAAGCAGTGAGCTCTAGGCACTTGGCCTTCCTGCATGTGCAGGCCCCTATTGTAAACAGTAATATTCCCTTATTGGCCAGTAAGCGAATATTGTGGGTCACAAATCCCACCGAGGTTTTTCCCACATTGGGTTTTCTCGTTAAAATATTGTGTTATGGTGTGCTTTTCATGTTCTGGTTGTTGTTCTTATTTTCTGCATTATTTCTGGTTTACCGGTACACAGTTTTAATTTGTTTTTCATGTTATAAGTTAAGAAAATGATCTAACCAGTTAGATATTGATTCACCCCCCCCTCTCAGTATCTTTGGGAATCCTAACACACACATCATCTTGGAATAATCATGAATTAGTACCATAAATTATCTATCACCCTGTACACTTCTATCATTTGTAGGCCCACATGGGCCAATATGCACAAGATCTAGCAATCCATCAGATGTATATTATTTACTCTTAAAAAAAATCCTTGTTTGCTTACCCAACTAACATTCTTTACATACCGGATTAATAGGTTTAACAATCTTAGGTAGATCTCTAACAACTTGTGTAGAACTGATCTTAATCAATGAATCAAAGTTTACATGACACATTCTCCTATGCCACAACCGGCTCTCATCTATCTTAGCAATCAAACAATTTTTCTCACCAACATTCTAATGAAAAATGTTACCTTCAATCTTAGTTTCAGGTGGAATCTCTATACCAGAGGCATTCAAGACCTTGAATTTACAATTCTTGAATTGTACATCATAACCCTTGTCAACCATCTATCCAACATTTAAGAGATTATGCTTCAAACCATCAACATACAAGACATCATCAGTGTTATGCTTACCATCAAAAGAAATAGAACCTCTCCCATAGATTACATAAGCTTTGTCATCTCCAAATCTCACTATTCCACCATAATACCTTTCCATGCTTAAAAATTTTCTTTTATCATAGGTTATATGATGTGAACAACCCCTGTCAATCACCCATTCACTCTTTTCTTCTACCTTAGCAACCAAAGCTTTCTCTTCAGAAAAACAACTAGTGGAATCAATAGGTATAGGTCCATCTTATTTAATGGCAATAAACACAACTTCATCTCCTTCTGACTCATCATCTGCATGTTAGCTTGATGATGATTGCAACGAATAACTTCATATGTTGTCATTGATGAAAAACATACACACACATACAATCACATTGTCTACCGGTGTGACTTCAAAGTTATTTATATTGCAACCAGTATACTAGAAGTTTATACCAAACTGGTACATGGTGACAACCGGTATATACATGGAGACAATTGGTATATATATGGATATACAGGAATGACTCAACATCAACCTGACAATCCAATGAATATTATCCGAAGATCATTGAAGGAAAAACAATTTATATGTTGATATGGTTAACTCCAACCAATATTGTTGTTCCAACCACTATTCATTGATTGTATGATGAGTTATCACCGGTCGTGATGAGTTATCCTAACTGACAAATTTTGGCATTATTTTTGTGATGAGTTATGTTTGTTTGACTAGATACACTGCACCTAGGAAATTATGCTATGATTTCTAAGGCTGACATGAAATTCAAATGTCTATATATTGACATCATAATGAATTATTTTGTATGAGAGAAGGAGATATGATATGAGATGATTTGATGTGAAGACATAAGTGTTAAGTTGTAGAGTATGTTGGTGATAAAGTTTTGAATGTGCAAAAGAGGATCTATTCAAGAAAGTTGTGCTACTACTAGATCACACCACCTGTTATTTTCTAATCACTGCAACAGTCAAATCCCCTAATCGGGTAAGCTCTAACAAGCTTCATTGTACAAATCCTCTAACATGGTTATCCATTAGTTTGGATTGAGAAATCCTCTATCGAGGTTACTCCTAACAGGGTACTACCTTTAATAGGGTATAGATTTTAACTAAGCTTTGGGATCTTTAATAGGATTCGCTCCTAGTAGAGCACTTTTTGTAGACCTTAACCTGTCAGTTACCTATTACTACAGATAGTTAACTTGTGAGTCCCATCTCATCGTGGTTTTTCCCATTTGGGTTTTCCATGTATAAACACTTGTGTTATGGTGGATAATTTACTTATTGTGGATGCTTTTATATCATTTTGGATAGCATGCATAGTGTTTAACAATCTTGCTAAGTATATCTACCGGTTAGTGTTTAAAGTAGTATTGTTTTTGGTGTCACTGATTCACCCCCCCTCTCAGTGATTTACAAGTCCACCACTGTAACACCTTCATCTGCAATGTAGTAATAGTTCTTCTAGGTCCTAAAATTTTAGTTAGATTTATAAGGCTTATCATACTTCTCATGCTTCTCATATCTATCATTCCTATCATACTTATCAAACTTATCATGTCTGTCATACTTAACCATTCTCTCCGGACCTATAGAAGAAAAATATCCTATCTTATTACAAGAAAAACATTTCAAGGGAAACTTTCCATTATACTTACCAACACCTTTAGGCAATCTCCGGTTAATCAGTGCTTCAAGCTCATCAAGCTCTCTTTGTTGCTTTAATATCTCTCATCTTTCTGTTTCATCTCTGGATATCCTACACTCATCAGGATCATACTTCTGGTTACCTGATACCAATGTTGATGCTCTAAATGTATTCTCAAACTTTCCATGTGATTCTCCAAATTTTCTCAGCTCAAATGCAACAAGTTTTCCAACCAACATATCTCTTGTTACTATTGTCACACTCCGGATCTCATCAATAGTAGCAACCTTATGTTTATAAGAAGGAGGCAAAGATCTCAACACCTTAGCAACAATCTCATGTTCCTCAATCTTTCCACCAATATTCCTAATACCAAGGACAAGTTTATTCACCTTAGCCACATATGAATGTATGTTCTCATCATCTCCCATCTTTAATATCTCATACTTTCCCTTCAATTTCTGCAACTTGGCAACTTTCACTTGACTATCACCTTCATACAAGATCTCAAGCTTCTCCCAGATCTCAAGTGTGGTCTGAATTCCCATAACATTTTTTATTTCAGAATCAGTTAGGGCACTAAGCAATGCTTCCTCTAATGTTATATTCTGATTCCTTAACCTCATCAGGAGTGGATGGTCCATTCTGAGGAACAACATAAACATTCTTAGTAATCTTCTAGTAAACCTCTACAAGACACTTCAAGTGCACCGCCATCCAGCCCTTCCATATAGTATAGTTACTTCCATTAAACCTCAGATTGTCCTTCTTGAAAAGAATACCTTGAGTTGCCATCCCAGATCTTCCCCAGTGATTAAGCTTCTACCAAAGGATCTAGCTTTGATTAGCAGCAACAAAGAAGGAAGATTGAGAGGGGGGGTGAATCAGTCTTCATCGGATCAACCAAATTAAACTCCAAATCATAAACTAACAAACTGTAGCATTAAAAATATAAGCAAATTAACAACACAACACACAACACCAAGATTTTTGATGTGGAAAACCCGGTTAAGGGAAAAACCTTGGTGGGAACCTACCCATTTCAGATGATACTTTGCAGTAGTATGTGAAAATATTACAATGGGGAATACACATGCATTCAGGAACACTGTGTAGAGCTCACTACTCAAAAGATATATGTCCGGAAGGCTACAACCCTCGAGGAAGTCTCATTGACTTACAATATGAACTGGACTACAATCCAGAAGAAATAAACTGTAATGATAACATCTACAAATGCCTGATGACAATTCTGATTAAGCACAAATGTCTTCTCTACAACACCAATCTCTCCACAAACTCAACACTGAAGGATAAATCTCTTGTCCACATATTCACCTCTCTGATAATGTGGACACAATAGCGACACCTAAATAACAAGAATATCTCACTTATATATACAATTCATCAACCTTGATAACAAGATCGGCTAAACCCTCAACCCTCAACTTATAATTACAAAAATTACATTACAAGATACAAAGATCAACTATCAGGCCACTATAATGATTTGCATTACATAGCATGGACCTAATACAAATTCTGAAATGATCACATCCACCGGAAATCACGCCAAGATCAACCACAACACGCTACACCACTAGAAATACTGCATAACATTAAAATCATCATCGGTTCATAGAAATCACTAAAAAATTGCACAATGATCAATGTAGATCACCAAAAAAAATAGGACACGACTAGGAAACACCAGCAAGCATGTTAGAACCATCCAGAATAGTTGCATCAAACCACTTTTCAAATCTTCATCGATCAACATGAGAAAGATCAAGAACACAACCAATCAACAACTATCACAAAGAAAGATAACTTGGAGAGCACCAAATCACAAACAATCTGAAATGAAGATACACAAGATAATCACAAACAATATACCAAAGCCTCAGGACAAGATCTGATCACACCGGAATATATCAGATGAAATATCGGATTCTGTAAAACAATGATCAGCATAACCAAACTACAAAACCAGATCAAAATATTTTCCCAAACTCACCAAAATAACTCATAGGAATATGTTGACATCAATGACACTAACATATCCTAGTAGCAACAATGAAAAACCAAATAAAACAATCTCCCCAATAATCCAACATTCATGTCATGCTCGATAAACTTACTTTCAATATTTCTTAGGATGACCTTGGCTTCATAGTATACAAGCAACCCCTTCTACACTTCATTTTAGTGTGAAATCCATTTACAACAATAAGATGTATACATTGTTTTCCAATACCAATTTACAAGCTTGTTTGCAAACTTCATCTTCTATATCTTCTTCAACTACTTCTAATTCCTTTCCAAGCACTCCTACTTCTTCGAGTACTCCTGCTTATTCTTCCACTGAAACTAAATCACAATCTTCTTTTGAAGATACTTCTTCACTAGAATAAGTGCTCTTAGGTGATGATTGGGGGTATTTAGAATTTACACCTTCTTTTGTAGGAGAATATAAAGTCCCTCCAAGAGATCCCAAGATTAAAAAGGAGAAAGACATGGATGAATATAAAAAGCAACTCACTTTGTCTAAACAACTAAGTAGCAATTTTGTGGCTACTTCTAATTCAAAAAATCATTTAAAATCTTCCTCTAATTCATCTAATTATTTCATTGATGCCTATGAGGTTCCAACATTCTAAATTGCACTCCCTTACAATTTGGTCCATATTTGGGGCCCTCATCTTAGTGTTTGTACCCCAATGATTAATTAAGATCTAATTGTGCTTATATCATACAAAGCAAATCTTATTTTCACCTTTCACCTTTCATGGCCCTTTGGTCGTAGTCGTAAAATGGGGTAGGACCAAGGCGTGGCACCTTGGTCCTCATTGGGATTAGGGAGTGCCACCTTGGTCCTCCCAAATAGGACCCTAATTTGGTCCCTCACAATGGTCATAATGAGTTGGAGTGAATGTGATTTCCATGTCGGCCCTTGTTGAAAAATTAAGATGTTTTGCCAATAGGAAAGCATATAATGAGGAATTCCTCTCTCATTTTGGGGGATAACAACAAAATTATAATCACCATGCATCAAGTATTCAAGCATTGAAGTATTCATCATCAAGCATTTCTAGAGGTCTTCACGGTTGCATATTTTTCATTAATCAATTGTGGAGAAAAATTACATCATTCATATGCAAGCATGTGTGTTTGATTAGGGTTTTGTCATGCTCATGTCATTTCATACAACATATGTGATTACATTTAATAAGCAAATCATCATTATCAGTCATTGTAGATCTGAGGTATATCTTTCCATTATTTATTTCAGTATTTGCAATATTTCAATCAAGGTTAATTCCTAAACCGAGGTTTGACTCAACCTATCTCCCCTTCTTTTTCTTTTTAGGAAATAGGTTTTGAGCTGCAATCTTCAGAATAAACATTATTTATAGTGACAAATCAATCCCTCTTAGGAGTGCAAAAAGTTCAGAGGACTAGGGCGACATGCACCATGGTCCCAACATTTAAGAAGCTCCTTTTGGGAATAATTCTGAATATATGTATGTTGCTCAGATGCAAGTTCGTGGCTAAATTTCATGGTTGTAGCTTACAGTTTATGCATTTCTACTTCAATTTGTAGCACTTTTACCCTAATTTCAGCAATTCAACTTATAAAAGAGGGTTTATTAATTCATATAATCAAAACCCCAAATTGATAATATGATGAAACAATAATGATCCAGTAAAATACTGAGAGGTGGGGGGGGTAAATCAGTGGATAGAAAATACACTAATCTTTCACCAAACTTAAATCAAACTCAGAAACAACTTGCAAAACTTAACCTATTTAGACTCTATATCAAAAACTGCTACTACACAGTCAAGCATTACCGGTTGACTAAAATATCAATGATACAGTTAATAGATATGAAACTCAAATACCATTTAATTAAAAACATTAAACCAACTAACTAACATCAGTAATAGCTCATTTTAGATTGCTTCTGGTCATCTAAACATGTCTAAGTGGATTTACTAGTTATACATATCAAACATATAAAAAAAACATTCACAAAATCATTCACCACTTGACACAATGATTTTTCACATGGAAACCCAAATGGGAAAACCACGGTGGGGATGAATACCCACAAGTATCCTGAACTCTTCTGAAGTTTGCCCTGTTAGGAGCCAAGCCTTGTTAGAAGCTTTATAAAAATGTCCTATTAAGAATATATTTGGTTAAGGACCAACCGGTTAAGGGATTGACTGCAATACCCTGTTAAAGGCAATGCCCTGTTAAAGTCAACCTCGGTGGAGGATTTCAAATCCAAGATAATGGATCACTTGGTTAGAGGATTTGAACAAGAAGCCTATTAAATCTTACCCGATTAGGTGATTTAAAAGAAATTGTTGTAATGGTTAGAGAACAACAGGTACTATGTTGATCTGGTAATAACACCGCTCTGTTTAATTAGATCCTTTTATGCTCCTATCTACCTTCACAACATTTTGCAGAGACACGTTCTGGTTCAACAACAACAAATCACACTTAATCAAATTTTCCAACACAATTACAAACAACTCATTGACCTTAAAAACAAATACAATAGGTTGGTAACACAACACAAAATCTAAGATCTCATAGAGATTACAAACATATCGGTTTAATCTTGATCATTAGATTACATAGCAATCAACTGCACAATGTTCAGAACAACTTCAACCACTCCTGGATCACCACACATTGGATCCTGTAACTCATCATGCGTTTGTCACTCCATGCTATGAAATTGATCATTCCCAAGATAAACAATTATCTCTACACACCAAATCCACTTTAAAACTCATCACGTGCCTCATGCATACATAGCATAATCATATTTGATCATCATTCGATCATAGATCAACACAACCAATCTCCAAGCTTCATCGGTTATGGTTCTGCTTCACAACTGGTTAGGGTTACCAGTTGATCTTCATAGCATCATCACCGGCTGCTTTACTGCTTCATTACTGGTTGCTATATTGCTTCATTACCGATTGCAATTGAAATCAATAACAATGCTACCCAGCTTCTTCATCAATGTAATCTTCATGCAATGCCAACACAAATGCAATCAAAACTCTTAGTGCTAATCCTTGCTGGGTTGTGACTAGATCTATTGGATTGCAACCCTCTTTTGAATGTGATGGTTTCCTTAAGTAAAAATTAGTGGTTTTCATGCATCTAATGGTGGAAACCCTAATCTTTCACCATTACATTTTGGTGAACTCAACTCCTCAAACCTTTATCTTTGATTTATGTTCTCAAATCTGAGTGTTTATGCATTTCAAATTCAAATTTATATTTTCAAGTTTAATATCCAATTGAATTTAATAAATTTAGAGGTTAATTTCACAAATATCTAATTTTTAATTCTAAAATTTAGCTTGTGGATTGTTTAAATTAGAAATTAATTGTTTTCGATCTGATCTAGAAACATTTCATAGTTCAAATTCAAATTCATATATCCCATTTTAATCAATTTTTATAAATTTAGAGTTTAATTAACCCTAATTTATTTGGGTTAATTGGGTTTGTGGGTTGCATGATTTTTCAAATTCATTTTCAGATCCGATCTTTATGATATAAGGGCATTTATCTTTCAAATTCACAAATAAAATTGCTGAAATAATTGGTTAATCAATCAATTTTACAAAAAAATTCATTGTTTAATCATGATCTTCAAATTTGAAATTTGAAATTTTCCTCTATTCAATTTTCGATGCATGTATTGAGTGAATTTCTTGAATATGGGGTTTTTATCTTATTTTGCTAGTTCAATTTCAAGTTACATTAAAGATGTTCATGATTTTCCCTTTCATGCTTATGATGATAATTTAGTCCTCCCTTTCATTCATAGCTATGATATACCCTCTCCCAAAATTAATTTCATTAATGAGGGCATATTGGTTCAAAAAGATAATATGGACACTTCTTTCAAAGATCTCCCTC
Source organism: Cryptomeria japonica (assembly GCF_030272615.1). NCBI lineage: Eukaryota > Viridiplantae > Streptophyta > Pinopsida > Cupressales > Cupressaceae > Cryptomeria > Cryptomeria japonica. The sequence goes on from NC_081412.1 coordinate 222,639,548, forward strand.
CTAAGGATGAATCTTCGGAGAATTGTGTTCCTTCTTCTCCTAAAAAGTACCTCCCACATAAGGATTATTTGGTGCAAGAGGATGATATTGTGGCTACTTTTCATTGAAATACTATACATTCTTTTCATGATCTCCCCCCTAGAGATGAAGCATTAATGATATATGGGTCCCTTTCCTAAAGATTGTCTTACTCATGATGATACTTTAGAGTTAGAGGATGATACCAATTCTCATCATTATAATGTTTCCAATGCTCTCTGTCCCAAAAATGAAGAGCCTAACAAAGATAAAATTAATCTTATTGATGTTGTTGAGGAGCCTAAGGTTGTTGTACACCTTCGTCAAGATGTCTCCCAACCTCAATAAAAACTAAAAAGTATTCCTGATTATCATGTAGTGCCTTACACATATAATAATGTAGTGTTTGCTTTAGAAATCGATGAAAACATACGAATCAAAGCACACCATGCTTTGTTAGTTCCTACAATCCTCTCTCTAATTTAGACAAATATACGAATCGAAGCATAATATGCTTTGTTAGTTCCTACAATGCTCTCCCCAATTCAGACAAATACACCATCTCCTACTAAAGAAGTTCCTGAAGAAGAACTCTTGGAGGATGATTGGGGGTCATTATATTTCACACCTTCTTTTTTGTAGGAAATATAAGATGCATGAATTTGATTTTTACCCTAACACATGTCTAGAAATTGATTGGGCCTCTTTAAAATTCAATCCAATTACACCTAAGAGAAAACCCTCTCTTGATCCTACACATGGATAAAATAGACAAGTTTTAGGATGGTTGCAACAAAGTCTTGAAAGTCATGAGAAATCAAGTTTTTCTAATGAAAAGCTAGGTTTCCAACATCTAGCTTTGTGAACATCCCCTCCTCGATTGCTTAGTAAATCCACATCCTCTCATTCCAATATGGTATTACAACAAGATAGTGTTTTGTCTGATTTTTTGCATTCCAATTTAATCTCTCTTCTTCGGCCTAAAAGAAGAAGGAAATGTAGACAACATCTAGAAAATTCTCCTTTTTCCAAGTATCATCAAATTCATGGCCATTCTACTAACGAGTGACAAGATTTGAAAACAAAATACCATTATACTGATTTAGGTATCATAAAATTAGCATGTGACAATGAATGACATGTTTTTGGAAATCATTTCAAATAACATTCAAATTCCTATTATTTTGCTCCTCGCTGTGTGACATTGTTATCCTACCTTTTGGGGGATCATTGTCATTCATGGTGGTACAATCTCAAGTGCAATCATACTTAGAGAGAAACATAATAGTCTATTTATTCTCATCTCTACGCTTGGAGGGCAATAATATTATCTTTCCTCTTTCCAAGGTTTCACTATTTCCTTTTTGGATTGCATTCTTCATAACTTGACGTCCTTTCTTACATAGAGTTATCATTCATGCGAGTACATGTGTGTTCCTTAGTTAGGACCTATTCTTTGTTTGAAATGGTACATCTCTTATGAATAATCTCTCTTAGGAAGCTATGTAATTCTTCTCATTGTCCTTACACTTGGTGGGAAATTATTTCTCTCCCCTATCCTTTCTAAGGATGTACTTTTCCTTTGTTGAGTGGTGTTTGGTTATGATTTGATGTCATTCCATGTGTGAAGTTGTTGTTTTCTCAAGGATTCTCTCTTATGCAAGAGGTATATGCCCTTGGACACAATCTTTTTTTCACTTGGAAATGTACATCTATCATAAATTTACCCCTCACATTGGGTCAAAAGTGTGTCATCCTTCATCAAGAATCTCTTTCACCTAGTAATAGGAGGAAGGAATGAATTATTGTTCTCCTTCCTTTCTTTTGGTAAGAAGATGTTATGTTTATTCTAGAAACTCCTCTCGGAGGTAGATGTCTTTTGAGAAAAGATCTCTTCTCCTCCAAGTATCCTCTTTACACTTGTTGCACGATATCTCTTTTTCAACTATTTTATCCTTGCTTGAAGAGTATTCCCTCTTTGGCTTGGATTTATGAACATTGTTGCCTAAAGGATATCTCCTTGGTGTTGAAGGTTAGGTATCCTTATTTCTAAGCTTCCTTAAGACAACAACAAAGGGCTATGTTGACATATTAAGGGGCGACACCCATATCGTTCCCTTTGTACCATATTGTACCATCTCTTTGTATGTCTTAAACAAGGTGTTCATCCTCAGAACTAGAGAAAACAAACTCTTATACAAGATGCTTCATGCCTAAGATCAGATGCAACATTAATATATGTCTTAAGTAGGGTTACACATCATCAAAAACAGAGAAAACGAACTCTTACATGAGATGTCCTTGAAACCAAACATGTATATTTCTCAATCAGGGTTACACAGTCTCGAAACTAGAGATAACAAACTCTTAAGAAAGATGTTCTTGAAACCACAAATTCACCCCTTGGCATTTGCATTTACATTACATGTCTCAAACATTCTGATGCATGCTTGAAACTAGAGGAAACAAACTCTTATAGGAGGTGCTATATACTTGAAACCATACATCAATTGCACACACACACGCGGATGATTAGAACATGCAAAACACAACTAGACTATTCATTATCTGCTCCCCAAGATGATCACCTAGAAAAACACATCTAGGAGAAATTATATGTGTCTTCTCTCATTCTTATTCTCATGGATCACCTACAAAAACACATCTAGATTGTGCATCCATACTCTCTCTTTCCTTCTTCTGAAGAACTCATTGCTCTTCTATTGGTGGTTCATGGATGATGTGCACTTTTCTCTTTTATGTGATCACTTTTGTTCTTGAGATGGAATTTGTCAAGAGTGATATTGGTGGTTAAGACATTTTGATATCAAGGTCTATTTTCTTAGTTGACTCTAGGTCTTGTTTTTGGTTTTTATCTTTTGTGTCTTGTGTGTCTTTTTGTATTTTGTCTTTGTTTATCTTTTTGCCTTTTTTTTTTCTTTTTTATTTTTGTGTGCCCTTGCATATTTTTGAGTGAGTTAAGATCCTAAGATTGGGGGCTTGGTTCCTTGAAAGTAGTGATTTCTTATACTCCTTATGATTTTTCTCCTCATTGCTCCTCTTCTTTATCTCTCTTTCATCTACTTTACCGTGTGTATTTGCATAGGCTCATACTCCCACTAAAGTGGAGGCTAAATGTAGCATTCTAAATTGTACTCCCTTACAATTTGGTCTACATTTGGGATCCTCATCTTGGTGTTTGTACACCAATTCTTAATTAAGACCTAATTATGCTTATATGAGGGAAAGAAAGCCTTATTTTCACCTTACACCTTTCATGGACCTTTGGTCTTGGTCCTAAAATGGGGTAGGACTAGGGCATGGTGCCTTGGTCCTCCCAAATAGGACCCCAATTTGGCCCCTCACAATGGTCATAATGAGTTGGAGGGGATGTGATCTTCATATCGACCCTCATCGGAAAATTAAGATGTTTTCCCAATAGGCAAGTATACAAGGAGGACGTCCCCTCTCATTTTCAGGGATAATGGTGAAATTATAACACTAGACACTAAGAATTCAAACATTCAAGCATTGAAGTATTCATCATCAAGCATTTCTAGAAGTCTTGAAGGCTACATATTCTTCATTCATCAATTATGGAGCAACATTGCATCATTCATATGCAAGCATGTGCGTGTGATTAGGGTTTTGTCATGTTCATGATGTTTCATACAACATATGTGACTACATTCAAGAAGAATAACATCATTATCAGTCATTGCAGATCTGAGGTATATCTTTCCATTATTTATTTTAGTATTTGCAATATTTCAATCAAGGTTAATTCCTAAATCGAGGTTTGAATCAACCTATCTCCCCTTCTTTATGTGTGCAGGAAACAAGTATGAAGTTGTGATCTTCATAATAAGCATTATTTAAAATGATGAATAAATCCCCCTTTGGAGTGAGAAAAGTTTGGAGGACCAGGGCGACGGGAACCACAGTCCCAAAATTTAGGGGCTCCTTCTGGGAACAGGTTCAAATCTACTTACATTGCTCAGATCCAAGTTCGTGTCTCAATTCCATGAATGTAGCTTACTGTTTATGCATTTCTACTTCAATTTTCAACACTTCTACCCTAATTTCAACAATTCAACTTTCAAAAGAGGGTTTATTAATTCACATTATCAAAACCCCCCAATCAAATTTGAATTCTCAGTCCTAATCCTTGCTAGTTGGTGACTAGATCTACTGGATTGCAACCCTCTTTTGAATGTAATGGTTTCCTTAAGTAACTTTCATGCATCTAATTATGGAAACCATAATTTTTTACCATTATAGAGGTTCCAAATCTTTTTCCAATCTGGAATCCCTTTATGGTTTGATTTTTCACATCTTAGCTAAGAGTGGATATACTGGCAATGGTTGTGGTGTGAATGAACAAGGGATTAAAGTTCCTTTAGAAAATAACATATGTGAAGCTTCATTTGGACTTGGATATAATCCTTCAAAGCCCACAAAAGCATCTAAAAGACCATCTCTCAATATAAATGCTATATTAATAGTAATGACGACCTCAACTCAATTAGATCATCCTTTACATCTCTCAACACTCATCCCACTCATAGGAAAGTTATGATGATTGACAAGTCTCTTAATGAACCCCAAGGGATTGACAATCCCATTTATGAGGCTTTACCTTTTATTCATACCCTCCCTTATATCAGTGAGGCCCTTGTTGAACAATATATTTGAACTTAAAAATCTTCCCAAAGGCGTGAAAGCTAAAAGATCATCGGCCAAAAATATCATGTCGAGCATCTCAAAATGAGTTTCACCGAAAGAATAGTTTCATCGAAATAAAACATAAAGTGTAAAACACTAAGTTAAGATGAATTCGGAAAAATATCTCTTTCGGTGAATGAAAGAAACCACTCATCGATATTCCAGTTTCATCGAAAAGTGAAAGGCCAACAAAAGGTGAAGTTGAGGAAATAAAATTGCCGAGGAAACTTAAAAAACATTCATCGAAAAACAAATCTTATTGATAACAATATGTCGATAAAAATAGAGGGATTTCATCGATAAAAGAAGGACATAAAAAAAAAAAGATTTCGGAGGGCTCGCGTGAACTTTCATCGAAGTATAAAACTCATCGAAATATGATTTTGATGAAACTCACAAATAACTCATCGAAAAAGATTTCATTGAAGAGAGGATGATTTCGGGGAGAATAGAAGATGGTTTTCGACAAGGGCCATTCACCGATGAGGTGATATTGAGGAAAATGAACTTTCAATGAAAGATTAAAGCATTCAACTGAAGACAAGGGTTTCATCGAAAACTCGATTCACAATCATTTCAGCTGAACAGTACTTCCCGCGAGGGAATTAAAAGCTCAAATTGAGGATGTCACATCTGCAATTAAGTTTAAACATTTGAGTAGCCGTTGTAAACACAGAGACATTAACTATTGTACAAGTTGCTCACACAATTATAGCTGAATTGATCAAATTTTCATAAGAACCAGATCGTTGCCAGAAGACGGAAAGTTACAAGGAGCTAGCCGAAGTTCGTAAACAACAGTCAGAAGAGCTCGACAATTCTCCAAGTAAGTGTGATATCTCACATTGATTGAAATTATGGAACCCTCTTCTTCTTCTAAAAAGAGTAGGAAAGGAATGGAATTGAACCCTGAAGAGAAACCCAAATGACGGAAAAAGGAGGGTAGAACTTTAGCTCAGGATCTGTTAGACTAGTGCCCGACATCCAGTGTGAGGTCCAAAAAAATCAAAAGTGAAGAGGAAGGGTTGGAAGATAGATTTGAACATCTAGGAGACATATGGATTGAAATCAGAGGACATGAGTTATCCTTATTTGGTTACAAGAGAAGGGATGCTCCTGAGCCCATGAGTAACCCGTGGAAAAGAAATTTAGGGAAATTGGTAGTTCCAAATGTATTTGTGGATGTCGAATTAATGAAAGCCCTAGTAGATTGTTATGATCCAAAAACCAAAACCATATGTGACTATCGAGGGAATCCTATGGTGGTAATTAACAAATAGACCATTGATATGGTGTTTGATCTAGACTGGGATATAGAAGAGAAAATTGACATACAGAAACTGTCGCAAGAGTTCTTCAATTTAGAGGACATCTATAGGACATGGAGACTACCCATTCACTAGCCAAAAGTGGGAAAGTCCTTAGTTCCTTTCAGTAAAGATGACAAGGTGCCTTTTGATGTCAACCAATTCCATCCATATTTCAAGTATACATACTATGCTGCAGCCCAAGTATTAGGCTTAGAGGCTCATCCTCTCATGGATATTGGGGTTATGGTTCTATGTACTGATCTACAATCAAAAGACCCTAGGCCATTTGACTATGCCACTTATGTTGCAGAAGCCTTAAATCATGGGTTGGAAAAGTTAAAAGGAGACCTTGTAAATGTTCATTTCTCATTGTATTCCTTATTAATGCACATTATTCTTTATTGTGGACAAGAATTCATTTTCTGGTCAGACGATTTTAGCATCAGAGCTTGTGATAAAAATGGTTTGAAGAAACCAGTCCAGTTGTGGGTTTCTGCATGGGATCAAAGATTTATAAACAACCAATATTGGAACTTTTAGGAATATTTTGTAAAACCACTTAGTGCAGCCTTCAAACAACATAGAAATTATACTTTGTCTCCTGAAATCAAAAGATTCCTCAGGCCAAAAGACTTCTCCCCAGAGTCTCAGATTGATCACAACTAGGGTGATTGGTATTGCCACCCTAATCATACAGAAATCAGGGTATTCGGGTATGAAGGAAAGCCATACATGCTTCCAATTACAGTGCCAAACAGGGTGGCTAGTCTAGAGATTGTAAGACAACTGTCTGCTGTTAGTGCCAAACATCTCACAGATTTTGGTAAACAATCTATTGTGCCAGGGTTACTGGTGTTTTCTGATTTCATTGTTAAAAGTTCTAAAAGTTATCATTTACTTCAAAATAAGTTAGATTATTATGGCATGACTCTGGGTGATCCTAGAGAGAACTTTGATCTTGAGGGATATATAAGAGCTGCAAGGGCATCATAGAAACTAAAAGTTGGAATACATGTGGCTCAAATGCCAGACGATTTAATCAAGAACCTTGAAAGGGAAGAGGCCAAGGTTTTGAGAGAAAGATACGAGATGACTTGGGAAGCTTTCAAGTGGAAAAGAGCAAGGGGGATGGTGGATGGAGACCTACTTGGAAACCTCCAAGATCCTTTGGAGATAGCCAAAAAACTACTTCAGCATGAGGTAGAAATTATGCATAGAGTACCCCCCCAGTTCCTCCATTTTGTCAACACTGGAAAAGATAGTAAGCCATTGGCTCATATGTCACCAAAATCAACTGCTAGTAGCATCCCTACTGACTCCCCTAGAGAAGATTATCCCGCTGGTTTTAAAGCATAGGTAGACATGGAAACTGGTGAATTCAGTATTAGGGATATAGTTGATATAAGGATGACAAAACATGAAGACTTTGTTGTGGATGACGGATTCACTTCCTCAAGAGAATTCCTTTCATTCTTATACCAGTACAAGGGGGCTCATGTGAGATGATGTATGGGTGGGAGATCAGAAGAAGAGAAGATGAGAAGGCTGCACGATGAGATAGATGCTCTCATGAAAGATATGACCCCTGAGAAGCGGAGGAAAATATTAAAGGGGGCTGGTGTTATCATCTTTTCAGGTTGGGATATAAATTCAGCACTTCTGTTTGATGAATTCTTGAAGAAGCAAGACCTAAATCAACTGGTATTGCCTCAAGAGATAGATAAATTGTTCATAGGCTCAGGATATGATCCTGATCAAAAAGCTCTCTTACAATGGGCACTGTATCCGAGAGGAAAAAGACCAATTATTGTGGATATTGAAGAAACCTTTGGACACCTTATGATCCATCAGGTAGGAAAGACTGACCCTAGGGTCACTGCAAGATTAAACTTGGATGTAGCCAAACTAAATTTGGATCAGATAGAGTTTTTCGTCAGGGAAAACATTACCTATAAGGGTTTATATGAAAGAGATAAAGAAGAGAATCAGAGGCTACAAGCAAGGATATTGCAACTTGAGACAGGAACTCCTTTAAGTGAATATGCTGCATATCCCATAGGACAAAGCTTGGATGATGTCTCTGATGTTATGTATTGGAAATATCAAGTAGAAAAGGCTACCAAACAGGTGAGTAATATTCAACAAAAGATGGATAAATTGGTTAATGATATCATTGAACACAGGTTCATCACCATGCTCATACATGTTGAACATTATTGGAGAGTGTACACTGGAACCATAAAGGCATTAAGAGAGCATGAAAGGTTAAAAGCACAATTGCATGAAATAATAAGCAATGTTGATGTGATGACGCTAGAGGAGAAAATAGAAGGGACTTTTTATATGGAGAATCATGTTAAATATGAAGATGCGCTAAAAAGAAATCTTCAAGAATTGGATGATGGGAGCCCTATTGGAATGCCCTCGATTTATAAAGAGGGAGAATTAATATCTATGGATGAATGGCAGAATGAACTTATAAGCGTCAAGGATCGGGCTCTATCAAGATTGGATCGAAACAAAGATATGGCCCCTACCATCAACCAGATGATATTTGAATACCTTTCACAGGGAGAAGAATTAAAGAAATATAGCATCAAGATCAAGACTTTTAAAGAAGATGATTACATTCATCATTTAGGGATGCTTAATCTCTTTTTACTTAAGTTTGTTAGGAATGTTCAAATTGACAATTAGTATTTCAAAAAGACGCGTCTTTTCATAGATAGCATTTGCTCTCATATATATATGAGAGAGGTTTATTGTAATATGAGTTATGAGATATCGTAGGAAAAAGACAGTAACATATGACAGCTTGAAAGCTTCCTGTTATACAAATTTTTGACGGATACATAATATAATCAGTCGTCTTTTCTTTGCATATGTGCTGTGGATTATTTCATTTGTTATTGGCAGTTGCTTGTGATATTATCTAAAGGAGATAAGGTTATTCATATTCTTTGAGTGAAATTTATGTTGTATGTTATAAGGTTGAAATAAAAGTTCTTCTTGTGAATTATAATTGTTCTTTGCAGTGCTTACTTGGGTGGTCCCTTAAAAGTAGGGTTAAATTCATTCAAGCAACTTATGATATAGGCATTCAATTGATCTCATAAGAAATAGTAACTGACAGATCCATAAAAGGGGCGGGTTTAAAAACTGTCTCACAAGTTCACACAATAAGTCCTAAGGAAATATAAAGACTCTGTAGCCCAGACAACAAAGAAGGCACTGGCCATTTATAAATTACAACTTATCACCATATTCATCACATTTTATTTTAAAACAATAGGAGTAGTTGAGTAAGAAACATAAAACAAATCAGAAATAGTATATACATATAAATTCTGAGGATAAAGATAGAATAGTTTTTGTAATAACAATCTTGAATTCATCTGCTATATCTCCATCCTAGGAACTTATGCCATTCTGAGATAGGATGAAATCAGACCAAGATATTCAATCTGCTATAAAAAGCACTAGTCATTGAAAGCCGCTAGTGAGTAGGTATACCCGCCTAGGTCCTGCAGAGCCTAAAGTGAGAGAGTTAGAAACCAAATAGGTTCACTCTATAAGTTGGCCAAGTCAATTGGAAGTTTTGATTATAGGAGTTGGCATTTCCTTAGAAACTATCCAATCTGTTGATTTGAGACCCAACAGCCCTAATGAATTATACTTGTCACTCTCCTAAGGTTTCTTCTATGTATGAGAAAATTTGTGTGCAAGAGGAACATGACTTATATGCCTATTCTTCTGTTAGAAACTACTTTCTTTATCAATAAAATTGAATACTTATAATCTTATACATGTTTTTGATTTCATTGATGGTAGAGAAATTAAGATGTCATATTCAAATTCTCCATCCAATCCATTAGATATTTAAATAACATTAGTGTCTATAATGTTTCTCTTTACCATGTGACATTGGTAGCTTACCTATTGGGGGCTCATTATCATTGATGATAGTATAATTCATGTGCAATCATACTTTGGAAGCAACATAATAGTCTATTTTTGTCTCATCTCTTGTGTCAATGTATGGGGGCAAGAATGATTTCAAACACCCCGACTTGAGATTAAAACTTTCCCTTTTTTGATGTAGTGTCTTCTATGAAGATCTCTTATTGATTATGGAGGTGTATATCCCTGTTGTGAGATCTCCTTCCTCTTACTGGAACAATTAACCCTAATGAGGATCTTAAGTATATATCCTTAATTTGGACCTCTTCATTACTTTGGAAGTCTATAATCATTCATCAAATCCTTTTCTTTATCGAGTGGTATCTTTTATAACGAACCCTTCTATATTGTTGATGTGCTTATCCTTGATGAGGATCCCATCCCTTTTGTAGAAAAATGAATCCCAGATGAGGATCTCTTTCCTTATTTTAGAAAAGTGTTTGTTTTATAAATTATCCCTATGCTTGGGGGGAAAGGGTGATATTTCAATCTTGTATCTGTTTTTTAGATGATTCACCTTTCCTTTGTTGAGTTGCATCTTTCATTTGATGTCACTTATTACATAGAATATGTGTGCTTTTTTATTTAGCACCTATTCTATGTTTAAAATAATACACCTTTCATGAATAATATCTCCTTAGTGAAAGTGTGGAATACTTCACTAAGAATCCTCTTCTTCTAAATTTTGGAGAAGGTGTGTAATCTTCTTTTCCTCCACTTCTTTTTAAAGATTTTATCTTTATCAAATATCCCATCTATTCTCCAAGGTGGATGTGTTTTGATAATGATCTCTTCCTCCTTTCATCCATAAAAATGATACCTTTATACTTGTCACTTGTTATTTATTAAGAGGTATTTCTTTTTCAAAATGCTAATTCTATATTTTGCACATAATCTTTCACATTTTGTGTTAGAGGGCTCCGATTCTCACACTCTTGGTTGTGTTGGAATTGTGACTTAGTTCTCTTTCTTACCAATGATTTGGTTTGATCTTGTATCAAACCTTGTTGTGAGCATTTTTCATCAATTTTCCTTCATATTTTGATGTTGTAAACATGATACCCTATTCCAACTCACTAATTAGCAAGCCAAAAAAGGGGGGGGGGGGTGTGTTGAAAGGTGTGCACCCTTGGTATCCTTTTGTTGTGCAATGTAGCGCTTGGGTTTGTTACATGGCTTAATTGCCTCCTATGGATTCTAGAAGTCTAGTGGCCGTATTGAGCATTAACATGTTGATCTTTTGGTGCAACGACAACCACACTTGTAGCAAGTGGTATCAAAGCTTGGTCACAGGTTCAAACCCCTTGCTTTCACTGGGGGGATTGTTGCAAGGTGTGTGCCTTTGGTCTCCTTGCGTTGTGCAACGTACTGCTCGGGTTTGTGACATGGCTTAACCAGTTCTAATGGATTATATAAGTCTAGTGGTTGTATCACGCATTAATAGGTCAATATTTTGGTGCAACAACAACCACACTTGTAACAGGGGGGCATATAGCTACCCTCAAATTTCATCACTCTTAGTAAGCATTTAGGCAATTTTGTGATTTCAACTAACAATGTGGTTTTGCATGATGCGGTTCCTAATATTGTACTTTAGATACCACAGGGGGCTTTGTTCAACATCTTATGGACATTTTTTTCCCACGAATGTTTACTTTTTTGTACTTTAACTTGCATATGCACATAGTGTCATATGACCTGTAAAGTGGGGGCTAAATGTAGCATCGTAATTGTACACCCTTAATTAGGGTTGTAAATTTTACACTTAGGTTAGCATCCACCTTAGTGTGTTGCATTTTGAATTTTAAAGATTAATTTAAGCATTTAATTATTAATTTAATTAAATCTAAAGTTTAGGATATACATTGATATGTATATGGGCCATTCATTTTTGGTGACATTGATGTATAATGAATTTGATAAATATATGAGATATGATTCTTTTTTATAGCAATTATGTATGGTGTATTGATGAACATATATTTTAGACTATGAATATTTATGTATTTATGGGTATGATTATGATTATGGTCATGCATTGCGATTATGATTATGATGATACTAACATGGTTTGTGCAGGTTGTGATGTTTTATTATGATGGGTGTTTACCTGTGTATGGTGCACAAATGTTTATGTATATGGATGTGATGTATGCATATGGTGTTAGCTACATATATATTTATCATGATACATGATGTTATGTTTGTATTTTATGATGTATGTGATTATATGCATATGAGATGACATTTATTATGTATGAGCCTAGTGCTTATAAGATGGATAATCAAAATGAACCCTTAAGGGAAAATTTACCTAATTGGATAATGACACTAAATGGATAATAATGATGACAATGATAATGTCACTAAATGATACTTAAATGGATAATGATAGTGATACTAAATGAACCATGGAAATTGTATAATAGTTATAAATGTGGAGTATAATAACATTAAATGGATGATGGTGGTAGTGTAATGAAAGTTTGTTGAAAATATCTAGTTAAGTTGGCATTTGAAAAAGAAATTCCCAATATGATATGAGGATGATGAAATTTGATGTCTAATTTTTATTATGATGTATGTTATGATAATATTTTTATGGATGAAAGATGGATAATGATTTGTGTTTTGCTTAATTTTTTTAGTAATGATACGTAGTGAGAAGAAAGGGGAGGAAGAAGAGGGGAACATATTGGAGCTTGGGAAATGTATGGATGTTGTAGAGATAGTTGTATTGGTCATGAATTTGGGGTGTGGATTAGAACTATGAGTACATGGGGGTATATACATTAGGAATGTGGGATGAGTGGAGTTGTCATGCTGACATGTGGAGAGAAATCCTAGTTTTGATATATTAAATAAGATTATGAACCATTGACTACAAAAGTTAAGATGTTATTGTATCCTTTGTGTGGACTTGAGTCTCAAAAAATAAGGTGTCTTAATATAAAAAATTTATTCATAATACTGATGGGTCACATGAGGCATAAAAAAGAGAGGATATCCCAATGCTACACAAATATGTGGCATGGACTTGGTTCCTAATATGCAAAGAATGATCCTCATAATCATGTCTACATAGTCAAAGTTATAACTGAACTTGTCAAACCATGTGAAAGGTAACCAACAAACACATCACACAAAAACAAAGACTATGCCCCATTGTACATTCATTCAACACACACCATGCTATATAATGACCAAGGTGGCCCTAAGTAAGGATAGTCCTAGGTCAAAAAATACAAATTAAAGAAAAAGATCAAACAACAAATAAGTTATTTAGCCAACACTTCTCGTGCCAAGAGTTAGGATATTGAATTTGAATATTATTCCTATCATGGGAAGGAGGTATCCCTAAGAGCATGGATGGTAGATTTGTTTTAAGGTTTGATAAGACACTAAATGTGGTGGTTGGGAATTTTTTGTGATAGGATCTCAAGTCTAATCTTGTGGAGTGGAGTATTTTTTAGGATGAGGTGAGTGACTTGATTATGGTGGAAGTAGCTTTTTACATTTGGCACTTGTAAATAGGTTTAAACGTAGGTACTTGACCATGGTGCTATCGAATTAGTTTTCACCAATGGATGAATTATTTCTCTTTATTATATATGGCTTTTATTTAATTTTTTTTTGTTTTTGGAATTTTTTAGTATTTGGGATATTTTGAGGGTCATGCATAGAACCCCTTGAGATGTATGATATTCATAGGTGGTTTCAAGCAGTAAATAAGCATAATTTACATAATCAGATTATCAAAGAGCGAATCACAACTCTAAATCTAATTAATATTACTCCTAAATGACAATAAAATAATTCAATATCAATATGAATTGAATTGAAATGAAACTAATTAAAAGCTCCCTCAATTGAAATAGCAAGGCTTCCATTGCTTTTCTCCATTGTTGTTGATGTGGGTGGATCTCAGGTATTGTACTTGATTTCCTGCATAAGATAGACAATAATATTGAAGACTCTGATTCTAGATTGAATTGAGAAAAGAGGTTGAATTTAAAGATTTTCAACACAAAGGGGGTGAGAATTTGACCTCAAGTGTTGACTGATAGATAATTGATTGAGATTGATCAGTGAACTCAATTGATTGATTTGTTATCTCATTTGATTGAGTATTCAACTAGATTGATTGAAGAGTGAACTCCATTGATTGATTAGTAGAGTGAATAGATGGATTAGTTGACTGGATTGATTGAAGAGATAAGTGGATTGATTTTGAGTTAAAAAGGATGATTGATGAGTTAATTGAGTTAACTGATTAGACAACCGATTTGATCAATCAGTTCTGATTTTAGCATGTGTTGTAGGAATTTGAAATTGAATTTGGTCATTCAAATGTTGAAATTCACATGAAATTAATTGAAATTCAGATATGGGGAAAATGTGAATTTGGTGATTTGGAATTAGAAGAAATTAATTGAAATTCGAGTTTGGGGAAATATGAAATGAAATTAGATGGAATTATAATTTGGGGAATTGGAGGAGTAAGTTAATTAACTTAAATAATTTAAATAAAATTATTTAAACTTAGGAAATAGAATTAATTAAATAATTGATATTTAATTAATAATTGAAATATGGTTAATTGATTAAAATGATTTGAGAATACAAAAAAGAATAATTAGAAGTGTTGAAGGGTGATGATTTAGAAGAAATAGTTAGTTTAATCAAATAATTAAAGAATTACTTAATTAAATAGATGAATAATTAGTGTAGAAATAATAAGACATTTTTAGGTGTCTACATTTGCCCCTCTTTGAGACAATATCAAAATGATGTTGTTTCAAAGTAAATGAAAAGAAAAAACTACCCCAATATGCTCTGGTGATGCTAGGGTATAATGCCCCCTCAGAAAAAGTGATCGGGAAAATTTGAAATGGAGACTAGTTTTTCATAAATGTGGTAGATAGTGATTAGATGAAGTTTGAAATGTTTTCAATCTCGCTTGCTATGTTTACAACTACGTTGAAGCTGGAGCGGTCCACACACGTTATGTTGAAAAACCCTAATTTTGAGCTTATAAATTGAGGATTGGTATTGATTTGAGCTCATTTGCATTTTTTTTGTTTTGAAAGAATTCCTTAGAGATATTAGTGCTTCCGACGTTCATGGAGCGAAATGGTAGGTCACAGAGCGAGGCTGCATTTATTTGAGCGAGCGCGGTCTTATCAGAGACCTCCCGACACTGGTGGCATGGTGAGTTGTATGATTTTTTGCTAGTTTATGTCTTTATTTTGCAAAAAATTTAACCATTTTTTGGTGTGCCATTTTTCATGAATGTCGCAATTGATTGTCGATATTGCCGTAATTGATTTAATCATGTCGCAATTGATTTTAACGCTTCACGGTTGATATTTTATGCTACATTTGATAACATTGAGTCGCGTTTGACAAAATTGGATCACATTTGATATTATCATTTCATATATGATACATTTGGTTCGCAATTGGCATAAGTATGTTCCATTTGATTCTTTTACTTCACAGTAGGTAATATTGAATCACAATTGATAATAAAAACATTTTTTTTTCTTCTTATTTATGCGTCCTGACAGTTTTGATGACTTAGCTGACTCATTTTATATATTTTCCAAATGCAGGCGCATTATCCAGTACTTCTTGCTAGCCAGACAAGGCCAGATAGTCTAAATCGATGTCATGAGTTGGATGTAGAGGATATCGGTTTGTTACGACAGGTTGGATTGTATTATATAGCACATTTGCCTAAAGTTACGACCAACAGGGCTATGATTACTTCTTTGATTGAGAGGTGGCATTCAGAGACATGTTCTTTTCATCTATCGACTGGTGAGGCATCTATCACACTTGACGATGTGTGGCATAGTTTACACATTCTGATATTTGGTAGACGAGTTACTTTTGATTGTCATGATGGTATTTCTGCTTTGTGTACATTGTTCGAGTGTGAGGAGCAGGATCTACATATCTGTGGTCGTTACAAGATTCGTTGGGATGATTTTGATTATGATGATCTCACCATTGTGCTTGCTTGTACTATTGTTGGATTATTGATTCCTGATAGATGTGCCCATGGTTTTCCTATTGGATGGGGACGTGTCATACATGATATGATTATTGACAGATGTGTGTTTTCTTGGGGTCCTTGTATGCTTGCCACTTTGTATCATTAGATGCATGGGATTTTTTACTTGCAACATAAATTAGTTGGATGTGGTATTACTTTTCTCCAGACATGGGATTGGGAGCACATAGCTATCTTTCATCCTACATTACATATGGATTTATATCCATAGCAACCATATGCTTTTGGGTATACTGTTGGTGTGAGACATAGGGCGTCGGGTAACATCTTGTATTGGCACCATCAGATTGATATCTTATGGTACTTCTCATGGAGACCTTATCTTACTTTCCCTGGGTGGACTGATGATGCTCAACATCTTCCTTTTTGTTGACAATAGAGATATCTTATTGGTTGAGACATGGGTGGTGAAAGGCTTATTTATATGCATCTTCCTGGCCATGTACTCAGATTGTTCGGGGAAGTACAGGGTATGCCAGACCTGATAGCTTATTTTTCTCGCACTACTCGAGGGGTTAGTGATTGGGGTGCTTGCATGCAGCCTCATGTTGCTATTGCTGAGTTTGATGCTCTTGCTCCTATTTTGTGGGTATGGTGTCTTGGTGTTGTGGATCCAGGGTGTACAACACAGTATAGTGTATGGTGGATACAACACAAGCGTATACATTTGATACATCCGACACGTTCCGATTGGTGCTCAATAGATTAGACATGTTAGGGGTCCTAGAGGGAGAGGGAGAGGGAGAGGTGGAGAGGGTGGAGGTGGAGGAGGTAGAGGTGGAGGAGGTAGAGATAGAGGAGGTAGGGATGGAGGAGGTAGGGATGGAGGAGGTAGAGATGGAGGAGGTATAGATGGAGGAGGTAGAGGTGGAGGAGGTAGGGATGGAGGTAGAGGTGGAGAAGGTAGAAGTGGAGGAGGTAGGGATGGAGGAGGTAGAGGTGGAGGAGTTATAGATCTGATAGTAGCAGTTGCAGAGAAAGTGGAAAGTGGAGAGGAGAATGTGGATATTGGTGGAGAGATTGCATCCATGAGCAGTTCTGATAAGAGTGATGAGTCAGGATCAAGGTCATCGAGAAGTGATGGAGATGAGGGTGGGGATGATGGATATGATGTTTAGATGCCCCAGGCTGTGAAGCCTGTAGGTGCAGAGAGAGGAGATGAGGAGGGATTGAGAGATTAGGTTAGGAATTTAGAGGTCTTGGTCACCACTTTGTGGCAGTGGTGGATGGAGGATAGAGATCAGTATCAACACTTGATGGAGGAGTTGAATGTAGAGAGGGATCAGATAGCTACTGATAGAGATCGGCTACAGAGGGAGTGGGATGAGGTAGTTAGGAGAACTCAGATCACCATGGATGCATATGATCAGTTATTTGGGCTGATGACAGAGGCACGTAGCCAGACAGATACATATTTTACTGCTGCACAGGAGGCTATTTATTATTGATAGGCATATGAGAAAGCTATTCCTGAGGGTCAAAGGGAATGTAGTTTTAGTGCTTTTATGGGGAGAAGATTGAGTTGATCTACCTCTTGAAAGATTAGCAGTGGAGGAGTGATGGGTCCACCTAGAGCATCGTCGAGACAAGTTGGAGTTAGTTGAGATGCACCTACTGATAGATGCAGTATAGGTTGAGAGATTGGATATTGATTTTGATGTTATAGATATGATGTATTTTGTCACATTTCTTTATGATATATGATATACGTTCTTGGTGAGATTTTCGATGGTGAACTTCAAGGTATAATGTTTCTTTTACTGTGATGATGAATACAATATGAATGTGATATCATGCAGTGCATAATGGTTGATGAAAACTTTATTATGATTATGGAATGATAATGAACATGTAATGTGATGATGTTTATTTTTGTGTGTCAAAATACGTGTTGAAGATCTTAGAAGAATTGTTAGTTGTTAGATGTAGAATAGATATAAAATGATCAATCAACTGAATCAATCTTTGTTTATTCTAGATTTTGATATGATAATGGGTGATATGATAATTTTTTTGATGAGAAAGTCTTCATTGCTTTATTCGTAGTGCAATACATTATCATCATTGCGCCTTATTGTATACCAATGGAGCTTATTACACCAAGGTATGAGGAACCAAGATGTATAGACATCTCATTGCAAAGAAACAAACATGTAACATATAAGGAATGAACCCTCCATTCTGGGAATTACACTAGGGGTTGAGGTATGTGTGTCATTCACAAGCTGAATGCTCCTATCACATACACCCACTAGAGAAATTGCCTCAAAACTTCATTGGTTCTAACCACAGACAACAAACAAAGAAAAGGATCATGCCCATCATGGCTTCTCTAGTCACTTTTGGACATCCTAGAGTAGCTAAAAGCAATGATCTTCGCCAACCAAAAATAGACAAAACTCAGCAGTTAAACTGATTGTGCCTTTGCTTTGATATGTTTGATGTGATTTTGATAAAGTCTGGTTTCTGAAGTTTTGGACCTCGTATAAGACCGATCTGTTTGGTTTCGAGTGTACCGATTCTGTTGAAGACATGATGTTGATCATGTTGATAGTTTGATAAATCAATAGATTAGACAGTTGATCAGTTTGATTGCAGACATTTTTGACAAGTTAGTTGTATCCTTTGTTTAACTTCATGCGAAGTGTTTGCTGGACATCTGTTGAGGTGTTTGATTCTTGCGAGACAATTTATTGCAAGTTTTTTAATTGATATTTGAATGTTTATTTTTATTTTTGTGGATTGATATTGATTGTTTTTGGATTGGTTTTTGGACTTTTTCTATATGTTTAGAATTTTTTTCAGGAATTTTATTTGAAATGTTTTGAATGATTTTGATGTTTTTCAATGTTTTTGGTATTTTCTTAGGACTTTATATGTGAATGTTTATAATTTTTTCAGGATCATTTTTGTTTTTTAGGATTTCTCCAGGATTGTTTTTTATTTTTTAGGATTTTTTCAGGATCGTTTTTGATTTTTTTGTTTGGATTTTTTTTAGGATCGTTTCTGAATTTTTAGGATTTTTTCAGGATCGTTTTCAATTTTTTAGGATTTTTTCAGGATCGTTTTTTATTTTTTAGGATTTTTTCAGGATCGTTTTTGAATTTTTTGTTTGGATTTTTTTTCAGGATCGTTTATGATTTTTTTTGTTAGGATTTTTTCAGGATCATTTTTGAATTTTTCAGTATTTTTTCAGTTATGCCCCCAAGTGCAGACCTATGATAATGATATGAAATATGTATGTGGGGACAATGATTTTTTGATATGAGTTATGCGCAAGATGCATGACCAGTATGCAGTTCCTATATGAATAGGTATGAGTGTGTGTCTTTCATTATGAAATGCACTAATTGGATCAAAAGGTGAGAAATGTTATAGAGATAGGAGTTCAATCCATCTTCAAAAAGACTTCTACCATCCAAATTAACACACCTGGTAACCAAGATTTATGAATCGAGGCACGGAAAACTTCTTCATTAATTCTTGAAACTTTGATCTTTCTTTTGCCTATGTGTGTGCAGTTAAGTTTATTTTAACTCTTATAACCATCAAAGACCCTTGGAATCCTATGTGGCTAGCTACGTGAGTTATTCTGACTTCAAAAGAAATCTAGATAGAGCCTCGCTGCCATCAAGATTTTAGGGATCCAACGAGATTCTACATTATAATCTCTCAAACATTTCTCCATTGCCAACAGGCATCCATTGCTTTGATGGAGTTATTTGCATGTTCCCATAGTCAAGCTTCTTTTATCACACTTGTATGCATGATATTTCAATAATATATCATTAACATAGCACTTTTTTCTTTTATTTTCTTGCCTTGACTTGTAAGTAATGAAACTTACTTGGGTATGACAATTACAGCGATGCTGAAGCATAATATTGGATTTTTCACCAGCCACATGACCAACTAGGTATCTGTAATGACTTAGAGTTTTTGATTAATGTGTGAGATATAGAAATTGATAGATTTTTGGTAACAAGACTTGATAAGGAAAATTCTACCCAACCAAGGATAAAGCGTAATCACAATGTGATGCTGAAGATGAATGACTTAAAGACTTCCTAAAGACTTCATGAACAAGTATCTAGGAAATGAGAGAATGTCCATTCCTTTTATTGTAGGCAGGTGAATGAATCAAACAATCACCATGTTTTATTGATGCAACTATATGAGAAAGGGATAATGCAATGCGGTAAAGAAATATGCGAATGCAGTACTAAAAATTAAAATGAACCCACCCTTAGATGTAATATCTTTTTAGGTGCATACTGTTGATGGGATCAAGGAGTGAATCTCCCTCGATTGTTTGCAAATGATAAGCACCATTTCCAATTACTTTCATTATGACAAAAGGACCTAACTAGTTAGGTTCAAACTTTCCTAGTTTTTCACATTCAACAAGGTTCCTTTTATTTTCTTTAAGAACGATATCTCCTATTTCGAAGCAATGTGGGTTGAATCGTTTGTTGTAGCTTCTTCTCATTCTATTTTGGTAGCCATGTCAATGGTTTAGAGCACTTTGTCATTTTTCATCTAGGAATTCTTATTCTTGCAAACATGCTACTCTATAGTTTTCTTCCGAGATATTGTTTTTTAGAGAGACTCTTAAGGATGGCAATTCTACTTCGATAGGTAAAATGGCTTCTTCTCCATAAACCAGAGAGAATGGTGTTGTACTGGTTCCCATATGTATACTAGTTCGATAAGCCCATAGAGTTGGATTGAGTTGGAGATGCCAATCTCGTCCACTGTCATTGACAAATTTCTTTAAAATTTTTAAAATAGTTTTATTTGTTACCTCAACTTGACCATTGCTTTGGGGATAGTAGAGTTTTGCAAAACATTGCTTGATTTTAAATCATGCACAAAGTTGACTCACTTCTTGATTTTTAAAGGGTTGTCCATTATCAGTCACAATGCACATGGGTACCCCATACTTGCAAATGATACAATTCAAGATAAATTTAGTTATTTGTTTTCCTATTGTGAAAGTCATCGGTTTTGCTTCAACCCATTTCTTAAAATATTCTGTAGCTATGAGAATAAATTTATACCTGTTGGAGGAGGTTTGATTTATTTTTCCTACAAGATCTAATCCCCATTGTGAAAATGGCCATGGTGAGGTTATTTGCTGAAGATCTTTAGCAAGTGCATGAATAAGATTCCCATATATTTGGCATTGCTTGCATTTTTGGACATACTTGTAAGCATCCTTTTCCATTGTAGGCCAATAATAACCCGTTTATAACAATTTTTTTGCTAGAGAAGGTCCAAAAGAATGTGCGCCACATATTCTTTCAAAGCAATTTGTGCTTCCTGAATATCAAGGCATTTGAGTAAGGTGCTGTCTACACTTTTTCTGTATAAATTATCAACAATAATTGCATGTTTTGATGATTGTCAGATGAGTGCCTTCATTTGATTTTGTGAAATATCGAGAGGTATATATTGATCATGCGGGTATGCATATATATCTCTGTACCATGGATACTCAGGTCCTACTATCATACATACATATTTAGTGGATGGTATTTCATAAGCTGGGATGATGAGTTATTCCACTTGAAATTCAAAGTGAGTTCCATCGTTTGACATATCCAAGCGAGATCCTACTATTGCCATTGCATCTGCTGCCTTGTTTTGCAATCTCAGTATCTATTCAAATGTGACCTTGGTGAAGTGTTGCTTGTATTCTTCTACCAATGGTTTGTATGGTTGTAACTTATCATATTTTATATTTTAATCATCATTGACTTGATTAATGATGAGTTGTGAGTCTCCAAAGACATGTAGATCTTTGATCTTCCATTGTAGTGCAGTGCACAATCCTACCATCAGGGCTTCATATTCAATAATGTTATTGGTACAAGGGAAGCTAATCCTGAATGATTCAAGAATGGAATCTCCTTGAGGAGTTATGAACAAAATTCCTATTCCTACTCCTACTCCATGATTTGTATGTGAACCATCAAAGAATAATTTCTAGTGTGTTTGTGTCGATAGTGTAGATACTGATTCATCTGGAAAATCTATTACCACTGGATGATTATCTTGTAAAGGTGCTTTTGCAAGTTAGTCTGCTATGATTTTTCCTTTTATAGACTTTCTACTGACGTATTCGATGTCGAATTCATTGAGTATCATGACCCATTTTGCAAGTCTTTCGATTAGTGCTGCTCTATTCACCAGGTATTTGAGTGGATCAAATTGTGCAACCATATGTACTTTATGACTCAACATATAATGTCTCAGTTTTTGTGATGCAAAGACTACTACAAGACATGCTCTTTCTATCTATGTGTAGTTGAGCTCATACCCGATGAGTGTTATACTGATGTAGTTGACGACTCTCTCTTTTCCTTGTTCATCTTGCTATGCTAGGAGAGTGCCTAAAGAAGAATTTATTGCAGCTATATATAGGGGTAATGGTTTCTCATGTACAGGTGGAACCAATATTGGAGTGGACAATAGATATTCTTTTAGTTTTTTGAATGCCTCCTGGCATTGTTGTGTCCATTTATACGTAACACCTTTTTTTAAAAGATGTTGAAATGGTTGGCACTTTTCTACCAATTGGGCGATGAAGCGCCTTATGGATTGTAATCTCCCTTGTATACTTCTAAGTTGTTTGAGTGTAGTAGGCGATGGCATGTCTAAAATAGCTTTCAATTTCTCTGGATCTATCTCGTTTCCATGATTGGATATAATGAAGCCCAAGAGTTTACTAGATGCTACCTCAAAGACACATTTTTTTGTATTTAGTCTTACATTATATTTCCCAAGTCTATCAAAGATCTTAGCCAATATGTTTAAGTGACTATCCCTTGTTTTGGACTTTTCTAGCAAGTCGTCTACATAATATTTCATGATTGTGTGTATCATGTAATAAAACAAGGTGGTCATTTCTCTTTGATAAGTGGCACCTGCATTCTTAAGGCCGAATGGCATCACATTCCAGCAATAGGTTCCCCATGGACAAGTGAATGTTTTCTTCGGTTGGTCTTCTAGTGCAATTTTGATTTGATTATAACCGGACAAATTGTCCATGAGTGATAGAATTTCATTTCCAGTTGTCAAGTCTACTAGGATGTCTATGTTAGGGAGTGAAAAGTCATCTTTGGGACAAGCCTTGTTAAGATCTTTGAAGTTGGTGCAAATACTAATACCTCCAGTATGATTGGATACCAAGACTAGATTTGAAATCCATTCAACATCATCTATATGTCTGATGAAACCCACATCTAATAATTTTGTAACTCAATTTTGACTAACAAGGCTATGTGAGGGTGCGTTTTCCTGAGATTTTGTTTGTATGGTTTTACCCATGGAAGTAAAGGCAAGTGATGTAAGACCAATTCTGGGTCTAATCCAGGCATATCTGCATAAGACCATGTAAAATTGATGGGTCTTTGCTTAAAGAATTTGATAAATTTCTCTTTTCCCATTGGATCAAGGGATTTTGCTAGGTGAATGTTATGAACCTTCTCAGCATCACCGATGTTGATTTCCTCAGTGTAATCTACCAATAATGTTGACCATTCTTTATCAATAGGTAGGGCATCTATTATGTGTTTAGCTTTATATCATTGTTGTAATTAAGAGAGGAGCTTGCTTCTCCAAAATATGCAGTTCTGTCCAAATCTACTACTTTGTGATCATTATAAGGGAATCCATCCCTTGCACCCAAGAATTCTGCTATGGCTTCATCATTTTGAAACCAATCTAATTGTGGCTTTCCTTCTTGCCCCCATTCAATCAAACATGGATGCATGAGGAACAAGTCTTTGTCTCTTGTCATCTTAAAGGATCCTGATATCATGCATACTTGATTATGATTTGTTGTTTCTTCATCATAAATTGGTGATGGGTTGTCTTCATTGTCCAATGGAAATTCATAGTCATGAGAATCTATGACGTTTTCTATGTATGTTTCACTTTATGATGTTGTATAACTTATTTTCTCTTCTTCTGGTAACTGAATTTGAGTGGATCTTCTTTGTATTGTGGTACCCTTCTTAAGCCTGGTATTAGTCATTGCAGTCTTTCTTCATCTGATTCGAATGGAGGTGCTGAAGTCCTTTCTCTTGGCAAAAGTATTGACAATACCAAGGATTTAGTTCATCTGCTGGTGCTAAGCCTGTATCTCTTGCTATGTTTGCTTGTGGAAATGATTCAGGTTCTATACTGCTAGATGTCTCTATGGTAGGTTCTTGCAGAAGTTGCCTCATGTCTTCACCATCTGATTTTGTGATAGGAGATGCTGGTAGTCTCTTTATAGTCTCATTATGCATAGGTCAATTTGTAGGGATATCTTGTTCAGTGAATGTGACCTTTGAAGCTGCCAAGTTTCCAACCATAGATTGAAATGTGTTCTCATCAATATCTCTAGCAACAACGGAATCTTGCAAGGCTTTATCCAGGATTGCTTTATGAGCTGGTGATATGCGCAATAACTCAAATAGTGAAATTTGGGCTGGAGTTCATTTCAACTGATCCACCATATTTTAATTGCTAGTTATTGAAGACATGTTTTAAGGAACTCCTTGTAATGTGACTTTTGTTCTTCTAGTGATGACGACACAATCTCTGCCTTTAGGGTTCACTATGATTGTAGCTACCATTTCATGTCCTTCACTTAGTGTGTTAATGGCATAGTCAAATGCTACATTGGTATAATCGACATTATTATTTTGTGCATTAGAACTAGAAGCCTTTCCTTTGTCATGTTTGACAAAAGGATATTTGAACATGGTATGATCTATGTTTGGTACTTTATTATTATCCACTGTAATGTCGCCTTGATCAATGAGATCTTGGATGAGGTTCTTTAATTTGTAGCAACTTGCTTCTTGTGACCCTTATTGTGGTGATATTCATAGAAGTCACTATCATTCCACCAAGTGGTCTTAAATGGAGCTAGTTCATGTGGCCTAGCTTCTAGTAAAGTTATAGCATTGCTCTATATCAACTTCTTCAGTGTTGTTCGATAGGTTCTGAGGGGTGTAAAGTTCCTTCTAGATGCGCCTATCCTTGGAGGCCTTGGATTATTTGACTATAGTGCATTGGTGTTGTTTATCTGAGATTGGTTCTTATCAGTTGTTCCTTGTAGAGATACTGCTAGTTGTGCTCTATTTACAACACATGTGTCAACAACTCCATCGTTTGTGACATTTTTGTTTCTAGACCAAAATTTTGTTCTTTCATTGTTTGTGCTGGTGGTTGGTCCACTATCCTTGTGGTGCTTCAATATCCCTTGTTTTAACATGCCTTTCTCACATTTGATGCCTTTTTTTGTTATGTCTTTAAAATTATTCAGACATTGCATTTGTAATGGATATTTAATCAGAGTCACAAGATTTTCATTAAATATGTCTACTTGCTTTGCTTTAGGGATGTGACTAAGACATCTGTGATATAGGCCTCTCCATCTTTGTAAGAATCTGGAAAATGTATCACCTTCTATTTGCTTTGTTGCACATAAATCCATTAAGGTAATTGGATTATCTATGTTGAAGGCAAAGTTGGATATAAATAATTCAGCCAATTCTCCCCATGAAGTAATTTTTGGTGGAAGGTGTGAAAACCATTCTAATGAGGTCCCTCCTAGGCTCTTGGAAAATATTCTCATCAAATATGTATCATTGTGAGCTACTTCAATACATGTCATAAAAAAATCCCTTATATGGTCTTGAGGATCTGCTTTCCCTCTATATTTTTCAAACTTTAGAGTTTTGAAATATGGGGAAAATGGTGGCATGTATAATTTTCTGTCAAAAGGATACAAACAAAGATCTTCCATGGTATAGGTCTGTTTATCATTGCCCGCTTGCATACTAGTCATTTTATTTTGAAGGTTCTCCATTTGTTGAGTCAGAATTTCTATTTGGGTTATTGGTGTATTTATTTGTTGAATGTTTCCCACAAAAGGCATAGTGTTTGAATACATTTGAGCTTGTTGAAATGTAGACAGACTAGGTAACTATGTGCCATAAGTCCTAGTAGGTGGTGTGAAGTATGCAAATTGTGGAGTGGTATTTGGCTGAGCCAAGCTTGTTATCCCTTGATTCACATTTTAACCACTGTGGATGGAACCGACCGAAACTGCTGGTTGAGTTATATTTGCCAAGGTAGTGGTGTAAGTTATTGGAGCTTGCAGCATAATATTTCGCATTGTCAATGCTGTAAAATTGGTACTTGTTGGTGCCACTATTGATTGTATTGAGGTTGTAGCCATATTTCCATTATGAGATATAGCTTGCATTATTGTAGCAACTATTGCTTGTGTCTATGTTGTAACTGGTATTTGAGGTATATTCTGGTTTAATGTCACACCTTGTGGCAATATTGTTGAAATATCTAACCTTGGCAGTAACTTGGCCCCATTTTGGAATAAGAGAGCGAGATATCTATCTCTGTCACTATTAATGAGAGAGTTGAGAATCATTAATGTTGCGGGATCTTTTTGGGATTCTTCTAGCTCTTCTTTTGTCAAATTATGTCGTATTTCATCAATGGAAGGAATCTTGTTAATGCTTGTTGACATTGTTGTAGGTGTGTAACCTTGTGTTTGTTGTTGTGCAGATAGATCCATATTCCACGTTGGGTTGACCAGGGGGCTGTTGTTAGGATCCATTTGATTTTTTTCCTTTTGAGCATATGTTAATGACATGAATATTGCTTTGAAGTGATCTTGACTCTCTAAAATGTGTATGCAAGACTCGGTTAAATGCAACTAAATATGCTTCTATGACTTCCTAAACTGCAAACAACATGATCTATAAATGATGACTTGCTATCTAGGATTCCGAAATTCAAACACAATATTTTTAGCATATTGCTGGAAAGCTTCAAACTCTACCTCTTTTTTAATTCGGTTTTGGAGGTCTATGTCTTTCTGTACTTATTTTTGAACTTCTTCATCTATTGCAGCCTGGACTATGTCGTATTGGTCTTGATCAATTATTAATTCCTCAACAAGGATATTCAAACCATCAATTATTTCTAATTGAACGTTGTTTGTCCCAAGATTGGGTTGTTCAAATGGGAATTGATCATTTCCTTTTAGATCCATGCGTTGAAGATTACTATGTAGACAATGCAGACTCTAGAAATGAACGAATGATACCTAAAATGATTGTCACTTTTTTCTCTTCTAACATGGTTTGAGGAATGTTGCTATGGTTTTCTCTACCAATTTTCTAATGGTTTCTTTTTGAGCCACTCTTTGTATCTTTTTCCTTAGTTTTTCATTGAGACGAACAGACTTTCAGATTTCATCATCTATGACGACCCCAACTGTATCATATTGGGCACGATTGACTCTTACTTCCCAAGCAAGGTTGTCTAAGCCATCAATTATTTGTAGTTGATCATTATTTGGCCCAAGATTTGGTTGTTCGAATGGGAATTCTCCATCTCCTCTAATACCCATGGACTTAGGTATGATTCCTATAATCTAATGCAACACTAACCTTAAGACTATCTGGTGTAATGATTTGTTTGAAGAATTTACGTGATGATTCTAATGGAACCTCTACTTGAATTGAATACCTAAGACCTATGATCACTTGAAGGTAACATGTTCATCATATTTGAATTTGTGCAAAAGGTTTGGTTCTAACGTTGTTGAAACTTGTCTTTGTTGAATTTTTGTTTGATCTTGTTGGACACTGAAAGTTTTACTTTGTTTTGATTTGTATCTTCCAATGTTTTGAATTTTTTGAAGTATATCAAAGGACACAACAATCACATCAAAATGAATAAAACCATGAAAATAACAATTGTTTAAGAAAGTTTTTCAGATTTCCATGAATGTTGGAATCTTTTTCAAGACCCTATTTTGTTTTTGTTGTATTTGGGCAATTCGATATCACATCAGCCAGACTCTCCTAAGGTCAAAAGGTCACAAGTATTACCACAACCCACATCTTGATACTTCGTCAACTCAAACAACCGTGTCACACACTAGGGTGCACCCATTTTTTTGCCTTTTTCCATAAATTATATCAAAGAAGATTGCTCCTCAATTGGTCCGTTATCCTGGGAGATATATGGTGAGTGTCTTGGGGGCATATTCTTCCCTACCCTTGCATTGTGATAAAACGAGTGTCTGGTTACTGACTCAACTTGGCTTCTAATTTCTATGGTGTTTCGATAGGGTTCTGTTCGAGTGGTCACAATCAACAACGTTTTACACTTTGTTGAGGGAGGTCTCCCAGTCTGTAGAGGTTACGCTCTACAAATTTTAACGCACCATATAGGCACTGAGGGAGGCACAACATCATTGTGACAATATGTAACACTCATCACACATAATTTTCATCATGTACACATTTGATTATAGTGGCTTGGATTACTTGGCTTTAGCCGTTGGCCACTTAGGTCGTTCCTCTCTCACCGGCCTTAGTGGCACCCTAAGGGCAACTCAGGACGACAGACCTTCTAAAGGATTTAATTGCAAGAAATAAATGAAAGCATGAAAGAAGAGAGTCAAGTTTTTTGATCACCCATTGAAGGGGAGAGCATAATACCTATCCCTTCAAAGACACAAAAAACAAAGTTCTTTTTATCCTTCCATTGCAATGATTTTCTATTCTAAGTGGAGATGTTGCTCCACAAAGACATGGTGTTCATTTTAACCAGCATAGCAATGATGAAAGTTGTATTGTTCTTTATTAAAAGCACCAAAAAGAAATATTTCTACTCTAACCTTGCAGAAAAAATAATGTTAGTCAACACATTGGGCTATCTAGCCTAATTTTCTAGTTACAGAGTTCTGTCTTTTCACAGACAGAAAGATATCTTGGTAAAAACTAGAACTACAACAAAATAGAAAATGAAAAATTGAATCTATCAAATGCGACTTACCTACAAATCAAATGCGAACTGATATCACATCAATTACAAAATGATATATTATCAATTGAGAATTATTGTGTAAGCAATTGCGATATGATATGATAGCAATTGCGACTCCTTTTTTTTTTTTTTGGATTTTTGGATTTTTAACAAAAAAATAGAAGAAAAAGATAGAAGGGTTATTCTGCAATGATATTGTCCCACACTACGCGAGCCATCACATCAATTTCATCAAATAATTTATACTTGGTTAAAAAATGGTGGATGGTTCTGTGATACTGATCAATCTCCTCTTTTTCTTCGATCTCACGGAGCTCCCTTTCAGCCTTTAAAAACCTTTGATAATCCTTTTGTTGTCTCCTATTCTACTTTGCCTTCCTTGTACCTAAAATTTAGAATCTCACCTTTCCTGCCATTGGATTAGATACATTTTATATGCAGAAATCAATTTTTCCAGAATTTAATAAAATTTCAGGGTTAGATGCGCAAGACAATAATGTAAAGACGACACAATTTTTTTTTTATTTGCAATCCTTTAGAGAAATTGCGATATCCTGTCTAAGCAATTGCGATATGATGTCATAGCAATTGTGACATGTTATAGGCAATTACAAATTTCTATGTATGCAATTGCGATATCCGGTTTCCTGTGCACATACGAATCTGCAAAAATTGTCAAGACAAAAAATGAAGGTTAGAGTGTTTCATGTCGGGTTCACCAAATGTTTTCAAGAAGTAAATAAGCATAAATTGCATAATCAGATTATCAAAGAGCGAATCAAAACTCTAAATCTAATTAATATTACTCCTAAATGACAATAGAATAATGCAATATTGATTGAATTGAAATGAAACTAATTAAAAGCTCCCTCAATTGAAATAGCAAGGCTTCCATTGCTCTTCTCCATTGTTGTTGATGTAGGTGGTTCTCAGGTATTGTACTTGATTTACTGTATAAGTTAGACAACAATATTGAAGACTATGATTCTAGATTGAATTGAGAAAAGAGGTTGAATTTATAGATTTTCAACACAAAGGTGAGAATTTGAACTCAAGTGTTGATTGATAGATAACTGATTTAGATTGGTCAATGAACTCAATTGATTGATTTTTTAACTCATTTGATTGAGTAGTCAACTAGATTGATTGAAGAGTGAACTCCATTGAGTAGACTAAATAGATGGATTAGTTGATAGGATTGATTGGAGAGATAAGTGGATTGATTTTGAGTTAAAAAGGATGATTGATGAGTTAATTGAGTTAACTAATTAGACAACTGATTTGATCAATCAATTTTGATTTTAGCATGTGTTGTAGGAATTTGAAATTGAATTTGATTTTTATTTTCAATTTGGGTTTGAATTTGACATTCGAATGCTGAAATGCACATGAAATTAACTGAAATTCGGATTTGGGGAAAATGTGAATTTGGTGATTTGGAATTAGATGAAATTAATTGAAATTCGAATTTGGGGAAATATGAAATGAAGATGGAATTAATTGGAATTATAATTTGGGGAATTGGAGGAATAATTTAATTAACTTAAATAATTTAAATTAAATTATTTAAACTTAGGAAATAGAATTAATTAAATAATAAAGATTATTTAACTAAGGAAAAGATTGTAATTAATTAAATAATTGATATTTAATTAATAATTGAGATATGGTTAATTGATTAAAATTAATTGAGAATAGAAATAGAATAATTAGAAGTGTTGAAGAGTGATGATTTAGAAGAAATAGTTAGTTTAATCCAATAATTAAAGAATTACTTTATTAAATAGATGAATAATTAGTGTAGAATTAATGAGACATTTTTAGGTGTCTACAATAGGTTCATCCAATGACTTATCTTCTATTGTTGCAAGTTGATAGGCTCTTGAACCATATTTAGCCGTGACAATGGAGGGTCCTAGTCAATTAGGCTCAAACTTGCCTTTATTTTCTTTATCTTGAAGTTTCATCTGGTTTTCTTTAAGAACTAGATCTCAAACCTCAAATTCACAAGTTTTTATTCTCTTTTTGTATATACAACAGAGGTGATTCTAATATGCACATAGATGATTCATGGCATTGGGGAACCTTTCATCCAACAATTATAACTCTTGTAGTCATGCAATCTGGTACTCTTCCTATAAGGTACCCAACCTTAATTATTTTACAAAATTCAATAAATACACATTTTTCTAATAAAAGGGATAGTAAAATAATTAACTCCAATACTTACAAAATTCCAAAATTACATTTACAAGGTTTAAATGTTTTGTAATGAGGATCAGAGGAAATTAATTTATGGAGAGATTAGAGAAGGTGAAAATTGGCATAGATCCTTCAAGCTATAATGAAATTACTACCCAATTTTTTATAGAATTAAATTTTGATACAAAGCATATCACTCCTCAAGAATGTAGGGAAATGGTTAGAGAAAGTGAATTTATCATTCTCTCAAAATGGGATATTGATTTTTCCTTAGCATTGGACACAATAATGAAACAAAATGATGAAATTTTTATGTTAAATAAGCAAGAAAAAATAACAATTTTTTGGTCTAGTTTTAGTCCAAAATGTGAGACCCTGGCCATTTGGGCAATGAACCCAAACCAAATTAAGATAGAAGTGGAAGAGATAACACAAGAAATGAAAGGGATTTTTATAATGAAAAGACTATCAAATACATTATCCCCTCAAATAGAAGCATTGGTAGTGAATATTGTTGTGTTAAGCCAAGCAACCACTAAGTAGTTGCAAGAATTTTTTAATAAGTTATAGGAAGAGTACATAAAGTTAACATAGACATATGAGAATAAAATTATGGAAAGTGTTCCATCTACCCCAGTCTCAACACCTCCAACCCTTGTAGTTCCAAGTCTTTCATCCTCAACTATTTTGACACCATATTATGCAATACAAGAATACAATAGAATCAACGATAAAAAAGTTGGAGGAACAAGTGAGGGAGAAAATAAAAGTGTTAAAAAGAAATTATTGATAGCTATTGAGAAGATCCTTAGACATATAATAAATAAGGCTACTAAAATTTTGGACAATATTTATGGATATTATAAAGGACTTACTATTTCTTAAAGAAAATGTCAACAAAATTCTCCAGACCTTAAGCCAATAGTTGATCACTATGGGGGTCAAAACTTTATAGGTTGACATTTATGTGTAGAGTTGCTAAATATGATCAAAATATCCCTCCAAAAATTTATCCAATAGAGAAAATGACATTACTAGTGGCAAAAGAAGTTCCCTATTTACAAATTTTAGAGCACCAAGTTAAGGAAAAATTGAAAATCTTTGAAATCACTTGGTTTAGGGTTGTGTCAAGTATTTTGAATCAACAAAATGAGTTCAAGGGTTTTGTTCAATGGAAATCAGATTATAATACATTGACTCTTGTTATTCCTTCATTTATTGATTCAGATGAAGGAATTTATTTTGATTTGTTAAATGATGCTTTGAATATGATAGTTATTGTTAAATCTAGTTTTGATAAATTCATCATAGAAATGAGAATATTTTGGATCATAGATATATGCTTCATATGCATAATGTTGGAAAAGAACTAGCATTTCAATAGCCATATGATATAGCTTATTGACAATGGGAGGTAATATACTACGACGGTGTTAGGAAAATCAGTATTACAATCAAGCCTTCAAAGATAGAATGCCAAAGTGAGGCCTAAGTGAGGACAAAATTGTAGGCAAGTAAAATTTAGGACGCTACATTTAGCCCCCTCTTTAGTGACAATACGAGACTAAGTGAAGCATTGTAAACTGTCAGCAAGCCAATTTACACCTCATGTTTGTGCCCCTACTTTAGAGTGTCTCCCCCTTGTCCTATCTAGATTCATTCAATGCCTTAACTCCAGTTTTTATGCCAGATTCAAGTTGGACATTTCTACTGCTAAGATATGTTGTTGTCATTGATGTCAACATATTCCTGCTCTAGTGATTGCAGATTGGTTTATTGGGATCATGGTTTAGTATACAAAGTATTCCTAGTATCATTATATTCTTCTGTATTGGTTTTAGTGATCCAGAAAACTTAATTGATCATATTAGGTCATCCAGTTTTGTAGTTTGTTTATCTGATCAGTGCTTTACAGAGTTCAGTATTTCCTCCGGTATATTCCAGTGTGATCAGATCTTGAGTTGATATTTTGGGAGATTGTTTGGGATGGTCTTGTGTATCTTCCTTTCAGAAGGATTTTTATTTATTTTTTTGAAAGTTATCTTTTCTTCGTGATAGTTGCTGCTATTTGAGTGTTCTTGAGTTCAGATGTTGATAGATGAAGATTTGATAAGTGGTGTTGGTGCAACTATTACTGATGATTCTAACACACTTGCTAGTATTTTCTAATTGCGTCCTATTTGTTTTGATGATCCACATTGATCATTGTGTGAGTTCTTGGTGATTTTTCTGAACCGGTGATGTTCTTCATGTTATTGTTAGGATAATCGATGAACAATTGAGAGGGGGGTGAATTAGTTGTTAACAGATTATGAAACTTTAAGCACACAAAACCTTTTACTGGAATGCATAAACCAAATAATGAAATATAGATATATCAATTAATCACAAACATAAATCATAAACCAAATACCATGCATCCACAACACATAACACCAAGATTTGTACATGGAAAATATGGTAAAGGGAAAAACCATGGTGGGAAGCCTACCCACAGTTAGATGATACTTCTACAGTAAGTATGTGATTACAATAAGAGGCCTGTACATACAGGAAGGACAATAGACTAGAGCCCAATGCTCATCACAAAGGAGCCTCACCGACTACAAAATATCTTCAAACCAATCTACAAATAAGAATGAACTGCAAGAATAGCATCTCCTATGCTTGAGTATAGTTTTGGTTAAGATCAATGCTAGAGGTCTTAAACCTCTTATACAAACCCAATACGATCACCTATGATTGACCAAAACCTCTGCATATGATTACAACTTTATTCGCACACTGATAATCCCATAACCCATGACCACGATCTACAAAACAGATCTTACATGATATTTATACCAACCTAGGACCTAAACAATTATGTCGGCTAGCTAAATGATATAACAATAAATCCATTACATAAACCCACAAACCAATGATAACACAAGTCAACCTAAGATTGAAACAACATTAACCAAACAATAAATCCAACTGATAACGCATCAAGAGCATCCACCAACACATTACATAAACTGGTCTATAACCTAACAAAATAGCACCAGACCTAAAATAGGTCACCATAAAGAAAATGCAACACCACCGGTCAACTGGAACATGAACATGATGACCATTAGCATCTTGAGAACCTTCTAGAATAAGCACCAACACCACTTATCGAATCTATCAAAATATCTTCAACAAATCTCTGCTGGTAAAACCCTTACCGATAACCAAAAGGCTTACTATAACATATGATAGCTTCCAATCACCAAATCCTGAACCAACTGAATGTGACATGGACATGAATGAATGAACAAATGAATTCCACCAATCTGAATATATCGAAGAATATCGGAGATAGTCTCCAGATCAACATCATAATCCAACCACTCTACCAGAACCCGATAGCCAACTAAACAAGCTAGTGTTGACATTAATGACAAACATCAATGCAACACATAATCAATTCCTTCAAATTTCCAACAATCTCCCCATTTGGCATTGATGGCAACACTAGATGTGAAAAACATCCAAGTGCGAAGAAATGCCAAACACGTCTCCCCCAATGGAAGACATCCAATAAATGATCCATGAAATGAGTTTCTTTCCAAGAAAGAAAGCTCCATTAGATGTTCTTTTCTGGTCATCTAGATCTCCAACCCAATCAACATCTGTATATGCACATAGTGTAAAGTCATCATCTTTAGGATACCACAAACCATATTCAATTGTTCCTTGTAAATACTTGAAAATCCTTTTCACTGCACTCTCATGATTCTCTCTAGGATCACTTTGATATCTTGATGCAATGCAAACTGCATTCATTATATCTGGTCTAGTTTGAGTCAAATATAATAGACTTCCAATCATAGATTCATACCTTATATGATTTACCAGAGCTGATACATCTTTCTTTGTCAATTTCTCACTTGTAACCATAGGAGTACCAACTGGTTTAGAATTTTCCATACCAAATTTTTTCAACAACTCTCCAGCATACTTGGTTTGATAGATGAAAATAACTTTATCAGTCTGAGTAATCTACAAACCTAAGAAAAGTCTCATTTCTCCAATCATAGACATCTCAAATTCATTCTTCACATTGTCAGAGAATTCCATACATAAATTTTCCTCACCTCAAAAATGATATCATTCATAAAGACCTCAACAATCAATATGTCATAATTTGTGATCTTATTATATAAGTTCATGTCAACATTACCTTTAGTGAAACCAAGATTCAAAAGATATTTGTCCAATCTTGCATAGCAAGCTCTAGGGGCTTGCTTCAATCCATATAAATCTTTCCTCAATTTGAAAACTATGTTATTCTCATCTGAAAGTGAAAATCAATCAGGCTGCTCAATGTAGACTTCCTCTTCAAGATATCCATTTAGAAATGCACACTTAACATCCATGTGATAAACCTTGTATTTCTTATGGGTAACATAAGCAAGAAATGATATCATAGCTTCAATCCTAGCTACCAGAGCAAAAGTTTCATCATAATCGATTCCTTCCTTTTGATAATATCCTTTGCAGACCAATCTAGCTTTGTTCCTCACAATTGTCCATTTTCATTCAATTTATTCCTAAAACCCCATTTAGTTCCAATAAAATTCTTCTTTTTAGGCCGGCGAACTAAAGTCCATGTGTTGTTCTTTTCTATCTGATCCAATTCTTCTTCCATAGCTTTCATCCAACATTCATCCTTACATGCTTCATCTATTGATGCTAGTTCAATTTTAGAAATTAAGCATACCTCTTTACCTGCCAACCTTCTCCTTATCATCACTCCTTTTCTCTTGTCTCCAATGATATGATCTTGTAAATGATTTAACCTTACATACCTAGGAGTCTTCTGACTTTTTGTTTCTATGCTCTGATCTTCAACTACTATTGAATTTTCTGATACTGTCGGAGTAACTGGTTCAACATTATGTTCTAGTACATGTGTTACCGGTTCAAGTATGATCATCTCCACTTTCAATTTACTTTCATAAGTTCTAATTTGACCTATGTACAACTCATGCACCTTGACATTAGCACTCTCCACAATTCTCTGAAATATTTTTTATAACATCTATATGCTTTGCTTTCATTTGAATAACCAAGAAATATTCCTTCATCACATCTAGGATGAAACTTTCCAATGGAATCATCTCTTTTGATATAGCATTTACTACCAAAGATTCTGAAGTACTTAACAATATGTGTATGACCAAACCATAACTCATAAGGTGTTTTACTAGCATCTCCTTTGATATGAACTCTGTTAAATGTGTATATCGTCGTGCTCACAACTTCTCTCCAATAGATATGAGGCAAATTAGCTTCCATCATCATAGATCTAGCTGCATGTAGGATAGTTTTGCTCTTTCTTTCCACAACACCATTATGCTAAGGTGTCTAGGGTGTAGACAATTGTCTCCTTATGCCATGTTTCTCACAATAACTGTTAAATTCACCAGATGTGAATTCACCACCCTGATTGGATCTTAAGCATTTTATTTTCAACCCTGTCTCTATCTCAACCATAGCTTTAAAGATCTTGAACTTTTCAATGACTTCATATTTCAATGACTTCATACTTGTTTTTCTAGGACTTATAATTATTAATGATACATTTGACTACCTCAGCAGGAGGATCAACAACATGCTTGATTCTGAATTTCTATATTTTCAAAACTTCCTTTGCATTCTTTCTTTCCTTCTCTAACTCCCCTATTGTCTCTGCCTCCTCTTGACATTGTGTAATTAAATATGTATATCTATCCATCAATGTGATAGTGAACTTAGCCAAAGGTCCCAAATGTTGGGCCTCATATACATCCCACTGGATGAGTACCTGCTCTTCTTCCATAAATCCCGCACTAGTTATCCCTAGCCCAAAAAATCCAAGTAACTGTCTTACAAAATCTTCATACTTTTCTACCATGTTGAGGAGGGAAACTCGAATGTTTGCTACATCCTTCACATACTGCTGAAGCATTTCCATATTTAGCTCCAAAATGTATGTGTAAGACTACAAATTCTTACAACTATCTCCACCTAAGAGGTCCTCCTCTATTATTACTTCCTCACCTAGGTGCAAAACTTTACTTAATAACAAGAATTATTTACTGAACATATTGAGCTTCAGCTCCCATTGCTAAGAGAAAGAAGCTAATGCTCCTCCTACTTGTACTACTTCCTTGTACTCCCTCATAGTACTTTGCAAAAATAATCTAATTTTTGAGGCATTTATTTGGACCGATGACTTTGCTATGGCAGCCACTTGTCTCACCTCAAACAATGCTTTTACCTCTCCCTCTGGGAGTGATGAGGTTGAAGGAAGATTATCATTTCTGCAGGTATCTAATGGCTTACCCATTTCTACCAAAAACTTCTTGTACTTCTCCAGTTGTGCTTTGACCTCAGCATGGGAGGTATATTCTTTCTCCATTCATCCCCTGATGACACTGGTAGCTAGTTCTAAAGTATCTAACTCCTCCCACTTTGTTTTCTTACCCAGTTTTCCCTGAAACAATTGATACTCTGGGGAGGTTTGACCTTTTGTCTGTAGTGGAACTTTCACATCTGTAACCACTTAACTAGAACCTGTTCTCGATAGATAATGTACAGTCTTAGGTTTCTTAACTTTCCCTGGTTCCTATATGATTGCCTCTTGTAGTGTAACTTTTGGTAACACTACCTTTCTTCTTCTTCTTCATCTCGAAGGTGAATTATAAATATTGTGGTACATCCTTATTGTTGTCCCCTTCATGTGGCACTATGTCGGTGATCACAATGTGCACATCTAACTATTCCTCTACTTCACCTTTCTCTTCTACTCTACTGTGTTTAGGACCTTGAGCTGAACCAATTTGGGGAGAAGGACCAGACTATAGAGCTATATCTTCATTTAACTATTGTTGCTAATGAAACTCCCCCAACCTATCATTGACCTCCTTTGTAAATGCCCTGCCACCTTTGTCCATTTCCTCTATACCTTACCTGATAGCTATATCTTTCAGGAGATTCTCCTAATCCTTGGGAGCTAAAATTAATCTTTCATTCAACAGATCTTCAACCTCATTTTTCTCTTTGTCCCCTCCAAGTAGCTATTGTTCTTCTCTCCGTTCCTCCTCTTGGTTTGAGTGTGTCTCAATATTATGGATACTTATAGTTTTCATGGTAGGGCTAAATGCCAATGTCTTGGGAGGCATTGTTGTATTAGCTGGTGGTGGCCTTAGGGAAGTAGTAAGTGGGGCTTGTGATGTGGCTGTAGGTGGAGGCTGAGTGGGTGCACCTATTGTAAGGATGAGGAGTTTTTGCATTTTCATTTGTCCTTCATTTTTCTTCTTCCTCTCGAGCACCTTCCGTTGGAGTTTGTCCTATTGCTGTCCTTACAAGAAGAACCTCTTCTAGTGGCACAATGCCTAGCCCTTCTTTCACTCCAAATTCAACAACCTTTTTTAATAGTTCTGATTTCCTCATCTGCACATGAAGCTTTTTCATCAATTCCTTGGTGATTTCTTCAGGCTCAGCTGCTTCATTTGGGTCAGTGGATGTATTTTTCCTAGAGCTAGATCTTTATTTATGAGCATACTCCTTATAACCCCTTGACTGGGGCACACTTGAGGTGGACTCCTTCTACTTCCCCTTTGAAGCGCTTGTCCTAACCCTTAAACTAAGCCACTGTCTAGTCCTATTGGTTACTGCTTGGGTTACTTGGTCTATATTTAAATCTTCATGTGTTGACCACCTTATAGGAGATAGAGGCCTTTTATCAATTTATTATTCTTTATATATAGTTTCTAATAATTCTCCATCGTCCCTCAAATATTTGGGGAGATTGGTTTCTATTTCAAAATCCCTATTTTGTGGCACTGATAGTCTATAATAATTCTTTTCCCTTACCTCAAAACCGTCATAGAGGTTTGCCCAAAAATCCTCCAATCTGGGCTTGTGCCCCTCATATGCCTTAGGCATGGTTTGTTTAAGCTTTCCATAGGGATCATAATACTCCCTTGCATAATCAAATTCTTTAAGGTTTAAATATTGGAGTTCATGCTCCCCCGTCTTCGCTACCTAGATTTTTGAACAAGAAAAATATCCAATTGAAACTCAAAAGTCTATCCCTACCTTGTGTTTCTATGACAATAGGGATTGGAGGCCAAGCAGTTGCCTAACATACTCTAGCAAAATGATGCGGTCATTGCAATATCTCGGCAATAGCATTGGGTTTCCTGTAAACTCACTAACCCTTATGTATGTAGAACACTGGTTTTGAATGAACCGACATGCCCATTCTTGGATGATTTCCATTGCTTTGGGCCTTTTTTTGTATCCTGTATCACTTGTGAGTTTAATGATAATAGGGAAGAGGAAGGCATCGTTGATTCTCTTGAAGTGTGCCTTTGCATTATTTAGAGGGAGTTGTGAGTAATATTCCTAAACTTTCTTCTACCCTTTCTCATCTCCTAGTTGGCCTTCTACCTATAATCTTTGGAACTAACCTACTCGAGTAGCCACCCAAATGACATAGAAAGTGAAAAAGAACTTCTTCATTTGTTGTACTTCCATCATCTGTTAACAGATGTTATCTAAGAGGATTTGGGCCCAGTCGAAGTACTGCTTGCCTATGAGGATGGTGGTCATGAATTGGAATGTGATCATAGCCAATAAAATCAACCTCGGGACTTTGGGGTTCCGGAGTTCTAGGGTTGAGGGGAAGAATTACCCAGTTTGGAACTCCAATGGTTTGGGGTTCTAGGGTGGAAAACTAGGGCACACAAAAATCACAAAAAATGAAAAAAAAACCCTAAAAGAAAAAAACAAGAAAACTAACAAATCAACAAGATCTAAACAAGAAATCACAAGGAAGGAGCAATAAATTCACCAACCTAGTGAGAAAATCACACAAGACACTCGGCAACACGGAGGCATGAAGTCGGGAGGTTGCAGCTAAGAGATTTGAGAAAGTTGAATGCACAAATGAACATAGAAAAGTTCATTCTTCTTATTTATACCCCCACTAAATTTTTCCGTACAATCACCTTAAACGAGACCTCGGGACTCTGGGGTTTCGGGGTTCCGAGGTGGCAAACAAAAAACAAAAAACAACAAAATCTACCTTGGGACTATGGGGTGAATCACAAAAAAAAGCAAAAGAAGCGAAAGACCTCGGGACTTCGGGGTTCTGGGGTTCTGAGGTAAAAGACACAAGAGACCTCGAGACTCCGAGGTTCCGGGTGTTGGCTTGATGATGATTGTAATGATTTATAAGTTGTCATTGATGTAATACATACACACACATATGTTCACATTGTCTATCGGTGTGACTTCAAAGTTATTTATATTGCAACTGGTATGATAGAAGGTTTATATCAAACCAATACATAGTGACAATTGATATATGCATGGAGTTAGCTGATATGTTTATATTTGGATATTCATAACTCGACATCAACTAGAAAGATCTAGTGGAGATCATCTAAGGAGCATCAAAGGTCAGACAGGTTATATGTTTAAATCGGTATTCATTGATTGTGTGATGAGTTATCCTCACCAACAAATTTTGGTGGTATTTTTGTGATGAGTTATGATTGTTTGACCAAATACACTGCACCTAGGAAGTTGTGATATGATTTCTCAAAGCTAACATGAAATATAAATGTCTATATATTGACATCACAATGAATTATTTTTTTATGAGCGAAGGAGATATGTTTTGATGAAAAGGAAGAAGTGTTAAGTTGTAGAGTATGTTGGTAAAGAAGTTTTGAGCGCAGTAGAGGATCTAATCAAGCAAGTTGTGCTACTACTAGATCACACCATCTATTGTTTTCTAATTACTACAACAGTCAAATTGTTGGCATTATACACTCAGAAGAGAATGGTTGATGTTGTCATTGATGGCAACCAACTGGTAACATTGTTCATAGGCTACACTGGAAACAAACATCATGTAGCGGCACCGACAAACACTACAAGTTTATTCACACCAACATCCAGTCTACACCGACATCAAATTATACCGGTACTCTAAGATGACATGGAAATGATATTGTTTGGTATTGTAGACATATTTGTATAGCTGACATGATGTATTGTAAAGACTCATATATGTATGAGATCTTGTAGGTCATTTTGAAATGAAATTAGGTAATGAATGTAAGTGGTATATGAGGGCGAATAACCTATATATGCATTTTGATGTAATTATTTTATGAGAAAATAAGAGTAGAGTAGTGCGGAGAAAGGTTTATGGCATAAGTATCTGACAGAGCTTAAATTGGCATTGAATCCAACATTGCAGATTCTATTTTGAGCAGTACATTGTTATTGGATTTAACCATCCAATTGTAGTCAGTGAGACTCATTTTTGTTGTTGAGCAATGAGCTCTAGGCTGTTGGCCTTCCTGCATGTGCAGGCTCCTATTGTACAAGTAATATTTATTCATATTGGCTAGTGAGTAAATAGCATGGATCACAAATCCCACCGAGGTTTTTCCCCTACTGGGTTTCCTCGCCAAAAATAACTGTGTTATGGTGTGCATTGATGGTTATACTTTTTTTTTTCTTTACTGAATTATTATTTTCTTATCGGAATATCAATTTGGGTTATAAAGTTGTAAACAAGTTTAAATCTTTCACCTACCGGTTAGACATTGATTCACCCCCCCTCTCAGTGTCTTTGGGACTGATCAAGTATCTAACACAAATCCCCTAACTGCGTAAGCTCTAACAAGGTTCATTGTACAAATCCTCTAACCAGGTGATCTATTAGTTTGGATTCAAAAATCATCTACCAAGGTTACTCCTAACAGGGTACTACCTTGAATAGGGTATAGATTTTAACTAAGCTTTGGGATCTTTAACAGGATTCGCTCCTAGCAGAGCAACTTTATGTAGACCCTAACTGATCAGTTATCTATTTCTGCATATAGTTAACTTGTGAGTTCTATCTCACCATGGTTTTTCCCATTTGGGTTTTCCATGTATAAACACTTGTGTTATGGTGGATGTTTTACTTGTTGTGGATGCTTTTATATCATTTTGGATTGCATGCATAGTGTTTAACAAACTTGTTAAGTTTATCTACCGGTCAGTGTTTAAAGTAGTATTGTTTTTGGTGTCATTGATTCACCCCCCCTCTCAGTGCTTTTCAAGTCCATCAATTGGTATCAGAGTCTAACTTTTGTAAATCCTAATTGCTTGGAAGGAAGCCGTGAAGCCATCATGGGGGATATGAGCTACTTTGAGATGGATAGAGAGCTCGAAGGTAGTAGAAATGAGCTTGAAACCCTAAGGGTCAAATTGAAAGCTTCTCAAGTCAAAAGGAGAGAGCTAACTGAACAAATATTGGAAATATCTAATAGTAGTTCTTCAGATGAGGCCAATATTGATTCTTTAGCTGAGGAAGTTGAAAAACTAAATGGTGAAAAGCTAAATCAAAGGAGAGAGCTAGAAAGATTAACTATCTGCATGAGTCAGGAACTCAAAGCTAGGAGGACAACTGGAGATCTTATCAAAGAAAGAGATCATGATATTTCCAAGATCAAGCAAGAGAATGATACTTTGCATGAGCATTGGAATGCAGAGAAAGAAGAAAAAGAGACCTTACAGCTGGATCTTGAATCAACATCATCTCTGAGAGAGACTCTGTCTAAGTACAATGAAGATCTTACCAGGCAGCTCACCGAAGCTAATGAGAAACTGGAAAAGTTCAACAAAAGTTCTACCTTGCTAGATGAACAAATCCAATCACAAAGGATGAAAGGTGATACCTATGAACTTGGTTTTTACACATCTGAGAAAGGAGAATCTTCTGGTACAAAGAGCAACATTCATAAGGACAAGACTACTCCTAAGGCTAATAAGCCTACTGGTAAGAAGGTTTTCAAACCTGTTCGCTTTGTTTTCCTTAAACTTGGTCATATTGCAAATATGTGTAGAAACAAGCCTAATGGAAATGCAAGCTACAATACTAACACTAGGTATATGCCCAAGAAATTTGAAGGTCATTGCTTCACATGCAATATGCATGGACATAAATCAATTGAATGCAAATATGGAGCAAATAATCTAGTATCACACATGAATGCAAGACCTAATGTCAACTAGATGAGAAACTATGATAACTGGGGTAACATGAACTGGAAAAGACCCTATGTCAACCGGTCTAGTCCATTTGAGATGGATAAGGTAACAAATGTCATTTGCATCATCTATAACAACTTTGGTCATGTAGCTATGAATTGCAGAAGGAGAACTAGAGAAGGCAATGCACGACCTTGGAGATCATCTAGAATGGCCTACTGTCATTGTAACAAACTGGGACACATGGTGAAATTTTGCAGATGCAGAAAGAACAAACCGGTTAATTATTCTGAAGCTCAGAAAGGCAAGTAAAAGGTAAATATTGAGGAAACCAGAGAAGAAATGAATCGAAGATGGAAAAAGAAGAGTGATGAAACACCTACAGAAGAAACTAATCCTTCACCAAGTGTGGAGAATCCTGCATTGGTGAACTGAGTCTTTCAATATAGCTAAGGGGAGCATAGCAGTAAAATCTACTTTCGGACCCCTTGAAAAGAATAAGTGGTAAGAGAGTGTGAATGCATGAAATTTTGATAGCTTTAGACAATCGGTTTTTCGAAAGTTTATCAAGTAGTTTTTCATCTGTCAATATTGTATGTATTGTTAAGCGGTGTTATTAGGGTTAGTAACCCTAACGGGAAAGCATTTAATGCAGTAGGTAAAAAGGTTAAAAGCAAGTTTTTCTTTGTTATTTTTACCCTAATGCATTCGAGAAGAGAATTTTTGAGCACTTGCAGAGCGAAGAAAAGAGTTGCTAGCAAATTTTAGTCAAAGTTGTATCGTGAATTGCATGAGCAAGCTGTTTTGAAGGTTAGTGAAGACTGAACTGGTGTGCACTTGTGTAATCAACCAGTAACCAAGGCAACATGAGTAATCTAAGGTATTTCTTTGAAAAATCCTGCTTCGAATCTAGTTTATCTATTATGGCATCATCATCTAAGCAAGTAGAGAAATTGATGATCACATTTGAACCAATGGAGGTTGTGAAGTCGGAATTGATTGTGTCTTATAATGCTTTGTCTCAAGTTCCTAATGGAGTTGTAGTGAAAGGAGATTTGTCTAGTTACATTGATTGTAAGATTGATGATTTAGGATCATTGTCAATCTACTTCCAGTTGAAATCCCTTTGTGATAAAAATGGTAAGATTCAACCTGAGCATATTAGGGTTTATGAGAAAGGTTTTCATAATGCAACTTATTTTCTTGAAGATTTTGGAGAGGAACATAACTGAATTGTTTTGAGTCACATTCATGGGGAAAAAATGTATTTAGAAAGGACTCATACTATAACCAAGGAGGCTATTCAAGAAGTAACTGGTTTTTATTCAACTGGAGAAGTACCTAAGATGAGGTGAATATCAAAAGAGACAGTGAACTTTTAACTGGATCAACCTCTGATGGGTGTGCTTTTTTTGTCAATAACATCAGAGACCCAACAGTTAAGTTGGCAGCTATGGTTATAGGCTATTGTATATTC
The DNA here is from genome assembly GCF_030272615.1 of Cryptomeria japonica. Lineage (NCBI taxonomy): Eukaryota > Viridiplantae > Streptophyta > Pinopsida > Cupressales > Cupressaceae > Cryptomeria > Cryptomeria japonica. The sequence goes on from NC_081412.1 coordinate 222,684,255, forward strand.
TATTCTAGTAGAATGAACATTGTTCCATCTGTAGCAATGCATACTACTTATAAAATGATAGCTAAAAATACTAATTATGACCTATGTGAGGCCATAAGGAGCCAATTAATGTTAAATCTTCTGTCTATCAAGAAGGACAACAACCAAAAGTTTAAAATTTGGTTTGTTTTTTATGGGTTATTATTTTATTTCCAGATTTTCCTACCAAAAATCGGTGATCTTGAATGGTCTAAAGATCTACCGATAACTGCCCATATTAAGAACAACATTAAGGCTATGAGGAACACCTTCTCTACTGCAATGAATAAATACTTCAATGAATTTCAGAAGAAAATGAGTATGAGGGTAATATTAGTACATGAGGATGTGGTGGAACAATTTGCTAAGGACATTATTTTCATAGTCACCACTTATTTCTATTTGATAGAGGCTATTGAGCCTAGAGAAGAAGAAATGGATGACATGAGCTATGAGGTCAACTATGACTTGTTTTTCAGTTATGCCAATAACCCATTGGTATCTCCAGTTGATAAAAAGATGGCAAGACTGGATACAGTTGAAGTGCAATCTACAAAACCTGAAACCAATAGTGTCTCAACCATAAGTGGTAAAGGTAAATGTAAGAAGACTAAGCAAGCACCTCCGGTAACAAAAAACACAAGATTGACATGAAGTGTCTAAATCGAAAAGGAATTGAAACCTAAGGTATATGTGAAAAAGGAGATTGCATCAAGGAAGAGAGGTTGGGAACTGATTCTTCAAGCAGAAGGTGAGGGTACTGATAGTGAGGAGTAACCAAAGAAAATGAAATCAACTGGTAAAGCGACCAAACCAGTGAAAGAAGTGCCGTGGGCAACTGTGCCTATTAATGTCTTAACTTACAAGCCTGGGACTAGTTTTAAGAGAACGGTAAAGACATTAGGGAGAAACAGATTTGAAAATGTCAAAGATCATTTTGATTCATTCAATGAAGATCAGAAGGAACAAATTGTATAAAAGGTAATCGGTCATTTGCGTCATTACAATAAATTACCACATGATCTTGAAAAAGATATTTCTGATTCTTTATCTTCTATTCTTTTGAATAAATGGGAGGAAGTTGAAAGCAAGAAAAAAAATTATTGATGAAGTATTTGTGCAATATTTTTCCAATTTATCCAAGGATGAGTTAATCAAATTGCTTGATCATTATAAAGCCCAATTTTCTTTTAAGTCAAGAAGATTGAAGCTACTCGATGGAAAGGTTCAACCTATTGAGATTGAGACTCATCAAATTGCTCGTAATATCCAATAGATCTTATTCATTATTCCAAAGATGAGCAAGAGACTATTGATCAGCCAGAAACGGATGAGGAAGAAATTGTACAGGCTGATGTTGTCTATCCCGTCAAGAAGAAGGATGACCTCACTTCCCAATGAGTCATACTTGTTGATGATATACATGATGCAATAGATGTGACTGTACCTGATATGCAACCACCAGGAATTTCAGACTCACAGGTTGCTACAACTGAGATACTAACTACTCAATCAAAAGTGGATGCTCAATCAGCAAAAGATCAATCATTGAAACCCCAATCCCCACCGGTTTCTGAGGCCACTCAGAGGAATCTGTTGAAAAGGTTGATACACAAATTTTTGTATAGGAAAAAAAGATAGGAAAGGAGAAAGAAAAGATTGATAAAGTTACATCTTCTGAACCGGTAAACACATTAGTCATTCGGTAGACTAATGAAGATGATGCTGACTCACTAGGCATTTCATGGCCTATAATTGTTGACAATATGAGTGCATCAAAAATGATGAAGAGTGCATCTGTCATGCAATCCAGAGCACAAAAGAAGAGACTTAAAGAGAAGAGAATGGAAGTTTAAAGCATTCAAAATGTTGTGGATATTCTGACAAGTCTACTTCTAGAAACTGCTATAGGGCATTTGTCTTCACCTATTGGCAAACTTGGTCCGTTGGTTGCTGATACATATGATCAAATCAAGACCCTTGAAGAAGCCGCACAAACTTATGCTGACAAAAGTTATAGGAAGAAGCGTGGAGAAAAGCTAATGAAAGAGATTGACATAGGGAAGATTGCTCTATCTCTTAATAAGGACTTATTAAGAAAAGCTATTGAATTAGGAGGAAAAATCATTGCATCTACTTCCAATGTTACATTCTTTTATTTTGATATCAATAACTGGGGAATTGAAACCAAGCAAGAATAAGAGAAGATATGCAATGCATATGTACCACTACATTATTCTATTTTTGCTTTTGGAAAATCGGTGGATGATTTACAAAACAGGCTAGATACCTATGATTTTGAGAAGGCAAAAAGACTCCGGTCCCTGAAGGAGTTGAAGAATTTACTTAGACCCCAAGTGGACATCTTGCAAAGAGCCTACAAGAATGTTGAGGCAATTTCAGTGACCCCCAAGACCTATACACTTGATTCCATGGAAGATTTATGCACTCAGATTATGACAACGATTGAGATCACTAAGAACTTACTGGAAACATGGGAACATGGTTTTTCTCAATTGAAGAGCAATTTTAGTGAACTTTTTCTAAGGATTGCACTGCATACATCTTGATTTAGATTTTCAAGTTTTTTTACATGTAAAACATTTTGATACAAATTTTCTATATATATATATATATATATTTTTCTTTTCAATTTGGCATTGTTGTCAAAGGGGGAGTAGAAATATGTATGTGTGATTTGAAAATTTTGTATGTTGTATGTAGTAAGGGGCAATTGGAGTAAGAGTAGATATATATGTGTACTCTATGTATAGAATGGTATGGTATTGTTGTAAAATTTTCTATGTTGCCATCAATGCCAAAGGGGGAGATTGTTGGCTTGATGATGATTGTAATGATTTATAAGTTGTCATTGATGTAACACATACACACACATATGTTCACATTGTCTACCGGTGTGAGTTCAAAGTTATTTATACTGCAACTGGTATGCTAGAAGGTTTATATCAAACTGGTACATAGTGACAACCGATATATGCATGGAGTCAGCTGATATGTTTATATTTGGATTTTCATAACTCGACATCAACTAGAAAGATCCAGTGGAGATCATCTAAGGAGCATCAAAGGTTAGATAGTTTATATGTTTAACTCCAACCGGTACTGTTGGTCCAACCGATATTCATTGATTGTGTGATGAGTTATCATTGGTCGTGATGAGTTATCCTCATTGACAAATTTTAGCGGTATTTTTGTGATGAGTTATGATTGTTTGACCAGATACACTGCACCTAGGAAATTGTGATATGATTTCTCAAAGCCGACATGAAATCTAAATGTCTATATATTGACATCACAATGAATTATTTTTTTTATGAGCGAAGGAGATATGTTTTGATATTTTTAACACAAGAAAACTATTGGGGGTTAGGTATGCAGGGCATAACAAATGGCGACTATCTGGGAAAAATGACTCTAGACAATTTAGAACTTCAAAATCTCTAGTTAACCTGACACCTAAGGCTACTATCATTCAAAAGGATGTATAAGAGTAGAAAGAGGAGCAAATAAATAAACAAACAACCAAGTCCAGAACTGAACATGATTAACTCTTAAGTTTGTGCGCATGATTTATTACTCCATCGTTTTCAATAACGAAGATAAATAGAGGAAACTAGGCCCAACCTACGTAGATGAAATCAACCAATTTGTTTTGTGCAAGGTCATTCTAGGCATAGCTCTGTTGCCAACTAGGCATTCATAACCCCGATAGAGATATGTCTGGTTCCAGTCAAGCAGCGCTCCACTGCCAGCTAGCCGTCCATAGCCCCGGTGGAGGTTACTTGAAACACCCAAGTTTAGTTGCTTTAAGAGGATCGTTTATTTTCACTTTATTTTTATTTTGAAAACATCATGGAATATAGAAAGACTATTTCTTTAGTAACCTTTTAAGAAACTTTCAAACATTGAAGTCCAATTACTAGGTTGGAAACCACGATGGATAATGCGAAACATCTCGAATTCTGATTTTTCACTTGGAAACAAGTTCACCTGACATCTTACAATTTTTTTTGATGTATCTTAATGTGATGGTAGTGTTAAGTTATCAACCTATCCTTTTCCAATTGAAGGTCAAAAACGCAAATCATATTTAAACCATTATATACCACCTTGAACGAGTGTAGACAAAGGTTTCAAAATTAACGAAATAATAATGAAGTTGTAAATAGAAAAGAGTCAAAGTCTCTCAGAAATTTTGTAACCTGTCAGCAAAGGACACCACCTTTTTAGAACCTTTGAGAATCAATATATATACCAACACAACAAAATGAGAGTGAAAGAAACAAAGCAAAAATAACAAAAACTAAAGGGAAACAAGCATGTAGCAAAGAGAAAACACAACAAACATGCAAAACCAGACAAGCAACAAAGAAAACAAACAAAAACAAGTAATCTATTATAGTACAATAGGTCAAGCTTCACTGGGAATTAATTGAAATAGTGCTTGAGGAACTGACCATTGATAGGCAATGGTAAAAGTTCTCCAATCAAAGAGCTTAACCTGAAGGTGTTCTCCCCTAAAATTTTGGTTATCTGGTAAGGACCTAATCACAACCTTTCAAACTTATGGTGATCACCTTTCTTCTCCTTGGCCTTGTCCCATAACAGAACTAGGTCAGAGATTCGAAAGGCTTTTACCTTGGCTCTTTTGTCAAACCATCGCATAACAACAACTTGGTGCTTGGAGAAGTGTTGTAGGGTATTAATCCTCTTCTCCTCAAGTTTTAACAGATTTAGGAGATGAACCTCTACTCGATCCTCAATTTCAAGTTCTTTCATTAACTGGAGGATAGGTATTTGTGAATTGATCGGGAAGACAAGTGTTTGGCCATAGACAAGGTAATACAGAGAAGTTCCCAAGGCGGCTTTAACTTTGGTTCGATCAACCCATAAGGCGTATCTCAACTAATTGTGCCAATCCCTGGGGTTTTTCTCGAGTAGCTTTTTAATGACATTTAGGATGTTCTTGTTCATGGATTCAACTAGTCCATTACCTTGTGGATAGTAATTGGACGAGAATTTCAATATTACCTTATATTCATACGACCATTGCATCAACTGTGCAGAAGTAAAAGCAGGTCCGTTATCACATACAAGACCAAATGGCATACCGAAGCTGGTGATGATAGCTCCATTATTTCAATACAACCTATGGCATGATCCTGGATGTACACAATGTCATACAGTGTCATACAGTATCATCGTCAAGTCATAGATCAAACTGATTAGCCCATAAACATGCAAGCCTGCATGATCAACAACTGGGCCAACATATGTCTTTCAGGTCTTTTCCAATACCACCTGAGACAAAAACTCCACATTCAATGCTGCCAGAGCTATTGCAATGATCTCCAACCTCATTGTCTTACATAACTTTTAAGTAACTGTTAGCATTCATGCCTGTAACATCCTGCATATACCAGTTTCCTGTACCGGTCCACTATCACTACCAGAGCACCTTTCTATGATTTCTAAAATTTTGTGTCACCTTGTATATGATTCCAATTGTTAATCTCCATCAATTGACACATGCAGTAGTGATTCAACTTTCACCTGTAGGTGTATAGTCAAGGCAACCTCTACACACACTTACCATCTCATATTCATCCATCATACTGACATCGACTTATTCTTCCATTTGTTCTCTTCCACTAAGGGGGTGAATAATAAATTTAGTGTACCACTCCCCCTGAGATCCTGTATCTCCTTTAGTACTTGGGAGATCTCACTTGTGCATTGAAGGCAGAATGCCAGTCCATGGTCTTCTTCCTCCACACCTGCTTGGTTTCATTCTTCTTCTTATTTTCAGTCTTGGGAGGAGGTCTTACCATATTTTGCTGATGGGTCCTTGTATTTCCAGACTTTGCATCATAGCTGGAAGTAGTGCTATAGTAGCACACAACATCTATCTCAACTTCATGATTGGGGAATCTCTTGACATATCGGTTTGACCATCTTGTTCTGGTCATGTTGTTGTGGCTAGCAATCGAAACCGGTGGATCTTTTTCTTTTTTAGGGACATTTCTCCTTTGGTTCCATATAGGTCGCTGACTTCCATATGCTTTGTATCCACCTTTTTGCAGAGAAATTTTTTTATACCGGCCTCCATGTGACTACAAGTTCCTCTTCCTGCATTCAAACTCTCTATGGCCAATTCCATTGTAGTTATGACAAACAATATTTGCATAACTAGGAGAGGGGACATGCATGTATCTACTCATGGATACAATTTTCTCATATGAATGATGTCTATGAGATCCTAGATTATTCATTCTAGATCTTTCTACATTCATCCACCCTATGGTCATTATTATTACATGCAAAGCAATAACCAATAAAGGATGGCATATGACTTACAAATTTATTCTACCATGCATAGGGAGATCTTACCTTTCTAGCATCTCCATTTCTCCTTCTCTAAGGATGGAACCTTGGTTGTCCATTCTGTGTATCCCTTCTTTCTGGTATCTTCTTCTCCCACTCTTGCTTTTTCCTGTGGGTGGTAGCACTTCCTTGTCTTCTACCGCTAGGGGGACTTATTTGTTTTCTTCTCATTTTCTTGCTTCCGGTGAAGGTGTCTTCTCCCATCTTCTCTTTTCCTTTGGGATCTACATTATTTCTCCTTTTGCAGAACCTATCTTTATTCTTGTCTGCAAGTCTTCACCAGCTGTAGTTAGGTCAACCTTCTTCCAAGGAGTATATCTAACTGTGAAGGTATGTCCCTTGTTCTCTTTATTTGAGGAGACAAACAAAATGTCATTGTGGGGAACATTCTTGCTGGTGGAGCATTAACCAACACAATTTCTTAATCCTTCAGTGTCCTTGGCATGCTTTTGCTTCTTCAATATTTTGTCCAAGGCATCACTATTGCCATCAAACCGAATTCTTAACTTGAGCTCATTTTGACACTTCTCAAGGTCATTTCATAGAATCTCCATTTTTCCAACTACCTGTATGTTGGTATTTTGGTATGGTTTTGTCATTAATGTCAACACCTATCAACACTTATCAACTCTAGCACTTTGGAGAAATGGTTATGCACTGGCAGGCTTATCTATTCCAGATTAGCACAGCACGCTTTGGAGATGATTTTGTTGTTATTGTAAATGTATTAAGCTGATATGTTGAATCGGATATTGCATCGGTTATTGATTTACTTATAATTATTTTATTGTAATATCTTTTAGAGCCGACCTACTGAAATTGGTCTTAGGTTGTGGTATATATGTAAGATCTTATTTGTAAGATCAATAGGTACTTTGGGAAAAAGAATTATAAGAAGGTATATGCGATAATAAGCAGAGCTATACACACAAACATCATTTAAGGTGAAACAAGGTTTTTGTAAAGGCAATCAGAACTACACCGGTACTGAATCTAGCATATGAAGATACTATTTTGAGCAGTACATCATTATTGGATTTAACCATCCAATTGTAGTTAGCGTGACTCCTATTTGTGTTTGACCAGTGATCTTTAGGTGCTTGGCCTTTCTGCATGTGCAGAACCCATTTGTATACACATACTCTATGCAGTAGTATCATCTGATTGTGGGTAAGGTTTCCCATTGTGGTTTTTCCCCTTACAGGGTTTCCACATACAAATATTGGTTTTATGTGTTGTGGATGTTATTGTCTTTCTATTTCATGCATTAATCTTTACCGGTACTGTAATTAACCGATAAACTGTCTACTGGCATAAAGTCTGATTTACCGGTATTAAGCATTGAGGTTGGTTAAGTTTTTTTTGGTTTGAATTTATTTGACAACTGATTCACACCCCCCCTCTTAGTTGTCTCCAGGACCTAACACTGTAGATATTATTTATCCTTAACTTCTAGCACAAAATCTAGATCATTACACTGACACTGCTTGTTGCCTTCATCTTAAGACTTCAACTCTAAGATGCATTTCTTAGATTCTTCAATGCATTTTATCAACTGGTTTTGATCCACTATTGCAACATTCCTAAATAAATTGTATTCATTTATGACTCTATTGAGTTCTTCAAGAGCATTTACAAGTTCACCTTTAAGATCAACTTCTGCTTCATCTTCACTATCAATGCCAAACACATTGTTTAGGTAGGAGTAATCTGCATTATCATTCTCAGATCACTGCCAAACACATTGTTTAGGTAGGAGTAATCTGCATGCTACAACCCAATGGAGCTACAACCCTTGCTAGTTTATGGGCACCAACCCAAAGGAGCTACAACCACTGCATCGAGCTACAACTCAGTGAACTCAATGATAAATTCAAATACAAAATTAATAATATATTTACAAGTGAATGTTGTAACCATTCCATATACCTCACTCTAGTGTTGAGACACCTTCTTAGCTACACCGGTACACCTCTCTCTCTCTATTGCTACTTCTTTACCAGTTTACCTCTCTCTCTACGGGTTCTAATTTCTTTGAGCTTCTCTTTTTCTCTCCACCTGTACTACACTCAGCCAGTTCTATGCCTGCCTTCTATTGAGCTACCTTTTTTTCTTTTCTATCGACATGGACACTACCCCTTCTGCACTCCTACCGGTTGAACAATTCAACCTCATTGTCCCTCACATTTAGTCTCTTCTCTATCTCCTTGATGAGAACTTGACTGATCTTCTCTCATAGGCAACACTTAATCACTTAGCAGAAGCCCTATCTTCTTCTCTTTAGCAACACTTAACAATTTCTTTGGCTCACATATTATTACCTGGTTTTCCCACCAAAAGCTAATTCAAAAACATGGACGGTTAGGGTTTCCTCATCAACCTTGAGGCAAACGAAATCCAATCGGATCCCATCTAATATGATTGCCCAGACAACTGTTTACTCATCACCACCATTGTCATGCCTTCTTGATCACACCTTCTATCTTTGACAATCTTCTTTTTACCCTGCCAGCTGATTTCTGGGTCAATCACAAAAATTGTTCTTGCGGTTTCCTTCATTCGCCTCGAGCTACCATTAATGTTGACCAACTCTGCAACTACTTCATCGATGCACACTCAGTCTACCATTGCATGAAAATATACCACCTTGACACCACATGGCATTTATGTCGACCAACTACCAGCTTGGATCTTTGAGTTGGTTCAGACAGGATCACTGACCAAACACTCAAATAGTTCTTCTTCCCAACCAGTTTAGTTATCCCTGTCAGTATTTCACACTTTACCTGTTAACTCCTCATGTTTGCACTTTGTCCAACTGCCAGTGTAACTTCTAAACTAGTTATCAATCATGTCTTATCCAAGGCATTCTCATTCTCATTAGGTAGAGTCACAACTCTTAGCTTCTTCATTTCTTTACCAGATCTTATGCTTACCGGTAGCCATCCTGATGACAATATGTCATCATCCTTCTGTGGTTTCCAACTAAGGCATTTGTATGCCGGTTTCATTCTCTATTTTCAGCTACACCACTTTGCCTCCTTCTTCATCAACAAAAATATCATTTCAACTGGTTTGTCAAGATGATTAACTCATCACTCTTCATCTGTACTGGCATCCCAACATGCCTTCTCTTTTTGTTCAATGCATAACCTTGATTTCATGCACTTGAGGCATTCCTTTGTTTCACCAGTAGATTCGATGTGAGCCTTCAAACACTTACCTTTACTTCTTCTTCATAATTATAATGCACATTATGCATAATAGGAGATAAGCTCCAGTTACTAGTGGACATATACCTTGTTATCTCCTACCTACAATGCACTCATGTGACTTCCCTGTTTGTGCAACACATCTTCAAACAAGCACATGTGATCAGCTGTGGGCATATTCACTATCATTCATCCCTTCAAATGGTGACTGCATCATCATTCGGTGGGAGTCGTGCTGTTATGCAACCTCACAACATACCGATGACCTGTACATCCTTCTCCTCCTGTGTTGATGTGATAAAGGTAACATTCCGTCTCTTCATCACAAACAACTCAAGCACCTTACTTATTGTCAATAATTCACTTATTAGTTGACACACTCTCCTTACTGGTGATACATTGTATTGGTACCGGTAACCTTACCATTTCATCCACACAAGTCAGGCACTAACTTGTGTACTAGTGACACTAGTGGTCATTTCTTTGAATGACACTCTCTCCCTTACATTACCAGTGTTCTGCAACACAAGGTGATATCAAAGATATCTCATCTTGAACTCATCCATGACAGTGTTGCACATACATCTCTTATACCGGTAGTTATCATATACTGGTTGACATCAATGACAACACAATACCAACAATCTCCCCCTTTGGCATTGAGGTCAACTCATGTAGTATCTAACATGCTGCATAGTGTTTCTCCCCCATTGTACGTTCCAATGAATTCTCACTTATGTATTATGCGGTATACTATAGAATATATCTCCCCCTTTGACAATAATGGCAAAGGGCACTGCCAGGATATCATTCCTTCTTGTATATACCGATCACTGACATAATTCTTTCTTCCCCTTTATCTTCATTGGATGCATTTCCTCCTTTGATACCACTTGTTACATTTTCTCAATTTACAACACTTGAGATGGAGAACTCAACCATCAATGGACACCAATTGAGCATGCAAATCTAATGCTATTTTTTAAAGCACTCAATTGCAGAAGGATATGTCAGTAAATACTACTCACCTGCCGGTCAAAAAGTACCACCTCCTATTTTATCCCAAATTTCTTTAGAATCAAATGTGATTGTACTATGAATACAACTAACCAAATGACAAGCAGATACCCATAACCACAGAATTCCCCTGGGTATTCCTACTGCAATTTCCATCACTTGCAATTTTGGCAGTCAGTATTCTTACACGTTCAAGCATGCCAACTCAGCATCATAAGCACTTGAAATCCCCCTGAGTCATACATATCAGGTCATTATATCTAGTCAGGTCCAATACCAGGGCTCCAATCTTCACCATATACCGATTGAGCTGTGCATATGTGGTCATCTGAAGATCTTTCATCTCCATTATTTTACTACAACCTATGGCATGATCTTGGATGTACACAATGCCATACAATGTAATCATCATCATAGATCAAACCAGTTAACCCAAAAACATGCATGACTTTATGATCAACAACTAGGCCAACATATGTCTTCCAAGTCTTTTCTAATACCACATGAGACAAAAACTCTACATTCCATCCTACCGGGGCTATTGCAATAATCTCCAACCTCATTGTCTTACATAATATGTAAGTACCTATTAGAATTCATGTTTGTAACATCCTGCATATACCAGTTTCTTGTACCAGTCCACTATCACTACCAGAACACCTTCCTATGACTTCTGACATTTTGTATCACCTTGTATGAGATTCCAATTGTTAATCTTCATCCATTGACACATGCAGTAGTGATTCAACCTTCACCTCTAGGTGTGTAGTCAAGGCAACCTTTACAAACACTTACCATCTCATATTCCTCCATCACACCGGCAACAACTTATTATTCCATGTGTTCTCTTTGACTAAGGGGGTGAATAATAAATTCAGTGTACTAATCCCCCTGAGATCCTACATCTCCTTTAGTACTTAGGAGATATCACTTATGCATTGAATGCACAGTGCCAGTCCATGGTCTTCTTCCTCCACACTTGCTTGGTTTTATTCTTCTTCCTATTTTTAGTCTTGGGAGGAGGTCTTATTATCTTCTGCTGATCGGTCCTTGTATTTCCAGACATTGCATAACAACCCGAAGTAGTGCTATAGTAGCACACAACATCCATCCCAACTTCATGATTGGGGAATCTCTTGACATACTAGTTTGACCATCTTCTTCTGGTCATGTTTTTGTGGCTAGCAACCGAAACTCGTGAACCTCTTGCTTTTGTAAGGATATTTCACCTTTGGTTCCATGCAGGTCTCTGACTTCCATATGCTCTATATCCACCTTTTTGCAGAGAAAAATTTCTATATCAGCCTCCATGTGATTGCAAGTTCGTCTTCCTGCATTCAAACTCTCTATGGCCAATTCCATTGTAGTTATGACAAACAATATTTGCATAACTGGGAGAGGGGACATGCATGTATCTACTCCTGGATACAAATTTTCTCATATGCATGATGTCTATGAGATCCTAGATTAGTCCTTCTAGATCTTTTTCTACATTCTTCTGCCCTGTGGCCATAATTATTACATGCAAAGCAATAACCGGTAAAGGATGGCATATGAATTACAAATTTATTCTTCCATGCATGGGGAGATCTTATTGGTCTAGTATCTCCATTTCTCCTTCGCTGAGGATGGACCCTTGGTTTTCCATTCTGTGCAACCCTTCCTTCTGGTCTCTTCTTCTTCCACTCATGCTTTGTCCTGTGGGTAGTAGCACTTCCTTGTCTTCTACCGGTAGGGGGAATTTTTGTTGTCTTCTCATTTTACTTCTTCCTGTGAAGCTGTCTTCTCCCATCTTCTCTTTTCCTTTGGTATCTACATCGTTTCTCCTTCTTGCAGCACCTAACTTTATTCTTGTCTGCAAGTCTTCACCAATTGTAGTTAGGTCAACCTTCTTCCGAGGAGCATTTCTAACTATTTAGATATGTTCGTTGTTGGCATATGTGCAGAGTATGTTGACATGATGATATTGTATGTTGTCATTGATGTCAATATGATGAGGAGTGAACTGGTATATTGAAGTAAGCACTTGCAAGAGAACCGGTATATGTGAAAAAGTGAAGCAGTATGTTTGTCCAAGTGAACCAGTATGTTGAAATGTGAATTGGTATATGTGAAAATGTGAACCGGTATATGTGAACAAGTGAAGCGGTATATTTGTCCAAGAGAACTGGTATGTTGGAATGTGAACCGGTATATGTGAACAAGTGAAGCGGTATATTTGTTCAAGAGAACTGGTATGTTGGAATGTGAACCAATATATGGAATGTTTTGTATCAAGGTTTCATATGGTATGACTATCGGTTGGTAGTCTTAGCTTCAAGGTTTCCGGTTGAAGTGTTCTATGACTATGTCATTCAATCGATGACATTGTGTGTTGTGCTAGCATTGTAATGAAGAATAGATTGTGTTTCCACATCAACTCTGTGCATGTGAAGGATCTTGCATGAAGGAGATTGATCCTATCTACCTCGGGAATGTGCGAAGTCTTTGCAAATGGTGGAGAACGTGTGATGGGTTATTGCCTCCAAGATGCGGTGAAGAATGAACGATGGAGAATATCTTGAGATCTGTTCAAGACCGTTGTATTCAAAGCAAAGTGTTCAATGGTCGGGATTGAACCGATTGAATTGCTTAACCTAAATGCTTAGGGTTTAGGGTTTATGCTACCGACCTATTTGTTTCCTATAAGGTCGATGTATTTAATCATGTTGAGGTTGTTGGAAAATGTTGTGTGTGTATCTAAATGCAAAGATACGTGATTCTTGCCAGACCAGATATGAGAATAGATACCTGTAGAGTGTGAGTGCAGAAGGAAGGAACTGAAGTGGATCTGCATTGGCATTGAGTGCTGTTACCAGATCATTGTAATACCTATTGACATCTAACCACTTCAACAGTTGGAAAATCCCTTAACAAGATAGCTTTAACCAGGTTGCTATAAATCCTTTAACAGGGTGACTCAAAATCATTGAGTTCTATAAATCCTCTAACAAGGTAACCTTTAACCGGTTTTAACCCTTAACCGGGTATGTTATCCATCCCTTAACCAGGTGATCCCTGGCAGGATCGGTTCCTAACAGAACCTATTGTAAAGTCTTTAACTAGACTAGGCTCCTAATAGAGAAGACTACAAAAGGGTTCGAAGAAAAGCTTGTGGGTATTCATCCCCACCGTGGTTTTCCTAGTTGGGTTCCATGTGAAAAATATGTGTGTTATGTGTGATGCTTGTCATGTGATTCTTTGTTATTCTCTATTAAGCAGTAAATCATGTTGAACTAGTAAGTCTTTACATTTCAGTTGAAGTATTACTAGCGTATGCATATGGGTGAAGTGGAAATAAGATGTTAGATTGTGTGGAAAGCTGAGTTACTAGTTTATGTCTTTCACTATGTTTAACCGGTAGTAATCTGGTTCAGACCGATGTTATTACTTGCCTGTCAAAGTGTAGGGTTCTCAGTCTAATTGGTGAAAGGAAAAGTGTTTTTATCAGTGCTGATTCACCCCCCCCTCTCAGTACTAGTTTGGTACTAACTGTTCATAATTGATTAATCAATTGGTATCAGAGCATCCTCCAGGTCCTCTATGTTGTAAGCTTAACCACTCGAGGTAAAGATACTACTCTAATGATGAAGAGGGAAGGTCCAAAGTTCAACAAAGAAAACTTTAAAATATGGAAGGATAGAATGAAGATATACATTAGAAGCATGGGTGCTCAACATTGGAGCTATGTTGAGAATGCTTATGTTATCCCTACCGGTACTCTCACCGATGATCAAAAGAGAGAGATTCAGGAGAATGGGTAAGTCATGGAAGCCCTGATTAGTAGTTTATCTGACATTGAGTTTATTGATGTTCAGGACAAAGAGAATCCCAAAGAAGTAGGGGATGCCCTTGAGAATATCTATGGCAGTGATGAGCATGTGAAACAAGCTAAGGAAAAAAGACTTAGGGGAAAGTTTGAAGACATGCGGATGGTTGAAGGAGAGACCATTCAAAAATATGGAATAAGAATCAAAACTGTTGTTGGAGATATCAAGAGTGTAGGTGGTAAAATGAAAGATTCCACTATTGTTAGCAAATTTTTGAGATCCTTTTTACTGATCTATGCAATAAGGGTTGCTTCTATTCAGGAGTTGAGGTCTGTAGACAAGACAAATGTATCCCTAGACTCCATCATTACAAAGTTAACAACTTATAAGCTAAATAATTATGATGTCAGTATTCAGAAGACAAAATCAGCCTTCAGAGCATTTGCTGCACCATCCAGAAAAGGAAAAGAAGCAAGTACCAGTGGTGAACCAAGACAAAGTAGAGAAATGGATGATGATGAGGAGATCCTGATGGAATTTGAAGCTCCTCTTGCCAAGAGACTTCCCAAGGGAATAGGTAAAAACAGAGGTAAGCTTCCTTTGAAATGGTTTTCTTGTAATCAGATAGGACACATTGCTGTAAATTGCCCTAATGGTGACAACAAGGATAAACTGGAGAGGTTCAAGAAGTTCAAAGGAGGAAACCGAAGAAACTGTTTTGTAGTAGTTGATGAAGGTGTCACTGATGAGGAATTAGAAGATGAAGAAAATGAAGATATTGTGTTTGTAGCAGTCAAGGAAGATGTGTCAGACAAGAAGGCTCTTGTCTCCCGCTTTGATAATTCCAATGAGTGGATTATTGACAGTGGGTGTTCTCACCAAATGACTGGTGACCTTAGTAGGTGTCTATCTCTAGAAGAGTATGATGGTGGTGGGGTTTGTTTTGGTAATGATGCACCATGTATGGTAAAAGGTAGAGGGTCCATCTCTCTAAATGGAAGAAGCAGCGCTGACAATGTGTATTGGGTAGAAGGTCTAAGGCACAACCTTTTGAGTGATTCTCAACTGAATGATAATGGACTCACCCTGGAATTCAAAAATGGAGTGTGCAAAATCAAAGGAAAGTGGTGAACTAATGGCTACTGGTATGTAGACCAAAGATAACCTATTTCAGCTAAATGCTAATGTCAGTACATGTCTTATGGCTAAGTTTGAGGATAGCTGGATATGGCATAGGAGACTCTGCCATGTAAACTTTGACAATATTGTGAAGGCTAGTAAGATCAAGGTAGTTAGAGGATTTCCTATGCTGAGAAAACCAAAAAATCCTTTGTGCAGAGAGTGTCAATTGGGGAAAATGTCTTCCTCAACCTTCAAAGGTAAACCTTTCACTGCAGACAATTTACTTGATCTTGTTCATACTGATTTGTGTGGTCCTATGAAAACTAGGAGTGTGTAGGGAGATAGGTATTTTATGATTCTTACTGATGATTGCTCAAGAATGTTGTGGGTCACATTCTTGAAGGGCAAATCTCAAGCTTTGAAAAAGTTCAAATCCTTCAGAGCACTTGTAGAAAAAGAAAGTGGTAAGAGGATTAAGTGCTTAAGAACCGATCAAGGAGGAGAATTCACTTCCGCTGAATTCAACAAATATTGTGAAGAGAATGGAATCAAGAGGCAACTATCTGCCCCCCCAGACTCCACAACAGAATGGCCTAGCAGAAAGAAACAATCAAACTATGGTTGAAGTAGCTAGAACTATGTTGATCCAAGGAAAGGTTGCTCACACTTTTTGGAGAGAAGCAGTGAGCAATGCAGTCTACACAATGAATTGGGTACTCATCAAAAAGGGTAAGGAAAAAACACCTTATGAGTATTGGACCGGTAAGACACCAATGGTAAGCTACTTCAGAGTATTTGGTAGTAACTGTTATATCAAGAGGAGTGAACATCAGAGCAAGTTTGATGCTAAATGTGACGAGGGGATATTCCTAGGGTATTCCACAAAGAGAAAAGATCTCAAATGTTTCAATAATAGGACTCAGAGAATTGTTGAAAGCATCAATGTTATAATTGATGAAACCTCTGAGAAATTTGAGGAAACCAACAGTGAGCAAGTAGGAGATGAACCGGTGGTTACCTTCTGGAACCGATTGCAAACCAACCAAGCACCAGTAATAGTGCTCCTACACCGGTGGATGCTGATGCTGATGAAGATGAGGATGAAGAAAAAAATCAAGAGGAAACAACTAAGATCATTCCTATGTATGTAAAGCTGAATCATGATCCAAAGCAGATCATAGGAGACAAGGATGCAGGAATTCTTACAAGAAGAAAGATTAGAGAAAACTCTTGCATGATCTCTGAATTTGAGCCTAAAACATTCAAAGTGGCACATAAAGATGAAGAATGGATCAAGGCAATGGAAGAGGAACTTGACCAGATAGAAAAAAATGGTACATGGTCATTGGTACCCAGATCGGAGCATAAAAATTTCATTGGCAGCAAATGGGTTTTCAGAAATAAGCTGAATGAAGATGGCTCAGTGGTTAGAAACAAAGCATGATTGGTGTGTAAAGGATATGCCCAAGAAGAAGGAGAAGACTATGGAGAAACCTTTGCTCCGGTAGCCAGATTGGAAGGAGTCCACATGTTTCTTGCATATGCAGCATTCAAGGGATACAAGGTATATCAAATGGATGTAAAGTCTACATTCTTGAATGGAATACTAGAAGAGGAGGTTTATATAGAGAAACCAGATGGGTTTGCCCTATCAAAAGATAGTGACATGGTGTGTAGGCTACATAAGGTCTTATATGGACTAAAGCAGACACCTAGAGCATGGTATGAATGCTTGGACTCCCATCTTGTGAAGATTGGATTTGAGAGAACATGTGAGGATAGTAATATCTACCTGAAGTCAGAAGGAGATCAGATTCTGAGCTATGAGGTATTTGTTGATGACATAATCTTTGGAGGAGATGACAAGATGAGTCTTGATTTTGCAGACGAGATGAAAAAGGAGTTTGAGATGTCACTTATAGGGGAGATTAAGTTCTTCATCAGACTATAGATTCAACAAATGAAAGATGGAATCTTTATCACTCAGTCCAAATATGTCAAAGAGGTGTTGAAGACCTTTGGCATGGAAGACAACAAGCCGGTTGGTACACCGATGGTGACCGGTTGTAAATTATCCAAAGAGGATGACTCAGGGTTGGTAAATGAGAAGGAATACCGATCAATGATTGGTGGTAAATTGTACTATGTAGTACATAGTAGACCGAACATTGCACATGCAGTGGGCATTGTTGCATGGTTCCAAAAAATCCCAAGAGAATCCCACTTGGTAGCAGTCAAGCGGATTCTGAGATATTTGAAGGGAACTATTGACAATGGATTATGGTATCCATACAATAATGATTTCAACCTAAAAATGTTTATAGTTGCTGACTGGGCTGGTAATGTCAATGAACGGAAGAGCACAACAGGTGGTGCATTCTTTCTTGGTGGAAGAATAGTCTCATGGATGAGTAAGAAACACAGCTGTATCTCTCAGTCTATAGCAGAAGTGGAGTATGTTGCAGCATTTATGAACTGCACCCCGATAATTTGGATGAAGCATGCATTAAATGGCTTCAAAGTTCCTGTATCTGAACTAATAAGTATATTTTGTGACAACACAAGTGCGATTAACATCTCCAAGAATCTAGTTTTACATTCTAGAACCAAGCATTTTGAGCTTAAATATCATTTCTTAAGGGAAAAGGTTCAGAACAAAGAAGTTGTACTAGAACATGTTTCCAGTAAGGAGTGGTTAGCAGACATATTCACCAAGCCTCTACCAAAGGCTACCTTTACCTATTTGAGAGGTGAATTAGGGGTGCTACCCCTTCAAGAGGTGAACTAAAGGTGTATGCTCCACATCAGTCATGACTTACATTGATATATTTTTCTCAGGACTGGTGTGTTGAAGGATGCTACTCCTTAGGGGGAGAAACATAGTTGAACATAGATGGTTATGCCTTCACTTTGGCATTGTTGTCAAAGGGGGAGAAGATGTGAAGTGGATAAGATATCTGCAGTATTGGGGGAGAAGATGTAAAGCCCAGAGATATCTTTGTATATTGCCATCAGTGCCAAAGGGGGAGATTGTTGGCATATGTGCAAAGTATTTTGACATGATTATATTGTATGTTGTCATTGATGTCAATATGATGAAGAGTGAACTGGTATATTCAAGTAAGCACTTGCAAGAGAACCGATATATGTGAAAAAGTGAAGTGGTATGTTTGTCCAAGTGAACCGGTATGTTGAAATGTGAATTGGTATATGTGAAAATGTGAACCGGTATATGTGAACAAGTGAAGCCATATGTTTGTCCAAGAGAACCGGTATGTTGGAATGTGAACCGGTATATAGAATGTTTTGTATCAAGCTTTCATATGGTATGACTACCGGTTGGTAGTCTTAGCATCAAGGTTTTCAGTTGAAGTGTTCTATGACCATGTGATTCAACCAATGACATTGTGTATTGTGCTAGCATTGCAATGAAGAATAGATTATGTTGCCATGTTAGCTCTGTGTGTGTGAAGGATCTTGCATGAAGGAGATTGATCCTATCTACCTCGGGAATGTGTGAAGTCTCTGCAAATGATGGAGAATGCGTGATGGGTTATTGCCTCCAAGATGTGGTGAAGAACAAACAATGGAGAACATCTTGAGATCTATTCAAGATTGTTGTATTCAAAGCAAAGTGTTTAATGGTCAGGATTGAACCGACTGAATTGTTTAACCTAAATGTTTAGGGTTTAGGGTTTATGCTACCGACCTATCTATTTTCTATAAGTTCGATGTTGTTTTTCATTTTGAGGTTGTTGGAAAATGTTGTGTGTGTATCTAAGTGCAAAGATACGCGATTCTTGCCAGACCAGATATGAGAATAGATACCTGTAGAGTGTGAGTGCAGAAGGAATGAACTGAAGCAGATCTGCATTGGCATTGAGTGCTGTTACCGGATCATTATAATACCTGTTGACCTCTGACCACTTCAACACATGGAAAATCCCTTAATAGGGTTGCTTTAACCAGCTTGTTGTAAATCCTTTAACAGGGTGACTCAAAATCATTGAGTTCTATAAATCCTCTAACAAGGTAACCTTTAACTGGGTTTAACCCTTAGCCGAGTATGTTAGCCATCCCTTAACCCAGTGATCCCTGGTAGGATTGGTTCCTAATAGAACCTATTGTAAAGTTTTTAACCAGACTAGGCTCCTAATAGAGCGGACTTCAAAAGGATTCGAAGAACAACTTGTGGGTATTCATCCCCACGGTGGTTTTTCCCAGTTGGGTTTCCACGTGAAAAATATGTGTGTTATGTGTGATGCTTTGTAATTCTCTGTTAAGCAGTAAAGCATGTTGAACCAGTAAGTCTTTACATTTTAGTTGAAGTATTACTAGTGTATGCATATGGGTGAAGTGAAAATAAGATGTTAGATTATGTGGAAAGCTGAGTTACCGGTTTATGTCTTTCACTATGTTTAACCGGTAGTAATTTGGTTCAGACCGGTGTTATTGCTTGCCAGTCAAAGTGTAGGGTTCTCAGTGTAACCGGTATAAGGAAAAGTGTTTTTATCAGTGCTGATTCACCCCCCCTCTCAGTACCGGTTTGGTACTAACTTTTCATCATTAATTCATCATCCCTTGTTCTCTCCATTTGAGAAGACAAACAAAATATCATTGTGGGGAACATTCTTGCTGGTGGAGAATTCACTAGTACCACTTCCTAATCCTTTAGTGTCCTTGGCATGCTTTTGTTTCTTCAACATTTTGTCCAAGGCATCACTGCTGCCATGAAATTGGATTCTTACCTTGAGCTCATTTTGACACTTCTGAAGGTCATTTCATAGAATCTCCATTTCGTAGAACCAGCTGTAGATGTTATTTATCCTTAACTTCTAGCACAAAATCTAGATCATTCCACTAACACTCCTTGGTGCCTTCTTCTTGAGACTTCAACTCTGAGATGCATTTCTCAGATTCTTCAATGCATTTTATCAACCATACCTGCTCCACTATTACAAGATTCTTGAATAACTTGTATTCATTTCTCACTCTACTGAGCTCTTCAAGAGCATTTACACTTCACCTTGAAGATCAACTTCTGCTTCATCTTCACTATCACTACAAAACACATCTTGCTGGTAGGAGTAATCTGCATGATCATTCTCAGATGTGTGCCTCTCATCGTCTGATTCTTGAGCCATGAAGAGGTGTGTTCCTTCATCATCATTTCTGCAACTACTAGAAGATCTGCCTTCAACATCTTTAGATACATGAGATGCATTTCTCATCATATCATGACAAGCCGGTTCTGTAGGTAGTGGGCTCATTTCCGTAGAGCTTCTTTAATCTCTCCCATAAGCTTTTTGCTTATCCGCATCTGTCCACCTATGAGGAGACATCATTGATTAACCCACATAGAATAGCCCTCATAGCTGTTTCATTGCACTGGTTTCTTCTTCTGCATTTGAATCAGTGGGAGGATAAACTTTACTAGGGAAACCATTTACAATAGACATCCAAACACCATACCCTAGAGAGGATAAGTGAACGTCCATTCTACAACTCCAAATGGAATAGTTAGACCCATTAAACACCGGAGCTGGGATTGAGACTAAACATACCATTGTGTCCTTAAGCTACAATCTACCCAAGAAAGAGAAAGCTTGAAAAATAGGGTACCTAGGCTCTGATACCAATTGTTAGACACAATGCACCACTGAGAGGGGGGTGAATCAATGGTTCTCAAACTTTTCTCTTTAACTATCCGTATGCAAGTATATTGGTTATCATATCTAACTCAATGCAAAATTATTGGTTAGAGGAGGGATCAACACAAATACAAACACACACAAAGGGATATCACATAACACTAGTATGTACGGGGAAAACCCAAGATTGGAAAAACTCAGTGAGCAATGCTGCTGGAGTCTACTACTCCAATCCAACCCACAATGAAACTATGTTACAATGTTTAAGGCACCAAGCCAAGGAGCTACAACCCCTAACTTATTTATTGGCTACAACCGAAAGGAGCTACAAACCCTGCTAGTTTATGGGCACCAACCTAAAGGAGCTACAACTCAGTGAACTCAATGATAACTTGAATTACAAAATTAATCATACTGTTACAAGTAAATCTTGTAACCATTTCATATACCTTACTCTGCTAGTGAGACACCTTCTCAGCTACACCGGTAGACCTCTCTCTCTCTACTACTCCTTCTTTACCAGTTCACCTCTCTCTCTGCCAGTTATCACTTCTTTCAGCAACTCTTCTACTCTCCACTTGTACTACACTTAGCCAATTCTATGTCTGCCTTCTCTTGAGTTACCTTTTCTTCTTCTCTGCCAGTATGGACACTACCAGTTGAACACTTCAACCTCATTCTCCCTCACACTTAGTCTCTTCTCTATCTCCTTGATGAGAACTTGACTAATCTTCTCTCACATGCAACACTCAATCACTTCACAAAAGCCCTCTGTTTAGCAACACTTAACAATATCTTTTCCTCGCATATTTGTAACCTGGTTTTCCCACCAAAAGACAATTCAAAAACATGGGCGGTTAGGGTTTCCTCATCAACATGGCACACCAAATTCAATCAGATCCTATCTAATATGATCTCCTAGACAATTGTTTACACATCATCACCATTTTCATGCCTTCTTGATCATGCCTTCTATCTTTGACAATCTGCTTTTTACCTTGTTAGCTGATTTCTTGGTCAATCACCAAGATTGTTCTTGCGGTTTCCTTCATCTGCCTTGATCTCCTCAATCACTTTGAGCTGGCTCTCTATTATCCTCTAGACCTCCATCCGCAAACCTCTACAATGGATCTGCAACACATCCCATGATTTACGGGATCTGTAATTAATGTTGACCAACTCTGCGACTACTTCGTTGGTGCACACTCCATCTACCGCTACATGGAAATCTTCTAGCTTGACACCACGTGACATCCATGTTGACCAACTACCAGCTTGGATCTTTAAGGTAGTTTAGATAGGATCACCGACCAAACACTCAACCGGTTCTTCTTTCCAATTGGTTTACTTAACCCTGCCGATATTTCACACTTTACCGGTTAACTCCTCATGTTTTCACTTTGCTAAACTATTGGTGGAACTTCTAAACTAGTTATCAAACATGTCTTATCCAAGGCATTCTCATTCTCATCAGGTAGAGTCACAACTCTTAGCTTCTTCATTTCCTTACCGGTTCTCATGCTTACTGGTAGCCATCCTAATGACAACATGTCATCATCCTTCTGTGGTTTCCAACTAAGGCATCTATATGTCGATTTCATTCTCTATTTTCAGCTGCACCACTTTGCCTCATTCATCAGCCTGAATATCATCTCATTCGGTTTGTCAAGATGACAAACTTATCACTCTTTATTTGTACCTACATCCCAACATGCCTTCTCTTTTTGTTCAATGCATAACCCTGATTTCATGCACTTGAGGCATTCCTTTATTTCACCAGTAGATTTGGTGTGAGCCTTAAAACACTTACCTTTACCTCTTCTTCAGAACTATAATGCACATTATGCATAATAGGAGATAAGCTCCACTTACCGATGGATAGATACCTTGTTATCTTGTACCTGCAATGCACTAATGTGACTTCCCTGTTTGTGTAACATATCTTCAAACATGCACATGTGATCAGGTGTGGGCACATTCACCATCAATCATCCCTTCACATGGTGACTGCATCTTCATCCGGTGGGAGTCCTGCCATTCTGTAACCTCACAATATACCGGTGACCTGTACATCCTTTTCCTCATGTGTTGATGTGATAAAGGTAGCATTCTATCTCTTCATCAGAAATGACAACTCAAGAACCTTAATCATTGTCAACACTTTACTTATTAGTTGACATACTCTCCTTACTAGTGATACACTGTACCGGTACTGGTAACCTTACCATTTTATCCACACAAGTTAGGCACTAACTTGTGTACCTGTGACACCAGTGGTTAATTCTTTTAATGACACTCTCTCCCTTACCTTACTCGTGTTCTGCAACACAAGGGGATATCAAAGATATCTCATCATGTACTTATCCATGGTAGTGTTGCACGTACATCTCTTATACAAGTAATTATCCTATACCGGATGATATCAATGACAACACAATGCCAACATGTGTCTCGTCCCTTGCTTGCCTCTGTGTCAAAACAAACACTCCTGAATGTAACAAAGCAAAAGAAAATAAATATAAAATGATAGAGTATAGTCAAGACTAGTTAATACGGGAGCTTCAATGATGGATTTATTGATCTGGGTGAAAGCCTCTTTTGCTTCAGTAGTCCATTCAATCTTGGCATCCTTCTTCATTATTTCATTTAATTGTTTGACTATCTCTCCAAACCTGGTTGTAAATTTTTCGACAAAATTGATGTTCCCAAAGAAAGATCTCATCTCCTTTTTACTGCCAGACATTTGTAGTTTCAACAATGCTTCTACTCAATTTGGGTCTACAGATATCCCTCTTTCAAAGATTACATGACCAAGGAGATTTCCTTCAACCACTCGAAATACACACTTCTTGGGATTAAGGGAAATCCCATATCTTCTGCATCTCTCCAGAACTTTACGTAGTTGGTTTGGGTGATCTTCTCTCACCTTGGAAACTATAGTCAAGTCATCCATATATATAATAATTGTTGGCATTATGTGAACCGGCATGAGCCTTATGTAAACTAGCATGAAGACATAATGATATTGTATGTTGTCATTGATGTCAATATGAGACATAGTGGGAACCGACACATGAGATAAGTGAAGAAAGAGATACCAACATATTTGTGAACTGGTATATGCCAAAGTGAAGTGGCACATTTGTTAAAAGTGAACCGGCATGCAGTTATGGGAACCAGCACATGGAAGCATTGTATGACTACTGGTTGGTAAGGCAGGTTCCACTTCGGGGTTTCCGGTTGGAGTATCTCAAGTCTGTGTGACTCAATTGGTGATCTTTGTGTGATGAGTTAGTAGTATGATGGAGGACAGATCGTGTTGCCACGTAAGCTCTGTGCGCGTGAAGGATCTTGCATGAAGAAGACTATTCCTATCTACCTCAGGAATGTGCAAAGTTTGTCAAATAGTGATAACGCGTGATGGGTTATCAACCGCCATGAAAATGGTGGATAATGGACGATGCAGAATGGATTGAGATCGACTCAAGATTGGTGCATTCAATGCAATATGTTTCAACGGTCAGGATTGAACCGTTTGAATTGCTCAACCTAACAGGTTTAGGGTTTAGGGTTTTTGCTACCAACCTGTATGTTTCCTATAAGGTTGATGTTAGGTTTCTGTCTAAAGTTGTTGGACAAAAAAAAGCTATGAGTGTGTATCCAATGAAAGTGATACAAGATTCTTTCCAGACCATAGGAGAAAGAGATACCTGCAAAGTGTATGTGCAAAAGGAAAAGAGGAGCCTAAATAGATCTGTATTAGTATTAAGTATTGTTAACAGATCATTGTAATACTTGTTGATCTCTAACCACTTCAACAGCTGCAAAATCCCTTAACAGGGTAGCCTTAACTGGCTTGATTCAAAATCCCTTAAATCGGGTGGTCTTAACCGGCTTGCTATAAATCCCTTAACCGGGTAACTTGAAGCTAGAGAAGCTTAGGAGATCCTTTCAGCTATTGAGTTCTTAAAATCCTCTAACAAGGTGACCCTACTGGGTTTAACCCTTAACCAAGTATCCCTTAACTAGGTGATCCCTAATAGGATCAGTTCCTACCAGAACCTATTGTAATGTTCTTAACCAGACAAGGCTCCTAACAGAGCGGACTTCTAAAGAGTTCAAAAAGTAGCTTGTGGGTATTCATCCCCACCGTGGTTTTTCCCAGTTGGGTTTCCACGTGAAAAATATGTGTGTCATGTGAAATGCTTTTGTCTTGTGATGCTTTGTTTTATCTGTTATGCACATGAAGTTTCTATGTTTTATGCCTGTCTATAAAACATATTGAACTTGTGTATGGTGAAAATGGATAACAATAATAACAATATTGAAAGGCTAAATGAATTCAACCACAAAACCCTAGCCTAACAATCAACAAAGATCCACCATAACATATGAAGATTACCGAAGACAATGCAAATCACATGAAATCACAAAGATTATACCATCATATGTCCAATAGGGTTTTGATCTCCATTCTTCCTATCTCCATTGATCTTGCTTGATATATTTGCTCTCAGATTTTTATATGCACAAGAGCTCAACAAAGAACGGAATGTGGTTGCAAGTAGGATCGTAGTGTAGCCAAGTCTTCAAGATTAGTCATTAGGGTTTGATAATGAAGGAGGCATCTTCTTAAATAGAAGACACAATATGAAATGGAGGGATAAGATTGAGAGGTGTAAAAAGAGAGGTCGGCTAAGATTAGAGGGTAGGTAAAAGAAATACCAAAATAATGAAAGAGGTAGGTAGTGTATGAATTAAGAGATGAATGACATGTGTCATGTCTAGAAAAAGCTAATGAATTGATTAAATAAATAAATATTTATTTAATTAATAGAAGTAGGATAATTAAATAAATAAAATATTTATTTAATTTAGGAAACGGATAATTTAAATAAATAAATGTATTTATTTAAATGAGAAATAAGGCTAGAAGAGGATAAATGAATTAATTAAATAAATAAAGATTTATTTAATTAATAGAAGAATTAGGCTTAGATAATTAAATAAATAAAATATTTATTTAATTAGATTGGACAATTTTAGGTGTCTACAGAACTCACTGTTGTGAATATTTGATGGTTAGGTCTACTACTTCATACATGAGAATATTATGATAATGTGGTATTGAGCTAAGAGAAAAGCTTAGTAAGTGACCGGTTCATGACTGTTTGAGTTATTCTAGATGCTATCGGTTGCACTCTGTTTTACCAGTATCTCTATTTATCGGTCATTGTGAGTGTTTGCTGTCAAACTGATTTTGAACGGTATTTATGTCTGTACTAATTCACCCCCCCCTCTCAGTACCGGTTTGGTACTAGGTGTTCATCATTGAGTTATCAATTGGTATCAGAGCACTCGAGGTCCTCTGTGTTGTAAGCTTAACCGCTTGAGGAAAAGATCCTAGCCAAATGATGAAGAGGGAAGGTCCAAAGTTCAACAAGGAAAACTTTGGTATATGGAAAGATAGGATGAAGATATTCATCAAAAGTATGGGTGTTCAACACTGGAGTTATGTTGAAAATGTAAATGTTGTTCCTATCGGTACTCTCATCGATGACCAAAAGAGAGAGATACAAGAAAATGGGCAAGTCATGGAAGCCCTCATCAGTAGTCTATCTGACATTGAGTTTATTGATGTTTAGGACAAGGCAAATCCCAAAGAAGTATGGGATGCTCTTGAAAATATCTATGGTGGTGATGAGAATGTAAAATAGGCTATGGAAGAGAGCCTAAGATGGAAGTTTGAAGACATGTGGATGGTTGAAGGAGAGACCATTCAGTAGTATGGAATAAGAATCAAAACAGTTGTTGGAGAAATAAAGAGTGCAGGTGGCAAAATAGAAGATTCCACTGTGGTAAGCAAAGTCCTGAGATCCCTATTGCTGGTCTATGCAATAAGGGTTGCTACTATTCAGGAGCCGAGATCAATAGACAAGTCTAAGGCATCCTTGGACTCCATCATAGCCAAGTTGACAACCTATGAGCTAAATAGCTTTGATGGTAGTGTTGAAAAGTTAGAATCAGCTTTTAAAGCTTCTGCTATACCATCCAGAAAAGGAAAAGAGGCTAGCACTAATGGGGAACCTAGTCAGAATATAGAGATGAAGGATGAAGAGTTTCTGATGGAATTTGAAGCTCTTTTGGCCAGGAGATTCCCAAAAGGAACTGGTAAATACAAAGGTAAACTACCTTTGAAATGTTTCTCCTGCAACCGGATAGGACATATTGCTATGAACTGTCCTAATAGTGACAACAAGGACAAACCAGAAAGGTTCAAGAAATTCAAAGGAGGAAATCGAAGAAATTGTTTTGTGGCAGTTGATGAAGGTGTCACAGATGAGGAATTTGAAGATGAAGAAAATGAAGACATTGTGTTCATTGCTGTAAAGGAAGATGTGATAGATAAGAAGGCTCTTGTCTCCCGGTTTAATGATTCCAATGAGTGGATCATTGACAGTGGCTGCTCTTACTATATGACTGGTGACCGGAGCAAGTTTCTATCATTAGAAAATTATGATGGTGGTGTGGTTCACTTTGGCAATGATGCACCATGCATGGTGAAAGGCAGAGGGTCCATCTCCTTGAATTGAAAGAGTAGTGTTGACAATGTGTATTGGGTTGATGGTCTCAGACACAACCTTCTAAGTGTTGCCCAGTTAAATGATAGTGGACTTGCTCTGCAATTCAAGAATGGAGTTTGTAGAATCAAAGCTAAAGATGGTAAATTGGAAGCCACCGACATGCAAACTAAAGGTAACCTATTTCATCTAAATGCTAATATAAGTACATGTCTTATGGCTAAGCTTGATGATAGCTGGATATGGCATAGGGGATTTTGCCATGTGAACTTTGACAACATTGTGAAGGCTAGTAAGATCAAGGCAGTTAGAGGGTTGCCGGTGCTGAGCAAATTGGATAATACCTTGTGTAGAGAATGTCAATTGGGGAAAATGTCTTCCTCAACTTTTAAAGGTAAATCTTTCACTGCTGACAACTTGCTTGATCTTGTGCATACTGATTTATGTGGTCCTATGAAAACTAGAAGTGTGCAGGGAGATAGGTACTTCATGATTCTCATTGATGACTGCTCAAGAATGATGTGGGTCACATTCTTGAAAGACAAGTCTGAAGATTTTGTGAAATTCAAAGCTTTCAGAGCATTAGTGGAAAAGGAAAGCGATAAAGGATCAAGTGTCTCAGAACTGATCAAGGAGGGGAATTCACTTCCAGTGAATTCAACAAGTACTATGAAGAATTTGGCATGAAGAGATAGTTGTCTGCCCCCCGGACTCCACAACAGAATGGTCTAGTAGAGAGGAATAACCGGACTATGGTTAAAGTAGCTAGAACTATGTTGATCCAAGGAAAGGTTGCTCACACCTTTTGTAGAGAAGCGTTGAGTACTGCAGTTTACACTATGAACCAGGTACTCATACAAAAGGGCAAGGACAAAACTCCTTATGAGTATTGGACTGGTAAGACCCCTGTGGTAAATTATTTTAAGGTCTTTGGTAGCAAATGTTACATCAAGAGGAGTGAACATCAGGGCAAATTTGAAGCTAAATGTGATGAAGGAATATTTCTAGGATATTCCACCAAGAGTAAAGATTTCAAGTGCTACAACAATAGGACTCAGAGAATTATGGAAAGCATCAATGTAAGAGTTGATGAATCCTCTGAGAAGACTGAGAAAACTGGCAGTGAGCAAGTTGTAAATGAATTGGTTGCAATCTTCTGGGAACCGGTTGTCAGTCAAACAAGCACCAGTAACAGTGTTCCTGAACCAGTGAATGTTGATACTTTTGAAGATAAGGATGAAGAAGAAAAGCAAGAAGAACCATTTAAGACCATTCCTCAGTATGTCAAGTTGAATCATGATCCCAAGCAGATCATAGGTGATAAGGATGCAGGAATCCTTACCAGAAGAAAGTTCAGAGAAAACTTATGCATGATCTCTGAATTTGAGCCTAAATCATTCAAAGAGGCTCATAATGATGAAGACTGGATCAAGGCAATGGAAGAAGAACTTGACCAAATAGAGAAAAATGGTACATGGTCCTTGGTACCTAGACTAGAGCATAAGAATGTCATTGGCACCAAGTGGGTGTTCAGAAATAAGTTGAATGAGGATGGCACAGTGATTAGGAATAAAGCCAGAGTGGTATGCAAAGGATATGCTCAAGAAGAAGGTGAAGACTATGGGGAAACCTTTTCTCCTGTAGCCAGATTGGAAGGTGTTCGTATGCTTCTTGCATATGCCACTTTTAAGAGATTCAAGGTGTATCAAATGGATGTAAAATCTGCATTCCTAAATGGTGTACTTGAAGAGGAAGTATATATTGAGCAACCAGATGGGTTTGCCCTATCTGAAGATAGTGACGTGGTATGTAGGCTACACAAAGCATTATATGGTCTAAAGCAAGCACCTAGGGCATGGTATGAGCACCTACATTCCCATCTTGTGAAGATTGGATTTGAGAGAACAAGTGAAGATAGTAATATCTACTTGAAGTCTGAAGAAGATCAGATCTTGATCTGTGAAGTCTTTGTTGATGACATCATCATTGGTGGAGATGACAAGATGAGTCATGAGTTTGCTGATGAGATGAAGAAAGAGTTTGAAATGTCACTCATAGGGGAGATTAAGTTCTTCATTGGACTGCAGATCCAGCAGATGAAAGATGGAATCTTCATCACTCAGTCCAAATATGTCAAAGAAGTGTTGAAGACTTTTGGCATGGAAGATAGCAAACTAGTTGGTACACCGATGGTGACCGGTTGCAAATTGACAAAGGAAGATGATTCCGCACTGGTTGATGGGAAGGAATACCGATCAATGATTGGTAAGTTGCACTATGTAGTGCATAGAAAATCGGATATTGCACATGCAGTTGGCATCACTACAAGGTTCGAAAAGAGTCCAAGAGAATCTCACTTGAGTGTAGTCAAGCGGATTCTTAGGTATCTGAAGGGAACAATTGACTATGGATTGTGGTACCCATACAACAATAATTTCAATCTAAAAGTATTCATAGATGCTGATTGGGCCGGTAATGTGGATGACCGAAAGAGCACAACTGGTGGTGCATTCTTTCTCGTTGGTAGACTGGTCTCATGGATGAGTAAAAAGCAGAGTTGCATCTCATAGTCTACAGTGGAAGTGGAGTATGTTGTAGCTTTCATGAAGTGTACTCAGACAATTTGGATGAAGCATGTACTGGAAGGCTTCAAGATCCCTGTACCTGAACCGGTAAGTATATTCTGTGATAACACAAGTGCTATCAATATATCAAAGAATCTGGTTTTACATTCTAGAACCAAGCATTTTGAGCTTAAGTATCATTTCTTGAAGGAAAAGGTTCAGAATAAAGAGAGTGCATTGGAGCATGTGTCCAGTAAGGAGCAGTTAGTAGACATATTCACCAAGCCTCTCCCAAAGACAACATTTGTGCATTTGAGAGGTGAATTAGGGGTATTGCCCCTTCAGGAGGTGAACTAAAAGTGGTTGTTCCACATCAGTCAGGTACTGGATAGACAAATATTTGGTTGATTGGTGTGTTTAAGGATGCTACTCCTCAGGGGGAGCGGCATAAGGAAACAGTTGTCAAAGGGGGAGAAGAAGTGAAGCGAAAAGATATCTGCAGCAAATGGGGAGAAGAAGTGAAGCGAAAAGACATCTGCAGCAAATGGGGAGAAGATGTGAAGCAAAGAAGATATCTTTGTATATTGCCATCAATGCCAAAGGGGGAGATTGTTGGCATTATGTGAACTGGCATGAAGACATAATGATATTGTATGTTGTCATTGATGTCAATATGAGACATAGTGGGAACCAGCACATGAGATAAGTGAGGAAAGAGATACCGGCATATGTGTGAACTGGTATATGCCAAAGTGAAGCGGCACATTTGTTCAAAGTGAACCGGCATGCAATTATGGGAACCGACACATGGAAGCACTGTATGACTACCAGTTGGTAAGGCAGCTTCCACTTCGGGGTTTCCGATTGGAGTATCTCAAGTCTATGTGACTCAATTGGTGATCTTTGTGTGATGAGTTAGTGGTATGATGGAGGATAGATCATGTTGTCACGTAAGCTCTGTGCGCATGAAGGATCTTGCATGAAGAAGACTATTCCTATCTACCTCGGGAATGTGCGAAGTTTGTCAAATAGTGATAACGTGTGATGGGTTATCAATCGCCATGAAAATGGTGGATAATGGACGATGGAGAATGTCTTGAGATCGAATCAAGACTGGTGCATTCGATGCAGTATGTTTCAATGGTCAAGATTGAACTGTTTGAATTGTTCAACCTAACAGGTTTAGGGTTTAGGGTTTTTGCTACCGAACTAAATGTTCCCTATAAGGTCAATGTTAGGTTTCTGTCTAAAGTTGTTGGCAAAAAAGCTGTGAGTGTGTATCCAACAAAAGTGATACAAGATTCTTGCCAGACCATAGGAGAAAAGAGATACCTGCAAAGTGTATGTGCAGAAGGAAAAGAGGAGCCTAAATGGATTTGTATTAGTATTAAGTACTGTTAACAGATCATTGTAATACCTATTGATCTCTAACCACTTCAACAGTTGTAAAATCCCCTAATAGGGTAGCCTTAACTGGCTTGATTCAAAATCCCTTAAATCAGGTGGTCTTAATCGGCTTGCTGTAATTCCCTTAACCGGGTAACTCGAAGCTAATGAGTTATGAGAAGCTAGAGAAGCTTCGGAGATCCTTTTAGCTATTGAGTTCTTAAAATCCTCTAACAAGGTGACCCTACCGGGTTTAACCCTTAACCGGGTGATCCCTAACAGGATCGGTTCCTACCAGAACCTATTGTAATGTTCTTAACTGGACAAGGCTCCTAACAGAGTGGACTTCTAAAGAGTTCAAAAAGCAACTTGTGGGTATTCATCCCCATCGTGGTTTTTCCCAGTTGGGTTTCCATGTGAAAAATATGTGTGTCATGTGAAATGCTTTTGTCTTGTGATGCTTTGTTTTATCTGTTATGCACATGAAGTTTCTATGTTTTATGCCTATCTATAAAACATATTGAACTCACTGTTGTGAAGATTTGATGGTTAGGTCTACTAGTTCATGCATGAGAATATTATGATAATGTGGTATTGAGCTAAGAGAAAAGCTTAGTAAGTGACCGGTTCATGACTGTTTGAGTTATTCTGGATGCTACCAGTTGCACTTTGTTTTACCGGTATCTCTGTTTATCAGTCATTGTGAGTGTTTGTTGTCAAACCGGTTTTGGATGGTATTTGTGTCTGTACTGATTCACCCCCCCTCTTAGTACCAGTTTGGTACTAGGTGTTCATCATTGAGTTATCAATAATATATTTGCCAATTAGATCTTTCAAATCTGTATCAATTTCTCTTTGGAAGGTTGCTCTAGCATTAATTAACCCAAATGACATCCTTCAATATGCATATGTTCCCCACTTCGTAGTAAACATTGTTTTCATGCGATCCACATGGTTCACCAAAACTTGGTTGTATCCAGAATAACCATCTAAGAATGACATAATTTGTGAACCATTAACAATCTATAATACCTCATTTAAGTAAGGCAGTGGGTAACTATCCTTCTCAAATGCCTTATTGATGTTGCAAAAACCAACAGAAATCCAAATTTCCCCATTCTTTTTCCTTACTGGCACCAAATTGGCAACCCAGGTGGAGTGACGTATCAGGAAAATAATCCTAGCTGCAAGCAACTTTTGGACTTCCTTGAAAATCAAGGGTTCTATCAATGAATTAACCGATCATTGCTTCTGTTTGAACGATTTTATATTGGGTTTCAAGGGGACAACATGAGTGATGATTGATGTATCAAAATTTTTTAGATCTTCGTATCCCCATGCTATTACATCAATGAACTCTTTTAAGATTTGCAGAATTTTCTCTCTTTCATTAGGAGTACAAATCTTCCCAATGTAAGACTATCTTCTCTTGTCCTTCTAGACCAATATTATGTGGTTCATATTTCCCAACATCTAAATTTATTGTCAATCTCTCTTTTACCCTAGGATCAGAATCAAAAAGTCTCTTTAGAGTGGCCATACATTTGGGAATAACATTTGTAGGAAAATTCATAATTTCTACATCACCCCCTTAATCATCATCAAGATCATTTAACTTATCCTTCTCATCAATAATTTGTTCTTCAAAGGCCCTTGAATTGGAAAGAAAGGCTAGAATGTGGGTATCATCCTCAAAAACTTGAAAATGTTTGATGTTAGCAGGCACATCAGGTGTGGAGAACAACTGTACCAAAAACTTCTTCAAAGAAGATTGGCTAACTGGTTCTAGTGTACTTGCTACTAAAACCCAAGAATTTGATATCCCATTTACTTTCATGGGCACCAGTTGAATATGGAAAGCATCAAAATCCTCAACCAACCCCTAAACTCTATTCCTATATGCTGCTAACCTTTTGTCATGACATGCATATTGGCTTCTTACTTGTTTAACCACCAATTCAGAATCTCCATGCACTCTTAAGCATTTGGCTCCCTTCTTATGAGCGAAGAGTAGTCCTCTAACTAAAGCCTCATACTCCGTAATAATATTAGTGGAAGGGAATTGGAGTCGGTAGGAGGCTAGAAAGGTTTTCCCTTTGGGACTTGTTAACTCTACGCCTACTCCATTGCCTTGCTTTGATCTAGACCCATCAAACTTTAAAAACCATATTTCATCTTTTAGTTTCTTTACCTTCTTCACCTTAGGATCAGTAATTGGATTAGTTTCTGAACGTGGTTGTTGTCCTTCAGATTCAAGGTCTCGCAACACCTGAGGTTATTCAATTACAAGTTCCAAGAGCACTTCAGGGGTATTGGGAATGGATTTCTCTTCTCGAGGCTGCACTTGAGATTGAGCCTCTTCATTTTCTTTTTTGGGTGGAGTCTCTTCCTCCTCTTGTTTGGAAATCTCTATCAAAAGGATTTCTTGTCTACAAGGCTTCAATTGGGGTACTTCTATTGTAACTTTCTTCCTTTGAAGAATTATCTTCTCACAATTTGGTATTTGAATGTCCTCAACCATAATATCAAAATCAATATCTTCGCATGAGATCAGACTCATCAATTTTGTAATTTCATTTTGAAAGGGATACATAACATCTCCGAGTGATCCTCCTGATGTATTCGACACCATTTGGGAAGTAGGAAATCTTGTACTTTCATGGTATCCCCCCACAAACACATCCCTTGTTTCACTATTGTGGTGAAGCCTTTGACCCACCCTCTATATACAGTCATATCTGCTTGATGTAACTGGGGAATGATAGGTGCAAAGAAAGTGAGGATTTATTTTACTCTATAGACTCCTGGACTCAGTTCAGCATATGCCACCTCATTGGGAGCTCCATAATATGTGACCAACTCTTCAACTTGGGTTCACTATCAATTTGGATCCGGTTACTCACTCCCTTCCATGGAAGCCACAAGTATGTATAACAGGTTGAGAAATATCCTCCCAAAGTTTTTGAGCAATCCCTACTGAGGAGCATCCCATATACCACTGGAATATCCACCACTTGAATGTCTATGTAACAAGATATGTGAGGATCAACTCTCAATTGGATGTATACATATTTTAATTCTCCAATTACATTAAGCTCAGTCTTGTCTAGTTGTATCACCTTACTGTTTGCACACATTGGGTTGAGACCGAGCTTCTGACATATAAAGTATGGCATTAAATTTATGAAAGCACCTTAATCTACCAAACAATTATGCAAATTATTTCCACATATCCTTAAACTAAGTAAAAATGCTGGGTTCTCAATTGAATCATTACTAACATGGGCATTGACTTCTTTCAGGTCAGCCATCTTAAATTTCATTGCTTTGAGACTCTAGTAATTCCACCTTCTTAAGGAGAGCTTTCTTTTGTTCAGGACAATATCTCAGTACCTCCATTAGAGACACAGTGGTGGCAGTCTTCTCCATCTTATTGGTAACATCAAAAGATCCTTTCGAAATATATTCTTGCCCTTGAGTTTTTCTAGGGAGTGCTCCTTGAAAATATTGAGGAGGGTGAGGATTGTTACTTGTGTTAACATTGGGAGGTACAAATCCACCCTTTGGGAGCGGTGGCTCTATTAATGGAGCCTTGCCTTGACTCTAAAGATTATAATTATTTCTGGTCTAAAAGGCTTGAGCATCATAGACATACGGTTCACCTTCAACTTCAACTTGAAACTGTTTGCATAGGAACGTATCAACCAACATTGTAGTATTATCTTTCTTAGGTTATTCATTAGAGCAATCCTAAGGTTGAGAATCATCTTGAGCGATCCTTATAATCTTTTTGAACTGGGCACAATTAACCTTAGAGTGCACTGCTGTATCATGCAACCTACACCAATTAGTCAGTAAATTCATATCAGCAAGGTTAATACTTTGTGTTTTATTTGGGTTATCTCGTGCGTCAGGATGATCATGGTTTACCCCACCATTGTTCGAACCCGTGTTCCATTGCCTATTGTATGGCTTGTTGTTATACCTTTGGTTTTGGTTCTGATTGTTGTAGTTTCACTGATTATTATATGATTGGGGTTGGTTATATCCTATTGGAGGATTCATCTTCAACTGACTCGAATATGAAGTAACTTGTGATATCATTTTCTTTAATGCTTCTATGTCAATGGATATATGAGGTCCTTGACTCTCAGGCGTCGTAGTTGGAGGTTGGCTTGCTGCGTGAGAATTACCAAATTGTTGATTTCCCCCTTATACTTGATCGACATATTGTGTTTGAGTGGGAGCAGTATTGTTATTAGTCTGCCAAGTTAAAGCTTGGGCAGCAAATTGTTGATTAGCCGGAGGTTGGGAAGCATAGATTGGTAGCGGGTTCATTGTTGGGGCTCCTATAGGAAAAGGCAAAGGTACCCTAAGAAGTTGGTTATAGTTCCTTTGATTCACTCTTATGGGTAAATTGTATCCAATTCCCCCCTGTGTTTGTTTCAACTCACGATTCATGTTGATCGTTAACGCATAGACCTTTGCCAAGGTGTTTGATCTTCGAGAACACTCTTTTTGATAAACATAGAAGTCCATGGGTCAATATCTCTTAGCTATGAGTCAATTGCAATATTAGGTGCCACCTGATAAGGAGCTTGTAACCTCTTAAATGCCCTTTGGAAGATAGTATTAAAAGTTTTTAAAGGTTCATTCGGGGACTTCTTAAAAGAGGCAAATTGATGGTACAATGTTCAAGGGTCAACATACACTCAGAATTGTCAATGAAATCTTTCTCCAAAACATCCCAGCCAGTGATAAAATTTGCTGGTAGAGTCAAATACCAATTATATTCATTCTCCCCAATTGAATATGGGAAGAGTCTACATACTACATCTTGGTGTTCAATGTCATTACGAATGACTACATCTTTGAATGCTTCAATATGCTCATCAACTGTCCTACCCCCCAAATAATAAAATTTACTGCAAAATTTATCTAGGTTTCTAGGTAGGTCATGTATACCTCCTGGTATAGTTCCTAGTGTTGTGTGGTCTTGGTTAAAGTAGGCCATCGGAGGTGGTGATGGTGGACGTTGAGTCACAATAGGTGTATCGATAGGTTGAGGACTAGGGATCAATTGATATTCTACGTTGGGTATGGATGACTGCACTGGGGAAGATGTTGAAGGCTATCCCTTAGTTTTATTTCTCCTTTTCCTAGTTGTAGGTCCTAACTTTACTAAGTCATATGGGGAATAACTACTCCTAAGGATTCTGTGGAATCTCTCAGGAGAGAAAGATGATATACGATCCAGCTTAGTACCTCAATTCCTTTGTTGTGGAGGTGGTTGTGGGTTTTCCTGTGGGAGAAGTTGCCTTTGTGCCTCTGTTTCTATATGCATAGCCTTTTGTCTTTTGTTGTCCATGACTTGCCATGCTTGCAACCAATCACTATAATCCATTTTACTTTCCCAAGCAAGATCGTATAGCTGGGTAACAATGTCGTCTTACTCGTAGTTAAGGTTGGGTTGCATAAATGGTAGAATTCTGTCTCCTAGAAGCACCATATGTGGTTAATAAATGAGGGGACTAGTATGGGGCCCTCTTTCTAGTGCCAGTTTCTATTGACGTCTATTTTAATGCACTCACCAAAAGTCAGGTAGCCAATATGAATACTCACCACCTCTCCTAAAAAGATATAATTTTTGGGGAACCGATCACTCCAAGGTATCTATAGTCGAGTCTCAATGGTGATGGGAAGCCCAATGGTTGATGTGTTTGTACCTGTTAAGGGGCCTGCTAAAACTAAATGCCACTAATCGTTAATAACTTAACTTCCTTTTTTTTGTATTTTTATGGTTTTAAAATTCTTCTAGAAATAAATTGCGAGAGATAAGGAAAGAAAAAAACAACAATGAAACCAGTTCAATGACAACTTAACAAACTACTCAATTAGTACCCTGCAATCCAAAAATGATCAAATATTATCCAAATCAGCATTCAATAACGTACCTCCAGTAAACCTGTAAAGTCAGCAACTTCATAGACTCATGGAAAGAATATCACCAAAATATTGTCTATCCCAATAATTCTCATACACCACTTACGTGCGCAATATGATTCATAGAGAAATAAATAGAAGATCAGAACATGTTGCTGATTTCAAATTATAAACACTACTAGATTGCAAAGAACAACCTCGTAGAACATATGCATAGATCATGCAATCTATAAGCCGCTTCTTGTATTAATTTCAAAGAATGTGTAACAAAAATAACTCAAGTTCCTAACAATCTGAAAGAATAGTCCAAAATTTCTAAGTGGGCCTCAAATCATCAATTTGTGGAACATTAATAATGAATCAAACTCCTCAATTTATAGAGTTTTCTACCCTACTTTCTAGGAAATAAACCTAATCTAAATTAAGAACTCAAAAGCTAGGAGTCACAGTTAAGTTGCAAGTTTTTGCCTCTACACTCCAATTAACTACTACGACACAGAGGTTAGGTGAGCACTACGAAGACCATGCTGTATGAGCCAGGCTTTCATAGTCATGCAAAATTTTATTCAAAACTGGAACATGAGTTGGAGCTGTAGTCAGAGTACCAATGGGAAGTCCTGCAAAATCTCTTCTCAAAAGTCCTTCTATCTTTAACAACCATGTGTTTATCTTCTACTTCTTTTTATAGGACTTATAATTATTAATGATACATGCAACTACCTCAGTAGGAGGATCAACAACATGCTTGATTATGAATTTATACTTTTTCAAAACTTCCTCTGCATTCTTTCTTTCCTTCTCTAACTCCCCTATTGTCTCCGCCACCTCTTGACATTGTGTAATTAAATATGTATATATATCCATCAATGTGATAGTGAACTAAGTTGGAGGTCCCAAATTTTGGGCTTCATATGTATCCCACTGGCTGAGTACCTGCTCTTCTTCCATAACTCTTGCACCGGTTAACTCCATCCAAAAAACTCCGAGTAACCGTCCTACAAAATCTTCATACTTTTCTACCATCTTGAGGAGGTGAATGCAAATGTTTTCTACATCCTTCACATACTTCTAAAGCATTTCCATCTTTAGCTTCAAAATGTATGTGTAAGACTGCAAATTCTTAATACTATCTCCACCCAAGAGGTCCTCCTCTATTATTACTTTCTCACCTAGGTGCAAAAATTTACTTAATACCTGAAATTGTTTACTGAACATGTTGAGCTTTCACTCTCATTGTTGAGAGAAAGAAGCTAATGCTCCACCTACCTATACTACTTCCTTGTACTCTCTCATAGTATTTTACAAAAATAATCCAATTTTTGAGGCATTTATTTGGACCTATGACTTTGTTATTGCAACCACTTGTCTCACCTCCAGCAATGCTTTTACTTCTCCCTCTAGGAGTGATGAGGTTGAAGGTAGATTATTGTTTTTGCAAGTATCTAATGGCTTACCCATTTCTAACAACAACTACTTGTACTGCTCCAGCTGTGCTTTGACCTCAACATGGGAGGTATATTCTTTCTCCATTCATCCCCTGATGACACTGGTAGCTAGTTCTAAAGTATCTAACTCTCCCCACTTTGTTTGCTTACCCAATTTTACCTAAGACACTTGGTAATCTAGGGAGGTTTGAAATTTTATCTATAGTAGAACTTCCACATTCACAACCACTTCACAGGAACCTGTTCTCGACAGATGATGCATAGTCATAGGTTTCTTAACTTTCCTTGGTTCCTCCGTGATTACCTCTTGTAGTGTAACCTTTGGTAACACTACCTTCCTCTTCTTCCTCTCGAAGGTGAATTCTAACCATTGTGGTACATCCTTATCGTTGTCAACTTTGTGTGGCACTATGTTAATGGTCACAATGTGCACATTCGACTGTTCCTCTGCTTCACCTTTCTCTTATGCTTTGGTGTGTTTAGGACCTTGAGGTGAAGCAATTTGGCGAGAAGGACCAGACTGGAGAGCTATATCTTCATTTAGCTATTGTTGCTTATTAAAATCTCCCAACCTATCACTGACCTCCTTTATAAATGCCCTGCCACCTTTGTCCATTTCCTTTGTACCTTGCCCGACATCTATATCTTTCAAGAGATCCTCTTGATCCTTGGAAGTTAAAATTAATCTTTCATTCAATAGATCTTAAGCCTCATTTTTCTCTCTCTCCCCTCCAAGTAGCTGTTGTTCTTCTCATTGTTCCTCCTCTTGGTCTGAGTCTGTCTCAATATTATGGACACTTATAGTTTCTATGGTAGACCTAAATGCCCGTGTCCTTAGAGGCACTGTTGTATGAGGTGGTGGTGGATTTGGGGAAGTATCAAGTGGGCTTGTGCTGCGGCTGTAGCTGGAGGTTGAGTGGGTACACCTATTGTATTAGGAGGAGGAGGTTGTGTAGTTTCATCTGTTTGTTGTTCTTCTTCCTCTTGAGAACCTTCCCCTAGAGTTTTTCCTATTTCTATCCTTATGGGAAGAACCTCTACTAGTGGCACAACGCCTATCCCTTCTTTCCCTCTAAAGTCAACAACCTTTTTTAATAGTTCTGATTTCCTCATCTATACATGAATATTTTTCATCAATTCCTTGGTGCTTTCTTCAGGCTTAGCTTCTTCATCTGGGTCAGTGGATGTATTTTGATTAGAACTAGATCTTGTTTTATGAGCATACTCCTTATAACCCCTTTATTGGGGCACACCTAAGGTGGACTCCTTCTACTTCCCCTTTTAAGCACTTGGCCTAACCCTTAAACTAAGCCACTGTCTAGTCCTATTGGTTACTACTTGGGTTACTTGGTCTATATTTAAATCTTCATGTGCTGACTACCTTATAGGAGATAAAGGCCTTCTATCAATTTCTTGTTCTTTATATATAATTTTTAATAATTCTCTATCATCCCTCACCTCTTTTGGGAGATTGGTTTCTATTTAAAAATCCCTAATTTGCGGCACCAAAAATCTATAATAATTCTTTTCCCTTACCTCAAAATTATCCTGGAGGTTTGCCCAAAAATCCTCCAATCTGGGCTTGTTCCCCTCATATACCTTAGGCATGGTTTGTTTAAGATTTCCATAGGGATCATAATACTCCCTTGCATAATTAAATTCTTTAAGGTTTAAATCTTGGAGTTCCTACTCCGCCGTGTTCGCTACCTAGATTTTTGAACAAGAAAAATATTCAATTGAAACTGAAAATTCTATCCCTGCCTTGTGTTTCGATGACAATAGGGATTGGAGGTCCACTAGTTGCTTGGAATACTCTAAAAAAATGATGCTATCATTGGAATATCTTGGCAATAGCATTGGGTTCCCTGTAAATGCACCAAGCCTTATGTATGTAGAATGCTAGTTTTGAATGAATCAACATTCTTGGTTGATTGCCATTGCTTCGTGGCTTATTCGGTATCCTGTATCACCTAGGAGTTTAATGATAACATGGAAGAGGAAGGCATTGTTGATTCTCTTAAAGTGCACCTTTGCATTATTTAGAGGGAGTTGTGAGTAATATTCCCAAACTTTCTTCTGCCCTTCCTCATCTCCCTGTTGGCCTTCTACCTGTAATCGTGGGAACTTACCTGCTCGAGCAACCACCCAAATGACATATGAATTAAAAGAGAACTTATTCATTTGGTGTACTTTGATCATCTGTTTACAGATGTTATCTGAGAGGATTTGGGCCCAGTCGAAGTTCTGCTTGCCTATGAGGATGGTGGTCATGAACTAATACATCCAGGGATAGAAATGCTTGCAATCTAGCTTGCCAAAGGCCTTTCTCAACATGATGATCAAATCCCTCTGTGGTTCCCTAAATTATTCCCTCAACACATCTGTGGCCTTTAGCCCTATTTTTCTTTGTTCCTCTAACCAGTTTTCATTTATGTGTCTCTTATTTGAAGTAACATTATTATTCCACACTCCTAGGGCTTATTTTTTATTGGTAAGGAGTACTTCATCCCTTACAGGGATAGAAAACACAAATCCTAGCATGTCTGGAGACAAGTCGATCATCATCCTACCCTGAGCATGCCTACACTTCCTTGTATCCACATCATGGAATTGTGCAATAGTCCTGATAAACTCAGGAGCCTAGATTGACTGCGGGA
Source organism: Cryptomeria japonica (assembly GCF_030272615.1). Lineage (NCBI taxonomy): Eukaryota > Viridiplantae > Streptophyta > Pinopsida > Cupressales > Cupressaceae > Cryptomeria > Cryptomeria japonica. The sequence continues at coordinate 222,726,065 of NC_081412.1, forward strand.
AGCTACTCGCCTCCACCAGGCCTGATCTCTTGATCCTTCACAATGGGGCCTCTGGCGTTGGTCTTTCCAATTGTGTTCTAATATCTTTAATCTCAATATGCCCTATCTTTGTGTTTATTACCCACTTGATCTGATCATACATCTTCGACACATACACCTATCCTTGATATTGGTGCTTCATTGTCACAAGAAGTTTGTCTATCTCCTTGCCTCTCTTGCTGGAATTTGGGTCCATCTAAACACTTTAATCTGCAAGAAAGAACCAAGAATTAATCCATTGTATAAAACATTAATAACATCATCCACCTCAGGACTTTGGGGTTTTAGGGTAGATAACTCCTTTATTAGACAAATGACCTGGAAACTCCGGGGTTCTTGGGTAGAAGGACTTGAAAAACAAACTTCTGGAGTTTCGGGATGGATAAATTGAATTGATTTCGGAACTCTAAGGTTCTGGTGTTCTGAGGTATATAGAAAAGGTTAACTTTAGAACCTCAGGGTTGGGGGGTCTCAAGGTAGACCAAAAAGGCATCCCAAAGATATTCCGGAACTCTGGGGATCTGGGGTTTAAACATAGTGATCGAAAAAGAAAGGACCTTGGGACTTCGGGGTTCCGAGGTCTTGGGTATTTCTCTTAAAAAATAATCTGATCTGGAACTCTAGGGTTCCAGGATAGATGAGCACAACCAACAGAATCAACCTCGGGACTTTGGGGTTCCAAGGTTGAGGGGAAGAACTACCCAGCCCGGAACTTTGGGGGTTTAGGGTGGAAAACTAAGGCACACGAAAAACAAAAAAAATGAAAAATAAACCCTAAAAGAAAAAAACAAGAAGACTAAAAAATCAACAAGATCTAAACAAGAAATCACAAGGAAGGAGAATGAAATTCACCAACCTCACGAGAAAATCACACAAGACACTCAGTAACACGGAGACACAAAGTTGAGAGGTTGTATCTAAGAGCTCTGAGAAAGTTGAATGCACAAATGAACTTAGAAAAGTTCATTCTTCTTATTTATACCCCCCCAAAATTCATCCATACGATCACCTTATACAAGACCTCGGGGTTTCGAGGTGGCAAACGAAAAACAAAAAACAACAAAATCCACTTGGGGACTCCGGGGTGAATCACAAAAACACATAAAACAAGCAAAAGACCTCAGGACTCTAGGGTTTTGGGGTTCCGAGGTAAAAGACACAAGAGACCTTGAGACTCTGGGGTTCCAAGGTAAAAAGGAACAAAATGACCTCAGTACTTTGGGGTTCCGGTGTTCCGGGATCAAAATGACAAGACAACCTCGGGACTCTGGGGTTTTGGGGTTACAAACAAAACACACACGAAGAACTCGGGACTTTAGGACTCTGAAGTTCCGAGGCTTCAACAAAAGGAAAAGGCACGAGTTCAGGACGCGAAGGATCTAGGGTCTCGAGGTTGTACACAAACAAACAAACACTCACTTGGGGACGTTGAGGTTCCAGGGTTCCGAGGTAGAAGAAAGCTAAAAACAAAAAAAGGAGACCTCAGAACTCTGAGGTTCTGGGGTTTCTAGGAAAAACCACAAGAAAAAAGCAATAGAAAGAAAAAAGGGGACCCATATTTTCAACACAAGGAAACTATTGGGGGTTAGGTATGTAGGTCATAACATGTCTCTCTCACCAGAGGAGTGACGAGGAGCTTAGGACCATAGGGTTTGACAGTGTCAGGTGGAGGAACTGTGGCCACGACAGTTGGCACGAAGCAGAACGTGGTCAACAAAAATAGAATCTGACGACACTCTATCAAGCACACAAGGGGCATTTCTCTAGTGCTGGAGGAGCTCTTGTAAGTGGCCCACCTCATGAGCAACTTTTTCTGCTTGTACCTAAATCTGCACAAGTACATTATTACAAATGCAAGCTTTAGCATAATGTGAGATATTAATATCCAAGAGTTGTGATTAAAAAGAACTGTATTTATATCCTTCCAAAGGGTAAATAGGATCTCCATTCTGAAAGCATGCCATATCTAAGAAAAATTGAAGGGGATTCTAGGTGAATCACCCAGAAGAGCCATATGCCAAGAAAAGGGCTCAGGCCAAAAATGCCAAAAGAAATCATGGATCCAACTCCAGTACTATTGAGCTCTTCTACAAAACCAAAAAATATGCATAAAAGTTTCTAGGTGACCACAAAAAGGGCACTGAGGATCAGGAACCCCCAAATTCTTAAAAAACACATGCCAAGCAAAGTGTGTAATCTTGGGTTCAGTGGTGGCGGACTAGATAACAAGAAACCCGAGTCTCCATGAATTTTGAGAAGACTGCAAGTGCCACCGCTGGTTGAGAATATGAAAGGATCTCACATGCTTGGGAATATGAAAATGGGGAACCAACTAGAGATAACCCATTTTGGGTTTGTAGTTGGTGAAAGGAGTCCAAGGATACCACTTCCAATCTTTCCACCAAGGTCTGACAGACTGAATGCCAATCTTATGTAACAAATGTGAGGGTAAGGCCGAAACCAAAAGGTCATAAGTCTGTCGATCTAGTCGAGATAGACAAAACTAGACCTGGAGATCATCCCATGACTGAAGACTCATATAAACTCTAGAAAAGAGATCCTTAGGTGTTTGAATGCCGCATTTGTGAAAACAGAGAGCACTAACACCTTGGATTTTGGTCAGCGGTAACCCTTACACCCAAAAAAGAGGTGAGCACCAAAGGTGTTTGTTGATTCATGGAGATCCCATCATGAAAACCATCAGCCACCCATAGAAGCCAAGGCTTGATATCTTCCCAAGCATGTGAGATGCTTTTAACAACAAAAGTACCCTGTATCTAGACAGGGTCTTTAATAATGAGTAGGGTTTAAAAACCAATCCCCTTCCAAGCTGGCATATTGGCAAGAAATCTTAAAGAAATGTAATGTCGAAGAAGGTTTTTCCAGGCCTCGTCACCAGATAAGGCTTTGATTATTCATATAGCACATAAGGAAAGCCCTTGTTTTTGGGTTGAAATAAGGCTGAGCCCTTCGAATTCTTTGTGAAGACAACAATACTCCCAAGCGAATCTGTGGAAACCTTGATGGTTAGATCCAGAGGCCCAAAGAAAAGCCCGCAGAAGTCTTTCCAAATTCATCTAAGAGGCCTTAGAAGGAGGCCAACATGAAAAGTAATAGACATGGGTGGCACCCAAAATCTTTGAATAAATTTGGAATTTATCAGCCAAAGAGAGAGGCTTGGTAATCCAATAGGCCAACTTTTTCTCAATCCTAGCTAAAACAATATTCCAAAGATCCATAGACAAAGCTTGAAAAGAAAAAGGAATGCCCAAAAAGAGAATTTTTTTCCCATGATGAAACCATTTCTAGTCATATTGAAGAATCGAAGGTGGGGCAGGAAGAAAAGACTACCTATAACATTGCATCTTGTGCCATTGAATGGTTGAATCAAAAGCCAAGAAAAAGGTGTCCAGAAATTAAAAAGCGGCCTGTATATTATCTTCTTCCTCAATGAGAGTGAGGGAGGAGTCATCCACAAAATGGCAATTAACAAGTTGAGAAGGTGACTCATGCAGGGAGATACCACAGACATGCCCAACAGAGATAGCATTAGCAAGTAAGTAACCAAACCCTTCTGCTGCAAGAACATATAAAGCATGAGCTAGATGACATCCCTGGTGAATGGATCTAAAAATGCATCAGGCATCCCCGAATAACATCTAGATAGACTGAATGAATCAAGGACCCAAGCCAAGAGCTTTGAGCATAGCCAAAATAAATGGCCACTCAATGCAATCATACGCCTTAGCGAAGTCAATCTCAAGAAAGATTACCTGCTATTTAGAGCGTTGGGCCTAGTCCATCCTTTCCCAAACAACAATACTATTATCTAGAATAAACCCAGACTTGATAAATCTATTCTACTCCAGATGAACAATAAGAGGTAGCAGATGATGAATCTTGAGAGCCAAGGCTTTGGCAATGATCTTATACGAGATATTGAGCAAGGTAATAGGCCTCCATTTGCAAATGTCCTCCTGGTCCCTAGCCTTAGGAATAAATTTGATGTTACCTTGGTTAAGCATTTCTCGTAGGGATTTTGAATGAAAAGCTTCAAGGTAGACCTTATGAATGTTATTACCAACACAAGGCCAAAGGGCTTTGTAGAATTCATAAGGGAAACCATCACATCTAGGGGCTTTATCATCTGCCATAGAAAAAATGGCTTCCTTAAGATTATCAATGGTCAATAAGATATTATAGAAGGTCTGTTGAGACTCAAAGAGCCATTTGGGAACAACAACTAAGAAATCTTGCAAAGCTTGGGCTCTGGCTAGAGAGTCTCCTTGCATTGTGAACACCTTCTCATAATGACAGACAAAAGCTTGAATAATATCAGGCAGCTTGGTGAGAACAACCTGCCCTTCTTTGATTTTCTTAATCCCTACAAAGGTATGATGAGTGTGCTAAGCTAGGAAAAAATCTTTGGAGGCCCTATCGCTCACCTTGAGCCAATGTATACTAGATTTGATTTGAGCTCCTCTGACAGAATAGCTATATGTAGCTTATTTTTGATGACGAAGCTAGGCTAACCAAAGTTGCAGGTTAGAATCAAAAGGATTCAAGGCCAGAGCTTCTGTGGCAGCACATAGATCTTTGGTGGTCGCGTCATACAACCACCTGCAGTACATGGCAAGTTGTCTACCATAAATGCATAGAAACCTCATAGAGCGGGTAATGGTGTCATTCCACCACACAATCCAACTAGTGTGATGATGAGGCCTTGGTTCTAAATTCTAAACCTGTTGAATGTGGGCCATCGTGGCTTGATGATGTAGGAGAGACATGTTGAGGTACTTTATGTAGACGTGATTGGACATCGTCACATCAACAAGAGGAGTGACAGGAAGATCTCGATCTTCAGAAAAAGAAAAAAAAGATAACGTAGTTATCATAGCATGATCAAGCCTTTTAAGTATTCTGTCAGCTCAAAAATTGGACCAAGTGTGCCAGACCCCACTAGGGTGGCGATGGTTGTGTTGGGGTCAAAAAGACCCAACTTATTAGGCATATAGTACCAGGCTTCCCTCTTGCCAGTTGTCCATCGAAAAGGAAAAATTTCATCCTTATCGGTGGCCACCTCAACCATATTGAATTCCCTACACATGACCCAAGTTGCAGGTGGCAGATTGTTAGCAATCCAACACCATAGGTGTGATCTATCAACCACATCATTGGGAGCATAAATATTAACAATCCCAATGAAATTATTATCAATTGACAACAAAACCCATATAGTACGTTGCATGGGATCAAAACCATGAGAAATAACTGCAAAGAGACAACAAGGTGAAATGATAGTAGCAACTCCCCCTTGACCAGCTTCATGCTGGGAGGAAAGAAAAGTTTATCTAGCCAAATAACATGACACACAACAGTGAGCATGAAACCAACAATTTTAACTGACTTGCTTACCCATTTGACATTCCTTACATACCAGATTATGAGGCTTCACAATCTTAGGTATATCTCTAAGTGCCTTAGTTGAACTAATATTTACAATGCAATCAAAATTAACATGACACAACCTCTTATTCCATATCCAACTATCATTAATATGTACAATCAAACAATTCTTCTTACCAAAGTTCAAATGAAAGATTTTACCTCCAGTCTAAGTACCGATTGCAATCTCCAATCTAGATCTTTTGATGATTTTGCATTTTCCATCCTTGAACTGTAATTGAAATCTCGTATCCACCAACTGTAACTCAAAATGTTATGCTTTAAGACTTCTACATAATAAACATTTTCAGTGTTATTCTTACCATCCAATGATATAGTTCCTCTTCCTCTAATCATGCATGCTTTGTCATCTCAAAATCTGACAAGACCACCATCAAGTTCTTGCAAAGATAGAAACTTCCTTTTATCTCTAATTATATGATGTGAACAACCACTATCTATCACCCATTCATCCTTGTCTTCAACTTTAGTAGCAAGGGCCTTCTCTTCATTTTGAATGACAAGTTCCAAAGCATCTTCCTTGATAGCTAAGAATACCCATTCCTTTCCATTACCAGATCCACTAGCTAAATATTTTGCTTGTTCATCATCATAATCATCAGTTACACCTTCCCCATCAACACAATAACATGATTTGTCTTTGTTCCTCTTGTACTTATGCTTGTTCTAATATTCATGGTTAGCCTTAAAATATCTTCTAGCTTTTTATTCAAATCTTTAATTACTCTCTAGACATCTAGATGAAAAATGACCTATCTTATTACATGCAAAACATTTGAAAGGTGATTTTCCTTCATACTTACTTCCTGTTTGACCTTTAGGTACCCTTCTTGCAAATAAGGCTTCAAGTTCTTCAAGCTCTTCATTTTATTTCTTCATACCCTCCAGTTCCCTTGCATATAGTGCTTTCCAATCCTTCTTTCCAGTAATGATGTAGATGCATTGAAAGCATATTTAGTCTTTGCATCTCCTTGAGGACCAAATTCTTGAAGCTCAAATGCAGATAAATTTCCAACCAAATTATCCCTATTGACATAAGTGTTAGACATTGTTCTCATCTCATTAATCGCAATAGCCTTCATCTTGTAAGCCGATGGCAAGGCTCTCAATACTTTAGAAAAAATATCATCTTCGCTCAGAGATCCACCACAACATTGAATTTCGAAGACAATTTAGTTGACTCTTTCCATGAAAGTATCAATTCTTTCATCTTCCTCCATTCTCAGGGTTTTATACCTCACCCGATAACCATCAAGTTTTTCAATTTTAATAGTAGGGGAACCTTCATTCGGAGTCTCCAACTTCTCCCATATAGCCTTTGCAGATGATTTGTCCGTTAATCCCCTTACCTGTTGATATGAAAGGGCACTCAAAAGGGCTATCTCTACAGTCATTTTAAATGTTCTTATCCAAGTGTGTGGGAGGAGGATTTCCATATGCTAGATCGTAAGGAGTATAGCCTTTCTCAGTGATCTCCCAAATCTCCTTGCTAAGACATCTCAGATGAGTGTCCATCCAAAGCTTCCATACTCTGTAATTTTTTCCTTCAAGCCTAGGGTTGTCCTTTTGATAAGCAATTGAAGTTAAATGATTACTCGCCATAGGATCTTCCTCAAGAAATTAAGCTTCTGTAGACATGACCAAGCTATGATACCAATTGTTAGGATAACCGGTGAACAACTGAGGGGGGTGAATCAGTTGTTAACAGATTATGAAACTTTAAGCACACAAAAACTTTTATTAGAATGCATAAACCAAGTACTTGAATAAGAAATATATCAATTAAGCACAAACATAAATTATAGACCAAAAACCATGCATCCACAACACATAACACCAAGATTTGTAAGTGGAAAACCCATTAAAGGAGAAAACCATGCTGGGAAGCCTACCCTTAGTGAGATGATACTTTTGTAGTAAGTATGTCATTACAATAAGGGTCCTGTACATGCAGGAAAGCCAACACCCTAGAGCACATTGTTCATCACAAAGGAGCCTCAGTGACTATAAAATATCTCCAGACTACAATACAGAAATAAGAATGAACTATAAGAATAACATCTCCTATGACTAAGTACAGTTTCAGTTAAGCTCAATGCCAGAGGTCTTAAACCTCTGATACAAACCCAATTCGATCACCTATGATTGGCCAAAACCATTGCATATGATTACAACTTTATTCACATACAGATAATCCCATAACCCATGACCACGATCTACAAAAGAGATCTTACATCATATTTATACCTACCCGGGACCTAAAAAATTAGGCCAACCACCAAAAAGATAATACAATAAATCCATTACATAAACCCACAAACCAATGATAACACAAGTCATCCTAAGGCTGAAACAACATTAACCAAACAATAAATTGAACCGGTAACGCATCGGGAGCATCCACCAAAATGTTACATAAACCAGTCCATAACCTAATAGAATAGCACCGGAGCTAAAATAGGTTGCCATAAACCAAATGCAACACTACTGATCAATTGGAACATGAACATGATAATCGTCAGCATCCTGAGAACCTTCTAGAAGCCGCACCAACACCACTTATTGAATCCATCAAAATATCTTCAACAAAGCTTTGCTAGTAAAAGCCTTACCAATAACCAAAAGGCTTACTAGAATATATGATAGCTTCTAGATCACCAAACCTTGAACCAACTAAATCTGACACTCACATGAATTACTAAACCAAACCAATTCCACTAATCTGAACATACTGGAGAATACCAGAGATAGTCTCCAAATCAACATCACAATCCAACAACATTGTCGAAACCCAGTAGACAACCAAACATTAAGCTAGTGTTGACATCAATGCAAAACATAATTAATTCCTCCAAATTGTCAACAATGCAATTTTCCTAGTGGTGTAGTGTGTTGCAGTTGATCTTGGCGTGATTACCGGTGGAGATGAGCTTTTGGAAATTTGTTTTAGGTTCATGTTATGTCATGCATATCATTATATTGGTCTGATGGTCAATATTTGGATTGTGTGATATAATTTTGTAATTGTGAGTTGAGGGTTTAGCCGACCTTGTTGTCAAGGTTGATAATTTCTATAAATAGGTGATACATTCATGTATTTTAGGTATCAAGGTTGTGTCTGCATTATCAAAGAGTGGTGTATGTGCAGACAAGTGACTGATCCTTCGACCTTGTGATTGAGCAGATATTGGTGTTGCAGAGCAGACAAATATGCTTAACCGGGAATGTCATCAGGCATTTGTAGATGTTGTTATTGTAGTTTATTTGATTCTGGAGGGTTGTAACCTTTCGTGTTATTATATCTTGAGTTGTAAACTCTAGGAAGTGAAACCTGAATGTTGGTGCATTGCCCATTGTAATATTTTCACATACTACTACAGAGTATTATCTTATTGTGGGTAGGTTCCCACTATGGTTTTTCCCTTAACATGGTTTTTCACATCAAAGTCTTGGTGTTGTGTTGTTTATCTGCTTATCTTTGTTGTTGTTGTAGTTTATCAAATTTGTATTTGTGGTTGAGTTTATAGATCTGATAGAAAAATGATTCACCCCCCTCTCAATTTTCTCTCATTGTTGTTGCCAAGAATTGGTATAAGAGCTATATCCTCTGTAAGAAGCTTAATCGCTTGAGGAGATCCAGGATGGCAATTGGAGGTGTTATCTTTAAGAAGGAGAGTCTGAGATTTGATGGTAGTAACTATGCTATATGGAAGAACCGGATGGAAGTGTACTCAAGATGTCTTGGAGAAGATTACTGGAATATTAATAAGAATGCCTTCTCTATTTCTTAGAATGGACCCGTTAATCCTAATGAGATTAAAGAAGCTGAAAATAACATTAGAGAAAAGGAAGAATTTTTTAGTGCCCTGACTAATTCAGAAATGACTAATGTATTGGGAATTTAGACTGTACATGATATCTGGGAGTAGCTTGAAACCTTGTATGGAGGAGATAAAGAAGTTAAAGTTGCTAACTTGCAAAGTTTGAAAGATAAATATGAGATGTTGAGGATGGGAAAAGATGAGAACATAAATTCCTTCATGGCTAAGGTGAATGAACTTGTCCGAGGTATCATATGTGCCGATGGAACCCTTGAAGAAGATGAAATTGTTGCTAAGGTGCTATGATCATTGCCTCCTTACAAACATAAGGTAGTTACTATTGATGAAATATGGAGTGTGACTACTATGACAAGAGACATGTTGGTTCGAAAGTTTGCTACATGTGAACTAAATGAGGCTAGTCGATCACATGAAAAGCCTGAAATAACATTTAGAGCATCTATATCCAAAAAGAAGAAGCATGATCCCAAAGAATGCAAAATATCCAGATATGAAAGAGAGAGAAGAGAGATGAAAGAGAAATAATGAGAATTGGAAGAGCTTGAAGAATTGATTGCCCAGATATTGCTTAAGGGAGTTGGTAAGTATGATGGAAAATAAGATAGGACATTTTGCTTCTAGATACCCAAAGAGAATGTCTAAATATGATAGGCATGATAAATTTGATAAGCATGATAGGAGTCATAGATATGAGAAGCATGAGAAGTATGATAAACCTTACAAGCCTAATTAGAAGTATAAACATCAGAAGAACTATTATTATGCTATTGATGAAGGTGTTACAAATGAAGAATTAGAAGGAGATGAAGTTGTGTTTATTGCTATTAAATAAGATGGATTGATACCTATTGATTCCACAAGCTGCACTTTTGAGGTAAAATTTTTAGTTGCTAAAGTTGAAGAGAAACATGAATAGGTGATTGACAATGATTGTTCATATCATATGATTGGTGATAAAATAAAATTTGGGAATACATAAAGGTATGATGGTGGAATAGTAATATTTGGAGATGACAAAACCTGTGTGATCATTGGTAGAGGTTCTATTTCCTTTGATGGTAAGAATAACAATGATGATGTTTTGTATGTTGAAAGTTGGAAGCATAATCCTTTAAGTGTTGGATAGATGGTTGAAAAAGGTTATGATTTACAATTCAAGAAGCATAAATGCAAGATCTTAAATGCCTCCAGTATAGAGATTGCATTTGGAACTAAGACTGAAGGTAATTGTTACCAAATTTTGCAACAACTAAATTTGGTGGCCTAATGAGGCCTTACACATTGCAGATGAAGCAAGGTACACAATTTTTTTTTTCATAAAAGTTATTCATTTCACATAGCATGATTCAAAATGGAAGTTTATTTCATTATGCAAGTATTTCTCAAGAAAAACAATAGTATAAGACTGCATAAAATAGCTTTTGCATTACAAAGAATGTGTATGGTTACCCACACAAGCCATGGGTATGATTTATAAATGCAACAAGTAGAATGACAAACATGTGTATAAATAGAAAGAAAGAAAGAAAGATCCATCATTTCTTTTGAATGATGAACCGTTGGTTAGTTGAAGTTGCATCTTTGTTTCTTCATGCTCCTGAATGCTCCTTGTATACATGCAAAGGGTGAAGAACAAATGTGCTAGAGCTCGGGATCTCTATTCTCTAACAATATACGCATACATAGATATATCAGACTACAAATAGAATAAATTAGTTCAGATCAAGAAAAAAAAATCAAAGGGATCAATAGGATGCCATGAGATAATAGAAAATACCGTGTTTTATCTAACATGTTTGTTTCATGTGCAGATATAGGCTAAAATAGTGCATTATTGATTCATCATAAAGTATGTGGGGTAAAATGAGGCTCCCACAAGGGTTGAGACCAACATACTAACATATTAGCATTTCTTCATCAAATAGGGGCCTATAATAGTGAACCTTTAAGATCGCTATTGTAAAAGATACACCATTGTCCAAGTGAAGACATGTTAACAAGATAGAAGGCCAGAGAACCCTAATGGGATCTTTGGGAAGTGTAGTGGTAGCAAGCATCAAAGAGATCTGAAAAGTCATAATAGGTATGATTCTTAAGAGCACCATGCATAAGTATCATTCACAGCCCAAGAGACCATACAAATAGTGAGCATGTAATGACCAATGTTAAAAAAGCAATATCACAATCAAAATACAAAATAAAGAATGGGTAGTCAAAAGGAAATCACTATCCTGGATAGTCATAAGATCATTGATAAAATTCATAGACATATCCATATAGTAAGATGAAGTAGTCCATTTAGAGAAGCTATTAATGACTACACAAAAGGCAGTGGAAAGCAATGTAGTAAAGTATTAGCATTTCAGGACCGAGACAAAAGAAAGTAGTCATGATAAGGATGACAACAAAGACTCACAGAAAGGTTTCAAGCAATATGAAAATCAATTGGAAAATTATAGTATGATACAAAGAAGCCTCCAAAGCCAAAGGATAGTGACATACTTAGATTAGACCTCCATCGAGATAACTTTAGCATAGGTTACAAATTGAAAGTGTCGGTCACATATAATATGTTATTGATAGCTCAAGAGCATGGGTATTTGATTTGGGATAGACACCTTCAAATATGTAAGGCACGTATATTATTTATAACAATCATATGAAGGCAGAGGATACAAAGTAATCCAGAGGATAAAAGCATTACATAATCATACAAACATATAATACAACCCGATCATAGCCCATTGAAATTAAGGGACAACCTTACAGGTCATAAGACCTCACTATTAGATACCACCATGATGATAACCTATAGAAACACAATCAACAATGTTCACAAGAGAGATCACAACCATAAAGGGTAGATTCGGTCCTGCATTATGACAGCTAGTAAGTCAAAGACATATTTAACCGTGATGAGTAACCTAAGAAATGAAAGGAACAATGATCACAACAATTAAATGGAGGTTCTCAATCTAAGAATAAGCACAAGGTCAAACAAAGAGAACAATCAATGATCCATGTATGATAAGTAACAAAAATATAGTCTTTGTCCAGCATAAATAATAGTGAAGACTTTTAGATTAGAGTTACAAGGCGACAATGACAACTAAATGAGACATAGTGCTAGGGTTATAGTAAAAAGATAGTCATGATGATTAAAAAGTCAATATGAGAAAGCCTACATTAAAGAACAACATCAAAGATATAGAATTTTGAGTATAAATTGCAGCAATCTGAGAGATATCATTCACAGACTAGAACAGTTCCGAAAGATACCCAAGTTCACTGTCAAAAGGGTAATGAGTGCATTCAAAGTCTAAAAGAACAATTCAAGTCATTAAGACAACTATCATAGTATCAAAATGATTAAAGACTCTTAATATGATCACAAAGGTCTTAATGATAAATACAGTAAGCCATGACATCAAAAAGCCACAATTCAAAGTCACAAGGACTGTGATATCAAGACAAATTTAAGCAAATAACTGATCTCAGTTTCCATGACGTACAAAGATAGTGTTGGATAATATAGGGTGTAATATAATATAATTCTTTTCTTAAAAAGTAAGAAGCCATCAAAATATTTTACAACAATCCAAGCATTATTATAAAATCACACTGAGCTCATCACAAGAAAAAGATAGTATTATGGGTATAAGATGATATTAGATCTCCTCATTTAAAGAATGATAATGCCACTGTATCAATACCAAAGTACAATAGCCCTATCAAAAGAAAAAAATCAGTAAGTACAATGCATATCCTTAGAAATAGTCCATATTGCTTTCAATAGTCCTTAAGCAAGAATGAGAACGAACTGCTAAAAAGATTGATAGTTTCAAAGATGTAGATTCAACAAGAAAGTGATCCATTTATCAGAGTGTTGGTCTTTACAACTAGAATGAAAACTAGGTGATAAAACTCAATTTAGGGATTGGACATCTTATTGCACATCTAGATTTCCTACAGAAAAGTCTCATTTACTTTATCGACCAGAGATGTAAACTTGAAACGGGCTAGCACGGTATGTGCACTAAGTTCATATTGCAACCATTCTATCCTACTGCAGGAAAGGAAATTCTCTAAAATAAATGTAGAAATACAATAACTAGAAAGTAACTCAAGAAACTATTATCAAATGATAAAGTTCTGGCCAACGGATAGGAACTAATTTGCCCGTTGTGGCTACATGAACTGACATAGGAACTGTTTCCAGTGGCTGCAGGAATAGTGAATTGCCAAAACAACAACTATTGCGAAATGGAGACTAACTAAAGAAACACAAAGGAATAATCATCAAGTGGGCCTCCTGGAGTGATTATATCCAAAATTATTAGACAACAACTAATAAGCTCAAAATAACATCGATTTCTTTATTCTGAATTGACTGCAAAGTACATAAGTTTGAGAGTTAGATATTGCAAAGTCTATGGTCATTCTGCTCCTAAGAGGAGAGAGAACTTTTATTTATATGGAACCTTACAATAGATTCCTAATTGATCATCTCATATTCCAATGGAATAGGCGAACAAATTTATTATACTAAAATAAGAAGTCAGCGCAAGAAATCAACATTTATCCTACAACTGAGAAGTTATAGCATGATCTCCTTCCTAGATTTGAGCTCCGCTAAGAACAACCATAAATCTTGACAAACCACTCTATTAAAGAAGAGATCAAGTGGTTATGGTCTCCTTTAATGCTGCTTCCTTTTGACTGGGTCGACATTGTGGCAATATGTTTGATGCTCCTTTAATTCGCTATCTAAGTCTTCCTTCCTTCACAACTGACCCTGCATCATGGTGTTAACGTGCACAAAAAGAATGTGTATCTATCAATGTTAGCATGACATAAATTAAACCATATTTAAGATTGATTCAGATATTTTGCATAGATAAACACACTAGAAACCATTAAATGACAATCTTAAGTATTAGACAAATCAGTTCCATAAACACTTAAAAGGGCATCAACTAGGAAGTTTTATTGATCCAAATATTATCTAAACACAAGACCTAGGTAGGAATACTATGACAAAATTATATCAAAATAGAGGCATTAGTTGGGCTCATCATTTCCCCCCAACCTAACTTCTTGCTGATCCTCCAACAACATGAAAGTTCCAAATTCTAGCATTGATTCTGAAATTACCATGAGTAGCCTACCTAGAACCCCTTGTAGACAAACTCCAATAAAATCCCTTCATCTTATCCAACCGTGTCCACCTGGAGTGTTCTATTGCTTCATTACATGGTGGGTCATTGTTACTGCATCCCATTAGTGGCCACAGTAGAATTGGTGGCAGAAAACTGAGGGGCAATCAATGTATCCCTTTTGTTCTTCCCAAATGTATATATCTAGGTGCTCTCCTCAGCGCTGCATGATAGTTCAGTAGTGAGTGTGGCTTAGATTGCTTCAATTCATCAGGAAGGCTATTCCACCATTGGACCAAATGCCTTATTTCTACATGCCCTTCTCTTGGAGCCATTTGCTCATACTCCTTATATATATCTTCTCTTAAGGGAAGAATGTCTTTCCCTAAGTCTGATTGATATATAATCTTCTGCCAGTCAAAATAAAGTCTTCTTGGCTCTCTTGATTTATCTCTTAATGGAAGTGAAAGGTCAAGCTTTTCCTTTCAATGTATTTGGAACTGCTCTTCCCTTTCAATTTCATTTTGCACCCATGACATGAGAACTCTCAACTAGATATCTCCAATGTAGAGGACATGGTTCCAATCAACATCATCAGGAACAATGTAATTATGCAGATAAAATTCATAGAGTAAATTCTTAATGGTTGTAGGAGATGTCTTATACACATGATAAAATTCCTCTAGTGTTTACAAAGAGGGAATTAGATTCGTGACAATTCTCATCATCTAGAAATAAGTGTGTTGTTCCTTTAACTACAAAGAGTAAACCCGAAGAGGTGCTCGGTATTGCATGAGGTGCGACACCATAGTGGCTACCATTTCTACCTTAGTCTTAAGTTGAGCAGTCTCCTCATATTTTTGCTCAATGATCTTCTTCTGTTGGTCAATTACCCTTTGCATTTTCGCTTTTTCCAATTCCCATTCCTGGTAAAGAGAAACTGCCACTGCATGACTAGTAAGAGAAGCTGGTGGCCTATGAACATGTGCTTTAGGTTTTGCTTTTTCAACTCTGCTTCCTACTTCAACAACCTATTCTACGGTGGGCGCCAAACTATCAAGTCCATCAAAACCTATTTCTTCCTGTAGCTAACCTTGAAGGGTCTGCAACTCTCCTTCTTCATCCTTTTCCTCCTCTTCATCTTTTTCTACTTCCTCATATTTTTCTAATTCTTTATCTTTTTCTTCTTCCCTTCTTAGTTCCTTTGGTGGGGATGAAGGAACATCACTCTGGTGAGGACTGTGTGGCTCATGTTCCAGAGAATCAACTAGAATAGTAACATTTGTTTCCTTTGATTGCTTCTGATCCTTATGCTTTCTTCGAAGCCTACCACTTTTTCTCTGAGATTGTTCTTGGGTGGTTGTAGGACTTCTTTCTATAGCTAATTCCTCTACTACTTTAGTGGTTGCAGGAGAAACTAATTTTGTAACTTCCTATTTCTTGGCAACAAGAGGGGTTAGATCCCCACTTTTACTCCTCTCATCCTTTTGTTTAGTGTCAATTTGTTTTTCTTTGCCCTTTTTTCTCCATGTGGCAGCCCTAGTTTTCATTAGTCTTTGTGAATGAACCTTTATTGAGGCTTCTTCTCTTGAGGGTTCCTCTATTGCAGGAACATGTTGTTCTGGTGATATTCTGGAGGATGAGGGTTCAATAGGGGAACCGGGTCTCTCAAAATTTTCCTGCTCTTGTGATGGAAGTGGTCCCACTGGACCCACATTATCTGCCCTAAATCTTCTAATTTCCATGAATTCATTCCAAGGCATCAGAGAGACATCTCTTAAAGACCTTTCAACTAATAATTTAATGAAACAATGATGAGAAACAGAGTGAGGCCTACCTTTTGTGTTTTTGCAACACTTATGTAAAGAAGGTTGAATAATATGTTTGGAACATTCATCCTTCTCCTCTGGCATAAATGGCTTAGAATATTGGAATGATGAGAATGTAGACATGAGAACCTCCCTCTGTAGGTTAGATACTTCATAACATTAATGCAAATTCTCTCCATTCAGGCATAAGAGATTCTCATCTAGCCCCCTGTTTGTCGATTACCAAATGTGGGTCTCCTTGTCGTGTAAATTATGCCCTCGCACTTCGTGTGTCTTTTGATTTAGGAAAATTTTCTCCATCTACAGGTAACCTAGTTACTTCTACAATCCATTCCTCTGTCACCATGACTCTCAACCCTTTTACCTGGGCTTCTCCATCTGAAAATGTGTGGGTAAATTCATTTGCAATTTCCTAATTAAATTTAGTCAGCTTCAGAAAATATTCTATCCAACCACTATTACGGAATACTAGCTCACAATCTTGGTCTTGGAGAAGGATTTTATGAACTGTCGGTTCATGACAAATAAGTGGACCTCCCATTGTAACAATAATACTCTTAACTCACCAATGACATGGATATGCCTACTTCTGGAACTAAAATGGTCAAAACCTAGACATTTTTTCAAAATAAATAAGGGCAAACAAAAGGAACAGAGTACATATCATTCAGACCAAAAATTGAAAATTTTTGAACTCATTCTGTTATCACATAAGATTTAGCCATGAGAATAATTCATATTGTACTTCCCCCCCAACCAAAAGTGTTACAGGTGTCCACACATGTAGAAAATGAGTGAAAAAGATTCTATCCAAATATCACAATGATATGAAATATGGTTTAATTATATGCATGTATAAAAATAAATACACACGAGCATACATGACATCATGCGCAAGTGACTGTAGCTGAATAAATTTATGATATAGGAAGTTGATCCGCTACGGAAAGTAGGGTAAAAATTGAATGATGGAAATGGAAAAGAATGAGTGAAGGAAGGAATGGAATATTTATTGCGTAGAAATCTACCTCCACTGGAAATGGAAGTATTTATTATGAGCATGCAACAAAGATTTAGGAAGAAGACGTAATGGCAAAACCACCATCTGTTGTTACAGGAATCTCAAGATTTTAGAGTGGAGAGAACTACTTCATGAATTCATCCTTGGAAAGAGGCTTGTGATAGAGGCACATGTGATGACCATCGACCAAATTTGAATTTGACATGATCAATTATGGACAATTGTACTGCACTTTTAGGGAATGTTTCAATTATCTCATAAGGCTCCAACCAGGGTGTCTGTAGTTTGCCCAAGTTCTCCTTATACCTTGAATCATAGAGAAGGGCCCAATCACCTGGTTTGAATGTTTTGTCTTTGATTTAGCGGCCATGCCACTTCATGCATTGATTTGGAATTGCTTCTATGTGTTGCAGGGTTGTCTTTCAGATTTCATCAAAAGCATTAAGTTGTAGGAGCCTTTCTTGTTGTGCTACAGAGAGAGTCATATCCAAGGTTATGGCTGTTCTCAGGGTTTTATGTTCAAATTCCACAGGCATCATAGCTTTTGTCCCATACACCATTTCAAAGGGTGTAAACCCTATTGTGGTTTTCCAAGTGGTTTGATAAGCCCAGACTTCTTTAAATAACTTGCTAGACCAATCCTT
Organism: Cryptomeria japonica; assembly: GCF_030272615.1. Taxonomy (NCBI): domain Eukaryota; kingdom Viridiplantae; phylum Streptophyta; class Pinopsida; order Cupressales; family Cupressaceae; genus Cryptomeria; species Cryptomeria japonica. Next base: position 222,744,062 of record NC_081412.1, read on the forward strand.
ACGATGAAGAGCTACTAGCTTGGTCAATATAGATTCAAGTTCCCTATTGGTGATTTCAGCTTGTCCATTCACCTGTGGATGGTAGGGAGAAGATTTCCTATGCCTTAGATTGTATTCATTGACCAAGGCATTGATTAGATTTGAAGTAAATTGTGTTTCTTGATCTATTACAATTTCTCTAGGTACTCCATATCGAGTAAAGATATCTTCATACAAGAATTCTGCTACCTTATTATCCCTGGCATGCTTGAATGATTTGACTTCAACCCATTTTGTGCAGTAGTCGGTACATACTAGAATGTATGACTTACTATTTGATGATGGATCAATTGGCCCAACAAAGTCTAACCCCCATTTATCAAATGGTGTGACAACCACTTGTGGATGCAAAGTCATTTCATCAGACTGAGTTGGTCTTCCCATTCTCTGACATCTATCACATTTTCTGGTATACTTGACTGCATCTTTGTGCAAAGTTGGCCAATAATATCCTGTAGTTAGTATCTTTAGAGTTGTTCTCTTAGCAACCAAGTGTCCTCCACGGAGCTCATCATAACAGGCATGAAGTATGTCATAAGTTTCATCTTCTCTAACACATCGCCTCATAACCTGATCTGGTCCTGTATAGAATAATCAATCTGCTATCCATGAAAGTTGAAACTCTTTTCTACCAGCAATCATTTTTCCTTTGGTGAGAAATGAGGAGGGACCTTATTAGCTACTAAATAGTTAGCTATGTCAGCATACTATGGTATTTTCATATTAATAAAAAATAAATTCTCATCTGGAAAAGAATCATCAATGGCTACAGGAGCATCGTGTGTTTCAAGTATGGACAAAAAGTCTACCACTACATTTGCCTTACCTAGCTTGTCAATGATAGTGATGTCAAATTCCTGCATTAACAACAACCACTGTGCTAACCTACCTGAAATAGAACTTTTATTCGTAAGGTATTTAATGGCTGCATGATTAGTATGCACAAAGATTTGATAACCAGTGACATAGTGCCTGAACTTGTTAAGGGCATAGATAACAACTAACATTTCTTTTTCAGTAACAATATAGTTTAGCTCATGTTGATATAGTAAATTGCATTCTCCAAAACTCTGTGTGTTTGTCCCAAAACTACTCCAATTGTGAAATCTGATGCATCTGTGTGAATGTGAAAAGGCAGAGACCAATCAAGTCCTTTAAGCACACGTGCCTGGGTTAAGGCTCCCTTAAGTTTATAAAATGCCTCTTCACATGCTGTTGTCCATTCAAATGCAACATTTTGTGTTAAAAGAGCATACAGAGGTCCTGCCCTCTTGCTAAAGTCCTTGATAAATCTTCTATAATACCTTGCATGGCCTAAGAAACTTCTCACATCCTTTAGCTTTGTAGCAGCAGGAAGATTGAGTATTACCTCAGTTTTGGATGAATCAACTTCAATGCCTGATTGAGAAATATAGTGTCCCAACACTATACCTTCTTGCATCATCGTGAAGCATTTTTCACTATTTAGGAAAAAATTATGATCCTCACACGACTGCAACACTTTGGAAAGATTTTGCAATGCTTCCTCAAAATTGGCTCCATAAGCAGTGAAATCATCCATGAAAATTTCCATACAATCATAGGAAATATCTGAGAACATACTGAGAACAACCCTTTGAAAGGTTGCAAGAGAATTGCATAGACCAAAAGGGATAACTGAATAGGCATATGTTACCCAAGGGCAAGTGAAGGTGGTCTTTTCTTGGTCCTTAGGAGCTATTCTAATTTGATTATAACCACTAAACCCATCCAGAAATGAAAAGTATTGCTTGCTTGTTAAGGAATCTATCACTTGATCAATGAATGGAAGTGGGAAATGATCTTTTTGAGTAGCAATGTTAGGCTCTCTATAGTCCACACAAACTCTCCATTTTCCTCCTTTCTTAGGGATGATAACTAGGGGAGATACCCATTGACTGTCTGAAATAGGATAAATAAATCCTGCATTTAGTAACTTTTGTAGTTCCTCCTTGACTATTTCCCTTAATGCAGGATTAATCGTTCACTGAGGTTGTCTAAATGACTTACAGTCTTCTATGATATTAATTCTGTGGGTACACAATGTAGGATTTAATCCCTTCATGTCATGATAATCCCATGAAAAGGCTCACTTTTGGGTTTTGAGTAGTTCTATCAATCAACCTTTGGTCTACTATGAGTTGACTATTGACATTCAAAGTCCTTCCTGGAGCGACTTCTACTTGGGTGATTGACTCAACATTAGATGCTTCAGATAAACAAGGGGTTTGGATTTCATGTGGCAATAAGTTATGAAATATATGTGTAGCTGCAGGAATATCCAAAGAACCTAAAGATGGGAGAAGAGTATGCAAATGATTTGTGAGTGTACAACATGACTGTTGAGCTGCCTCATAATGATTTTCTATGATGTTAGAGATTGCCCTATCATCTTCTTGAAGTTGTATGAATGGTTCTCTAGTAAACATCATAAGTTTCTGAACAAAATTGAGTTCCTCTGTTTCCTCTCCTATATCTAGCCATACTACTTGCTCTTGATCAAGTTGTGGTTGTGTTGGAAAATAAAGTACAGAGTTTTGGTAGTGATACCATCTGAAATGGTCATATCCCCTGATCTACAACCTATGTATGCATCAGTTGTAGCAAGCCAAGGTCTCCCATAATTATTGGATATCCCCCAATGTTTCCTTAGGGGAGAGTATCAACAAATCAACCGTATATTCCCAAGAATCTAGTGTGACAACAATATCCTCAACCATCCCATCAGGGCGGACAATAGAACTATCAGCAAGCTGTAGGACTGTTGGGGTAGATCTATGACTAGTAATGTTGAGTTGCTACATGACATCCTTGGTCATCACATTTATGGTTGCTCCCAAATCTATCAAGGCATTTTTTATTTGTGTTCCATTAATAACTACCTTTACAACAGAACTACTTGGGTCAGAGAATTTAGGGACAATAACTTTTCCTAACATAATATCAACCAATTGCCCTACTACATGTATTATTTTTGGGTCCTGATTCTTATGGCCATGTTTTTTAAGCATGCCTCTTTGATATCTTTTCCATATATGGGAATATCTTTAATAGCTTGAAACAGTGAAATCCTTACACATATATGTTTTAATTGATCAATAGGATCAAAAGCTATATCATTCTGTTGTCTAGACACTTCTACTTGTAATCTCTAAGGAAATGGAGGTTTTCTAATAGGAGTGCTTGTAGTTTCAGATTGAGGTAACTGATCAGAGTTCCCAGGTTGATTAGGTGTAGTCTCCTCAGATGGTAATTTTTTTATAAATGGAGGAGATGGGGCAGGCAAAATTGTTCCAAACCGCAAGTGAATATCACTTATATTTAGAGAATATGTAGGAAACTTATTAGGATCAACTGAATAAACTTGAGGTTGCTGCTAAGGTTTATTGTTTGGATTTGGCACATGCTACGTTGGTAGCTGAATTGGTTAGGGTTGAGTAGAATTAGGAGCTGGTGGAATTAAAGCCGGTTGTTGGGACTGTTGAGGTGGCTGCAGGAAACCTGATGGCTGGTTGGCCTAGGAATGACCTCCCCTCCATTGCGGTGATTGTTGCCAATTACCCAGAGGTGGTGACTAGTCCCCTTGTGGCTGCTGCCACTAATAGGAAGGGCTATGATAATTAGGCCAAGGATTTTGAGAGCTATTCCAAGACTGAGGAATATAGTTCCAAAAGTTTTGGGAATATAGGGGTTGCCACTGTTTATTTTGTGCATTATAGTTCATTTAAGGACTAGAAAAAGATAATGGATCTTGTGGCATACCTTGTCTCAGAGGCCAAGGCCTTCGTTGTGATACAAAAAAAAGAGTTTCTCATCATCTCCATAGACTGGCTTGAAATCTAGAGGAGATTGCTAGCTGTCAGTCTTAGTGAGGAGTTTACACTTATAGTCCCTCTTCTTTTGCCGACAGTGAGGATAAAACTCAGTGAGTATTGCCTCTGCTTCCTCATGCTTCTTCCTTGCTTGAAGTGTATCCAACTGAGTAGCCATATTGTTAATAATATCGTCTTTAAATTCCTTCAATAGATGAGTTATCTCCATCCTTGAAACTGTTGTAGATGCTTTAGCTGTTGAAGAGCCTAACCTATAAAGTCTTCCTTTCTTGGTTGAAGCTCTGGAATATTTTTGACAGATTTTCCTGATGTCATCCCATGGAGGTTGAGTAATATCTCCACCTCTCATGAGGTCTAATGAGTCAATACAGTCCTCATTGATTCCTAAAGAAAAATCAACTTCAAGTATTCTTCACTCAAGGTGTTATGCTTGGATTTCTTGACACTGAACATAAATCTTTCCAGATAATCTTCCAGACTCTCATCTTCCTTTTGTGTCATCCAGAAGATGTCATCACCATGTCGATCCATTCCCCTGCAATAATCTTTGTACTTCTCCAAAAAATTTCCTTCATTTCATCCCAGGTAGTGATTACATCTCTACGTAAACTCATGGATATCCTAAGAGCAGCTTCTTTAAGAGTGGCATGAAATAAATTGATTTTATGGGCATCAATGGTATAGTCATAACTTCTACAAAGGATGTCAAATTTAAACATAAAGGAATCTGGATCTTCCGTGACCAAACCATAAAATTTTGGAAGAGAGGAGGCTGGTATATTCTTCAAATTTGCATAATCATGTTGGTCAAGAATAGGAAACCCAAAGGTTGGCAGTGGTGGAGGATTTGCCACCATTGGTCCTCGATGAAGAACCAAAGGTAAGATATTTTTCTCAAGGGGGTCATTTAAAAAGTCAAGGTCTCCTTCTAACAAATTAAAAACACCTTGGTTTCTGACTCGAGCAAAAGTCTCTGCAAAAGGATTTACTTCGGAGCTTGATTTGATCTTATATCACAAGTGGAATGTGAGGAAAGGAATCTTCCTAATGGATCTGTTCTTCTTCTATGCATACAGATTTTATGAAGTAATTCTGAGGGCTAACTAGAAAAGCTTAAAGCTAATGGTTACAACAGGTTCTTAGCTTGGCACCGTCACTGACAATGACGCCAAAAATGTTGGTCTTTACAACCGGAATGGCAACTAGATGATAAAACTCAATTCATGGATTGGACATCCTACTACAAAAATAGATTTCCTATAGCAAAGGCTCATTTAATTTATCAACTAGGGACGTAAACTTGAAATGGGCCAGCACGGTATGTGCACTAAGTTCATATTGCAACCATTATATCCTGCTACAGGAAAGGAAATTATCTAAAATAAATGCAAAAATATAATAACCAGAAAGTAACTCAAGCAATTATTACCAAATGATAAAGTTCTGGCCAATGGATAGGAACTACTCTTCCTGCTATGGCTACATGAACACACACAGGAACTATTTCTAGTGGCTGCAGGAACAGTGAATTGCCAAAACAACAATTATTGTGAAATGGAGACTAACTAAAGAAACAAAAAGGAATACTCACCAAGTGAGCCCCCTTGAGTGAGTATATCTAAAATTCTTAGACAACAACTAATAAGCTCAAAATAACATCGATTTCTTTATTCTGAATTGACTGCAAAGTACATAAGTTTGAGAACTGGATATTGCAAACTCTATGGTCATTCTGCTCCTAAAAGGAGAGAGACCTTTTATTTATATGAAAACTTACAAAAAATTCCTAACTGATCAACTCATATTCCAATGGAATAGGCGAATAGTTTTATTATACTAAAATAAGAAGTCAGCGCAGGAAATCAACATTTATCCTACAACTGAGAAGATATAGCATGATCTCATTCCTAGATTTGAGCTCCACTAAGAACAACCATAAATCTTGACAAACCACTCTATTGAAGAAGTGATCAAGTGGTTATGGCCTCCTTCAATGCTGCTTCCTTTTGACTGGGTTTGCATCATGGCGGTGTGTTTGATGCTCCTTTAATCCTCCAACTTATTCTTCCTTTCTTCACAAGTGACCCTGCATCATGGTGTTAACATGCACAAAAAGCATGCGTATCTACAAATGTTAGCATGATATAAATTAAACCATACTTAAGATTGATTCAGATAATTTGTATAGATAAACCCACTAGAAACCATTAAATGACAATCTTAAGTATTAGACAAATCAGTTCCATAAACACTTAAAAGGGCATCAACTAGGAAGTTTTCCTGATCCAAATACTATCTAAACACAAGACCTAGGCAGGAATACTATGACAAAATTCTATCAAAACAAAGCCATTATTTGGGGTCATCACAAAGTATCACATGTTTTTATCCATGAGCTCAAACTATATAAAGATAGAGAAGGCATTGTCACAACTATTAGTGAGCCAACAAGGCCAAAGGAGGGAAGAATATAGTTTGCAGCCTCAAAGGGCACAATCTATTTAGTGGAGATTTTTAGAGGACAATAAGAAGTTGTTGCAACATTTTAAGGTTTGAAATGGGCAAAAATGGTCTCCAAATCAAAGCAAGGAAATAGTACATTCATTTTTAAGCACACCCATCAAAAGAGCACATCACCAAGGGTTTCAAATAATAGTAAAAAGATACAAATCATAGTCCCATGATGCAGAGAAGTCACAATCCAAGGTCACCCTCAATGCATCATTACATAGTTATCCTTTAAAGAACTCAAGTGACCACTCATAGAGTCCAAGTTAAAGAGACAATTTTTCATGAATATCAATGTAAAGAAATTCAAAAACCATAAAATACATGCAAGAAAATCATAGGTTTCACCAAAAAAAACAACTTTGCATTCTTTCATGATGTGATACAAACATAAAAGAGGATGAATGAAACTTAACATACCATGCTGAGAAGATCTTGATCATGCAAGTCCCTGTTTCAACCCTAGTTCAGCCATAAAAAGACAAGTTCACTACAAACCCTCAGAGTGCATGGTGGCAGAGAAAAAATTCTTCGAAAAGTTGAAGGAAAGAATGAAATATTTTTTGGTTTTAAAATTTTTTCTTTTGTCTCCATTCCCTATATTTTCAGTGTTTCACATGGGCTTTACTCTTTTTTTGTTTGTTTTTTAGAAACAAATCACATGCATGTAATGTGATAGTCGTGGGAGGCATAAAAACCCTAAAGTCTTTTAAAGACTTTATTTCATGTTTCTATTTTTATTATTATAAATAATATATTAATAATGGTATAATATAAAGAATTAAAAATACACCATTATTGATATAATAAATCTAATAATAAATTATTTTTTATTTTTATTTATATAAATAGAAGGATAAAAAAAGCAATATAAAGATTATTGGAATATTTATTTAAATACTTCTATTATATAAATAAAATAATTTGATATGGTGAATCAAAACTAATGAGAGAAGTAATTTGACAGTTTTGGAGGTCGAATTTGAGCTTGTAGTGGGCTTTTGCATGAGTTTTCCTCATGATTTTGAGGAGTTAGTGCTTCAGTTTGAGTGCGACATGGGTCAACTTTGAGTTGACCAAGTGATTGAGATGTGTTTCACATATTTTTGCATGATTTGAAGCCTATTTTCATGGATGTTTATCTTTGCTCGTAGATTAGACTTTGGAGAAAATATTTTCAGTGGGAGTTCATTTTCAGTTCATTGGGAGTTTGATTTATTTGCGTCTTGTAAGGCCTTTTTGTATAAAGTGATTTTTTTTTCACTAGTTATTGAATATTATTCTCATGTTGATTGTAGAGAATTCTTCTTCTAGCTCATTTTTGCAGTTTATGATAGATTTTAGAATAAAGCTTTCAGTTTTTGCCTTCAATTTTAGGATTCATTTTAGTTTTTGCACGATTGAGAGTATTTTATTGTGCTATGCTTTATAGCCTTTCAAATTTTGTCTCATACATAACATCACCGGTTATGTTGTGTTCAATTAATTTAGTCTTGTTGTTTATGAAAGGTCTCTTTCCTATCAAATTGAATGAATGAAAGATCCTTTTCATGAAATATTTATGTGTAATGAATCAAGAGTTTCATTGTGAAAATTGGTGGTTTGAGGAAGAATTGTTGTCATTTTTGAAATAAACTTGGTGCATCACCTCCTAGAATAATTTCATTTTTCAGTTTTTCCAATCATTTCTTACTCTTTTCCATACCCTTCTTTAGTTTTAGGAGATATTCAAAGGGAGCCAACACATCACCTAGAGATTTGTATCTCATTCTGAGTTCACCCATAACTCTAGATTCATTTCCATGTTGCACGAGATTGCTCAAGTACTAGTATTGATTTGCTTGGCGGAAGCGGGTGCATCCTTTGTGACAATAGTAATATATTTCATTTCAATGCTATTGAGAAAAGTTGCTTGATTGCTCAGATTGATGAAAGTTGGTTGTGGCATAGGAGAATGTGTCATATTAATTTTGATTCAATGACTAAGATCAGTTCTACACAAGTTGTTAGAGATTTGCCTAAAATTGTTAAGCCTGTTAATCCGGTATGAAAGGAATGTCAAATGGGTAAGCAAACAAGAATTTCTTTCAAGAGCAAGCAGTATACCTCTGATGGATTGATAGATCTTGTGCATACTAACCCGTGTGGACCTACAAATGTTAGACATGTGCTGGGTGACATATATTTTATGTCACTAATTGATGATTATTCCAGGATGATGCGGGTTGTCTTTTTGAAGGAGAAATCAAAAGCGTAGGAAAAATTCAAGATATTCAAAGCAAAGGTTGAGACTGAGATAAGATTGAAGGTGAAATGTCTTAGATCTGATAGAGGAGGAGAATTCTGTTGGGGTGAGTTTGATTCATTCTATGAGAAGCATGGGATTAGAAGACAATTATCTACTCCTAGAACCCCACAACAAAATGGAGTTGTTGAAAGGAAGAAGAAGATTGTTTTGGATGCTACAAGGACTATGTTGATTGAAGGGAATATTCCTAAAATCTATTGGAGAGAAGTTGTTGATGGTATGATGAAAGAATAAGCATCTGGTAGAATACTATGAGGGCGGGGGGGTGGGGGGGGGGTGAATCAGTATATTGAAAAACTGATACAAAGTTCCCAAACTCAAACTCAGTCAAACAAAGTAAACATATCTCAGTCAAGATCAATATTCATATGAATACTTGACATCAATCGGTTTAACTATTATGCCAATTTTAACAATAAACACCTTCAATCTTGTAAACATCAACAATGATTAATCATAACTCAACATATTCAACTCTCAATGCTTCTACTTACCATGCCTTATCAGAAGTTAACCATATCAACAAATAATTTCACAACCACAAAAGCATTCACCACTTGACACAAATGTTTATACGTGGAAAACCCAAATAGGTAAAAACCATGATGAGATGAGGCTCACAAGGATAGCTATCCAAAATCTTCTAAAGTTCACCCTATTAGGAGCCAAGCCTGTTAAAGATTTACAATAAGTCCTATTAAGAACTAATTCTAGTTAGGAATCACTCGGTTAAGGGATTTATAAATATGCCTTGATGAAAAGAATAATACCCTTTTAGGAGTAACCTCGCTGGAGGATTTAAGAATTCAAGTTAATGGACCACCTTTTTAGAGGATTTAATGGGTAACCAAGCTTGTTAGAGCTTACCTAGTTAAGGGATTTCACTTCTACTATAATTGTTAGAAAACAACAGGTTTTCTTGATCTGTCTGAGTAGCACTACATTTGCTTGATCAGATCCTTCTAAGCTTCAATTTGCCTTTACTCAAAGTGCAGATCCATTCATTGGTTAGGCAACTACACACTCAACAAGTTTCTATCAATCTTGCCAACAACCTTTACAAACAACTTCATCGAGCTTAAATAGAAATCAATTAGGTCAGTAACACAACAAAAACCTAAATTTCATCATCGAGATTACAAAAAAGTTGGTACAATCTTGACCATTATAAATCATGACAATCTCTTCACATTCTTAATGAAAATTCCAACCGCTCTATGATCACTGCTTCATTGGACTTTGTAACTCAACACACGCTGTGCATTAGATGCAATCCACTTTGCTCCTTCCCTAGACAAAAAAAATGTGCCAAAATAATTTGAACATATCCTCATTCAATGATCACACGTGTCTCCATTATTACCGCTTATCAAATAATAAATTATCAAACTTGATCAGTTAGGGTTTGACAACTGATAGGGTTTACTGGTTGCATTACATAGAAAGGTTTAACCCTTTACACCGATTCACCAGTTCAACTCACTAACTTTACATACCGGTTTACAACATCTTCCACAAAGCTCTTCTTACCGATTACTAGCCAGTATAAAAAACAACAATATCAACAATAACATGAATACCATTACCGGTTCAATTGACATCAATGAGAACATATCATTAATGCAAAATACCAACAAACTCAAAATGCCAACAATCTCCCCCTTTGGCATTTATGGCAATACAAATATCAATGCCTCTGATTGTTGTTGAGATTGGTGAATAGGAATCCTGGTTTACATTACCAAGTATTCACCTTGCTTACCTTGCTCTGTCTATCTTCAGCCTGCCACTGGTTCACCTAATCAGACACATAATTCTTCTCCCTCTTTGACAACAATGCCAAAGTGAAAATAAAACATGTAATTCTGCTCTCACTGTGCATTAACACCATTCTGCAACTTGATGCTCCCCCTGTGGAATACATCCACTTCATCATCAATCCATGTAAAATTCTACAAGTGGTTCAAGGACTGATGCAATCAACATCATGCTCAACTAACTTCATGAAGAGGGACAACCCCCAATTGACTTCTAAGATACTCGAGTGTGGTCTTAGGTAGAGGTTTGGTAAAGATATCTGCAAGTTGCTCCTTGGTAGAAACATGCTCCAAGATAACATCTTTGCTTTGAACTTTTTCCCTCAAGAAGTGATATTTTAATTCAATGTGCTTAGTCCTTTCGTGCAAAACAAGATTTTTAAAAATGTTTATTGCACTTGTATTATCACACATAATATTTATTGGTTATGAGATTTCCATCTTCAAACCTTCCAAAATGTGCCTCATCCACATAATTTGTGTGCAATTCATCTAAGCTGCTACATACTCAGCTTCAACAGTTGATTGTGAAGTGCAACTCTGCTTTTTACTACTCCATGAGACTAGCCTTCCTCCTAGAAAGAATGCTCCACTGGTAGTACTCTCCCGGTCATGAACATTTCCTTCCCAATCAGCATCTGTGTATGCTTTTAAATCAAAATTTCCACCATATGGATACCATAACCCATATTCAACAGTACCTTTTAGATATCTAAAAAGTCTCTTGGTTGCCATCAGATGTACCTCCTTTGGATTCTTCTGAAATCTAGCAACAATACCAACTGCATGGGCAATATCCGATTGACTGTGAACAACATAGTGTAATTTTCCAATCATTGACCTGTATTCCTTTTCATCTACAGACTTAGATGCATCTTCCTTGGACAATTTACAACCTTTAACCATTGGGGTTCCAACTGGTTTATAGTCACTCATACCGAAAGTCTTCGAAACCTCTTTCACATACTTGGATTGAGTAATGAAAATGTCATTCTTCATCTGCCATATCTGTAAGACTATGAAATTTTTTATTTCCCCTACTAATGACATCTCAAATTCATTCTTCATTTCATCTGCAAAACAATTACTCACATCATCATTTCCTCCAAATATAATGTCATCTACAAATACTTCACTGGCTAGTATTTCATCTCCTTTAGACTTGAGATAAATGTTGCTATCATCACTAGTTCTAGCAAAGCCTATCTTCATCAGATGAGTATGAAGATATTCATACTATTCTCTGGGTGCCTGCTTTAGTCCATAAAGGGCTTTATGCAATTTGCATACCATGTCTTCCTTATCTATCAATGCATAACCATCAGGCTGCTCTATATAAACCTCTTCTTCCAGTATCCCATTCAAGAATGTAGACTTAACATCCATATGATATACCTTGAACTTCTTATGAGCTGCAAATGCAAGCAATGTTCTGACACCTTCTAGTCTTGCTACTGGTGCAAAAGTTTCTCCAAAATCCTCTCATTCTTCTTGCGCATAACCTTTATATACTAATCTTGCCTTATTGTGAACTACAACACCATCTTCATTTAATTTGTTTCTGAACATCCATTTAGTACCTATAACATTCTTGTTTACCGATCAGGGTACCAAGGTCCAAGTGTTGTTTCTTCTCAATTTGATCCAACTCCTCCTCCATAGCTTTCACCCAATGATCATCACCAAATGCCTCCTTAGCACTTCTAGGTTCAAAGGTGGAGATCATGAAAGAGTTCTCTCTTATTCTCCTTCTGGTTAGTTCACTGACATCCTTATCCCCAATTATTTGTTCAAGACTGTGATTCAGTCTCACATACGTAGGAATAACATGATCATTCTCTTCAGGTTTAGCTTCTTCATTATCATCTTCTTCTAAATTTATTTGTTCTGGTTGAACAAGTACATCAGGATTTGCTTTACCAGTTTTTGATTTAACATTTTCAGGATCCAAAAGCAAAATTCAAGGATCTTCATCCTTCTTCTTAGAGCTGGCTCCTTCTGAATTTCATAGGACATTCATCTACACGAACATCAACACTCTCAACAATTTTTTGTGTCTGGTTCTTGAAGCATTTATAGGCCTTACTCTTGGTGGAATAGCCAAGAAATACGCCTTCATCACTCTTAGCTTCAAACTTGCTTATGTAATCACCTCTTTTAATAAAACATTTGCTTCCAAATATCTTAAGTAGCTAACATCAGGTGATCTCCCATACCAGTACTCATATGGAGTCTTGTCCTTACCTCTTTTCACGAGAACTCAGTTCATTGTGTGCACAGTTGTACTTACAACTTCTTTCCAAAAATTTTTTGGTACACCTCCTTGTATCAACATAGTTCTAGCAACTTCAACCACTGATCAGTTGTTTTTCTCTGCTATACCATTCTGATGTGGTGTCTTTGGTGCAAAAAGTTGTCACTTGATACCATTATCATCACAATACTTAGTGAACTCCACAGAAGTGAATTCACCACCTTGATCTGTTCTTAGACATTTTATCTTTTTGCCACTCTCTTTCTTAGCTATGGCTCTGAATGCCTTGAATTTACCAAAAGCTTCATTCTTATCCTTCAAGAATGTGACCCAAATCATCCTTGAACAATCATCAGTGAAGATCATGAAGTATCTGTCACCTTGAATGCTTCTTGTTCTTATTGGTCCACATAGGTCTGTATGAACCAAATCTAACAAGTGCTCTGCTAGGAAGGACTTGCTCTTAAAAGTTGAAGAAGTCATCTTTCCTAGTTGACATTCTTTACAAAGAGCATTAACTGGTTTGTCTAGCTAAGGCAAACCTCTTACTGTCTTAGACTTGCTTTTTTTAACAATATTGTCAAAATTTATATGACAAAATCTCCTATGCCAAAGCCAACTATCATCTATTTTTGCAATCAAACAGTTGCTAACTTTAGCATTGAGATGAAATAGATTACCTCTGGTCTGTTTCCTGGTTGCAATAAATTCACCTTTATTGTCAAAGATTTTGCACATTCTATTTCTAAACTCTAGTGGGTATCCTCTGTCATTAAGTTATGCTACACTTAAAAGATTGTGCTTTAGGCCTTCAACCCAATAGACATCATGAGCATTGCTCTTCCCATTAAGAGAAATAACTCCCTCACCTTTAACCATACAGGGTGAGTCATTGCCAAATCTAACAACACTGCCATCAAATTCCTTTAGGGAAAGAAATTCACTCTAATCATCGATCATGTGATGTGAACAACCACTATCAATGATCCAATCATTAAAGTTATCCATTCTGGATACTAGTGCCTTCTAATCTGATATTTCTTCCTTAATAGCTACAAACACAATATCTTCACTCGTATCATCATCAATAATACCACTGTTAATAACTACAAGACAATCTCTCTTGCCTTTACCCTTGTATTTCTTAAATTTGTCTCTATTGTATTCATTTTCACCATTAGGGCAATTTGCTACTATATGAACAATCTTGTTGCATGCAAAACATTTTAAAGGTAGCTTACCTCTATACTTACCAGTGCCTCTAGGCAGTCGTTTTGCCAACAATGCTTCAAGTTCCACTAAACTGTCTTCATCTTCAACATCTCTGTTGGATCTAGATTCATAGTTATGGCCGGTATCTCTACTTCTTCTCACAAATGGGTTAGAGACAAAAGCTCTAAATGCAGATTCTGATTTCTATTCACTATGATCATAGGCATTTAGTTCAAAAGCAGCAAGTTTGCCAATAATAGAGTCAAGAGTTACCTTTGTCTTGTTGATGGATTTCAACTCCTGAATAGCTACAACTTAGATAGCATAGACCGGTAGCAGGGTTCTCAGTACCTTAATGATTATTGTGGCATCTTCCACTTTCCCTCCTGCACTCTTTATCTCAGCAACTATCTCTTTAATTCTTTGACCGTACTGTTGGATATTCTCACCTTCAGTCATTCTCATGTCATCAAACTTTCCTCTTCAACTCTCCTCTTTGGCAATCTTAACATGTTCATCACCACTATAAATCTCTTCTAATTTTTTCCATACTTCATATGCAGTTTCAAGACCATGATTATCTACATATTCGACATCAGACATGGAACTGATAATAGCTTCTAATGCCTGGCGATTTTCTTGTTGTTCTTTCTTTTGATCATTAGTCAGGGGTCCCATAGGTGTAGTATACTTATTTTATATATGATCCCAATATTGACTACCAAGACTCTTAATGTAAATATTCATTCTGTCACTCCATATTCTATAGTTATCTTTGTTTAACTTCGGAACTTCTTTCTTCATCATGATCTACAAGATCTTTTCCTTAAGCTGTTAGGCTTTTAGATTAAGAGGTCCTGAGATGCTCTGATACCAATTGATGTTATGATGAAAGAATAAGTATCTGGTAGAAAACTGAGAGAGGGGGGGGGGGGTAAATCAGTATATTGAAAAACTGATACAAAGTTCCCAAACTCAAACTTAGTCAAACAAAGTAAACATATCTCAATCAAGATCAATATTCACAAGAATACTTGACATCAACCGGTTTAACTGTTATGACAATTTTAACATTAAACACCTTCAATCTTGTAAACATCAACAATGCTTAATCATAACTCAACATATTCAACTCTCAATGGTTCTACTTAACAAGCCTTATTAGAAGTTAACCAAATCAACAAATAAGATCAGAACCACAAAAGCATTCAACAGTTGACACAAATGTTTATACGTGGAAAACCCAAATAGGTAAAAACCATGGTAAGACAAGACTCACAAGGATAGCTATCTGAACTCTTCTGAAGTTTGCCCTGTTAGGAGCCATGCCTATTAAATCTTTACAATAAGTCCTGTTAAGAACTAATTCCAGTTAGGAATCACCCGGTTAAGGGATTTACAAATATGCCTTGATGAAAAGCACAATACCCTATTAGGAGTAACCTCGCTGGAGGATTTAAGAATCCAAGCTAATGGACCACCTTTTTAGAGGATTTAATGAGTAACCAAGCTTGTTAGAGCTTACCTAGTTAAGGGATTTCACTTCTACTATAATTGTTAGAAAACAACAGGTTTTCTTGATATGTCTGAGTAGCACTACATTTGCTTGATCAGATCCTTCTAAGCTTCAATCTACCTTTACTCAAAGTGCAGATCCATTCATTGGTTAGGCAACTACACACTCAACAAGTTTCTATCAATCTTGCCAACAACCTTTACAAACAACTTCATCAACCTTAAATAGAAATCAATTAGGTCGGTAACACAACAAAAACCTAATTCTCATCATCGAGATTACAAACAAATGGGTACAATCTTGACCGTTAGAAATCATGACAATCTCTTCACATTCTTCAAGAAAATTCCAACCACTCTATGATCACCGCTTCATCAGACTTTGTAACTCATCACATGGTGTGCATTAGATACAATCCACTTTTCTCCTTCCCTAGACAAAATACAAAATCACCAAAACAATTTGAACATATCTTCATTTAATGATCACACATGTCTCCATCATTATCGCTTATCAGATAATAAACCATCAAACTTGATCGATTAGGGTTTAAAAACTGACAGGGTTTATCGGTTGCATTGCATAGAAAGGTTTAACCCTTTACATTGGTTCAACTCACAAACTTTACATACCGGTTTACAACATCTTCCACAAAGCTCTTCTTATCTGTTAGTAGCCAATATCAAAAATAATAATATCAGCAATAACATGAATATAATTACTAGTGCAATTGACATCAATGACAACATATCATTAATGCAATCTCTATGCAAAATACCAACAAACTCAAAATGCCAACAGTTGTTAGTACTGCTATTTACACATTCAACTGAGTTCATATAAAATGTGATACTAGTAAGACTCCTTATGAGCTATGGTTTGGTCATGTTCCTACTGTGAGATATTTTAGAATTTTTTGTAGCAAGTGTTATATCAAGAGAGATGAGGATATAGGAAATTTTGATGCAAGAAGTGTTGAAGGAGTTTTCTTGGGATATTTAACAAAGAGAAAAGCCTACCGGTGCTACAATAAGAGACTGAGAAAGATAGTGGAAAGTGAAAATGTGAAGGTTGATGAGAACTATGGAAAAGAGATAAGAACATGTCGATATGATGATGGTTAGCATATTGTTTTAACTCCTATTCAGATTGAAGAATTGAAGAAGAATGATCTGGTAGAGACTGTTAATCCTAAAGTTGTTGTTGTCGGTGGAGAGGTGAAGGAACCCGAAAATCAGAATAGTCAAAAGACTTAGAGGTATGTAAGATTGAATTATTTTGAAAATCAGATTATTGGTGATAAAAATAAAGGTGTGATGACTAGAATAAGGTTAATTGCTAAAGAGGTATGTTTGATTTCTAAAATTGAACCTAAAGATGTTGCTGAAGCTTACAAAGATGAAAATTGGATGAGAGCTATGGAAGAAGAATTAGATTAGATTGAAAAGAATAACACATGGGAGCTTGTGCCTAGACCTAAAGATAATAATGTGATTGGTACTAAATGGGTATTCAAGAATAAATTGAATGAAGTTGGTAAAGTTGTCAGAAATAAAACAAGATTGGTATGCAAAGGATATTCATAGAAAAAAGGAATTGATTATGGGGAGACTTTTTCTACAGTAGCTAAACTTTAAGCCGTTAGATTGTTGCTTGCATATGATGCCTATAAAGATTTCAAGGTATATCAGATGGGTGTCAAGTCAACCTTTTTGAATGGTGATCTTGAGGAAGAAGTGTACATTGAGAAACCTGATGGATTTTCATTATCAGATGATGGAGACATGATATCCAAACTTAAAAAAGCTCTTTATGGATTGAAACAATCCCTTAGAGCCTGGTATGATAGATTGGATAAGTATTTGTTGAAATTGGGATTTAATAAAGGTATTGCTGATGGTAATTTATACTTCAAGATTGAGGATGATAACATATTACTTTTTGAAGTCTTGGTTGATGATATTATCTTTGGAGGAGATGAAGACTTGAGCATGAAGTTTGTCAATGATATACAAAAATAATTTGAGATGTCTACGATTGGAGAGATGAAATTATTTATAGGTTTTAGATTTCAGAGATTGGAAAAGGTAGTTTTATATCTCAAAGTAAATATGTGAAGGAATTGTTGAAGAAGTTTGGATTAGATGACTCCAAACCAGTTGGAACTCCTATGGTGACTGGCTACAAATTGTCTAAAAATGATGAATCTTCGAAAGCTAATAAGTCTTTGTATAGATCTATGATTGGTGGACTGCTATATCTTACTCAGACTAGACCAGACATTATACATGTTGTGTGCATGGCTGCTAGATATCAAGCTGATCTGAAAGATAGTCATGTCACTGCTATAAAGAGGATATTCAAATACTTGAAAGGAATTGTGGATTATGGTTTGTGGTATCTGAGGAATGATGATTTCATGTTATGTGCTCACACTAATGTTGATTGGGCTGGTGATGTTGATGACTGAAAGAGTACCTCTGGTGGTGCTTTCTTTTTGGGTAAGAAATTGGTTTCTTGGGAAAGTAAGAAACAAGATTCAATGTCCTTATCTATTGTTGAAGCTGAGTACATTGCTGCTGCTAGTAACTGCACTTAGGTAGTATAGATGAAGCAAATGCTGAAGGATATTAGAGTTATCTATGATGAGCCTACTATCATATATTGTGATAAGCCCAGTGCTATTAATATGTCAAAGATTCTAGAGGAACATTCAAAGACTAAACATGTATCAATCAAGTATCATTTCTTGAGAGAAAAAGTTAGTGAAGAGGAAGTGAAGTTGGAGTATGTATCTACAAAGGAACTGATTGCCAATATTTTAACTAAGCCTTTACCTACAAACACATTTGTCTATTTGAGAGACAAGCTAGGGGTATCTACCCCTATTGATGAGAACTAGATGCATTGAGTTGCATCAATATGATGGACTTCACAGTCTTATCTTTTTATCTGGATTAATGAATTGGTGTTTCTCATCTCGTGGAGTAGTCTGTTGGGAGAGTTTGGTATTATATTTTGAGATATTTGGCATTGTTGTCAAAGGGGGAGAGAAGTATGTGAAAAACTATTTTATCTACTTGATTTTAGGGGGACTTTGTTGAAGATGTTTTCTTTCTTTGCATTGATTGTTTTTCACATTCATATGTTGTCATCAATGCAAAAGGGGGAGATTGTGTTGTAATTAGGGATCACTGAGAGGGGGGGTGAATCAATGATCTACCAGTTAGCGATCTTTCAAACTTAACTTTAAACCACCAGAAGAAAATACTTAAAACTGAAATGTAGAAACATAAAACAAATAACCACAAGATAACAACACTGATATTTTTACATGGAAACCCAAATGGGAAAAACCATTGTGGTATTTGAACCCACAATACTATTCCACTATAGTCAGTAGAAAAACAATAATACAAAGTGGGAATGCACATATATTCATGCACACTACCTAGACATCCCTGCTCAATTACAATAACCCAGAAGCATACAACCCTTAGGGAAGTCTCACTGACTTACAAAGTTGTTACAATGATGAATTACAATGAATGAACTCTGAAAGAGAATCTACAATGCATGGATGAGTTTCAGTTAAGTACTTAATACACTCACTAGATCACTTCCTATGTTCTTCTCTATTTTGTCTTCTTCTCAGTCTCAGTCACCTACCAGATCAAGAATGTGCATGTGAAACTATGGAAAAATGGATTCTTGATCACCTCTTGCTCACATACAATCACATCATCTACCAAAAAGATCTTACACCCCAAACTTATATACTGACAACCACAAAATAGATCATTTATCATGTCAGCCTCAAAGACTAACGTGTAGTCTCATGTCGGCTTGATTGGATCACAAAGGTTAAATGTGGATCACCAAAATGATATTTTTAAGTTGGCCCAATCAACAAAAACATGATCAATGCACCATAACCACCAAAAAGTTTTCAGACCCAAAAATGCTTCGTTCTTCCTGAAATACCCATTAACAAGGTACCAGTTAACACCCACTTCTGGATAAGAATAATTACAACCACTAGATCAAATCTCCATAAAGATTTTCCATCTATGATAACCCTAAACAAATAATCAACCATCAGAAATCACCAAAAGCCACTAGATGAGTGTCAATTCCCAAAAATCTCCCCCTTTGGCATTGATGGCAACACGTGAAAAAATAACTGTGTGTCAGGGATTCAAAAGAATCAAAAGAATTTCTAAGGTTCCCCCTTAGAGAAATAATTCCATTTTTCAATACTGTACAATTTTTACCACTCCTCTCCCCCTTTGACAACAATGCCAAAGATGGGGTGTTGACCAAAACAAAGATATTCACCAATAATTTACAAGTACTTGAAGAGGTCAGCATAAATAGTTTTCAAAGATCCTAGCTGAGTATCCCACCCACTCTTCAAGCTATCCAAAAATATAATGAATGCATTAAATATAGTAGCATGAATCTCTAATTCCCTTAGGCATATGACACAGATTGAGCCAACTCTTTCATACAATCTACCTTCTTACTCAACATGGTATCCAACCAAGGGGCAATCAAGTCTGGAGTTCACCTACTTTTCTCAAAATTTTGGCCTTGTCTACTTGGAGGCTTGAGATTTGATCATTTAGAGCTATAATATGCCCTTCAATAATTCTGGTTAGTTACATTAGAATCAAAAGACAAAGAAATACTAGCAAGCTTGCCCTGACAAATACCTATCTGCTTGTCTATATCAATACTGAAATTTGGCAAAATTAGGTAAGATTTATACAATTTACCGCCGTTTGATAATGTGTCATAAATAATCTGTAATCTCTTATTTAATTTTACTCTATCATCCTCAATCATCTTCCAGAATGTCTGTATCCTAACATCCTTACATTTATCCAAAACTTTATGAGTAGCAGTCTTCTCCAAAGAATCAAAACTTGTATTTACACTGTTAATCAATTACAACAATTTACCAGAGGGGCTATTATTGGAATCCAACTATACATTTGGATCCACCTTTTGCAAAACATCAATTGATATCAAAATTCACTTTTTTTCTTTGGATTCAGACTTCACCATATCCTAACTAGCCTGAGCTTGAACAATAGCTATGAGCATGAGCTTCTCTGCAGGAGACATCTTTTTAAGATTCAATGGACCATTAAGATTGATAGGGATTTGAGGTGGTGTCCTTGTAATTGGAGAAGTGACAATTTCTGAATCAACTACAGCTTTTCCCTTGTCAGATTATCCAACCTTTGCCTCTACAGTCTCAACATCCTTTTTCTTTTCACTATCCCCCTTATCTGTTGCACCAGTGTTGCCACTTGGTGTAGTATCAACCTATTGAATCTTAGGGGTTGTAGATCTATCCACCACCAGAGGAGTATCACCTATCTCAACATCAAGTGTAGTGTTACCTTGATCTTCCAGATGATCCTTAGTTTAAGTTTCAACCTTCTGACCACCGAAAACACCTTGCTTCTCTTCTGGATGAGATGATTTAAATGCATCCTTGTACAAGGGATCATTTTAAATGATTTTCCTCCATATATCCTCTATCTCTTTGCTCACCTCTTCCACATTTCCAATCATTAGCCTATTCACCTTGTTCTTACTTAAAAATTATTTCTTATTTTCCTTCTCAATCAACCTCTTGGCTTCATCATGAGTAATATAGGTACAAACATTTACTAGCTCTCTCTTCTCCATCTCCTTGTCAATATTACTTGTTGCCATTCTCCTTGCATCTATAAGGCTGCACAAGTCCTTAGGAATGGTCTTCTCCAACTCAACTAATGTTTTGCTAAAATTGTGTAAATATAGTACAACTTCTTCCTCAACTTTTCTCTGATCAACTTCATTTAATTTCTCATAACAGGCTCTAAGATTCTTCAAATGTCCATCCATAATTATTTCATCAATTAACTGATTTGTTGTCAATGACAAAATAGATTCAGATTTACCTTGCTTGACACCGGACTTAGGTTGACTCTTGAGTTTCCTTTCACTCTTAGGCCTTTTGACAAGAACATGATCTGATTTTGCCTTCTTGCTCTGTTGGGCTTTACCGGACTGCAACTTCCTCACCACTCTGACAAATTCTCCTTTCTTCTTCACCTTTCCTTCTTCCTCCTCAGAATCTATTTCAAAATCCATCAAAGATACTGCAACATAATTCCTCTTGGGCTTCTCCTTCTACTTCAATACACCTTTCCTAGATGGGCTAGGTCTTGTAGATTGTACCACCGGAGCAGGAGCAGATTTTGTCTCCTTGAGTTTGACCTTGGAGAGAACTGAATCAACCTTAGGTTTCTTGGTTTTCTCTTTGGCCTCTTTCTGTGCATGACTTTCCCTTGCTTTCTTCACCTCCTCCCGAGTCAAATCCATCTAAATTGTCACCACCTCAGGAATCTTTGTAACTTTCCTTTTTCTGGTAGGTGCAGTGAATTGCCTTTGTAGACTAAGATCCTTTTCCTTGAATGTACCAAATCTCCATTCCTTGGGATCCACTAGTTGACTCAGAAGGTATTGGGCATATGCCACAAGAGTAACAAAGTCAACTTCATATCCCATGGGCATGATCCACACTATTCTAGGTTCTACAGCTTCCATTAGACATTGATCCTTGTTGACCATGGACCATATGGTTTGCTCATACTTTTCCACTATTTCATTAGGGATTCTCTCTCTTCTTTTCATTGTTGCTTGGAAAGATTTAAAGTATCCCTAGAGATAATATATCCTCATTGTTACATCTCCAACTCCCCATAATCCTTCTTTGATCTACATGGCCAGTGGTCTATCATAGGCCCATTGGACCTTTCCTTTTACACCGAGTATCTCATTCAAGAAGTATAAAGCCAAGAAAATAAGAAGTGTACCATATTTGAAAGTTTTATTTTTATCCTTCTTGGTCTTCTTCAAGTTGCTCAATAACTCATTCTGGAGGGTTGAGCACAAGTCATACCTTTTGTCATCTTTGAGCATCTAGTATGTAGAGTAAATAAATGTACCAGAGACTAAGTTTTACTTACTTGATTGGTAAACCTTATAACCGACCACCATTGATGCAAATTTCACATCATTCTTCAGAATGTCATTTATGGTCATGAATCTGCTATCAAATTTTGAGCCAGTGGTGGCTATCACCATGTCATTCGACACTTTCCTTATGCTGGGCACCTCACTAGTTTCAGCTAGGCATGTCACGGCTCGAATCAGCTGCTTGGTGATCTTGTGTGGCCTATCAAGCCATATGAACTCATCATGAACATGGCTAAGAATGTACCAGATCCATTCTACTTCGTCGAACAATGGAAAGTGAACAAACTATGAGAAACCCTTGTTTTGAAGCACCTTGTACTTGGGTTTGAGATTTCCCAAACTGGTATAGGTCCAGCATATACGCATTTGCAAGCTCCTCGAGATCACAGTGGATGTAAGACATAATGTCTTCATTGTGAAGCACACTGTAGGACACTGATGAAAATGCACCTTTTGAATCATCCTCAACCGACTTGAAAGGGTGTTTCTTGAAAATATATTTGGACCTATCCTTAATCTCCATGACCAATGGGGTAGCAACACTAGAAGTTGAAGCCATTTCAGATGCTAGGGTTTTCAGATCTTGAAATTCTGAACAGATAGATACCTTGATTCACAACCAGGCACTGAAATTCACTTTGGAGTCACTAAAATTGTTGTTGAAATCACCAAATCACTTGTCCCTCCTTCTCTGCTCTATTTTCTTGATCACATTATGACAAATGAAACTTTGAAATGCACTTTTGTCCTTCAAAAACATAATTTTCCACTGCAATAAATGCAACCGGTTACCATGATTTTCACAGAGTCGCATACTAGAGCATCAAATCCTTTTTGAAACTTCTTGATAACATATACATATCTAATCTAATCCTTTTGCAAACTTTCAGAATCAATTGTAGTCCACTGAAGAGGGGGTTCTAAGAATCTGAACGAAAAGCTCTCCCAAAGGCATAAAGCCCTAGTTTTTGGATGAAGATCCTGCACCAAATTCAAGTGTAGACCCATTATCAGCTTTAGATTCATCTTTTCTAACCCACATATTCTCATGTTTGTCTTTGATTTCTTCTACCTTTGCTTTTCCCTTCTCATCTAATTTGTTCTTGTCTACTGGAACATTGTTCTTCATTCTACAGTACTTTGTAATGTGACTGGTTTTGTTACATGTACGACAATCAACTATTTCTGCATAGTTCTGAAGTTCATCTAATTTGTCTTGTCCTACATTAGTTGGAGATATGTCCAAACATCCTAAAATCATAGCATCTCTTGTTCTAGAAGTTATTCATTACTGCTCTACAAATATTTTATTTGTGACCAAAATTATTGCATATGAAACACTGACCAGTAAAGGTAGGAACATTGTTCATGTTGTTCATTGCATTATTCATCCTACTTCTGTATTGATTCACCATATGACCAAATTTATTGCAAGTAAAGAATCTACCATTGAATTTATGAGCATTAGGTTGTCTTACCAGAGGATTCTTGCCCTTCTTCTGATCAGGTTTTGCATTTCCTTATCCAGATCCAAAGGATTCACCTTTCTCAAATCTAGGTCCTCGCATGTCCTTTCCATGTCTCTGATGTTTCAACATCTCATCTAGCCTTGTTGAGTTATCTTTGAATTTGTCTTTGTATTCATTAGCAGTAGCAAGTTCATCCCTTAAAGTAGCAATATATCTTTCAAGTTTTTGACCATTGTTCCTTGACTCTGTCAACTCAAGCTTGAATTGATCAATCTCATAAATAATATTGAAGCATTCATCAACTCTTTCCTTCAATGATTTTTCTAGATTGTCTTTATTCTTCTTCTAGTTCTCAATCTCCTTAGTCAGTCTCATCACAATGAATTTCATCTCATTCTTCAAAACAACATTCTCTCTTTCAAGCTTGGTAACTTCATCAGCTTTACCCTAGTATTCCATGATCTGATCTTCTTTCTCCTTTAGCTTGCCCATCAATTCTTACCTCTTGTCTCTTGCAGTGTTCACTTGATCCTTCAATTCATTGATGAAATCATCAACAACATTCAGATTTTTTTTGTAGGTACATATCTCATTTCTAGCTGCATCAAGATCTTTAAGTGCAACATTGAGTTGTCTCTGAAAACCAATCCATTGAATCAATCTCCCGAACCTTCCTCAAGTGGTTAATCTTCTTTAGAGGAACTAGACTTTGATACTAATTGTTGGAATCAGGGATCACTATGAGGGGGGGGGTGTGAATCAATGATCTACTGGTTAGTAGATTTTCAGAATTAAACTTTAAACCACTGTAAGCAAATACTTAAAACTGAAATGTAGAAACATAAAAAAAAAACCTCAAGATCATAACATCGATATTTGTACATGGAAACCTGAATGGGAAAAAAATGATGGGATTTGAACCCATAATATTATTGCACTATGGCCAGTAGTAAAACAATATTACAAAATGGGAATGCATAGGCATTCAGGCATACTACCTAGAGCTCACTACTTAATTACAATAAATCGGAAGGCAACAACCCTCAGGGAAGTCTCACTAACTTACAAAGTTGTTACATTGATGAATTACAATGAATGAACTCTGAAATAGAATCTACAATGCCTGGATGTGTTTCGTTAAGTACTGAATACACTGACTAGATAACATCCTTTATTTTGCTCTGTTCTACCCTGTTCTCAGTCTCAATCAGCTATCGGATCAAGAATGCACACATGAAACTGTGCCAAAATGGATTCTTGATCACCTCTTTCTCATATACAATTGCATCATCTACCAAAAAGATCTTCCACGCCAAACTTATATACCGGCAACCACAAAATAGGTCATTTGTCATGTCGGCCTGCAAGAGTAACGTGTATTCTCATGTCAGCTTGACCAGATCACAAAGGCTAAATGAAGATCACCAAAATGATATTTCTAAGTCAACCCAATCAACAAAAACACGATTCAATGCACTGCAATCACTAGACCCAAAAATGATTTGTTCTTCTTGAAATATCGGTTAACACCCGCTTCTGAATAAGAAAAATTATGACCACCAATTCGAATCTCCATAAAGAGTTTCCATCAATGACAACCCTAAACTAATAATCAACCACCAGAAATCACCAAAATCCATCGAATGAGTGTTAATTGCCAATAGATTACTGTACATAGCTGCTGCTAGGATATGTTGTTGTCATTGATGTCAATATATTTCTGCTTTGGTGATTGCAGATTGGTTTATTGGGATCATGGTTTAGTATATGGAGTATTACTAGTATCATTATATTCTTTTGTATTGATTTTATTAATCTGAAAAGCTTAATTGATCATATCAGATCATCCATTTTTGTAGTTTGTTTATCTGATCAATGCTTTGCAGAGTTCAGTATCTCCTCTGGTATATTCTAGTGTGATTAGATCTTGAGATGATATTTTGGAAGATTATGTGGGCTAGTCTTGTGTCTCTTCATTTTAGAAGGATCATAATTTGGTGCTCCGCAAGCTATCTTTTCTTCGTGACAATTTCTTTTCTTTTAGTGTTCTTGAGTTCATATGT
Source organism: Cryptomeria japonica (assembly GCF_030272615.1). Lineage (NCBI taxonomy): Eukaryota > Viridiplantae > Streptophyta > Pinopsida > Cupressales > Cupressaceae > Cryptomeria > Cryptomeria japonica. Next base: position 222,770,137 of record NC_081412.1, read on the forward strand.
TGATCAATGAAGATTTGATAAGTGATGTTGGTGCAGCTATTAGTGATTATTCTAATGTGCTTGCTCACGTTTCCTAATTGTGTCCTATTTTTTTTTATGATCCGCATTGATCGTTGTACAAGTTCTTGGTGATTTTTTTGAGTTGGGATGGTCTTGTGTATCTTCATTTCAAAAGGATCATGATTTGGTGCTTAACAAGTTATCTTTTCTTTGTGAAAATTGTTTTTTTTTAGTGTTCTTGAGTTCAAATGTTGATCAATGAAGATTTGATAAGTGGTGTTGGTGCAACTATTACTAATGATTCTAACATGCTTGCTGGCATTTCCTAATTGTGTCCTATTTGTTTTGATGATCCACATTGATCATTGTGTGAGTTCTTGGTGGTTTTTATGCGGTTTTCCTGGTGGACCGATTGATTTGAGCATTTGGGAATTTGATTTAGGTCCATGTTATATCATGCATATCATTATATTGGTCCACTAATAAATCTTTGTATCATGTGATGTAATTTTGTAATTGTGAGTTGATGGTTTAGCAGACCTTGTTGTGAAGGTTGATGATTTGTATAAATAGGTGATATAGTCATGTATTTTAGGTATCAAGGTTGTGTCTGCATTATCAGAGAGTAGTGTACGTGCAAACAAGTGATTCATGTTTCATCATTGTGATTGAGTAGAGATTAGTGTTGCTGAGAAGACAAATGTGCTTAACAAATACTATCATCAGGTATTTACAGATGGAGTTATTGCAGTTCATTTGATTTCGAATTGTAGTCTGAAAATTTTGTAAGTCAGCGAGACTTCCTTGTAAGGTAGTGAACCTTCCCTGAGGGTTGTAGTCTTCCGGGTTATTATATCTTGAGCTATAATCTCTAGGCAATGTGCTTGAATGTTGGTGCATTTCCCATTGTAATATTTTCACATACTACTATAGAGTATCATCTTATTGTGGGTAGGTTCCTACCATGGTTTTTCCCTTAACTGGGTTTTCCACGTCGAAGTCTTAGTATTGTGTGTTGTGTTGTTTATCTTCTTATCTTTGTTATTGCTATAGTTTATTAGATTTGTATTTTTGGTTGAGTTTTTTGATTCGGTAAAAAACTGATTCACCCCCCTCTCATTTTTTTCTCATTGTTGTTGCCAACAATACACCTACCAAATTACTCTTTGGAGGGGTGTCCTCCTCTATAGGCCCAAATTTTGGTCTTTGATTGTGGAGTATCAGAGCGCTAGCACCCAATGCCTTGGTCCCCCTCAATGGGACCCAATTTCCAAGGGAGGAATGAGACCTATCTCTCTGGTGGGATAAAAAATTTGGTGGCTCCATGTGACCGTTGGAGGTTAGCCTAATCGATAAATTGACCTAGATTATCATATGTAAAGTAATTTGATCAATTCATTTTAATGTGGATCTTTGTAATCAAGTAATCAAGCATTCAAGCATTAAAGTGTTCTGCATAAAGTATTTCCAAAGATCTTCAAGGCTATATTTTCTTCATTCAACCATTATGGAGAAAATTACATCATTCATATGCAAGCATGTGTGTGATTAGGGTTTTGTCATGTCCATGCCATTTCATAAAACATATGTGATTACATTCAAGAAGCAAAGCATCATTATCAGTCACTGTAGATCTGAAGTATATCTATCTATTGTTTATTTTAGTATTCACAATATCTCATTCAAGGTTAATTCCTAAACCGAGCTTTGACTTAGGCAAACCCCCATTCCCAACCTATTTCCCTTCTCTAGTGTGCGTAGGAATAGGTACAGAGCTGCGATCTTTAGAATTGGCTTTATTTACAATGATGAATCAATCCCCTATTGGAGTGCAAAAAGTGTAGAGGACCAGAGAGAGAATCACTACAGTCCCGACAAATCAAGAGTTCCTTCTAGGAATAGGTACGAATACTCTTATAATCATCAGATCTAGGTTCATGGCTCAATCCAATGACTGTAGCTCATTGTTCATGCGTAATTACTTCAATTTCAACCCGTTTACCCTAATTTCACCATCTTCAACAATTTAATTCAAATCAAGGGAAAGGAGAGGCTCAACCAAGATTCCTAGAATCTGATCAACATTTAGATTGCTTATGTTTAGATCTATCAAATCCCTATCTTTCCTTAATGCATTGGTCCCTAAGTAAAAATTAGTGGTTTTTATCCTTCTTGTGGTGGAAACCCTAATTTTCACCCACAATAAGAAAACTCATGGTAAAGTACAAAGGTCTGCATTGAAAACCTTCACCAAGATATCAAAGAGACAAGATGCACCAAGCCCCCAGGGACTTTAGTATTTTACTACTCCAATATCAAGACAAAGGGGACGTTATAAGAAAGGGGAAAGAAAGAGAGAACATGACTACTAGCCTAGTAAGGTTTTCTTACTACGAGTCATGAAAAAAGAACAAGTGCCAAATTACAAAGAAAAGAGCTTAGTTTGCAAACTAAATTGAGTATCGAAACATGTCATTGTGTGTGCATAAAGTGTAAAGTTAAGTAGAGTGTATGCCTCCACATTAAAGCGATTGCATATTCCTTATCGAGAGAAATTGCTTTAAGGTAGCTGTTGGGATCCAAGAACACTAAGAGGGTGGGGGTGAATTGGTGTTCTACCAGTTTAATAAGATTTTATTCTTTTATAACATACACATATAAACCAGTAAATGAAGAAATATATAACTTGAAGAAAATAAACCATCCACATAAATGAACACCATAACACACAGAATTGTACGTGGAAAACCTAAAAAGAGGAAAAACCACGGTGGGATTTGTGACCCACAATATCAGTTCACTGTCCATATGAAAGATATTACATAAAATGGGGGCTTGCACATGCAGGAAGGAACACTGCCTAGAGAACACTTCTCATCACAAAAGAATCTCACTGACTACAAGCTTTTGCTGAAGTAAAACAGTAATAATGAACTCACAAAATGCATTTGCTATGCCAAATAGAGTTCTGGTTATAGCTCTGCTCTGTACTGGTTCATAAACCCTAAACACTTCTCCCGGTATCTCCTTTCCTCCAAGAATGCTTCACAAACCATCTATAGATCATTGCATGATATAAGATTGACATACAAAATGATCTACATACATATCCTTCGCATTACACAGTCTCCTATATCCTTATTACAATTTGTGATACCTTACATTACATAATGACCTTAATAAATTGACCTATGTATCCTTACAAATAATATGCCTTATGTCAGCTTACAATACATTACAAAATGATTTTGCAAATAAAACTTTCTTCAGCTCCAAGACTGATGTCGGCTTCAGTGAAGTGTTGGATGCTGGTGCTGGTACCAGTACTGGTGCCAGTGTAACCCTGGATACTCCAATGTCGGTGTATGCCGGTGAATGGCTCCTAATGCCAGTATATGACTTCCATCTAATCTTGTTACCATAAATGACAACAAAATTAATCCAATGAGTGTCAATTGCCAACAATATCCCCCTTTGGCATTGATGGCAACACTCATGTGAAAAATGGAAACCCTGTCGGTCCAACCAAAATGACATATGCTCCCCCTGAGCAATACATTCCTTCTGATATCCTTCCCATATTTTTCTGTCAGATATTTTTTGATATTTTTCACATATATACACTCCCCCTTTGGCATCAATGCCAAAGACTAGTGAAAGAATTGAAAGAAGTTAGTTCAGAACAAAAGAATGATTGATAACTCTACCAGAGCTTGACTAATTTCAAAATTTCTGGGTAAGTCTTGTTGAGAAACTGTAAGTATGTATCCCATCTAGTTTTGAAAGTTTCAGATATGGATAGAAGTCCACTCAGTAAGTGTGTAAGTGTTTCCTTCTCTTTGACTTCTGTCGGTGTGGGTTTAGCAATCATATCCATACACTCTCTCTTATGTACACCCAGTGAATCCAATTTGGGACTCACCAATCCTCTAAGACTCCTTGCTCTTTGAATGATTTTGTCTCTTTCCTTCTCAAAAGCAAAAATTTGGTTCTCCAAGGACAAAATTTGTCCATCAATAGATGTTGTTAGTGAGGTCAATCCATGAAAAGAATTAGCAAGGCTAGCTACCTTATCATGTAATTCCTTTAATTTGCTATCTACATTTGATGTAAGAATTTCTATGTTACAATAGACCCTATAGATATTTGTACATTGTTTCAAACAATTTTCAATAAGAATGAGTTTATCTTCAATTTTCTTTTTCTCTGTCTCAATGATTTGGTCAAAGGCGGCTCTTTTAGCCACAATAAATCTCTCTAGTGCCTGCTAGTCTGAAAGTTGCTATAGTGATTGAAATTTGTTAGATATATGCTTAGTTAGTGTCTTAAGCTTGCCGGAAGGGCTTCCTTCATTTTCAATCTTACAGTCATGGATTAATCTATGAAAAACTCTAACTGATTATTCTATTATTCCCTTATCCTCTGATCCCTCCTTTATTAGTTTTTGACTAGCCATCATAATTAACTCAGTGGGACTCATCTCAGTGACTAATTTCTTCTCAACTTGAGAAGTGTCAATTGCCAAAACCTTTTTCAGGGAATCAATATTAATTTCTGGTATAGTCTTAGTTCCCTTTACCTTATCCTTTTTAACACTAGTGGCTTCACCACTTGGTGCAGTATCAATTATTGTCAGTGAATTATATCCACAATATTGTCAGTACCCTATACATTGCCTTGCTGAAAAATAGTTTTTTCCAATACAGACTGTACACTCTCCTTTACTGTCGGTTGTGTCTATATACCTATAGTTACTGTCAGTTTAGTCAAAATTGGAGCTGAACTACCCAAAACACCTTTTCCTTTTGATTTATCTGGAATGGTGGAGGTTGTTGCCTTAACAAATTCTTCATGAGAGGTAAGAAAGTTTGGGTTCTTTTGGCAGAATTTGAACCAACCCTCTCTAGTCAAATTTATAACCTCATTAACCCTGCCCATCATTAGGCTTATTTGCTGGGGTTTACTACTAAAAACTATCCTATTAGCAACATCTATACACCTCTTCATTTCATCATTACTTATTGCACTACACAAACTCAAAAGTTCTACTTCCTTGATCTCTCTATCCTTCTTGATTGTGTCAAGTCTTCTAGCATCTAATTTATTGTACAGTGATAGAGGAATTTCCTTTAAAATTTCTAGTAAGGCTTTCTTATAAATACCTATGTGCAACAAAATTGCCTCTTCAATCTCATTCTACTCATTATCCTCTAAATCCTCATAATAAATAGATACATTTTTCAAAATTTCATCCTTTGTTATTTCATCAATTAGTTTAGGACAGGTCATTTCAGCCTTACCAGACTCAGTAGCACCATCACTCTTCTTCTTTTTGCTGGGGGTTGCTAGAGTGGATGTATCTCGTTTTCTCCTTTGAGTAGGCTTCCTTGTTGGAGGTGGGGGTGTAGTAGGTTTTGTTTCCTTTCTGACAAGTTTCCTCCTTGGCTCCACCTTTTTCTCCTCTACCGACGGCTTGTCCACTTTCTTCCTTTATACCCTTCTGAATGCTAGAGGTTCATTGTCCTCAGGGTTAGAATCAGAAGTGATAGTAGAAATGTAAGTTTCAGGATTTTTCACTTCTGGAGCACAAGCCACTGTCAGTTCTCCTACTAGTTTGGATCCAAAACCTATTTCAGTTCCTATCCTATGAATGATATTCTACACAAATGCAGACATCTTATCCATTTTCTTCTCTTGTCTCTTCCTGTTGAAGCTAGTTTTGAATTCAAGAGCCTTTTCTTCTGTAGTGCCAAAATGTTCGATTTTGTCATCCAATGGAGCATCTAGCAGCATCTTTGCATAAAGATCCAGAATATTATCATCCACCTCATATCCAAGATCAGTGACCCATATGGTCCTTGGTTCTACTACTTCCATGAGGGTTTCATTAGTCTTCACCATGAAACAAATATCAGTGGAGTACTTCTCCACAATGTGCTTTGATATTCTCTCCCTTTGACTCATATTTTACTAGAATGTTTTGAAATAACCCCAAAGTTTTTCATCTCTGCCGGTACCAAGACCGGTGATTGTTTCCTTGATTTGCATACCTACCAGTATATCATGATCCCAATGCTTCTTCCCTAGACCAGGTAGCTCATTTAGGAAGTAAAGCATTAAATAAACAATGAGATTTCCAAATCTAAAGGTTCCTCTTTTAACACCCTTAATCTTTCCAAGATTCAACATCAGTTCATTCATCAGCCATTCACACAAGTAATATTTACCATTATTCCTCAGCATCTGATATGCAACATGGATGCAAGAACTAGCAACATAATTCAATTGGCTAGATTTAGTTACCTTATAACTGATTATCATACTGATAAACTTCACATTTGTGTCGTTGATTGTGCTGATTCTCATTGATCTTCTGTCATGGGTTGTGCTAGTGAGCTCCTCAACCCTTGTGTTGGAAATTTCCTTTCCAGGTTCTTGTCTGACTTTGGGTAAGTCGCTGACTGCTTGAGTAGCCTCCTTTGTGATCATGTAAGGTTGATCCAGCCAAATGAACTCGTTGTGAACCCTACCCAGAATGTATCTAATAATTTCATCTTTGAATTTTGGTATGTATAGGAGATTGGTTAACTATAGATCCTCAATTGCTTTGTATTTTGGCTTGATTGTTCTGGAGCTGCCCAGTATCACAAATTGATACATGCTTTTGATTTCCTTTGTTCCTAGATCCTCCAAGGTGCAATGAATGTATGCCCTTACATCCTCAACATACATCACGCCATTGGGAACCCTAGAGAATGCTCCCGTAGAGTCTTCCTTCTTAGCTATTAGGGTAACCTCCTTGAAAATAGGTCTCAACCTATCCTTTACTTCGACAACAGTGGGATTTGCAATGAAAGTAGGACATGAAGATCCAGATGCCATTTTGAAGAAATACTTGATAGTGAATGTCGGTTGGAAGATTGAGTGCTTCTCAAATAATTGCTAGAAATCCTTTCAGAATGCCTTTGCTCGCTCTAGATGCTTGAATGTTGGGTGAGTGAAAATGAATCCACTTTCACCTTGTATTAGCGAATAAACCCTAATCCTTCACTATCATAAATGCTTCGCGATATACCCTATTAGATGTCAGTTTCAATCTTATACCAGGTGAACCTTCATCAATGATGAAATCAACTCTCCAGATCTCTTTCAGATCTCTTCTGCGGAATATACAAGATTTGCAATGAGTTTTCCAACCCCTAAGGCTTATCCCTCAGTTACCAGTGGAATTTCAAGCCGGTCCACAAATTCTTTGTTCTACCAGTGTAGATCCATCTCCACTTGGTTCTTAAGATTTTCTAATCCATCTCTTGGTGTGATCTTATTGTATTTCATCTACCTTCTGCTTTCCTTTCTCATTTCCTTCATCACTACTATCCTTGACTGACTAAAATGCATTCTTCTTAAATTTTGGCCTTTCTCTCTCTGAAACCTCAACTACCAAAGGAGTACTAAAAGAAGATGATGTTATTCTAAGAAATTTAGGGTTAAGAGCGTTCTTCTGTAAATACCTCTTGTTCCAAATGAATGTACAATAACTTATGTCAGATCGCCTCAAAGCTTTTGATCTCCTTGGAAACTAGTTTGCCTAGCTCTGTTGCTTCTTCTCCTTTCTCACAATGTGAGAAATGATTCACATTTTCCCTTTTTAACCTTGCAAATCCTAATTTCAAGTTGACATAAATGCACTGATAAGGTTCAACTAGATTCCCTGCCCAGCAAAAATCAACTCACCGGATGTTCTAAAGATTTGGATAATCATCTCCAATCATCTGCAATCTACCATGATTGATCATGAATCTCTCCAAGGGGGTTCTACGGGATTTCACATGAAGATTCCACTCCTAAGGCCAAATGCCTTAGTTACTCGATGAAGATCTTGAACCGGATTCAAGTACCAGTCCACTAGCAGTCTGGATGTTGTAGATTCATGGTTTCTAACCCACATATTCTCATGCTTGTCTCTGATCTCCTCTACCTTAGCCTTGCCTTTATCATCATCTTTGTTCTTGTCGACTGGAGCACTCTTGTTAACATATTTGCTTCTATAATATTTTACAATGTGACCAGTTTTATTGCATGCACGACAAACAATATTATGCATAGGTTTGAAGTTCATATGATTTGGTCTCATCCTGCACTGGTTAGAAATATGTCCAAACATCCCACAAGCATAACATCTCTTATTTTGAAAATTATTCATTACTACTATATTATTACATATGAAACACTGACTAGTAAAGGTAGGACCATTATTCATCATACTTCTGCATTGATTCGCCATATGAACAAATTTATTGCAAGTAAAACATCTAACATTGAATTTATAGGCATTAGGTTGTCTTACCAGAGGATTTTTTATCTTCTTATGATTAGGTTTTGCATTGCCTTGTCCAGATCTGGAGGATTCACCTTTCTTAAATCCAAGTTCTCACATGTCCTTTCCATGGATCTAACTTTCCAGCATCTCATCAAGCCTTGTTGAGCTAGAATTTAATTTATCTTTGTATTCATTTATAGTAGCAAGTTCATCTCTTAGGGAAAAAAATGTCTCTCAAGTTCTTAAACATTATTACTTGATTGTGTCAACTCAAGCTTCAATTGATGATTCTCGTAGGTAATCTTGAAGCATTCATCTGCTCTTTCCTTCAATGATTTAGTCAAATTCTCTTCATTCTTCTTTCAGTCTTCAATCTCATTAGTTATCTTCATCACAATGGATTACATCTCATTCTTTAACACAACATTCTCTCTCTCAAGCTTGTCAAATTTGTCTTGATTCTCCATGCATTGATCTTCTTTCTCCTTCAACATGTCCATCAGCTCTTTCCTTTTGTCTCTTGAAATGTTGACCTAATCTTTCAAATCATTAATGAAGTCTTCTACTGCATTCAAGTTTCTCCTTAAGGAACTAATCTCATTTCATGTTGTATCTGTTACTACTTACTAAGTTTCCATTAGTTTTATGTCCAAAGTCATTCTATTTACTCTAGTCGGTTACTACTACCGAAATATTCAGTCAGTAAGCATAGAGGAGTCGATTATAGAAGAAAGTAGTCACAGAGCGTAGTATACACCGAGCTATCTACCGAGCAGCAAAAATGATATACCAAGTGAACACACACCGAGTGAAACGTGTTACCAGATTCATTGAACCTAGACACACATGGGAAACTTGTTACAACATCAAGGAGCAGGGAATCATTATCACTTAGGAAATTACACCTTAAAGATTTTGTATGATCTTGAGGTCATCTATCCAATGAAATATTTTGTATGGTTATTCATTCTATAAATCATGTTTGTAAGATCGAAGCAATGAATAGATCACCGACATAAGAGATCTATTTATACAACATGAATTAAGGATCAAATATAGAGGTATATGAAGCAAGACATGTGTAATAGATAAGGAAGCACTGAGTATTGTGACTGTTAGAGACACAGAGGTCACTGAGAAGGATTTTAGAGAACAGTCAAGGAACAGAGTAAACAGAAAGGTTTACTGAGTTATTTTATGGGTTACCGAGGTATGCTATAAGCGAAGTAATCTAATTTTGAGCACATAGAATCTGCTATAACATTTCAGATGTAAAGTTATAGATATTTGTAAAGATTTTATTGTAATATTTTGAGTTGTAAGAGAAGCCTTTAACAGGGTAAAAGAATCTAACAAAGTCTATAAATTGTAAAGCCTTTAACTGGGTGCAACATTTAGAATAAGTGTTGTAAAATCCTTTAGCAAGGTAGATCTAACGATCTTGATACTCCTAACAAGGTAAGCTATCAGAAATAGCTAAACATGTAGCTCTAACCGAGAACCTTTATTATTGCAGTAGTGAAGTTGTGGGTGTCATCTCCACTGCAGTTTTTCTCTCTAACCAAGAGTTTCTGCGTAACCAAAATATATGTGTTATGGAGTGAATCATGTATGATTTTTATTTATTTGTTTTAGCTTTATGTTATGTTACAGTTGTTTTTGGTTTATTCATAACAGTAAAGTTATTATTGAAGAAAGGATTTGAAGTATTGATTCACCTCGCCCCTCTTAGTACATTAGCTTTCCATATTGGGCCTAACAATTGGTATCAGAGATTCAATCTTGGAAAAGGGTTTAACAACCTAAAGAGAAAGATCTTATCAATGGAAGGCTATAGACAATCTTAGAGAATTGTGAATCTTCAAAATGAATTGGATCATGCTAATCAAGTGATTGCTGACATGCAGAAACAAATGAAAAAATCTTTGAAAGTTAGAAGAAGATTATCTAATGATTTACAGGACTCTCAAGAGTTAGTGGAACAAATTGAAACATCATCTGAGAACAGTATATCTGAAGAGACTGAAGAGATGATTGGAGAACTGAAAGAAAAGAACAAAGCACTGACTGATCAACTAAAAGCAATGAAAAGAGGACATGAACATTTCAGCACATAGATGACTGAAAATTTGGATGCATTGAGGATAGCCGAGGATAAAGTAAGAGATCTAGAAAGAGAAAAACAACAGCTTGAAGCATTAGTATATGAAAAGAATGATGAAATCACAAGGTTGACTGGGATTCAACAAAATCTATCAGATCAATTGGGTTATGCACATCATGAAGCAAATCTGAAAGATGATGAGAATCAAACATTGAAACTTGAAGTATCAATATTGACCGATGAACTTGAAACAGAGAATAAATCCAAAGAAACACTGAAGAAGAGTTATGAAGCATCAAAGATGTTGGATGAGCAACTGAATACAAAAAGACCCAACAAAGTTGTAGGACTCAGTTAAAAAGGAAAAGACTCTACTGAAAAGGGAATCCACACTACCGAGAGAGGAGAATCATCAAAGCAAGATGGAAACAAGAAGAACATCAAAGGAAAAAATCCTATTTGTAACTACTATGGAAAACAAGGACATACTGCTGATATTTGCCAAATCAGAAAAGGTAAGCAACCGAATGTCACTAGGTCTAATGGTTATTGTCACAATTGCAATAAATATGGTCACACATCTAACCAATGTAGAAAAAAGTCTGCTAGCAATTATCAGAAGGCAAAATTCAAAGGATTTTGTAAAAACTGCAATAGATATGGACATAGTACCAAGAAGTGTTGGTTTAAGCAAAAGAACTATATGTGGTCTGCACACCGAGCAAATACTAGAGGCTACTAAACTCACACAGATCCTAACTGACAGTATTCTGTAGTACCATGGGATTACAATACAAGGATATGGTGTGAATGTTGTGGAAGATATGGACATATAAGTGCCAACTATTTTATAAGGTTTGGAATGAACAACCAAAGATCATGGAGAAACCCTGGTATGGCAAGTGTTTATTGTCACAAAGTTGGACACTTGGCTAGAGATTGCAGAGATCAACATAGAGGAGACACTGAGCAAATAAAAGGCAAATTACAAATAATTTGGAAAAAGAAGGAAATTGTGTCAAATGAAGAAATCACCTTATCTACTAAGTCAGGTGCACCTATTCCAAATTAATCGGTGAAGGTATGAAGGGACTGCATTCTCTCAAAGGTTAAATCTTAACAGTTCCTATTTTATCATTTACTTAATTCAAAATATGCAAAACTAAAGATGCATTAGGAAATTTGAAAATTTTTATCAAGTCTTTTGGAAGCCTGTCTAGTCGGTAAATACATGAAGTCTAGCTACTCGGTAAAAGCATAAAAAGGAAGTGGTACCGAGTGCATTTAATGTTTTCTAACCTAACTGCATGAAGCCCAATAAGGTATATTGTGTACTTAAAGCTTTTGCACAATCATTTTACACTTACCAAGTTTTGAAGAAAGTAGAGCAAAGCGATTCAAAGGCGATCAAACCTCCTCCGAAGCGAAATTCAAGGTATTTACAACGCATTGTCAAGCTAGTTTACTGATCATATCAGTTGTGAATATCTATTTTATATTTGTTAAGTGGAAAGCATTTGCCATTTAAAAATTTTCAAACCCTAAGGATCTTTTGTTAAGTGATTATCCGAAATTTGAAATGGCACCTAAGATCCAGAAGCCCGTTGTTGTTGAGAACATTGAAAATCCCTCACTGAAATACTCTCTAACTCCCAAAGTAGCATCTGAACCGGATGATAAAACTGCATTTTCACTCATTCCGGATAGGGTTTTACTAGTTGAGGATGTCAGATTCTTCACTAAGTGTCATGTTGAGGAACTAGGTCATGTTGAGATCAAGGACACATATGATGAATTGTGTACCGATGGGAAATTGCATAGCAAGTATGAACACATTAAAATCAAGGGATTGACTAAAGCCCTAACCTATCCTCGTGTCTTCAAACCCTAATGGGTCAAGTTTGTTTTGAGCAAAGTTCATGATGACTTCATGTGGTTAGAGGAGCAACCATTCAAAATCACCAGGGAAATCATCCATTTGATCACCGGTTACCCTATTTTTTTATCAAGCTCGAGCTTAGAAAATGATATCACAAAAGGAATTGATCACTTTAACCAAAGTTGAATCTGATTGCAGAGTACTGAAACTGAACAATGTCACAGATGAAAAGCTAAAGTTGGCAATTAGAGTCATAGGTTATTGTTTCTTTCAATCGAAAAGGGAAAATAGTGTACCCTGTGCAGCAGTCGATTTAGCATATAAAATTGTGAAGAAAGGAATGAAAATTGATCTATGTGAAGTATTGTTGAAAAACCTGTTTGAGAATCTAAACACCATAAGGAAGCCAAACAAGAACAACTCGGGTAACACACTAAAGTTTGGATCACTTTTGGTATGCATGTTTTTCTATTTTGAGAAATTCTTTCCATCAGTCGGCAATGTAGTTTGGGAGCTACACCGACCAATCACCCATCAAATCAATGACTTCATCAAATGGCTAGGTGATAACTTCAATTGTATTATGGATGATTACTTTAGCAAGTTTCAAGAAAAGATGCATAATAGGTATAGAATTCCACCCAAGTTAGTAGAGAAATACAAGGATGATATATGCTTTGAAGTGGACACCGACTACTGCTATGTCAATGTTGTGGAACCGAGAACTCAATCTTTGCAACCTATGGGTTATGAGATTGATTTTGACATCACACAATAGTAGATAGATGCTTTTCTTACATTACCAAGGCATGCTACCAAGCTGAGATACGGTACATATGAAAAAGTTAAAGAGAAAGTTAAGATGAGCATTGTAGTACCAAAGGCTACAAGGAAAGCAACAAAAATGATCAAGGCATTAATGGATAAATTTGGAGAAGGTTCTTCCTCCACACCTATCAAGGGAACTCTAGTCATCACCGAGGAGGAATCTGAAGCCCAAGAGGTAGCTATTACATTGAGCACTGAGTTGCCTAAAGGAAAAATTTTGAAATGGAAGAAACAGGATACATCAAAGGTATCACCGACTCCTTCAGTAAAGCACCCAAACACAAGATCATCTGCAGCGTCACCAAGTAAGAAACCAAAGAATGTTGCCACACCAAAGGTAACAAAAACTTATAAGAAATCTACTCGGAGAATCATTTTGACTAAAGAGTCCAGTGACACCGAATCTAAAGACAAAAGTAAATTTTAGATTGTCAAGAGTAAAAAGGAAGATGTACATAGTGTTGATAATTTTTATGCTAATCTGAAGCAATATGATGGATTTGGAGCATTCAGATATGTAAAATATGACTCCAGATCTGATGCATAAAAGAGACAAATTGAAGAAGCCGTAATTTGCACTCTTCTAAAATTCCGATTGGTCCCATTGGAAGTAACTAATTCTCTTCCAAAAGAATTGTATTTGCATATTGATAATAGGTGGAAATATGCCATGGACTCGGAAAAGAAGATGAGAGAAAGAAGTTTGGTACATCTCTTTCCAGACATGTCGGTAGATGAGATCAATGAACATCTGAAAAAACACCAAACAAACTTCCTAGTCAAGCAAAGAGCCTTGAAATTGATGAATTGCCTTTATCTGGATGTAGAGAATGAGACCAAGGAAAAATGGTAGGAAATATTTCAAATCAAGAATGATGGTGAGCAAGTTGAAGTTGAAATAGTTGATGTCACCGAGCAAGATCCTGATATCACCAAGCAAGACCCTGTTGACACTATACAAATTGATGAGGATATCATAGACACCGAGGCACAAGAACAAGAAATTATAGAAGGGAATGCATATGCCAAACTGGTATCCAGTGAGTCAGTTTTGGAACAAGTTCAGCCCTATCCTCCGGTCACTTAGCCTGTTTTAGTTGAGGTCCCTCAGGATACTGAACAAGGAATAGAAGGTCACAAGTCTACAGAAGGAGAAGCTACTTCTCAGGCCACTGGGGAGCAGACTTCTCAAGCTCCTTCTAGCACTAAAAATGTTACAACTAAGACCCCAAGCAAGGATTCACCAAAGGCTACATCAGAGGTTCAAGAAATTGACAAAAGTGTTGCCTCTATCGAGCAACCTACCGAGGGTCAACAAGCCTCCCAAGCCATTGTATTAGTTCAACTAGTGAAAACTAAAGAAAAGAAAATGAAAAAGCATAGTTTCAAATTATATTTGTCAAAACCAATAGTGTTGCCTAATGTAGACATATCCAAATTAAAAGGGCAAGCACTCATTGAATTCAGTGAACCATGCAAAGCCAAAGTAGAACAGGAAAAACAAATGGCTATTCAAAAGAAAAACAAAGTACTTCAGAAGGTGAAAGCACTATTAACAGATATGCTACCTGAAGCTACAGTGTCAAAAGATGCAGCCATTCATATTCAACTGGATGAACTCCTCAATCAGATCGAGACATCTGGAGTAGACGCATCTGAATATTTGAGCAAATTGAAGGACAAAGAGCTCATTGAAAAAATGATTGAAGAGGTACAGAAAGCCATTGCTATTGGCAAAGTAAAACTTGTCAAATTTATTGTTGAGTTGTCCCCTCAACTCAAGCACATTCTTTATTTATTTCAGAAACTCTGTACATTCTCTTTATTCATTAAAGATATGAAAAATAAAATAGAAGTGATTGAGAAAGAGATCACCGATCTCTCAAATAAGTTGACCATTGAGTCAAATTCTATTCAGCATTTCTATACAAAGTTACAAAAGCTCATGGCTCAACAATTGGAACTTAGGAATGAAGAGCACAAAATAAGGATGGACATTATGACTCTTCAAACCTTATTCATTCCACACTTGTCCTCCGTCCAAGAACAGATCAACAAGGCCACCTCCCTATTCACTCAACCAGAGGGAAGCACCTTAGATGGACTAATTTCACTGTTAGCTGACATTACAGCTCAAAATTCACTCATGGATAGTGTCAAGGATGCCCTCTTTGCCACTCTTATCGATCCAAGGACAAAGTACAAATCCATTTTTGACTAGTTGCCTCCACTGAATGGTAACTAAGTTTTGATGTTTGTCAAAAAGGGGGAGTATAGTATCAAAGTATCAAAGGGGGAGTGTAGTATACAGGGGGAGTATACCGAGCAAAATAGAGTATCCAAATGCATAGTTAATTTTTACAGGGGGAGCAGTGAACCGAGCAGTGACAACCGAGTAGTTAATACAGAATATTGATCACAGTGCATGCATAATCAGAGTTTTGTACAATATATTGATAAGGGGAGTATATCTGAATATACTATTTTATTGACAAATGTATATACTGTCTGATTAGTCAAATTTTGTAAGTATATAGATTTTTTGAGTTATGACTTTGAAAGGAGTTTTGTCAAACATTTCAAAACTAATGTCAAAAGGGGAGATTGTTACTACTTACTAAGTTGCCATTAGTTTTATGTCCAAAGCCATTCTATATACTCTAGCTGGTTACTACTATCAAAATATTCAGTCGGTAAGCACAGAGTAGTCGATTATAGAAGAAAGTAGTCACAGAGCCTAGTATACACCGAGTTGTCTACCAAGTAACATTTTATGTCTACCGAGCAGCAAAAATGATATACCGAGTGAACACACACCGAGTGAAACGTGTTACCAGATTCATTGAACCTAGACACACATGGGAAACGTGTTACAAGATCAAGGAGCAGGGAATCATTCTCACTTTGGAAATTGCACCTTAAAGATTTTGTATGATCTCGAGGTCATCTATGCAATGAAATATTTTGTATGGTTATTCATTCGATAAATCATGTTTGTAAGATCAAAGCAATGAATAGATCACTGACATAAGAGATCTATTTATACAACATGAATTAAGGATCAAATATAGAGGTATATGAAGGAACACATGTGTAATAGATAAGGAAGCACTGAGTATTGTGTTTGTTGGAGACACAGAGGTCACCGAGAAGAATTTCAGAGAACAATCGAAGAACAGAGTAAACAGAAAGGTTTACCGAGTTATTTTATGGGCTATCGAGGTATGCTATAAGCAAGGTAATCTCATTTTGAGCACATAGAATCTGCTATAACATTTCAGATGTAAAGTTGTAGATATTTGTAAAGATTTTATTGTAATATTTTGAGTTGTAAGAGAAACCTTTAACAGGGTAAAAGACTCTAACAAAGTCTATAAATTGTAAAGCCTTTAACTAGGTGCAACATTTAGAATAAGTGTTGTAAAATCCTTTAGCACGGTAGATCTAACGATCTTGATACTCCTAACAGGGTAAGCTATCAAAAATAGCTAAACATGTAGCTCTAACCGAGCAACCTTTATTATTGTAGTAGTGAAGTTGTGGGTGCCATCCCCACCACAGTTTTTCTCTCTAACCAAGAGTTTCTGTGTAACCAAAATATATGTGTTATGGAGTGAATTATGTATGATTGTTATTTATTTGTTTTAGCTTTATGTTATGTTACAACAATTTTTGGTTTATGCATAACAATAAAGTTATTGTTGAAGAAAGGATTTGAACTACTGATTCACCCCTCCCCTCTCAGTACATTAGCTTTCCATATTGGGCCTAACAGTATCAAGTGTTATTATGAGGATCTGGTAACTACTGAGAGAGGGGGTGAATTAGTAGTAAAACAATTTCCTAATAATTCAAAACATAGTATCTGTAACTACTCAAACCAATCTGGTTAGCAGATTTACCAAACCATTCACTCAAGTGTTCATCATTATGAAAACATAGTAAAGATATCAAATTCTCAAACCAATAATGCAACCATCATATGAACACATATTTTTCACGTGGAAACCCAAATGGAAAAACCATGGTGGGAATTAGTACCCATAAAATATTTGCATTGTTTCGGAATATGCATGGTTAAAGACCTAGCCCAGTTAAAAGCTTACAATATTCTTGATTAAGAGTAGACCCTGTTAGGAGTCACCTAGTCAAAGGATTTACCTCAGCCCTATTAGGAGCTCTACCCTCTTAGGAGTAACCTTGTTATAGGATTTTAAACTCAAGTTAATGAGCTACCCGGTGAAGGGATTTACAAATAAGACCTGTTAGGATCTACCTGGTTAAGGGATTTCAAACGACTGTAATTGCTAGGGAGCAACAGGGCAAATGATTTGATCATAGAACTTCCTTTCTTGCTAGTACAAATCCTTTTCAGCTCAACTCTACTACACACATACAAACATTTCAAGTTGGTTCAGCAACACCTTCTCTCAAACTCACTGACACACAATCTCTTCTCCAACTAGCCCTAAATACATTTTTTAGTTAGGTCATCTACATAACCCTAACTACATTCAAAATACAATGAATTTACATTTCAGATCATTACAGATGATTACAACAAATTTCTAGACAATTTTCGCCATTGAATGATCACTGCACATCATCGCACATCAATTTGATAAGAAATCAAACCCTTGTCACATTCTACTAAGAACTTTGTTGTGTCCCAAGAAATCCAATCCTTGTATGTGCTTAAAAATTATCTTATCATTACATGCAGATTCTAACACATCATCACTAAGTTATGACAGGATAAGATCCATCGCCAAACCATAAATCATTACCGGTTAAAGATCTGTTACCGGTATACATTCTTCTTCATAGGGTTCATGATAGTCAATAAAAACTCACTCAATACACTGAATTTGCTGATTCAGTTTCAATCACAGACTCATACCAATGTCATAAGCACATCTTCCGAACTGCAACATCTAACTCTTCACTGATAGTCCGTACCAATCTCTTGATCATCGCTTTGTTCTTGTTCACCTTGCTGTAAACTA
The DNA here is from genome assembly GCF_030272615.1 of Cryptomeria japonica. NCBI lineage: Eukaryota > Viridiplantae > Streptophyta > Pinopsida > Cupressales > Cupressaceae > Cryptomeria > Cryptomeria japonica. The sequence goes on from NC_081412.1 coordinate 222,788,274, forward strand.
GTTCCACTATCGGTTAGGATATACCAGTAGGTATAGATTACTTAGATGACTAAGAAAACATGGTTGCCATCAATGATAACACAAATAAAGTCATTAAACAACTTATCATCATCATCTAGCCAATAATCTCCATCAACTTTACAAGTTATGCCAACAATAACTTTACCGGTCATCTTCTCATCTCATCAACATCTCCATATGACAATAATCTCCTCATCATTATCTTCATTAGTTATGCCAACATTAAGATCCTCAAGTGCCACACTAAGTTGTCTCTGAAAACTGAAATCCATTGTTTCAATCTCCCAGACCTTCCTCAAGCGGTTAGACTTCCTTAGAGGAACTAGGCTTTGATACCAATTGTTGGAATCAAGGAACACTAAGAGGGGGGGTGAATCAGTGTTCTATCAATTATTAAATTTTATGACTTAACCTTAATCCACCATAAGAATAAGCATGAAACTAAAATGCAAAAACACAAAACAATGAACCACAAAATCATAACACCAGGATTTTTACGTGGAAGCCCAAATGGGAAAAAACATGGTGGTATTTGTGTTGGCATTATGGATGAATTGATTATGTGTGGAATTGATTTTTTTCATTGATGTCAACACTAGATGTTACTGATAGACAGGTTTACACTGGCTGATATGGATGGTTACCGACAAACAGGTTACCAGTATAAGATCTAGCGTTACCGGTGTTACTACTTATCAAGTTGCCATTAGTTTTTATATTCAAAGTCATACTATATATAGAAGTCAGTATAAATAGAGAAGTTGGTATGCACAGTCTAGTCGGTTACAAAGGAAAGCAGTCACAGAACGCAGTATACACCGAGCTATCTACCGAGTATCTTTTTATGGCTACTAAGCAGTAAAGTTAACACACCGAGTTGATATTCACCGAGTGAAACATGTTACCAGATACATTGAACCTGGACATGCATATGAAAACATGTTATAAGATCGAGGCACATCTAACAATTATTACATTGGAAATTGCACTAGAAGATTGTGTATGATTGCGAGGTCAATCTAGCCAATGAAATATTTTGATTAGTTATTCATTCGAGGAATCTTGTTTGTAAGATCGAAGCAATGAATTGGATCACCATTTTAAGAGATCTATTTATACATCATGAGTTAAGAGCAAGGTGTGTGCATGTATGAATGAAGGAAGACTATTACAGAGACATAGAGGTCACCGAGAAGGTTTTCAGACAATAGTCGAAGAACAGAGTAAACAGAAGGGTTTACCGAGTTACTACAAGGGTTACTGAGGTATGCTATAAGCAAGGTAATCTATTCTGAGCACATAGAATCTGCTTTAACATTTCAGATGTAAAGTTGCAGATATTTGTAATGATTTTATTGTAATATTGAGAAGTTAAAAGAGAAACCTTTAACAGGGTAAAAGACTCTAACCAAGTCTATAAATTGTAAAGCCTCTAACCAGGTGCAACATTCAGAATAAATGTTGTAAAATCCTTTAGCAAGGTAGATCTAACTGATCTTGTTACTCCTAACAGGGTAAGCTATCATAAATAGCTAAATGTAGCTCTAACCAAGCATTCTTTATTATTGCAGTAGTGAAGTTGTGGGTGCCATCCCCACCGCAGTTTTTCTCTCTAACCAAGAGTTTCTGCGTAACCAAAATATATGTGTTATGGAGTGAATCATGTATGATTGTTATTTGTTTGTTTTAACTTTATTTTATGTTACTGCACTATTATGTTAATGCATAACAGTAAAGTTATTATTCAAGAAAAGTTTTGAAGTATTGATTCACCCCTCCCCTCTCAGTACATTAGCCTTCCATATTGGGCCTAACAATTGGTATCAGAGCTTGAATCTTGGAAAAGGGTTTAACTACCTAAAGAGAAAGATCTTATCAATGGAAGGCTATAAACAATCTCGGAGGATTGTGTATCTGCAAGAAGAGCTGGATCATGCTAATCAAGTGATTGCAGACATGCAAAGGCAAATGCAAAAATCTCTGAAAGTAAGAAGAAGATTATCTGATGACTTGTAGGATTCTCAAGAGTTAGTGGAACAAATTGAGATATCATCTGAGAACAGTATATCTGAAGAAACTGAAGAAATGATTAGAGTGTTGAAAGAAAAGAACAAAGCATTGGCTGATCAACTAAAAGCAATGAAAAGAGAACATGAACATTTCAGTACACAGATGGCTGGAAATCTAGATGCATTGAGGACAACAGAGGATAAAGCAAGAGCTCTATAGAGAGAGAAACAACAACTTGAAGTCTTAGTATCTGATAACAATGATGAAATCATAAGGTTAACTGGGATTCAACAAAATATGACAGATCAACTAGGTTATGCACATCATGAAGCAATTCTGAAGAATGATGAAAATCAAGCATTAAAACTTGAAGTATCAAGGTTGACTGATGAACTTGAAAAAGAGAAGAAATCCGAAGAAACATTGAAGAAGAGTTATGAAGCATCAAAGATGTTGGATGAGCAACTGAATACAAGAAGACCCAACAAAGATTTAGGAATCGGTTACAAAGGAAAAGAATATACCGAAAAAGGAATTCATACTACTGAGAGAGGAGAATCATCAAAGCAAGTTGGAAACAGGAATAATATCAAAAGGAAGAAGCCTATTTGCTACTACTGTGGAAATCAAGGTCATACTGCCAACATATGCCAGATCAGAAAAGGTAAGCAATTGAATATCACTAAGTCCAATGGATATTGTTACAATTACAATAAATATGGTCACACATCTAATCAATGTAGGACAAAGTCTGTTAACAACTATCAGAAGGCAAAATTCAAAGGGTTTTGTAGAAATTGCAATAGATATGGACATATACTGAGAAGTGCTGGTCTAAGCAAAAGAACTACATGCGGTGTCCACACCGAGCAAACACTAGAGGTTACCGAACTCACACAGATCCTTACCGACAATATGCAGCAGTAACATGTGATTACAATACAAGGATATCATGCGAATGTTGTGGAAGACATGGACATATAAGTGCCAACTATTTTATAAGGTTTGGTATGAACAACCGAAGATCATGGAGAAATCCTGGTATGGCATGTTTTCATTGTCACAAAGTTGGACATTTAGCTGGAGATTGTAGAGATCAACCTAGAGGAGACACAGAAGAGATAAAAGAAAAATTCAAGATGATTTGGAAAAAGAAGGAAATCATGTCAGATGAAGAAAGCACCTTACCTACTGAGTTAGGTGCACCTATTCCAAATTAATCAAAAAAGGTATGAAGGGACTGCATTCTCTAAAGGATAAAATCATAATGGTTCCTATTCTTTTATGTACTAAATTCAAAATCTGCATAGTTAAGATGCAGTAGTAGGTTTGAAATTCTATCAAAAGTACTTTACAGGAAACTTGTCAAGTCGGTGTATACAGGAAGCCTGTCAACTCAGTAAATGAAGGAAATTTGGTTACTCGGTTAAAATGAAAAAAAAGGAGTAAATCGGTTAAAGGTGAACTGAGTGCATTTAATGTTTTTGACCTAACCCGCATGGAGCCCAAGAAGGTATTTTGTTACTTAAAGGTATTTTTGTGGTAATTTTCATTCACCAAGTTTTCAAGAGAGTAGAGCAGAATGAATCAAGGCGATCAAACTTCATTCAGAGCGAATTTCAATGTATTTACATCAAATCTCATTACACTGCTAAGTTGGTTTCCGATCTTGTCAAATTGCTATTATCTACCGAGTGTGAAGCATCAATCATTTGTAAACCGTCAAACCCTAAGGATAGTTTGCTAAGTTTTTACCTGAAATCTACAATGGCACCCAAGATCCAAGATCCTGTAGTTGTCAAGAATGTGGAGAAGCCCTCGCTGAAGTACTATTTGACTCCTAAAGTCGCCTCTGAACTGGATGACAAAACTACCTTTTCACTCATCTCGGATCGAGTCTTGTTAGTTGAAGATGTTATATTCTTCACCAAATGCCGTGTTGAAGAACTTGGTCATGTTGAGATTAGTGACACATATGATGAGCTATGTACCGATGGCAAAATGGATAGCAAGTACGAGCATATCAAAATCAAGGGATTAACTGAAGCTACCTAGCCTATCCTTGTGTGTTCAAACCGCAATGGGTTAAGTTTATTTTAAGTAGATTTCATGATGATTTTATGTGGCTAGAGGAGCAACCATTCAAAATTACCAAGGAAATCATTCATGTGATCACCGGGTATCCTATCTATGATCATGCACGAGCACAGAAAATGATATCACAGAAGGAGTTAATCAGTCTAACTGGAGTAGAATCTAATTACTGAGGACTGAAATTGAACAATGTCACTGATGCAAAACTTAAGTTTGCAATTAGAGTAATTGGTTACTGTTTCTTCCAATCAACAAGGGAAAATAGTGTACCATGTGCCGCAGTTGACTTAGCCTATAAAATAGTGAAAAAGGGAATGAAAGTAGATTTATGTGAAGCGCTACTGAAGAACTTGTTTGAGAACCTGAACATAATAAGGAAGCCGAAGAAGAACAACTCGACAAACACACTGAAGTTTGGTTCACTTCTTGTATGCATGTTTTTCTACTTTGAGAAGTTCTTTCCCTTAGTCGGTAAAGTAGTTTGGGAGCTACACCGACCTATTACCCATCAAATTAATGATTTTATCAAGAAGTTGGGAGATAATTTTAATGATATCATGGATGACTACTTCAGTAAATTTCAAGAGTAGATGCACAACAGGTACCGGATTCCACCACAGCTGGTAGAGAAATATAAGGATGATATATGTTTTGAGGTAGACACCGATTACTATTATGTGAATGTTGTAGAACCAAGGACTCAATCTTTGCCACCAATGGGTTATGAGATTGACTATGATATCATGCAACAATAGATTGATGCATATCTTTCATTACCAAGGCATGCTACCGAACTGAGATATGGGACTTATGAAGAAGTTAAGGGAAAATTGAAAATGAGCATTGTAGTACTTAAAGCTACAAGAAAGGCTACAAAGATGATAAAGGTTCTATCAGAGAAATACGGAGAAGAATCCTCCTCTACACCTGTCAAAAGCACTCTTGCCATTACCGAAGAGGAATCAGAAGCTCAAGAGGCAGCAATAACATTGAGTACCGAATTGCCTAAGGGTAAAGTGTTGAAAAGAAAGAAAATGGACACTTCAAAGACCCTACCGACTCCACCAACAAAGAGACCTAACACTAGAGCATTAGCTGCATCACCAAGTAAGAAACAAAAGAGTGTTACTGCACCCAAGGTAACCAAGACCTACAAGAAATCTACTTGGAGACTCATTCTGGCAAAAGAGTTTAGTGATACAGAATCCGATGATGCAAACAAATTTCAGATTGTAAAAAGCAAGAAGGTGAATATTCATAGTGTTGAAAACTTTTGTGCCAATCTTAAAGAATATGGTGGATTTGTAGGATTTAGATTTGTCAAGTATGAGACTAGGAACAATGATGAGAAGCGACAAATTGAAGAAGTTGTTATTTGCACACTTCTAAAGTTTCGGCTAGCTCCATTAGAACTAGTAAAGTCACTTCTGAGTGAATTATATTTGCATATTGATAATAGATGGAAATATGCCATGGACTCAGAGAAACAAATAAGAGAAAGAAGTCTAGTCCATCTATTTCCTGATATGTCTATCATAGAAGTTAAAGAACATTTGACAACCTACAATTCTAAATTTCTTGTCAAACAGAGAGCCTTAAAATTGATGAATGGGCTATACATTGATGTAGAAAATGAGACAAAAGCAAAGTGGCGGGATATCTTCAAAATAAAGGATGTCAGTGAAGAATCTCAAATTGAAATTGTTGACATCACTGAACAAGATCTTGATGTCACCGAGCAAGGTCTTGATGCTACCAAGCAAGACCCGGCTGAAACTATTCAAATTGATGAAGATGTCATGGATCCAGAAGCACCGGAGCAGGAAATGATAGAAGGCACTACCTATGCAAAACTTGTAACTAGTGAATCTATTTTAGAACAAGTTCAGCCTTATCTGTTGGTCAAGCTACCTATCTCTACTGAAGCTCCTAAGGATACAGAACAAGGAACCGAAGGTCACAAGTCTGAAGCAACAAAAGATACAACTAAAGATCGGACGTCTCAAGCACCGTCAAGCATTGAAAATGTTACAGTTGAGACCCCTAGTACTGAGACACCCAAGGACACCACAACGGCTACAGGAATCGATTAAAGTGTTGCATCTACCGAGCAACCCATCGAGGGTTAGCATGCCTCACAAGCACTTGTCTTAGTACAACCGACCAAAGGTAAAGAGAAGAAGGTGAGAAAGCACAGTTTCAAGGTTGATTTGACTAAACCGATAGTGTTGCCCAATATGGATATTTCAAAATTAAAAGGGCAAGCACTTATTGATTCTGGTGAACTATGCAAAGCAAAGGCCAAACAAGAAAAACAAGTGGCCATTCAAAAGAAGAATAAAGTACTACATAAGGTAAAGACACTGCTAACAGATATGCTACCTTCAGCAACAGTGTCAACTGATGCAGCCATCCACATTCAATTGGATGAACTCCTTACTCAAATAGAAACATCTGGAGTTGATGCATCTGAGTACTTGAGCAAGCTAAAAGATAAAGAGCTTACTGCAAAGATGATAGAAGAAGTACAAAAAGCTCTAGCTATTGGAAAGGTTAAGCTTGTCAAATTCATTGCTGAGTTGTCCCCTCAACTCAAGCATATTCTTTATTTATTTCAGAAACTTTGTACATTTTCCTTATTCATTAAAGATATCAAGAATAAAACTGATGCAATTGAGAAAGAGATCACCGATCTCTCAACTAAGTTGACCACAAAGCCTAATTCAGTTCAGAATTTTTATACCAAGCTTCAACAGCTCATGGCTCAACAGTTAGAACTCAGAAATGAAGAGCATAAGACCAGGATGGATATAATGACCCTCCAGACATTATTCCTTCCTCATCTCCCATTAGTTCAAGAGTAGATTAACTAAGCTACACGCCTATCTACTACACAAGAGGGAAGCCCTCTTGATGGCTTAATATCACTATTGGCTGATATTCAAGCACAAAATTCTTTAACAGAAAGTGTAAAGGATGCACTCTCAGTCGCACTCACCGACGTCTGGAAGAAGTATAAATCTATTTTTGATTAGTTACCACCCTCGAATGGAAATTAAGTTTTTGATGTTTGTCAAAAAGGGGGAGTAATACTACGTAGGGGGAGTAATACCAGATAAAGGGAGTAATACTATATTCAGGGAGTGATACAGATTTGGTAATACAGTTTTGAGTATTGTATACAAGGGGAGTATACTGAGCAGAATATACAGAGTATGCAGAGCAAGCAAAACAACCAAGCATAGAACCGAGCATGCAAAATTAGAGTTATGGATAGTATAATGATAAGGGGAGTATATCTACATATACTATTTCATTGACTATTGTATATATTGTCAAGTGTAGTCATTTTGCAAAGTAATAGATTTTTGAATTATGACTTTGAAAGTAGTTTTTGTCAAACATCTCAACTAATGTCAAAAGGGGAGATTGTTACTACTTATCAAGTTGCCATTAGTTTTTATATTCAAAGTCATACTATATATTCTAGTCGATTAGCACTGCCGAATCATGAAGTTGGTATAAATAGAGAAGTCGGTATGCACAGTCTAGTCGGTTACAGAGGAAAGCAGTCACAGAATGCAGTATACACTGAGTTGTCTACCGAGTATCTTTTTATGGCTACCGAGTAGTAAAGTTAACACACCGAGTTGATATTCACCGAGTGAAATGTGTTACCAGATACATTGAACCTGGACATGCATATGAAAATGTGTTACAAGATCGAGGCACATCTAATCGTTATTACATTGGAAATTACACTAGAAGATTGTGAATGATTGCGAGGTCAATCTAACCAATGAAATATTTTGATTAGTTATTCATTCGAGGAATCTTGTTTGTAAGATCGAAGCAATGAAGTGGATAACCATTTTAAGAGATCTATTTATACAACATGAGTTAAGAGCAAGGTGTGTGCATGTATGAATGAAGGAAGACTGTTACAGAGACACAAAGGTCACTAAGAAGGTTTTCAGAGAACAATCAAAGAACAGAGTAAACAGAAGGGTTTACCAAGTTACTATAAGGGTTACCGAGGTACGCTATAAGCAAGGTAATCTATTCTGAGCACATAGAATCTGCTTTCACATTTCAGATGTAAAGTTGCAGATATTTGTAATGATTTTATTGTAATATTGAGAAGTTGAAAGAGAAACCTTTAACAGGGTAAAAAACTCTAACCAAGTCTATAAATTGTAAAGCCTCTAACCAGGTGCAGCATTCAGAATAAATGTTGTAAAATCCTTTAGCAAGGTATATCTAACTGATCTTGTTACTCCTAATAGGGTAAGCTATCAGAAATAGATAAATGTAGCTCTAACCGAGCATTCTTTATTATTGTAGTAGTGAAGTTGTGGGTGCCATCCCCACCGCAGTTTTTCTCTCTAACCAAGAGTTTCTGCATAACCAAAATATATGTGTTATGGAGTGAATCATGTATGATTGTTATGTGTTTGTTTTAACTTTATTTTATGTTACTGCACTATTCTGTTTATGTATAATAGTAAATTTATTCTTCAAGAAAAGTTTTGAAGTACTGATTCACCCCTCCCCTCTCAGTACATTAGCTTTCCATATTGGGCCTAACAACCGAAAGAAGAGATTTTTTGATTGGCACTTCTGACATGTTTGGATCAGTGAAGTATATTGGATTTCATATGTTATATGCTCCATGAGCATGTTTTGGTCAGTTGGTATTGGCTTGGTAATTGGATGTTATCATACACACTGGTAAACCCTTACTAACACTGGTTTAAGGCTTTACCAGCAAAGCTTTCAATGAGGAATTATAACAGGATGCATAAGTGGTGCTGGTGCAGCTTCTTGATGTTGCTGAAGATGTTCATTGATCATGTTTCAATTGCTTGAAGATGTTGCTTTGGCATGGTGGACCCAAAATAGGTCTAGTACCTATGTAGGTTATGGATCATGCTAGCATGTACTCTACACATTACCTGGATGTTTCGAGATGTTTTATGGATTTTCTATCTTTGTTTTGATTTTAAGCCAACATGGCATATCATTGTAAAAAGGAATTGTGTAATGATATTTTGTAATATCTTTAGGTGGCTTACCTAATTGGTTTAGGCCTTAGGATTTGTATAAATAAGAGGTAAAAAATCTTTGTAAAGCATCATAGTTATTGGAAAGGTCATTGTCAAGGAATGTAATGTGCAAATATTGTGATATCACTCAGGAAAAAGAGTTGATTGATCATTGGTGATCGGATTGGATTCAGAAGAGAATTTAGTCCTTCGGCATAGAGCTTAACCGGGACTGTAATCAGGCATGGTAGATGCTATCTTTAGCAGTTCACTCTATTGGCTTGTTGTCCATTTATATTGAGAAGTTTGTAGCCTCTATATAGACAGTGAGACTCTTTTGTAATGAGAAATACGCTCTAGGTAGTGTGCCTTCCTGCAAGTGCAGGCCCCTCATTGTAACACATACTTTCTATAGAAGTATCATCTGACTGTGGGTAGGTTTCCCACCGTGGTTTTTGCATTTCTAGGTTTTCCACATACAAATCATGGTGATATGTGGTATGGTTTCTTTACATTGATTATTTAGTTAATTGTTAAGTTATATTGCTTACTGGTATCTGTTCCTACCGACATATATTTATGCTTTACCGGTACTTGATCTATTTAAGGTTATATTGTGGATTAAAAGTTATAATCTGTTAACAACTAATTCACCCCCCCTCTCAATTGTTCATCGGTTATCCTAATGATTGGTATCAGAGATTTGGTCCTCTTTTGTTGAAGCTTAACCGCTTGAGGTAGATCTCATGGGAACTAACACAACTAATCCACCGACAACTATTTTCAGAAGAGAAATCCCTAAGCTTGATGGAAAAAATTATGGGATATGGAAAATTCAAATGGAGACTCATCTTAGATGTCTTGGCAAGGATATTTGGGAGATCACTGAGAAAGGATACACACCTTATGATCTGGCATTTGGCAATCCGGCCCCTGCAGACTTGGATAGGAATATTGAAAATGATTGCAGAGCTAGAGAAGCTCTCCTATGTGCACTTACTGATCAGAAAATCATGGGATTAACTGACAAATCATTAACAAAGGTTATGTGGGACAAATTGTAAACTCTAAATGAAGGTGACCCTACTGTCAAAATTTCTAAACTTGATGGTTACCGGGTAAGATATGAAAACTTAAAAATGGAAGAAAATGAAAGAATTTCTGTGTTTATGGAAAGAGTAAATGAGATTGTTATGGGAATTCAATGTTGTGGAGGTTTTCTAAGTGAAGATAAAATAGTTTCCAAAGTATTGAGAGCTCTTCAACCGGCTTACAAGATTAAGGCAACTACAATTAATGAGTTCAAAATAATGGAAAACACTTCAGTTAACAAAGATATTCTAATTGGGAAATTATCTTCTTTTGAGCTTGAAGAATTTGGATCTTCTAGAGCTGTAAAGTCTGAACCAGCTTTTCATGCATCATCATCAACATCTACTGGCAAAATTGATTGGAGAGCCTTATATGCAAAAGAACTAGAAGACATGAGGAAAGAAGATGAAGAGCTTGAGCAACTTGAAGCCTTATTTTCTAGAAGAGTACCTAAAGGTCCTACTAGAAGTAAGTATGAAGGAAAAATGCCTTTTAAATGGTTTGCATGTAATAAGATTGGTCATTTTGCATCTAGATGTCCTGAAAGGAATGCAAGGTTTGAGGAAAGAGTAAAGAAAACTTTTAAGCCTAACCAGAACAGATATAGATTCAAGAAACAATGATACATAGCAGATGAGGAAGGAGTAACAGATGACTCTGAAGATGAACCAATAGAAGACTCTGCTAGTGGATCCGACAATGGAAAAGAATGAGTGTTCTATGATTTAAAGGAAGATGAAGCGGAACTAGCTATCAAAAATGAAGAAAAGGCCCTGGCAGCAAAAGTTGAAGATAAAGATGAATGGGTAATTGATAGTGGATGCTCACACCATATGACTGGAGATAAAAGGAAATTTTTGTCCCTGCAAGAATACAATGGCGGTCAAGTTAGATTTTGAGATGACAAAGCATGTATGATCAAAGGTAGAGGTATTATTTCTTTGGATGGAAAGCATAATATTGATAATATCTATTATGTAGAAGGTTTGAAGCATAATATTTTAAGTGTTGGACAATTAGTTGATAAGGGTTTTCAACTTCAGTTTAAGGATAGAAAATGCAAAATCATTAACAAGACTTGTTTGGAAATTGCAATCGATATTCAAACAGGAAGTAATATATTTCACTTGAACACTGATAATAAGACATGTTTGATTCCTCATATTGATGAGAGTTGGCTATGGCATAAAAGGTTGTGTCATGTTAATTTTGATTGCATTGTTAAGATTAGTTCAACTAAGGCACTTAGAGATATACCTAAGATTATGAAGCCTCATAATCCGGTATGTAAGGAATATCAATTGGGTAAGAAAATTAGAAGTTCTTTTAAGATCATACATGATAAATCTAATGATGTACTTGATTTGATTCACACCAACTTATGTGGTCCAACAAGGACTAGAAGCTTTCAAGGTGATAGGTATTTCATGCTAATTATTGATGCCTATTCTAGAATTATGTGGGTGACTTTTTTAAGGGAGAAGTCTGAAGCTTTTGAGAAATTCAAGATCTTTAAAGTGAAGGTTGAAACAGAAACTAGATTGAAAATTAAATGTCTAAGATCAGATCATGGCGGCAAGTTCACTTCTCATGAATTTAACAGTTATTGTGAGACAAATGGAATCAGGAGATAGCCATCTGCACCTAGGACTCCTCAGCAAAATGGAGTAGTTGAAAGGAAGAACAAAACCATTTTGGATGCAGCTAGAACCATGATGATGGAAGCCAAATTGCCTCATATCTTCTGGAGAAGTAGTGAGTACAATAGTCTACACACTGAACAAAGTTCACATTAAAGGTGAAACTGGTAAGACCCCTTATGAACTATGGTTTGGACATACACCTACTATTAAGTATTTTAGAGTTTTGGGGAGTAAATGCTATATCAAAAGAGATTATTCTATTGGAAAGTTTGATCCTATATGCGATGAAGGAATATTTCTTGGTTATCCAATTCAAAGAAAAGCATATAGATGTTATAAGAGAAGATTGCAGAAAATTGTTGAGAGTGCTAATGTGAAAGTGGATGAACAGTACATAAATCATTATAAATCATATGACTAGGAACTGGTAGTAGAAATGACCATAACAAAACCGGCAATACCTCAACTGGTATAGGAAGCTGAAACAGTTAATGGCATAGTCTGAACATTCAACTGTGACTGATGATCAGAGCAGTGAACCTGAAGTTCAAAAGACACCAAGGTATGTAAGATTAAATCACTCTGAAGATCAAATTATTGGAGATAGAAACAAGGGAGTTATGACAAGAACAAAACTGGCAAATGAAGAGGTATGTCTTATTTCTCAAGTTGAACCGGCAACAGTTATTGAAGCTTGTAAGGATAAACATTCGTTAAAGGCTTGAAACTTGGTCTTTAGTTTCCCAACCTAAAAATAAGAATGTTATTGGAATTAAATGGGTTTTTAGGAATAAACTAAATGAGGATGGTCAATTTATAAGAAACAAGGCTAGATTGGTTTGTAAAGGATATTCTCAAATGGAAGGAATTGATTATGGTGAAATATTTGCACCTGTAGCTAGAATTGAAGCTGTTAGACTATTTCTTGCCTATGCAGCTCATAAGAACTATAAGATTTATCAAATGGATGTCAAATGTGCATTTCTGAATGGTGAGCTTGAGGAAGAAGTTTACATTGAGCAACCTAATGGATTTTCATTGATAGATGATAAAGATATGGTTTGTGTTGGTATTATGGATGACTTTGTCATGTGTTGCAATGGTTTTGTCATCGATGTCAACACTTATCTTTCTAGAGGTCTACATTGTTGATTTGGCAATCTGGTTATATTGGTTTATTGTTAAACCGACACATTGTGTTCACCAGCATGGTTAGTGGCTTATGCACAATCATCGGTATATGTTCACCGGTAGGATATATTGTTCACTGATAGTGATGATAACTTGTTATCATCTGGAGATCATTTGATTATGTCGAATACATAGATTGGATGTTTGGATTTGGCATTTTTCTTATTGGTCTAATTGGGTTCACATATTTGCCTTTACCGACAAATAGGTCCAAGTTATGCACCGATGCAAGATATCATGTTCCAGAGCAGCACAGTATGTTTTGGAAATGATTTATGGATTGGATAATATGTAAATGTATTGAGGCCGACATATTGTATCGCATCAAGACTTATTTTGTAATTGATTTAAATGCAATATCTTTAGTGAGTTGACCTCATGATTAAGTCTTAGGTTTTGTATAAATAAATGTAAGATCTCATTTGAGAGATGTAACATATGTGTATGTGTGGATATTGAAGATCAAATAAGCATATCCTTGTGCGAATTACGCAGATATTATTTGAAGGTTGAAGGAGGGTTATGAAGGTTTTTGGAACTCATGTTCAGAGCTTAAACCGGTATTGAATCTAGCATTGTAGATGTTATTTTGAAGCAGTACATTGTTATTGGATTTAACCATCCAACTGTAGTCAATGTGACTCCTATTTTGTGATTGAGCAGTGAGCTCTAAACGGTTGGCCTTTCTGCATGTGCAGACCCCATTATTGTATACACTTACTATCTGCAGTAGTATCATTTGATTGTGGGTAAGGTTTCCCACCGTGGTTTTTCCCCTTACAGGGTTTCCATGTCAAAATCTTTGTGTCATGTGTTGTGGATGTTGTTTTCCTTTCTGTTTCATGCATTAAGTTATACCAGTACTGCTATAAAAGTTAATCTATTTTACCGGCATTAAAGGTTTGTTTTACTGGCACTGAGTTTTAAGTTGAAATAATTTGTTTTGGGTTATAATTTATTGACAACTAGTTGACAACTGATTCACTCCCCCCCCCCTCTCAGTTGTCCTTCCTGGTTCCTAACATTTTGCAGATTGAAGAAAGCTTTATATGGTTTGAAACAGGCTCCTAGAGCTTGGTATGCAAGGTTGGATAAATATCTTTTAAAGTTTGTTTTTACTAAAGGCAATGCTGATAGTAATCTATAATATAAGATCACTGATAATGATATTTTGGTTATTGAAGATTTTATTGATGATATCATTTTTGGAGGAGAAGATAAATTGTGCATGGAATTTGCTAACAACATGAAAAATGAATTTGAAATGTCCATGATTGGTGAGATGAAATTTTTATTAGGTTTGCAGATTACTCAAACTAACAAAGGGATTTTTATCTGTCAAACTAAGTATCTGAGGGAATTGTTGAAGAAGTTTGGTATGGATAATTCTAAATCGGTAAGTACTCCTATGGCTACAAATGAGAAATTATCTATCAAGGATACTTCTACACCAATAAATCCGACAAGGTATAAATCTATGATTAGTGGTCTGTTATATCTAACTCAGACTACACCTTATATTATGAAAGCAGTAAGTATTGTTTCAAGATATCAAATAATCCTAAAGAAAATCATGAATGTGGAGTAAAGAGAATATTTCGGTATTTGCAAGGAACAATAGAATATGGTTTATGGTATTCCAGAAATGATGATTTCAATTTATGTGTGTATACTGACTCAAATTGGGCAGGTGATACTAATGAAAGGAAGAGTACTTCTGGTGGAGCTTTATTTCTTGGAAAGAAACTGGTTTCATGGATAAGCAAAAAATAGTCATGCATTTCTTTATCTACTACAGAAGCTGAGTATGTTGTAGCAGCAACTAATTGCACTCAAGTTTTGTGGATGAAGCAAATGTTGAAGGATATCAGGGTAAATTGTAGTGAACATATAGTTATCTACTGCAATAACTCTGCAACTATTGACATGTCTAAGAATCTGGTATTTCACTCTAAGACTATGCATATTTCAATAAAGTATAACTTTTTGAAGGACAAGGTAGAAGCAAAGGAAGTCAAATTGGTTTATGTGAACACTAAAGAACAGATTACAGACATATTCACTAAACCACTATCTAAGGAATCATTTGAATACTTGAGAGATAGGTTAGGGGTTTATGCCCCTTCCGATAGAGACTTGATTGATGAAGTTTGTCATTAGTCTAGTATGCATTATCAGGACCATTATTCATTCTAACACTGATGAATGGTGCTACTACTTAGGGGGAGCAGTCAACTTTGAGATTCAGAGGTTTATATCATTGCTTTGATATTTTTGTCAGGTTTTTGGCATTGATGTCAAAGGGGGAGAGATATTGATGTGAAAATAAAAGAAAAGTTGTATACATTAGGGAGACAGATTTGTTCAGAACCTTACAGGGATATCATTCTCAGGGGGAGACTTGTTTTGGCACTTCTTGGTACTTAGATGTTTTTCACATCTAGTGTTGCCATGAATGCCAAAGGGGGAGATTGTTGGCATTATGGATGAATTGATTACATGTGGCATTGATGTTTTGTCATTGATGTCAACACTAGCTATTATCAACAGATAGGTTTACACTGGCTGATATGGATGGTTACCGACAGACAGGTTACCGGTATAAGATCTAGTGTTACCTGGAGAAGAGATTATCTGATTGCCAGTTCTGGCACGTTTGGATGAGTGAAGTATATTGGATTTCATATGTTATATGCTCCATGAGCATGTTTTGGTCAGTTGGTATTGGCTTGGTAATTAAATGTTATCATACACACTGGTAAACCCTTATCGACACTGGTTTAAGGCTTTACCGACATAGCTTTCAATGTGGAATTATGAAAGGATGCATAAGTCATGTTGGTGCAACTTCTTGATGTTGTTGAAGATGTTCGTTGATCATGTTTCAATTGCTTGAAGATGTTGCTTTGGCATGGTGGACCCAAAATAGGCCTGATAGCTATCTAGGTTATGGACCACTATTATGCTAGCGTGTACTCTACATGTTACCTTGATGTTTCGAGATGTTTTATGGATTTGCTATTATTATTTTGATCTTAAGATGACATGGCATATCATTGTAAAAAAGAATTATGTAATGATCTTTTGTAATATCTTTAGGTGACCGACCTAATTGGTTTAGGCCTTAGGGTTTGTATAAATAAGAAGTAAAAACTCTTTGTAAAGTATCATGGTTATTGGAAAGGTCATGATCAAGGAATGTAATGTGTGAATATTGTAATATCACTCAGGAAAAGGAGTTGATCGATCATTGGTGATCGGATTGGATTCAGAAGAGGATTTAATCCTCTGGCACAGAGCTTAACCAAGACTGTAATCAGGCATGGTAGATGCTATCTCTAGCAATTCACTCTATTGGATTGTTGTCTATTTATCTTGAGAAGGTTGTAGCCTCTCTATAGTCAATGAGACTCTTTTGTAATGAGTAGTACGCTCTAGGCAGTGTGCCTTCCTGCAAGTGCAGGCCCCTCATTGTAACACATACTTTCTACAAAAGTATCATCTGACTATGGGTAGGTTTCCCACCGTGGTTTTTCCCTTTCTAGGTTTTCCATGTACAAATCATGGTGCTATGTGGTATGGTTGCTTTACATTGATTATCTGGTTAATTGTCAAGTTATATTGCTTATCAGTATCTATTCCTACCAGCATCTATTTATGTTTTACCGATACTTGATCTATTTAAGGTTATATTGTGGATTAAACATTATAATCTGTAAAAAACTAATAAACCCCCCCCCCCCTTAGTTGTTCACTGGTTATCCTAACAATTTGAACCCATAATATTATTCCACTATGGCTAGTAACAAAACAATATTACATGAAGGGGAATGCACTAGCATTCAAGCACACTACCTAGAGCTTACAACTCAATTACAATAAGGGCTACAAACTCGGAAGGCTCACTGCCTTACAAATCACTTACAGTGATGAATTACATTGAATGAACTCCAAAATAGCATCTAACAATGCCTAGATGAGTTCTGGTTAAGTGCAAAACTCTGACTATATCTGCTCTGCAAGTTTGCTATGTTTTCTATCTCAATCAGCTACCAGATCAAGAATGCACATGTGAAATTGTGCCAAAAGGGATTCTTGATCACTACTCGCTCATATTACTTCATACCACACATCTAAAATATCTTCTTCATCGGTCTTCTATATCTGCAATCACAAAATAGACAATTATGAAGTTAGCCTATAGTGTAACATGTAGTCATGAGTCAGCTTGACCGGATCACCAAAGAAAAGCATATCACCAAAAAAATAATAAAATGATATCTCTATGTTGGCCCTATCATGCCATGCATGATTCATAACACCATAACCATTAGAAAGCTTCCAGACCAAAACTGCTTTGTTCAACCTGAAATACTGATTAACTGGTTACCGGTTCACATCCACTTCCAGTTATCAAGATCTATAGCTACCAGATAGAATTCTATGAAGAGTTTCCATCAATGACAACCCTTAAACCAATATCCAAGCATCAGTATCCATCGGTTGAGTGTCCGATCTTTATAAGGAAGTGAGCCTTCCCTAGGTTGAATCCCTTTGTTGTTTTTGACTAGTGAGCTCTAGGCAATGTGCCTAAATGCATGTGCATTCCTCATTGTAATATTTACACATACTACTACAAAGTATCATCATATTGTGGGTAGGTTCCCACCATGGTTTTTCCCTTAATCGGGTTTTCCACGTCAAAAATTTGTGTGTTATGTGTGTTGTTGATGTGGAATTTATCTTTGTTCTTGTTATTCTTGATTAGATCTGAAGTTGAGGTTAATTTGTTTAAGTTTGGTAAAAACTGATTCACTCCCCACCCCCGCTCAGTTTTCATGCATTGTTGTTGCGAACATTAACAATGTATTTTTTATATTCAAATTAGTATATATATATACAATTTAGTTGGTTCATTTGCTTAAATATGAATTTATAATATGTATTTTATACACTACATAAATTCATATTTTTCTAAAATCCTACTTATAGAGGCCACTAGAACTAGCTTCCTATTCAAAAATGGGTAATATGACGATTTATCTTAATATATTGTATGCCCCTTCTTTTCTTTCAACACATTCAATTGTCATTTTTACTCTTATTAGTACTTATTGACTACACATTACTATCTCAATCTTAAGTTATATTTCTTTTCTATCATCAACATTAATCTCATTTCTATACGCCTTTATATATTTTAACAATATAAATAGATATGAAAGATTGACTTATTACATTTCTCTTATATGAGTGGCTTATCTTCTAGTAATATCTTGTAGTGACATACACTTCTTTATGTACAAAACAAGAGATACAACACCCATTTCTTTCTTCACATTCCCAAGTAAGTATTTTCTATCACATGTACATTCAATAAGTATAAGACTAAAATATTTCTTTAAGAAAAAATTAGTAAGAGATACAATGGATGTCATGCTAATAGAAGACAACTTTCTCCCCTTCATATTTTTTAATAAAACAATAATCTTCAAAACTCACAAAACCATATGAAATGCATGCCAATAGAGAACTAAAACTCTCCTCCCTACCATTATGGCATCATTAGGCTATTTTGAGACCCTAGCCATCCCCAAAGTCATGAGAACCAACCTAAACGCATCACTCATGTTGTTTACCAAACTTAAAAACACAAAATTTCATATTTCACAACTACAATCCATTTGATTTTTCCATAATCAGATTTGCTTAGCTCACAGGAGACAATTAAGAGCATCTGCTCAAGGTTGTATATCATGCAAAAAATAACTAGCATCATAAGAGAAGGTTAATCCAAGGAGGAGATTGGAGAAACTTATCTCTTCATGCGATTTATGAGGGTTAGCTCCTCTTCCTCCATGTTTTCTCCTTGTAGGTGACAAACTCTATATCAAGAGCTTCCTTCATCCTTCCCAATCTTCTGACACCTTTCCCCTAGATATAAAAATGAAAAGATCCATAACAGAATCCCCCAAATTCTTCCTCCATTTGGGCTTAAGTAGAGATTCAACTCAAATCCCTTTAATGGGGAGGTGACACTTGTCATCTTCCCATTCCTTCTCTCCTCACACTTCCCCATAAGTTCTCACACATGTACAAGACTTTTAGGTAGGTGTGAAGTGTACTTGTACACTCATCCCAGCCTTGCATGGAGGCTCACGTGTGTGAGTCTTGATGGTCTCTCCAAGGTCCATAAATGCATTTTGGGTAGTGGACTTAAAGAGTGATGAGTCACTTCTACAAGCCCCAAAACCATAAACTTGTCATTCCCCAAAATGGTAAGTTTAGAAGGGTCATATGTTGACCCATGTACAAGATGAAGACTTAAAATGACCCCTGACCCATTGATACCCCACCTAAGATCTTAAAAACTATAAAAAAACATAAAACAAAACACTTTTTAGCATTTTATAAACCCCATAAACATCCACTCCATGTTTGACCAATTCATTCAAGTTTTCAACTCTTACACAACACTTACACCCTTAACATTTTCCTATTTAAAATCAATTCATAAAATAATAAGATTAACTAGACCCTCAAGAAAATAGTCTTATAAGACTCTCCTCTCTAAAGGTGTGACCATATTAATTATAATGGTGAAAATTAGGGTTATAGTTAAATTAAGATAATAGAACCACTAAGTGACCTAATTAACCAAATTTATATTGGGAAGGAGAGGAAATCTAATAGATTTGGCCTCATAAGACTGAGATTCTAATAAGATTCCAACTCCTTTTGGTAGGGCTTTTCTCCTTCCTAAGTTGAATTTAATTGAATTGTTGAATATTAGGGCAAGATAGGTGATAATTGAAGCAATATGACAAAAAAAATAAGCTACAAATGTCATACAGAAGCACCAACTTGGATCTAAGAAAAAGAATATGTTTTGCATCTGTTCCCCAAAGTTTGTACTAATAAGTCGGGACCAGGCAGTACCAATTCACCATGGCCCTCCAAATTTCTCACCGTCGAAAGTTGAACCTGTTTATCTCTATGAATTCTTTTGATCTTCTTGATCACATCTTTGTACCTATTCTTAAACACAGAGAAAAGGGAGAATATGTTGGGAATAGGGGTTTTCCTTAGGTCAAACCTTTGTTTTAGAATTAACCATGACATTGAATTGATAAATGTAAATGAAAGACTGCAATAAAACACTTTCCTTTTGATCGAAAGGCTAAAAATGCTTGAAATACTAATGATATACCTCAAAGAAGTTTTGTTTTTCTCCACAAAGTAATTATGGTTTCATGTAGGTTTTCTTCATAAAACATAGATCATGAATGTCATCTTCAATGCTTGAATCTTGACTTCACTTCTGCTCCAATGCTTGATGAAAGATTGATTTCTTTAATTTAGGATCTCAATTTTTCCTTCTTGAATTGGTTAGGAATTGAATTAGGGTTTTGAAATGAGAACGGTAGACTAGTTATTATCAAGCTTGATCAAAATTCCAAATTACATAGTCAACATTCTTTGGCCATATCATTAGCAATCATGGGTGTATTTTTAGTTCCTGCCGACAGGCAGAAACTAACGCAATCGTTGTATACATTTTTGTTTTCAACCTCTTCCAATGAGCGCTCAGAATTTTTAGAGCTTCAATGCTTTTGGAAAACTTAAATATTTAAATTGGATTAATAATTAATATTAAATTATTTATATTTAATATGATTTGTCAATGCCGCCGAAACATTTGATTAAATGAAATAAAAAATAAGAAAATACATACGGGAAAAAACTTTAGACATATGGTAATAATTAAAGCCGAGCTGGAAATCTGGGTTGTTGCAAAACGTCTAATCCAAAATCTGTAAAAAATCTTTGTACATTAAATGCCATTGAAGGAATTTGGCAGAGTTCATTTAATTTTTAACTTCCGAACAATTTGGAGTAGTCATGAGCATTCTCCAGTACTCATTAGCATTGTGTGTTTCAGCTCTTCTGCAACTGATCATTTATTTTCCTGCAAGACAAAGAACAACAATAGATGAGTGAAAACGTTAGTGACAAAGACAAGAGACAACATTTCAGGCGATTAGCAAGGTGAGAAATGTAAATGTTTATGTGAAATCTGTCTCTGATTCAGTACTTCCTATTTTTGACAGATTCCTTAGGGTTTTTACTTCTAGAAAATATCTCTGGTTCTATCTTAGGAACAAAAATCTTTTTTTTTTTTTTTTCCTGCGAGTAAGGGGAAGCTTAGTACCCATTCTCCATATTTAGCAGTTTTCAAAAACCATCAGTTAAATCCTTTAGTAAAAACAAAAAAGTCCGACTAAAACGAAAAAGTTTGGGGCAATAGAACTTCCCCATATTTGCGTGAGAAACAGAAGGAAAATCAAACTTAAAAGAGAAAAAAATTAGCGTTAGGGTATGATTTTTACCTATGTATGTAGGCGGCAATAAAATCCAATGGCCGTAGTTGCAGCTGTAGCGGCCGCTACCAGAGGAACACCAAAACCTGCCATTTTGTCTTTCAATACCTTTGTCAGACTTTTGAAAAGAAACCGAACTTCTGACAGCTGAATACAATTTGAGCTTAAACAAAGGCTTATCGTCAACAACAGCCTCTTTAAAACTATAGGCAACAACGTCTTTCTCAGGGATTGAAGCTGTCAAGGGCCGCAGACCATGATCTTGCCGCCTGTTAGAGTTTCCTGTCGCATTTGCTGTCATTCAGCCGAGATTTTGCCACTTCCAAGTGCTCTTCAAAGACCCTCGCAAAGTAGATCTGCAATTAAATAAAATCTATTTAAAAGCAAAACCCATTTATTTAGCATAGGCGTGGAGATAGAATCATTCACAAACAATGAGGAGGCTTTGATTGCAGCCCACTTTTCATTACTATTTTTCTCAAATTGTGAGGCAAACTTGATTTTTGTAGCTTCATGTGTATCTTCATTGGAGGCTCGAAGCAATCTAATACCGAGCCCTCGCTTTTTGAAAAAAAACTATTTCAACGACAACACATTTCCTTTGAGACTGCAAAATGAACCGATACTCTTGGCAAACAAAAACTTTCGGGTAATGAATCAACTGGCAAAGCACGCAAATGTCAGGAATGTTATTATTTAAAAGATGCACTTACTCTCATTTCAGCTACAGGGATCTTATTAAAAGCATAGCCATTTCCATGATTTAAACTAGAAACGTGCTAAAGGCGTACATAAAAATGCTCCACAGCTTTCCCTTTTCTTAATATTCCCCTTGGTGTTCCAATTGATAGAAAGGGTCTACAAGTTTCCCCAGTTCTGCAAGGAAACATTCCAAATAGTAAGCTATTTCTCAATCAAACAAAGAAATGACTCCTAAAATTTACATCAATCGACATTAAGGTTGCAGTCAAAAGCAATTTCCTTTGGATAGGAAAGAGTGAAACAACTTCTGGGGTTGAGTTTGGCTCAGTGCAACAGCTTCCCCAAATTCTATCAGCGCAATCATACCACTCCTAAAAACCAATTTTCCAAAACACTCTGTCCAAACCTTTTGCCCAAATGTCTCGAAAATCTTGCAACAGATTATGTCCACGTGCAACATAGACAAGGTAAGCAAACAAGTTAAATGGAAAATGTAGAGGCATCTACAAGGCACGTGGATTGTTAGCTGGGTTTCTTTCTTTGGTCAATAAATTATTTGTTTTTTTTATAGAATTTTGTTTAAACATAAATTGAGATCTCAGTTCACTGAGTGGGTACAATTAAGTTTATGACGTTGAATAAAATGGTTTTGTGTTTGAAGCTGAAAAAATCGCTTTCATATAATAATTGTTTAGAAGTAGGTTAATGAGTCAAATCAAATTTAATGTATATTATATAGTAGTGAAATTATTATTTTTTATTTTTTATATTTCCGGTTCAATAAATTTAAATTATTTTTATTCTCAACTTAGAAATATAAGTGTAAGTGAATAATACTTTGATTAAGAAGTTTAAATTTGGAAAAAAATTATTCAATCAATGTCATTTGACCAATGATTCTAACCTCATGTCTCATAGTATTTTATTTATGCATACAATACAATCACAGATATAATTATCATTAAAATACAAAATAAAATTTTTATAAATATAAATATTTGTTTATTTTGAATAAATTTAAAATTTCAAAAGAATTGACAATTTACTTTTTACATTTTTAATAGGTTTTATTTTATTTTTAACTTTTTAAATTTGATTCTATTTGTAAGTTTTAATATAGTTTAATTTTATTCTTACTATTTTACTTAATTAGGTTCAACTTTCTATTAGTTATAATTTTCTAAAATTGAATTTATCTTTCAACTATTGAGTTTACAAACTGCAAAATGATGGCAATAACACTATAAATTTTTACTAATTAACTTGCAAAATGATGGCAATAACACTTTAAACTCTTACTAATTAACTATCATTATGTGATTGCAAAATTTGTTTTAAGACAACAATAATATATTTTCTATACTAGTTTTTTATATTTTAAATATTTTTATTTATATATTTAATAACAAATTTATAATTTGAATATATTAAGCATTTGTTTTGAATAATTAAAAAATTATTTTTAGAAATCAATAATTTTAATAAGAAATCTTATTGTTGTATAAAATTCAATTCTTTTTAATGTTAATACTAATATATAAAAGTTTCACTTGTTCCAGGATTTCATATACAAATATTCCACATCAATTGTCAATATTGAAGGTATGTCAAATACTTCCACAAAATAGTATTTGTTTTGCAAGTTAAATGGTTTTATGCAAATTTATTACATTCTCAAAATTTTGTTCATTTGCATGCCATTGTCATACATACAACATATTTTTTGTTTTCTATTTGCATTCCATTGTCAGTCATAGAACATTTTAATTGTTAAATAGTTTCACATAATAGTCTTTTTCCTAAAACATAGAGGCAAATTGTGTATTATGATCTAGGATTTTAAGGAAATATTGTTTTCTCCATTTGTGTTATATAAAGAATGTTGTCTCGATTGTATTTACAAGTACTTTTTTAGGTAACCATAAATCATTAAGAATATCTATATACACAAACATATCTTTCTAGAAATATATTTACATACTTTACCATAGCATCAAAAATAAAGAAACTGTTCACCATTAGTCTACTTATAAGCATGTCATCAAGTAAGTTTGCGCTCAGCTTTACAAGAATTTTGAAATTGTCCATGACAATCTATAATTTTTTTGCATTGCAGGTAACGAACTTTGTAGGTAACAAAATTGGTGAGTAGACAATAAATTTAAGTGCAGTATATAGTGTTCAGTACTCATAGTGCCCAAAACCTGGAATTGAACAATTGCAATTAATTCTAACTTGACAATTTTAAAACGGAAACCTCTGAGCAAAAGGAGAATCAACAAAACTTAGGAGTCATAGAAGTCAAAACATCTCAACGTATGATGGGTGCTAATACTTGTGACATTGACAAAGTGTTAAAAGACAATGGCCTATGTCGAATTACAAATTTCAAATACAACAATGGTGATTGCTTATTCGATTCTCTAGAGTTCCTATTACAAAATCGATTCACCTCCATAGAATTGCGAAATGGTGTAATTGACCATTTCTTAAACTGCCTTGTAAGATGCGAAGCAGAAACAATCAAGTCATACAACGATGAGATCAACCCTGAAAGTTTGTATGAAATGCACCATATTCGAGATAGAAACACTTATCTACAACGCATGCGATTGTCTGCAATGACAACCACAAACGAAAAAGAAACAGGACTATGGGGAGATATTTTTTGTATCCATTGGATATCAAACTGGCTCAATATACAAATATGTCTTTGGTCAAAAACAATGGGAAAAAAGTATTTGCATTTCAAAGAATTTTCAAACACAAAATGCTATTCTTTACTCTTTCATGACACAAATCCACTTTCAGGGCATTTTGAGCCACTGTTAGAAATAGGAAATGAAAATACCAAATACACACAAAAGCTAACACTGCGCACATTAAAAAGAACACTTAGAGATAAGATTATGCCTTCATGTTCTACAAAAAAACAATTGGAACAAGTCCTAGCTATTAGTAATCAGTCAGGGCAACACATTGAACCTCAACAAAGCAAAATGGGTAATATGACAATAAGTACAAGAGCAAAATCAACCAATACAAACTCCTCAACAATCACACTTCGTCAACTAAAAAAACAAATTAGAAGTGAAAAGCTTATAAATATTGAAGCTGCCAACGATTACAATATCCCCAAACCAATAGCAATCAACCCATCATTTCAACGAAAAACTAATAAAAGGACTAGTTCACTGTCACCAGTAGGAATTTTTAAAGACAGAATACAAGATACTCCTAAGTATACTTGTTCAATTTGCCTAATGTTACACTTTAAAAAAGACACTAGGGTATTTAAAGACAAAGAAAAGAACACTTATCAAACTCTATTGCAATTTGATCGTACTACAACAGGAAATACAATATGTCGAATTTGTAACAATGCATTACAACAACATGTGCTACCAAAATATTCAACACCACACAATATTCGCACTAATAAACCATTGCAACATGTACAACATCTATCCCAGCTAGAAGAATGATTGGTCTCACTAAGAATTGCATTTGCACAAATTTGGGAACTAGGCCATAGAAGACCACAACTAGGCTTGACCGACTCGATAATTAATGTCCCAACAAATATGGACATAATACAAACAGCACTACCACAATCTATTGATAGCACAACAACAATTGCAGTATCGCTAAAGAGGCGCTTGGAGTACAAAAACGCATTCCAGAAAGGAATGGTGCGCCCAAACCTTATAATGCAAGCTTTGTTTCAACTATCAAGCACACCACTTTACAAATTACAAAATGTGCAAATCAAGAAAGATTGGCAAGCCATCATACAACACAATTCAAATAACCAAGAAATAATACAAATAAATAATACTGATACTGACACAGATAGTGACATGGAAGAAGAACAACCATCAGAAACTTTGATACACGGATTCACTGAATCTAGGTGCATACACCAAATGCAGGATAAAATATTAGAAATTGCTCCCGCACAAGACAATTGTCCCATAGGCATTTTCCAAGACAAATATGCTAAAGAAATGAACTTCCCAAAACTTTTTTTTGGCAGCGCGCGTGACGATGACATTACGAAAAGGTTTACATACCAAAAGATTGCACAATGGGAACTCTTAACCTCACACAGACAATTTGCATATCACACAACTAACCTGTTTTTCAAAACTGTCAAAGTCCTTATACAACAAGTCATCTCAACAATGTGGGTAAGAATACGAAAAGGGCAACTTAAAGGCAAAAAGCTAATTGCAAAAGATGTCAAAGAAAAGCCAAACCTAGAAAGAATGCTAAAATCAAATATTGGTTACATTGACTTTAAAAGAATTAGAATTTCTCCAGATTACACACATCAACTAAAAAAAAATGTCTTTGCAATGATCTGACAACTAGGGCCACCAACTTTTTTCCTCACATTCACTAGCGCGGAGCAAAATTGGCAACCCTTGATGACAACTCTTCAACAACTGCATGATTTACACTACTCAAAAGTAGATGAACAAAGAGACATTACTCAAATTGGAAACCATAAATTCCAACTTATTAAAAAAGATCCAGTGACATGTGCACGATACTATAGGCATAGAATAAATGCAATGAAAAAACTAATACTATCTGATAACAGTTTCTTTGGAGACATCACTGACTACTTCTCAGTAACTGAATTTCAAAATCGAGGAAATGAACATGACCACTTCCTCATATGGACCAAAGATGCACCAATCTACGGGAAAGCCACAACTAAAGATATAGTGCAGTTTGTTGATGTAGCGTCCTAAAATTGCGACACTTGCAATTTTGACCGCATTTGGGTCTTCACGATGGCGACGCAACACTGAACCTGAATGGAGACCTCGAAACTTGTTCATGACATCAAAAACTGCATTTTTCCAGCACCCTGGCCTGATCCTCCTTGCACCCTGCTGTCTCAGGAGGTGGGACCAGAGCGCCCAGCGCCCTGGTCCTTCAGGACCAGGGCACCCAGCGCCCTGGTCCCCCAGGACCATGGCGCCCAGCGCCCTGGTCCCCCAGGACCATGGCGCCCAGCGCCCTGGTCCCTGGCCCTAGTTTGGGCCCGGTCTCCTATGGGACTTCTGGCCTTTTTGTTTGCAATTTGGAAAATAACATTTCCTAGTCGGCCTAAGGTCGGGAAAATCAGTCTATCAACCCTAATTGGCAAGTATATAAACTACATTTCCTCTCCCATTTTGAGGAGGAAGGACATGTGTGTACAAGGCATGGAAACGATACTCAAATATTCAAGCATTCAAGCATTCAAACATTCCTTCAAGCAATTGATCATTCTAAGTCTCCATTCAAGGCTAAGTGTTGCATTCAAGACAAGGATTCAACCATTGAAGAGGAGATCACATATTACAACATACAACATACAACAAACAACAACATCTATACCTTCGCATATAAGGATACAAACATCCTTACAACAAGGTACTAGTACTTGTTTTACATTACAGTCATTTACATTTACAACATTTCTCATTTCTTGGTTAATTCCAAAACTGGGGTTTGACCTAAGGGCAAACCCCTAATCCCTAACCCCCGAATCGTCTTCACTTTTCTATGTGTAGGTTGCAGGTACGCGGCTGAAATTGAAGATCTGGAATCCTTGTGCAGAGACGAACAGATCCCCCTTCGTTTCGCGGATTTTTCAGAGGACCGTGTGCACGCCGGGCGCCATCGTCCCGTCAACTTTTGCTCAAATTTGCAGGACAACGCCGTCTTGACATTATACTGCTAATTCCAGGTCCGCAGCTTCATATCATATCCCTATCTCTGTTTATAAGAGAATCTTTCTCACTTTACATGCATTCCTAGTTTAATCTTTCTATCTACATTTCTTTACAAAAGAGGGTATCCTTGCTATCACAACCCTTGAAACTCATATAGAATCCAATCTTGCATTGCGTGGGATTGGATCTTGTGGGTTTCAACCCCTCTTTTGAATGTAAAGTCTCTCCTAAGTGAAAACCATCAACCCTAGTGACTCTCCCTTCTCTCTCCTTGGAGTTGGGGAGGGGAGAACGACTAGGGTGCGATTTTTCCGCTTTACAGTTGATAAGTACATTACTTGTAGCACAGAACATTTAGACAATTCACTAGCAAGTTTACATAAGCATCACCACACAAAGCAATGCAGAAGAAAGAAAAAGACAAATTGTAGATACAATTTCCCATTTCCACCAATGCAAAACACAATGATACTTGAACCATTATTAGAAAAAAATGAAAAAATAATCTCAAATTCTACAAAAATATATTCCACATTGCAAATAGAAAATTACGATGCCTCTTGCACCGTGCAAGACTTCTTAGATGAAATCCAAATAACTGAGGATGAATACATCCTAGCACTAAGGTCAACAATCCAGAGGCCAACGTTACTACTACAAAGAAAGCCCTCACAAATATGGAACAATAGCTTTGCCAAACAAATGCCCTTGCTATGGAACGCAAATACAGATGCACAATTCATACTAAATGCATATGCAGCGGCAATGTATTGCAGTTCCTACATTGCAAAAGTTGACAAGTCAATGACACAAGCATTCAACAAAATACGTCAAGAGCATCAACATGAAAACATAGATGCAATACAAATGATAAGGAAACTTGGCAATGCACTACTAAACTTACAACAAATGTCATCACAACAAGTTGCCCACATTGTCCTCTCCCTCCCATTGAATAAAAGCTCACGCAAATGCATATTCATTGACACAAGACCTGATGATGAAAGGACATTTATACTAAAACCTCCAAAACAATTGAGAAAAGAACTAGATGACTCTGAAGATATTATTTGCAAATCTCTAATGCACTACTACATACAATGACCACCCACAATCGCTGCTATTTGCCTTGCTGAATTTGTTGCTACCTTTAACAAAGATGGAACCAAGATCAAGCAAAAAGCAAAACCAAACATAATAATGTTTATCAATTACAACAAACATATTGACATAGAAAACTATTGTAGAGAGCAACTAGTGCTATATGTACCATTTACCCTCAATGAAACCACACTAAAAGATAATTTCCTCTCATGGGAAAGTGCATACACACACCATGAGAAAAAAATACTAACAAACCGTGTAAAATTTACATTTACTATTAACCCTGCATGGGGCAACCTTGACAAAGCCATCAATGAACTCAATACAGAAAATCCTAACGATCTTAACCATGTCCATGCACCAAACAAATTCAACGAAGAAGAGATATACGACATAGGACCTGATATCAACAAAAAAAGCCTCAAAACTGCAAATGCAGTTGTCCATGGTGCATTTGAAATTGCAAAGCACACACAAATCATTGATAACAATGAATACCACAAATTAAGACAAATGCTAAACATAGAGCAACAAGCAATTGTCAAAGACATTGCCATTAAAAAGATGAAAAACATGCAAACGCCTTTGCATTTATTCCTCATTGGCGGAGCAGGAACTGGAAAGACATTCACAACAAAAGCTATCTACCAAACACTTCTCCACCTTTACAATG
This sequence comes from Cryptomeria japonica, assembly GCF_030272615.1. Lineage (NCBI taxonomy): Eukaryota > Viridiplantae > Streptophyta > Pinopsida > Cupressales > Cupressaceae > Cryptomeria > Cryptomeria japonica. Next base: position 222,817,962 of record NC_081412.1, read on the forward strand.
CTTCCATTGACAATGATCCAGACAAACCAAAAGGACTACTCACTGCATATACAGGAAAAGCAGCATTCAAGGTTGGTGGAACTACACTACATTCAACATTCCACATACCTTTCAACAAATCAAACTCTATACCACTTAGCACTGACACTCTAGATACAATGTCAAAACACTTTAGCCAATTACGCATCCTGCTAATTGATGAAATATCTTTAGTTGGCTCAACATTCCTCCGTTACATAGACAAACGTTTACCTGACATAATGCAAACACCCACAACACCCTTTGGTGGGTTGGACACAATATTTTGTGGTGACCTCTACCAAGCACTACCAGTACTCGACTCCATTGTCTTTGAAAACAAACCAACTGCTACAGATTTGTTGCCATATAATTTCTGGATAGACAATGTCGAGTGCTACCCACTAACAAAAACTATGCGACAAAAAGATGAAACTTTCATCTATATCTTAAACAAAATGCGCGTCGCTGCACAAACAAGTGATGACATTGACTATCTTAATCAACATTGCTTAAAGGAACCACCAGTTGACCCAACACTACCTCACCTCTTCTATAGAAAAGTTGACGTAGACAAGCACAATAATAAAATGCTAACAAAACTTCCAGGAGACACAATTGTCCTCAATGCATTGGATGAGCAAGAAACCAATATAGACACAATTCGTTTGTATGACCACACAACTACTTTGCCTTCCCAAATTCACGTCAAACCAAATATACTAGTTGAAATATATGCTGGCAATTACAATACTCAAGATGGCCTTGTCAATGGATCTGATGGAATCTTCAAAATATATACAAAACACAATCACATTGACATCATTTGGATTCATTTCAATGACCCAATAGTAGGAATACAACAACGCAAAAAACTTGCACCCTATTACAATCCCACCATTCAAACAAACTGGACTCCAATACTCCGTATAACTAAAGCAATACAAAAACTAAATAAACAACCACACACTACAATAAGGAAACAATTTCCAATTCAAGTTTCATGTGCACATACTATACATCGATCACAAGGACTTACAATGGATGCTATGGCATTTGACCCCACTGGCATTAAACAACATGGCTTAACATACACAGCACTATCACGAACTAAAACACTTGATAAATTATACCTGATACACCCATTGACTCCAGCAAATTTTAAAGTTAAAAAAAAAGTGCACTTAGAAATGTTGCATCTACTTTCAACTGCACAATGGAATATTGACAACAAACTTATTTGTTCCAACAACATTGACCACCTGCACATATGCACACTAAACACACGTACCTTACAGGCACACACATTGGACATACTCAATGACAACGTCTTAATGTCTTTAGACATCTTGTGCCTACAAGAGACACACATACATCCATCTCAAACAAATCCTCTAGCCAACCACTTTAATATGTATACAATGTATAATGTCCATGGAATCTCAACATTAACAAACACAAAGTATCCTATTTCCAAATCCAAAACACATCATTCCACTAATATCGAAGCAATTACACTAACAATAATATTATCAACTACACAACTAAACATTTGCAATATTTATGCAAAGCCAAATACTCCAATTACACAAATTACAACAATTATTGATGAAATACTAAACATCATAGACCTTAATACACTACTCTACATTGTTGGCGACCTCAATATTGACATGTCCACACAAACCAAATCCAAACAAGTGCTTGAGAAACATATGCAAAAGTACAATATACATTTACTCTTAAAAGAAACGCACACCATAAATAAGCCACTAATTGATCACATATGGTCAAACTCAACTACTAACATATGCACCATTAATAGGATGGAAGCATATTGGACTGACCACCTCGCAGCTATTCTAACAATTCACATTCCTTAAAATTCAATCAATCCGCCTCAAACAAGCAAAATTCAACAAAATTTTTCACAAAACTCACTTTTTCAATACAGCACTCACAATTTACAACTTTTTTTTCCTTCCCAAAAATACCCAAATAACATAATCATTACTCAACACTCTACTATTTTTCTGCAGCATTACGAATGCAACAACATACAACAACAGCACCAAAGTCTGAGATAATGGACACTAACACAGGCAAAAGGTAATATACATGCCCTATCTAAACATTACACACTCTTTTTCCTTACTACTATAGCACTAATACTCTTCATTCTTTGCACAGGTCCAAAATTAACAATGAAATTTCATTATCAATCGACGACCTAAATGCCAGAAAAGCTAGAAACAATTTTCAAGGAGATGTTCTTGTCATCTACAAAGCAACATTGGACAAAGTGAACAAGACTAGAGAAGTTCTTCGTGCAGACCTCACAGATTTGAAGGGTGAAATGACAATAACTCTCACTATCAGCAACAACTTACTACACAAATTTGAAGACAAAATCATCCTAGGCATGGGCCTCTCTATATCAGATTTTGATGTTGTTCCACGCACTGACTACGACAGAGGCGATTGTGACTATGTTCTTCTCCTCAAGGACACAAGCACTCTTCAAGTAATTCCACGTATTTTACATGACTACAACTTCATCCCAAACACCACAATCAGGCACTTGCTAAATAACACAAGTGACTATCCTATTGGCACAATAGGCGCTTTGGTAGTTGCAGCAAAGAGATCTGGTGTACAATATACTTTGGAAATAAAAGACGCACACAATGATAATGCTCAGGTTCACAGCTCTCACACTTCTTTCCCTTATCTCTACTTTTTTTCAAACCAACCTCCATCATTCTTTACTTTCCCTTTACGCACCATGCTTATGTATTTTCTCTCCTATTTTGCAGCTATGGATGAATGCCAACTTCACACAACACTATTTAGAAATAGAGAACAAACTACAAAGTAATGAGCTTCCACAAATGTTGTTCAAAAACATTGTGAAAAGAACTGATCTCAAAAATGCATTCCGCACAGGCATTGCTACATTCATTTGTAGACTCAAAGACAAAAGAACATTGCAAAAGCTAACAACACTCATCGAATCAACCACCAAGGTAAGAAAAACCAAATTTTACACAGTTGGCATGCCTTTTGTATTGTTCCACAGTTTGCATATGTTTGCCAACAAACCATCGTCTTGGGGGCTATATAATTGTTTCCTTCTTATGGTTGCAGGTCACAGGCAAATTAACTATTACAAATGCATTCTCCGACCCCTTCATTGCTTTTTGCACTGGCTGCAAATACAAGTTTGACACATTTGGCATGCTCCATGGCAACACTGCCTACTATCCAAAGTGCCAAAAGGACATCAAACATGAATATTCCTTGCACCTTAAGTCAACTCTCACAACAGCTCCTGACCAGAAAATCAATTGCATCATAGAGAAGACTATAGCAGTCCAGCTAATGCCCACTCTACAAGAGTTATCACCTCAGAATTACATAAACGACAAATCAAAAGTGATCGAAGTTCTCCGTGACTTCTCTGCCCAAGGAGAGTTCACTCTCAACCAAACAAATACAATCATCCACACTTCTGCCACCACACACTGATCCAGAAACATACAACACAGGTAAGCAGTTGCTCCTCCTTACAACACCTTCATCAAATAACACATTCCTCTCCCCTTATTCTCAGATTTACCCTCTTACACTTCTCTCTCATATTATTAAATTTTGTCTACCCACTTTGTAGGTCTCTGACTCTCTGCTACAATCTCAATACGAACACAGCAAATGCCAGCAGCTACAACTTTTATAGCATGAATTTTGACTCCACAAATTAAAAACATTCATGTCTTCTTATTTCACGATTTCTATTTTGGAATATCATCAGTTATCTAAAGCTTGAGTAGCAGGCACTTTTAGCCCTATGGGAAGTCTACGATCACTGTGAAAGCAGTCTACTAATACTTTGTATGCTGTTCTATTTTTCACAAAACCAGTAATTTGCCTTACAGTTTTGCATTTAATATATATACCATGTTTCTAAGAAAGCTATAAAATCAATAAAATCTTTATTCACTGTACATTTTTTTCAATTTAGATATATAAATCTATTACATGTACAAATTAATATAGTTTTGTTTTTTCCTCATAGATTTACCATCTGTCATTCATCTCAAATTTCTACGCGAAAATTATTACACATTTTTCTTCAAAAATATATACAAATTCATTACAATATTATTACACCTTTGTTCAGTTATCTTCATAAATTTATTCCTGCAGAATGAAAAATGCAATGTTATTCAAAGGTGGAACTTAAATGGTGAAACTCAACAGAAGTATAATGCTAAAATTACTGGTTGGTTGTCCTGATTTAATCACAGGTTGAGCACCTGTACTGTATGATTCGAAAGATATTTCATGATTATTTTCTGTAATGGGGACTACTTTTTCTACTGTTAATAAAAAGTGTGTAAAGATTTTTAACTATTAATCAAATGTGTCAAATCCTAGAGCTTGGCTAAGACATTTAAGAATGAGAATCTGGCATAATCAAGTTTCACTGTTTCGTTAATAAACAAGTCAATACTTGTTCAATTTACATATTCTCAGATTGTTTGATATTTCTCTTCAAACGAGATTTGTCTGGAAAAAATAATATGCAGCTAATCATAAAAAGATCAAGCTGAATAGAATCGCATTCAAAAGGAAACCCTGTCCTGAGGTCTGTGGGTGTCATTGTGGCCCTCCCAACTAGGCTCGTATACATGGCATAAGTTTGCCAATTGAAAAATTGATATGCAGCTAATCATAAAAAGATCAGGCTGAATGAAATCACATTCAGAAGGGAAACTAGGCCTTGCAAATGCACCATGCGAACCATTGTCTTATTTTTACTTTCAAGTTATGTTGTCTACAGTGTACCATACTGTCACAGATTTTTGGGCTTATCTGTATTTATAATATTTTGCTAGAAATACGGTTTACTCCAAACACCTTAGACGATACTGTATTATTGCCTTAAGTGCTCAATGTAAAATGTAAGTTTAATGGCTAAATCAACGAATGGGAACATGCTGATGCACAAATTAAGTGGAAACCTTGTACCTAAGGGTCCAATTAGTTAACTACTTTAGCCTTTGAACTTTAAGCTGCCTTGTTAAGTTCTCAAAGTTTGTAAAAATTGATAGTTTAAGGATTGAGATTGTGCTTCACTTTTTGGATTGTCATAGGCATTTTCATATTGTAGTTCCACTGAAGTAAATTACACATACTTGGCATTGTGGAAGACTTGCCTATCAATCCCATGGAAAAGGGTCATATATACAATTTAGTCTTGTTGAAGAGATATATCCTTGTGAGTGCTACAGATAAATTTAAGGACTGTTCTGGATTGATACTTGTATGACTTCTCCTCTTTCTTAGTATTATACAATTGCAGGGAAGAAAAAGAGTCTTTTACAAGAATATAGGATAAAATTTATTTAGTCACGCTTCGACCTAGCAATAAAATTATTTTTCTTATGCAGAAAGTTTTATCCCTCCCTTGCACTTTGAATAACAGGGACTTCAATATTTCTTCTCTGCATTCTGTGTTACTAAGTTGCAGTAAATTGTTTTCATAGGTTCACATGCAGTGTGTTTTATACACAGGAAATCTGCACTTTGAATAACAGGGACTGCAATTTTTTTGGGTCCAGTACAATTATTGGAATTTCAAGTTTCAACTATACCCGTAAGAATTTCTCACTCTAATTTCTCTAACAAATTAGTAATTCATAGCTATAGACAAAATTTGAGAACAAAAATGCCTAAATTAATAAATTTACTGTTGCAAATATTGATGCTAGCATTCTTAATCTGTTGTTCTCAGTGATATGAAATGTTTGTTTTTTATATTTCTTTTTAAAAAATGTCTGTGATTTATAAATAATGATAGACATGAATTTGTTACAATGTTATTACATTATGTAATAATATTTCAAAATGTTTATATGAAATATAGGAGTTAATATTGTTTGATATTAACTTTTTTTAATTTTTTATTAAAAAGCATCATTTTCATTATACCTCCCTCAATAAACAAGATATTCAATTTTAGTTAATATAAATATACTATTTTTATATATCATATATAATTACTTTACAACAAAAATTAAATCCACTTTCTAACTAACTCAAACAGATTTTAATCAAAAGATAGGATCAACATACAACTTTTCCTTTTCTCCCCTCCCATCTACATTTCAATCTTATAGACACCTAAGTTTTGTTGCTCTTTACCATTATACCTAGCATGTACATTAACCTTTTCTAACTCCCCTCTACCACCCATACATTTTCTATTCTCTTCTTGGCAAGAACATGATGCTTTGTGTCTCTTGTTTAAATTTGAAATGAAATCAAGAAAATGCAAGTTTTATTTGCATTTCAATCAGCCATCTCCAAATACATTTTTGCTACATCACCAATACTGAGAATCACATGCTTGTTAAGGAAATTCTAACAATTTTGAAGTCATTACTTAATCATTTAAGAAGGGAACGAGTCTTCCTCATGCTTTTGGCACATTTTCAATGAATACCAATGGTTCCAACATTCCCTTCTATATGATTAAATTTATATTTTGTCTTGTAGTGTAGTGAAGATGCCTTTTGGATTTTCCATTTAATGAAAAAGTAACATGTGTACATGACCTTAAGATTGTTGCACCCTTGTTTCTATAAAAGATAATTTTAATCTATTTACAAGGATTCTAAGTTTTTGTCGAGTCAAGTCTTTTCTTATAAAGTGTCAAGTTTAGGGGTTATAGTATGAAGTGATAGTCTATCCATACAATACTTGTATGGAATTTTTTTTATTAGAATACATGAAGACTTATACAGATTTTCTATTGTACTCAAGATCTTTGAACTATAATGACCAAACTTCACTTGTTTTATCTTTACAATATTTCTATTATGTATATTTTATTCTTTGCATATTTTCAAGTAAAATCTTAATTGCTTTGAATATAATATAAGCGTTTGGGAAAAATATTAAGGACCTAGAAATAGAATTGTGATGGAATTTACATTTGGAGGTGTTGATGTAATGCGTTAATGCTAAGAACCCACTAATTGAAATAAAAATTGTTGTGTATGTCTTAAATGATTTCTAAAATGGGCTCAAAAACCCTAGATAGGCTTTGGTCAATATTTCTTGTCTTTTTTAATTATAATTACATCAAAATTGATAAATCTCAAATTTATTTCCAGTGCATTTCTTTGTTTATGTTAGGCTCCAACTTTCCTTATGAATCTCATGACATTTTGATAAGTTAAACTATATTGGATTAGTAAATTAATTTAAGTTTTTAGTAATATTGAATAATATAGTGTAGCGTTGACCAATTGATTGATATGGATAGAATCAAGAATGTAATGTGTGATCTTCAAGTTTTACAAGGATCTTAGGAGATTATTGACTGATCAAGGAAATGGTGGATCAAGACTGATGATATGATGAATCAATAAGGATCCAGACAACTACTGAGAGGGGGGGTGAATCAGTAGATACAAAATTGACTGAAGTTTCACCAAACTCAAAAACAATCTCAGAAGTCAATCACTGAACTAACTGGTTCAAACACTGAGCTACAAACTACAATAGCACTGACAGTTTTACCGGTTGACTGGCATACCAAAATAATAGTATAATAGATCTAAAACTCCCAAACCGTTTAACCAAAACATCAAAATACTTTACTAACAATAGTAAAAGCACATTTCATATTTATGTCTGTCATCTTAACATAACTAAGTGGATTTAACAATTAAGCAAATTAACCATAGCAAACATAACCACAAAAATCATTCACCACTCGACACCATGATTTTTGACATGGAAACCTAAATAGGAAAAACACGGTGGGGATGAATACCCACAAGTATTCTAAACTCTTTTGAAGCTTACCCTATTAGGAGCCAAGCTTGTTAAATCTTTACAAAATGTCCTGTTAGGGACCACCATGTTAAGGGATTGACTATAATGCCCTGTTAGAAGCAATATCTTGTTAGGAGTAACCTCAATAGAGGATTTGAAATACAAGCTAATGGATCACTTGGTTAGAGGATTTAGATAGCACTAAGCTTGTTAAATCCTACCCAGTTAATGGATTTAACTGTTGTAATTGTTAGAGAACAACAGGGGTTTGTTGATCTGGTAAATAGCACTACTTTGCTTGATCATATCCTTTTCATACTCCTATCTGCCTTCACACATACTGTAAATACACCTTCTAGTTAGGAAATCAATCACACTGACACATAACCAAAATTTCCAACACTACAACAAAACAACTCATTGACCTTATAAGCAAAACAATAGGTCGATAACACATCACAAACCTAAGATCTCATAGAGATTACAAACAAATTGGTTCAAGTATGACTATTAGATTAGATAGAAATCATTGCACATTGTACAAGACAACCTCGGCCGCTCCTTGATCACTATTTCATCGAATCCTGTAACTCATCAGGTGGTTTCCTCTTCATGCAATGTATTCACCCATTCCCAAGATAAAACCGTTATCTCTACGCACCAAAAACTACTTGAAACTTATAAAATATAGCATGCATACGTGGTGTATATGGTGAAAATGGATAACAATAATAATGATATTGAAAGGCTAAATGAATTCAACCACAAAACCCTAGCCTAACAACAACATAGATCCACCATAACATATGAAGATTACCTAAGACAATGAAAATCAAATGAAATCACAAAGATTATACCATCACATGTCCAATAGGGTTTGGATCTCCATTCTTCCTATCTCCATTGATCTTGCTTGATATATTTGCTCTCAAATTTTATGTGCACAAGAGCTCAACAAAGAACAAAATGTGGTTGCAAGTAGGATCGCATATGCCAAGTAGTGAATTGATCAAGTAGTTAGGATAGAATGCATAGATTGATTAGAATGATTGATTAGGATGATTCATTAGGGTTTGATAATGAAGGAGGCATCTCTTTATATAGAAGGCACAATATGAAATGGAGGGATAAGATTGAGAGGTGTAAAAGGAGGTCGGCTATGATTAGAGGGTAGGTAAAAGAAATAATAAAATAATGAGAGAGGTAGGTAGTGTATGAATTAAGAGATGAATGACATGTGTCATGGGTAGAAAAGGTTAATGAATTAATTAAATAAATAAAGATTTATTTAATTAATAGAAGAAGTGGGATAATTAAATAAATAAGATATTTATTTAATTTAGAAAAAGGATAATTTAAATAAATAAATGTATTTATTTAAATGAGAAATAAGGCTAGAAGAGGATAAATGAATTAATTAAATAAATAAAGATTTATTTAATTAATAGAAGAATTAAGCTTAGATAATTAAATAAATAAACTGGACAATCTTGGGTGTCTACACTTTGCCCCTCTTTGAGACAATGCAGCTTGTCGCGTTGTTTCAAAGAAGATAATATGAACTGATACAAAGTTGCCCCAAGATGGGAATGATATGCCCCCTCGAGAGATTGGATGAAAATGTCTGAAAAGATTGCAGACAATCTCTCGATAAGAAAGAAAGGCTAGAATGGACTAACCGGATAAAGTGACAGAGTCACGGGATAATGAAGACTAACTCGGGAAACGAGGGCTAGGGCTAGGGTAGTCTATAAGATAGACCACGAGGGAAATACATTCTCATTTTCATCTACACCTCCAAGAGATTAGAGTGCAAAGAGAGAAAAGAGTAGCAGCAGTCAGCAGCGATGGCTTTGGTTCACAGATTCGACCGCGTTCGCCGATTCCGGAGGCTAGCAGAGGCAGGAGAGCCAGTAAGTACCACAAAAACTCCTTGTACTTTGATGCATTTATTGTTGTCATTAATGCATAATAGGTAATGTAATAAATGTGTGTTTATGTCAGGAAAGCATGTTTGTGTCAAAAAAAATGTGAATTTGCGTCTTCTAGGTCAAATCGGCAGTTCTGTGATGAACATACGCTGTCGATTGGATAAGCTGCTGAGAGGATACACTCAAGCAGGTCCTCTAGGGAAGACTAGAATAGATCAAGGCACTTTGTGATGAACAGTGAGTACCAAGATAGAGTACTTTGTGATGAACAGGGAGTACTAGAATATAAGCAGCACTTTGTGATGAACAGTGAGTGCAAATGTGAGCAGCACTTTGTGATGAACAGGGAGTGCAAATGTGAGCAGCACTTTGTGATGAACAGGGAGTGCAAATGCATAGTACTTTTGTGACGAACAGGGAGTACCACTAGGATAAATAGCAACACTTTGTGATAAACAATGAGTGTCACTAGAATAGATAGCAACACTTTGTGATGAACAGTGAATGTCACTAGAATAGAGTACCATATGCACTTAGATAAAAAGTAGCATTTTGTGATGAACAGTGAATGCCACTATGACTGACATGATTGATTTGCTTGACTGCAGGAGTAGTTGCCTATGTTGGAGTCATGGGAGAGATTCTCATCGACACAGAGATTGCGACCTGAGCTGACCTTTGAGGACCGAGTTGCGATTGAGGCTATGGGTTTGAGACATATTCTGTATGTGCCTGAGTTTCAGGCAAACATGGGACTGCTGACTGCACTGGTGGAGAGATGGCACTCCGAGACTTGTACTTTTCATTTGCCGATGGGGGAGATGATAGTCACCCTCGAGGATGTATACAGGATCTTGAGGATACCAATCGATGGGGAGTTGATTCCCTATGATCGAGATGGAGGCAGAGAGGCCTTGAGATGAGTGTTCCGGGACCCAGGACTGGAGATGAGGGTAGGACATGTGGCTTGGGACACCATGACAGCTACAGGGTTAGCGCTGTCAGTAGTGATAGGAGGAGCGATTAGTGGGTTCTTGTGTCCTGATAGAGCAACACAAGGGTTGGCTGTGGGCTGGGGAGGTGCATTGGAGATACTAGTGACATAGCACACCAGATATGCCTGGGGACCGTGTGTGCTAACACACCTATATTACGAGCTGCATTAGTTTGTGTACCATAGGTCAGTGGGATTGGGCTGCGGGGTCACATTGTTACAGGTGTGGGCCTATGAGCATCTACTAGTGACGAGACCGATACATTTTAGGGGCAGAGGTCACGGATGCAGTTTTGTACACTTGTATGACATGATCACCTCACAGCCACAAATTGGCAGGTTAGAGCACTAGCGGTGGGTGATTGACGACATCGATATGGTGATATGGAGACCATACCTGGGATGCGATCAGTGGGAGGATGATGCGGTAGAGTTGCCCTACACCTTCTGGAGCATGTATCTGATTGGGTGGATGCCCTATGTACTGGAGAGGCAACTAGTGGACAGGGTGGGCAAGTAGTTCGGTAGGATCCAGCGGATGTCATGGGGTTCAGGGATGTATGCATGGACTGTCAAAGATCAGGCGCAATTTGGGCCCCTATTATCATATGATTAGGCTATTACGCAGCTAGTAGAGATGATGCCCCTACCCTGGGACATGTGGCCAGAGATTGAGGATGCCAGCATGGGTGTCGAGTACATAGCATACTAGGCCGAGCATCCATTCCCACGCTTGATGGATCCAAGAGAGCCATTAGATGGAGATGGTGGTGGGGATGGGGATGATGATGGAGATGATGGAGGTAGAGGCCGATGGAGGAGGAGGGGAGTAGTTGGAGAGAGGAGGGTGGTGCCGTGGAGGGAGGGTGGAGAGGACAGGCAAGCTCGGGTGGTGAGGGGTCATGGTGGACTACCGCTACAGGTGCCAGTAGCACAGGGTCCCAGAAAGGTGCAGGTATAGGGACAGGTACAGGGATAGATATAGGGACAAGCACCAGTACAGGCATAGGGGCAGGCACCCGTATAGGGGGAGCCACAGGGGGCTGAGGCAAAGGAGGATGAGCTGACTGAGCTGAGGGAGATCTGCCAGGGATAGGCAGATGAGATCCAAGACCTGGAGAGGGAGAGGGATAGGCTCAGAAGGTGGCTCAGATATACTAAGTGGGAGCGGGACTAGGCCATTCAGCACTACATAGAGGCTGAGGCAGCACTGAGGGCTGGGAGGCAGGCAGCAGAGGACACAGGGGCTAGATATGCCTATGTTCTACGGGCAGGAGAGGAGATTGCCTACTGGTGGGATCTCTATTATGGTGCAGTGCCAGCGGATCAGCAGACGAGGAGCTTCCATAAACCATCGCGGACAATGACAGGTACGGGAGGGAGCCGGAGGAGACAGGCATCTAGTGGTGGAGCTATGGGTCCTCCACCACCACTAGATACAGGGGACAAGAGGGATGATCTTGGGGTGGGTCCTTCGAGGGCTCAGATTCCATCGAGGCCAGGTGACTCCGAGGGAGGGAGTTCATCATAGCCATAGAGGGCTCCCTATGTATCAGTATTGTATCATTTTTGTATGATGATGTAGACACCTTCGGGTGATTGTAGCCATATGATTTTGACATCATTGTATCATGACACTTTATATATATATGAGATGATTCATCTTTGCGGTAGCTATATGCATGTGTACCTATGTAATGAGATGTTTCATGATGTATGTTTTATGTGATGCTTATGACATGGATGCAAATATGTTTTATATGATGCAATGCAATATTTTTCTTCTTTTATGTTTTATATGTGTATGCATGATGCAAATGTGAATGTATGTAATGTAGATGAATATGATAATGCAAATGTAAATTGTGCTAACAGGTGTTGTGTGCAAGATGTGATGTAGTTGTGATATCTATATGTATGTATGAAATGCTTATATGTGGTAATGCAGGTGCAACTACATGAAATGCAAATGTTTTTGGTGTGTCATTATACTCAGTCATGTGATAGTGGACTACACAAACTCGAGAAGGATGATGGAAGTCAATCAAGAAAGGGGGATGGAAGATAGAAGATATGAAAGTGAAAGAGCTTCTTGTGTGTTATCATCATTGAGCTTTATTATGGCAAGTAGGTTATGACCATCGAGGCATATGTTTGACCCAGAAAGTCATTGTACCTGTTTGCATGGAGATAAGACAGTCACAAACAAGGAATGCCCTAGTTCACACTAGACTCACAGTGTCCTCATATCCTTGGACAAGTCATAGCATTACTAAGAGACAATCCACAGACAACAAATACAAATAGGTGATGATACCCCATCCTCGCCTTTCTAGTCAAAGACATCCCGGAGATAGAATCTCTAGTAAGAGACATCCCGAAAAAGCTAAAAAAAATGTCACCAAAAAAGATAAAATCAAAAGAAAACCAAGACTCGACACCAACATCCACTGTAGTCCTCAAGTTTAGTGTCTCTTGTCACTTGTATAAGTCTTATTTGATTATGGTCACAATGTTTACTTTCACAAAAAAGATAGATAGCACAGAACCATATGTTGTCTGAGTTTGTTGAAAGATTTGATTTTGTTGAAGCCCATTGTTTCTATTGTGTCTCATCTGAAGCTGACTGAATCCATGAAACTAATACTTTATTGTGGAGAAGATGAAACTTTATTGCGGATCTGTGATGCAAATGTTTCTTTTTGCGGATTGTACACGGATAGACTAAAGGAAGTTAGAAGAAACTGTACTGCTCGAAACATGTGATGTTCTTAGTTCCACACCCATCACTAGACGTAGGATTTGCCTTAGCCACATATAGGAGCTGATTTATTATGGATGGAAAGGGAGGTGAAAAGGGAGGTTTATTATGAATGGCTAACCAATCTTGGGTAGATCAATAACAAGCCATGATAGGAATGGGTAAGTTTATTATGAACGAATAGGTTGTGAGTGTGTGCAAAGTGAAGTGATGAAAGAGAATCCTGAAGGAGGGAGGAGCAATGTCTCTACACATGGTGCTGGTGACCCAGTTTTCACCATGGTACTTGCCTAGGGCACCACCGAAGTGGTTTTCACCGTTGGACAAAATTATTTCTCTTTCCTTTTTTCGATTTTTCAATGTTTTTTTTGTCACAAGGTGCCTGTTTGCCAGGTTTTCACCAAGTAACGATTTTTTGTTTTATAATTTTTTTTGTATTTTTGAAATTTTTGTATTTTTTTGTATTTTTTGTATTTTTTTGTATTTTTTGAATTAGGATATTCCAAAGAGCTATGTGTAGAACCTGTGAAGGTGCATGCTATTGATAGGATCCTCCAAAGGTTCACCTTTCGTAGTTGAGAGCTGATATGCCCCAGATCCATATGCTGCTGTAATGATGTAAGGACCAAGCCAATTTGGTTCGAATTTGCCCTTCTTCTCTCTGTCTTGCTGATTTTTGGGGTTTTCTCTGAGAACCAAGTCACCTACCTCAAATGTGCGAGGCTTGATCTTGTGATTGTAGCTGCGACTCATTTATTGTTGGTAAGCCTTGAGATGATTAAAAGCAGTTTGTCTTCATTCATCTAGTAGTTCAAGCTCTTGTAAGTGAGAGATCCTATAGTCTTCATGACCGATGATGTTTTGCAAAGAGACCCGTAAAGAGGGTAGCTTGACCTTAATAGGAAAGATCGCTTCAGTGCCATAGACAAGTGAATAGGGTGTAGCTCCTGTAGGTGTGTAGACACTTGTGTGGTAGGCCCAAAGTGTAGGATTAAGTTGGATATGCCAATTATGGCCAGCGTCGTCGACTATCTTTTTGAGGATTTTAAGGATTGTTTTATTAGACTCTTCAGCTTGACCATTACCTTGGGGGTAATATGGCATGGAGAAATGATGGGACATATGGAAGTGGTCACAAAGTTCACAAACATCCTGATTTTTGAAGGGACGCCCATTATCAGTGATAATGGAAACAGGAATACCATATCGACAAATGATATAGTTGAGGATGAACGTAGCAATCTGTTTTCCAGTGACTTGTGTGAGAGGCACGGCTTCAATCCATTTTGTGAAATACTCTGTGGCAGTGATAATGAATTTATGACCATTAGAAGAAGGAGGGTGAATCTTGCCTATGAGATCGAGTCTCCACTAACAAAAGGGCCAAGGCGACGCAATTGGTTGCAGTTCTTGTGCTGGCACATGTATGAGGTCTCCATGAATTTGACATTGCTTACATTTCTTGACAAACTGATATGAGTCCTTTTCCATATTGGGCCAGTAATATCCAGTCCTGATGAGTTTCTTGGCCAAGGTAGGACCACTAGCATGTGGACCACATATCCCTTCATGTACTTCACGTAACGCAATTTGA
Source organism: Cryptomeria japonica (assembly GCF_030272615.1). Classification (NCBI taxonomy): domain Eukaryota; kingdom Viridiplantae; phylum Streptophyta; class Pinopsida; order Cupressales; family Cupressaceae; genus Cryptomeria; species Cryptomeria japonica. The sequence goes on from NC_081412.1 coordinate 222,833,108, forward strand.
GCTTCGTCACTTTCTAAACATCTAAGGAGAGTGCCATCTAGACCTCGCCGGTATAGGATATCAGCTAAAATGACATATCGAGAGGATTGTCAAATGAAAGTGCGATGTTGGTTATTTGATAGATCAGGAGGTAGGGTATTGTCATGAAGGTATGTGAAAATAGAACCATATAACTAGGACTCAGGACCGACGACACATATCATCTTAGTAGGAATGATCTCATATGAAGGAACCAAAAGGTTATCCACCAAGAACTCATAGTGGGTCTCATTTGGAGGTAGATCGATCAGTGAAGCAATTGTAGCCATGGCATCTGCGACGTGATTTTGCTTTCTTGGTATCTGCTCAAAATCTATCTTTGTGAAGTGTTGTTTCAGGTCATCCACCATCTATTTGTAAGGCATTAATTTTTCATCTTTTGTTTGATAATCATCAGTTGCTTGACGGATGACAAGTTGAGAGTCCCCAAAAACACAAAGTTCCTAGATCTTCCACTGAACTATGATCCGTAATCCAGTTGTTAATGCCTCATATTCCGCTATATTGTTAGTGTAAGGAAATGATAAGCAGTATGATTTTGGTATAGAATCCCCTTGAGGAGTTATAAAGAGGATGCCAGCTCCGGCCCCATGCTGTGTGTATGAGCCGTCGAAGTACAGTTGCCATGGCTTTGCATGTGACATTGTTAAAATGGATTCATCTGGAAATTCTAAACTTAGAGGAACCTCATCTATCATGGGAGCATCTACTAATTAATATGTGATGGCTTGTCCTTTTATTGCTTTTCTTCCACATACTCGATGTCGAATTCACTCAGGATCATTACCCATTTGGCTAGTCGCCCAGTAAGTGTTGCTTTATTGAGAAGGTATTTCAACGGATCTATCCTTGCAGCCAACTTAGTCTTATAAGTGAGCATTTAATGTCATAATTTCTATGAAGCAAAGACCACAGCGAGACATGCACGCTCAATTGGTGTGTAGTTTAGCTCATATCCCACCAATGTGCGACTAGTATAGTGTACTGCTTTTTCTTTGCCCTCAGCAATTCGTTGTGCTAAGAGTGCCCCCAGTGTTGTTGGAGTAGCTGATATGTATAGTAACAGAGGCTGACCTGGAACTGGTGGCATCAAAATTGGCGGATTCAAAAGATAATTTTTGAGTGTCTGGAAAGCCTGTTGATAGTTATCATCCCATTTGAATTTGATGTTTTTATGTAGCAAGTGCTGAAATGGATTACACTTATCTGCAAGTTGTGCTATGAATCTTCGTATGGACTGGAGTCTCCCTTGTAAAGACCGAAGTTGACTGATATTTCTTGGTGGTTGCATCTCCAAGATGGCCTTGACTTTTGCTGGATTAGCTTCGATTCCCCTTTTGGATACAATGAATCCTAGAAGCTTCCCGGAGGTTACTCGAAAGACACATTTCTTGGGGTTTAATCTTACTTTGTATTTTTCCAACCGATCAAAGACGACTGAAAGCATGTCCAAATGTGTATTTCTATCTATTGATTTTCCCAAGAGGTCGTCGACATAATCTTCCACGGTTACATGCATGAGATCATGAAAGATAGTAGTCATGGCTCTTTGATATGTAGCACCTGCATTTTTTAGCCCGAAGGGCATGACATTCCAGTAGAAAGTTCCCCAAGGACAAGTGAATGATGTTTTGTGTTGATCCTCAAGCATGATCCTTATTTGATTATAACTAGAGAATCCATCCATCAACGATAACATTTCATGACCTACTGTGAGATCAACAATCAAGTCAATATTTGGTAATGGGAAGTCATCCTTTGGACAAGCTTTGTTGATGTCTTTGAAATCCATACATATCTGATGTTGTGATCTAGTTTACTGACAGGCACTAAGTTGGAGATCCATTCAGGATAATCAATTGGGCGTATGAATCCGACATCCAATAATTTCTCAAGTTCTGCTTTGACTAGTAATGCAACTTGTGGATGCATTTTTCTTAATTTCTGTTTCACTGGTTTTGCCCCCAGTTTAACTGTCAAATGATGCATTACCAAATCGAGATCTAATCCAGGCATATCAACGTATGACCATGCAAAGTTGATTTGTCGTTCTTTGAAGAAACTTATGAATTTTGACCTTTCTGACTCTGTCAATGATTGAGCCAGGAATATGTTGTGTGGAACCTCTTCTGTACCAATGTTTGTTTTAATAGTCTCCTCTATCAACATGGATGACTTTTCCTCATATGATGCTGGGAGAATGTTGAGCCTTCCATCTTCGAGCGCCTCAGAGAGGTTTTCACCCTCAGATACATCCTTTCTTTTTACTTTTTTGGGGTCAGACAGTGCCACAGTGTGGTTTTCACCATAAGACCCTTGGTTTGTTCTTATTTTCACATTTTTGCAACTGGAAGGTCCGACACCCTCACCAAAATATGCCACGCTATTGAGTTCTATAGTGTATCCCACTTTATGGTCCCTAGGGGGAAGATCATCTCGTATGCCAAGATAGTCAATAACAGCTTCATCATTTTGGAATGTGTCAAACTGTGCAGGTCCTTCATGATCCCAATCAATGAGTGGGTGGTGAACAAGGGGAAAGCCTTCAATGTCTTTGAAGTTAGCAGGGCTAAGAGTGAAGATGTAGTTATATTCGAGTATGTCAAGGTAATTATCGAGGTCATCGATGGCACTCTCCTTATCAATCTTGATCACGAGCGAATCCAAATTATCATCACTAGTAGCGCATTCTGGGACAGGTGTTCTCATCCTATGTGATTTCAACCTAGAACCTTGAGACAAGGACTTTGTGGAATCCTCATGGGTTGTTTCTTGACCAACTCTGAACTTTTTATAAAATTCCTCTTCTTTTGTGGGTTCATTTGGCTCTCTGAATGTCTCGGTGAGCTCGTAGTCACTGGAGGATTTATCTGAACCCCATTCCCATTCATTGGAGTCTGTGGAATAGCGATCCTCTTGTTGAATTTTGGTAGCTTTGATCTGTAAGGCCTCTTTTGTCCTTTGAGTGCGGACCTTGGAAGTCAGGAAACCAAGTCCTTTCGAGCATTCCTTTTTGAATGTCAATTCAGGTTGTAAAGGTTCAATGATGCCTTCCTTTCGTAACCCAAGAGGGCTTTTTCCATCATACCCAAATTTTTGTAGAATCTTGAAGCCCTTGCCATATTTCTCACATGGTAGACTGATGTGATCTTGTGTGTCATCTTCAATGTCTTTGTAAAGCATTTTGTATAGGTCTTCCTCTTCCAGTTTGCCCCATCTTTGAAAGGTAGTAGGGTCCCATTTGAGTACCATGATGGATACTTGTTTGTTAGGATGTGGTCTTCCATATTCTATTGGGGAACTCATGACTTGTCGTAAGAACATGGTTTTATTTAAAGTGTATTCCCCCATGCCCTTGTCCTAAAATTTTCCTTTAAGCTCACCTTGTTTTGATGTCGAAGGTTTTAATGACTCAGGATCAATGTATGCCGAAGAAGGAACAGCTTCACGATTACTGGGAATGATGGTCTCAGTTTTTGATCTCAGGTTATTACAGTATATGAATGGATTAGGATCACCATTAACTGTTACCTCTACTCCATTGTGGGGAAACTTAATACATTGGTGATATGTAGATGGGACCACAGTCATTTCATGAATCCAAGGGCGTCCTAGCAATATGTTATAAGTGAGATCTAGATCTAGGACTTGACAAACCACATCCTTCATAACTGGCCCAACTCTGAGAGGTAAGGTGACTGTGCCCTTGGACGAACGCTCTTCATCATCATATGCCTTGATGTTGATTTGATTTGTAGAATTCACAGCTTTATCAGAATATCCCAATTGTTTAATTGTGCTCAATGTACAAATGTTTAGACCAGCTCCTCCATCTATCAGGACTCGTTTTATTCGATGTTTGTGTATGAAGGCTTCAATGTGTAGTGGTGCATTATGTGGTTGACTTACAGAGGCATCGTCGGCTTCTATGAATGTAAGGGAATGTGGAATGGAAAGGTATCCCACCATGGCTTGAAACTGGTCTACATTCAGATCAGTAGGGACGGTGGTGTCTCTCAAGATTTTGTCAAGAATGGCTTTATGAGCGGGGGATATGCGTAATAGCTCAAGGATGGAGATGAGTGCAGGTGTCTTCCCTAACTGTTCTACAAGGTTATACTCAAGTTTGGTGGATGAAGAAGTGGTGTTTTTAGTTGAAGCACCTTGTAAAGTGATTTTACCTCGATGAGTTGTGACATGACATTCAGAGGTAGGTTCAGAAGAAGATCCAACACCTTTTAGGACAATCTTGGGTCTTTGTAGAATTCTCAGGGTTTTTGTCCTTGATGATAATGGTAGAGACGTAATTGTCCATCGAGATGTGATTGATAGTTGAATCATAGTTGTAGGATGCTCTGGTATAGTTGGTTTGGTCATCTGTGGCTTTAGCTTTTCCCTTGTCATGTTTTGGGAATGGTTCCTTAAACATCTCATGTTCTTGATTGGATGAGTGTCCCTCAATCTCAATGTCACCTCTATCAATGAGATCTTGTATGATGTTCTTCAGTCGATGACAATTTCCTATCTTATGACCCTTGCTCTTATGAAATTCACAATATTCATCATCATTCCACCAATTTGGTTTAACCTTTGGTTCATATGGAGGAAAATCTGGAACTGTGATTACCTTGTTTGCCACCAGCTTTTTGAAGACTGACTCAAGTGGTTCTCCCAATGGAGTGCACTTCCTTTGTCATTTAGAAGTTGTTTGAGTATTCACTTGATAGTTTGTAGAACTTGATCCCGAAAAGATGAATTTGGGTCGCATTGTGTTGGCATCAACAACACCATCATTGACTGTGTTCTTGTTTTTATTCCAAAATCTTGGCTTGTCTTTTCCTTTAAAGTCATCTTTGTTTTCCTTGAATATCTTAATAACTCCTTGTTCAATTAGGACCTTCTCTGTTGCTAAGCCTTTTTCAATGACATCCTTGAAGTTGGACAAACAAGCTTTCCTTAGATCATAGCCAATGTCTTTGTTAACATTTTGTGTGAACATCTCTACCATTTGTTTTTGTGGAATTTCACAAGAGCATCTGCTGGCTAGATTTCTCCATCTTCGTAAAAATGTTGCAAAAGACTCTCCCTCTTTTTGCTTGGTGTTGCACAAAGTAGTGACTGATATGTCTGTCTCTATATTGTAGGAGGAATGTTGAATAAATGCCTCTGCTAAGTCACCCCATGACTTAGTACTAGGTGGGAGTTGGGAGAACCATTCCATAGCTTGATCACCTAAGCTTTGTGGGAATAATCTCATCAAATATGTCTCTTCTGCTGCTACCTCAATGCAAGCTGTGAAAAAATGTCTTATGTGTGCCTTAGGATCCCCTTTTCCTCTATACTTATCAAATTTAGGCGTCACAAAGTGTGTAGGAAAAGGAGGCATTGGAATGCTCTTGTCAAATGGATAAGGAAATATGTTTCTCATTGTGTATGTTGGCTTTGGTGTATTTATGTCCTCCATTTTCTTTTGTAAGTCCCTGATTTGTTGCTCCAAATTGCTCTTAGGTGGAGATCGACTTCTTGAACCATACCCCATGTTTGAGGCACCAATTGGAGGAGGAGCATGTTGCATATATGGATGATATTGATCATACACATGTTCATATGGAGGAGGTCTATAGTGATGCTGCATATATGGACCACTTGGTATAGATTCATGTTGGGGAATGGCATATCTATTTTGTCCATGTATACCATACTCTATAGGCATGTCATGTTCTAATGTGTTGCCCCCAAATTTTGAGCATGCCTTTGAATATCCAATTGCTTTGGTGGTTGATCCTTAGCCTGGGTATGTGATTGAGCATATCTTTCTGCATAAGACTTCCATAATGGTCTGCGAAGGTGAGTATCATATGCTTGACCATGTGTATGTGGGACCTCTAGTTTTTTAAGCAAAGATGATGGTGATTCAGGCACCATATGTGGTCCTCTATTGCCTCCACTATTAGGCCTCCTTTGATCCATGTTGGAGTGAGGTTGTTGCAAAGGTCGATTTTCCATTATTTGAGACATGTCAAAATCATGAGGTATCTTGGCTCCACTTTGTGCCATCATTTGTAAGAAGTATTGTCTATCCCTCCTCATTATTTCCTCAACCAATCGATTGAAATGGGGATTCATAATGGATTCTTCCACATCTGCTGAATGTACGGAAAAGTTGTCCATATTGTCATTGTGTGTATCATTGTTGTTTGTAGTGTCCATGTTCTCAACATTTGGAATGTTTCTTTAGGCATCCATGTCAGGTAATGTGTTATGATCAGTATTGAAAAAGACATCATTGTCATACTCATAAACACTCATGTTTTCAGACTCTTGAGCCTCTTTAGTTTCTCTCCTAGATTTTTGAAGATGGGTTTCAACCATGAACTAGGTATTGACCAAGATGTGTGAGACTAGATGAAAATGGAAAAGGTATGGAAGACCAAGAGTTGGATGGAATGTAAATGAATCTGAGGTGTACTTGCAATGTCCAAAGTGTAAGACCAAGTATGTATGTAGTAGAGTTGGTGTGACTTCCAAAGAGAGCGTAGTTTCTCTTGATGAGGTAAGTTGACCTTGACTCTAAGTAAGACCAAATGAGACCCAAAGGTGATAGACCCTTATGAGGGACCACTTAGCAAAGTGTTGTTGTATGTAGTGTGTTGACAAAGTATGATGAGGACAAGCAAGTGACCTTTTGACTCAAGTTTAGACAATTGTGAATGTAAAGTGAGATGTGAAGCAATGATGGACTATGTGAGACCCAAAGACAGGTTGAATGCTAATTGAAACCTGGAGAAATAACCTACGAAGCTCAAGAATTCCGAAATTGACTGTGTTTGTTTGCTAGACTGTAATAGTTTTTTTGTTTCAATTCTGATCGCAGACATGCCTATATACTTCACAGACGCAATTTCCTGACATAGACGTGGTTCTGTTTAACACAAACGCACTTCCAAGATTTTTAGAAAATGCACTGTTGATTATGAGAACACAGACACGTTTCTAACCTTCACAGATGTCGTTATACAACATAGACGCTATTATGTCAGACACAGACGCGTTTCTGCAAAATTTGTGCAATTTTTTTTAGTCTATGAAGTCGTTTTGTTGTGACCAAATCTGACTGTTTGACTATTTTTCATGACAAGAGGACACAGTGTTGATGAAGACCCAATGTTTGCAAGTGTCTAGACTCAAAATGACTCCAAAAAAAAAGTTTGTTGTTTGATGTAAAAATATTTTGCATACACTTGAAGACACAAAAGACACAATGTTTTGTTGTTTGGTCTTGAATGTTTGAATGTTTAAAATAAGTCAAGCACAATTCTTATGGCTGGCCAAGACAATAGTTGTTGATCCCACATGGGGTTTTACCCCCAAGGCTACACTATTCAGAGTGGATACTTAGATGCTTGACCTCACTAGCTCCACCCTTGGCACTCACTTCTCAGGTCAGCCAAGCATCAATCCCCACGAAAACTCCCTGTGGTGAACTTTGTATCTCTACTAAGAATCGTATATGTGTGGGCCACTACCAGAGGTCCGACCTCCTGCCTCAACAACTAGAAGGATTTGGGCTTCTAAAACAAAAAGGTGCTAGTAAGGGCATCCGCTCGTTTGGCCATACATGCGACACTTTCAGCTCTATAAATACAGAAGGCTCCCAGCCGGTAGGGGTTACGCCCTACAATTGATCAAATAAATTTGATCAAATGGGTTTATGGGGAGACATAGTGTCGATATAAACTAATCAACACACGTTATTCATAGTTTTCACCATGAATATAGTTGTTTATAGTCATTCGGAAGAGGTGGGTTTTCCTCACTACCACTTGGGTCGTTCTCTTCTCACTAGTAGTCCTAATGACCACACGGGAAGACAGACCCTCTAAAGATTAAACAAAAAGAGCCTATTGCTCAAGACACAAAAGACAATGATTCAATTTTAGTGCACCAATTGAAGTGTCTACTAGTCTATGAAAACAAGGCACACAATAAAAATCCAAAAACCCTTGCCAAGGACCTACAACAAAGATTTATTAGTAGTTTGGATTGTTTCAAATAATCACCCCTTCCTGCAAGCACACAAGTTAGGTAAATTTTAAACCCAAAATACTTTGTGAAAATAGGGGCCTTCAACAAAATGTTTTGCTTTCAAGACAAGCTACACCAATTTTGTTAGCTAGATTTGAAAATGTTAGCTCAAAATAAACCAGATCTGAAACCTTAAATGCAAAACCCAAAACTGAATCAATAAAACCCAAAATTTGAAACCGATGCACACAGACGCGATTACCCTCAACATAGACGTGACTTCCTACCGTAGACGCGGTTCTGTGCAACACAGACACGATTTATGGACACAGACGCGTCTAAAAACACCGCAGATGCAACTTTAGAACACAAACGTGGTTTCTAGAACCTGCAAAATAAAAATACTGTTGATAACACAGACGCAATTCCAGATGTCGCAGACGCGCCAAAAAGTCAAAAACGCGATCCGAAAGTACACAGACGTGAAAATATCAAAATGCTGCCGAATATGTCAGATCTGCAACTTCAAAACACAAAATCTGCAACAAGGATGTTAAATGCAAAAAGGGACAAGAGTCCCACCGGGCATGCCAAAATGTATATGGTGAAAATGGATAACAATAATAACGATATTGAAAGGCTAAATGAATTCAACCACAAAACCCTAGCCTAACAACAACATAGATCCACCATAACATATGAAGATTACCTAAGACAATGCAAATCAAATGAAATCACAAAGATTATACCGTCACATATCCAATAGGGTTTGGATCTCCATTCTTCCTATCTCCATTGATCTTGCTTATATATTTGCTCTCAGATTTTATGTGCACAAGAGCTCAACAAAGAACAAAATGTGGTTGCAAGTAGGATCGCATATGCCAAGTAGTCAATTGATCAAGTAGTTAGGATAGAATGCATAGATTGATTAGAATGATTGATTAGGATGATTCATTAGGGTTTGATAATGAAGGAGGCATCTCCTTATATAGAAGACACAATATGAAATGGAGGGATAAGATTGAGAGGTGTAAAAGGAGGTCGGCTATGATTAGAGGGTAGGTAAAAGAAATAATAAAATAATGAAAGAGGTAGGTAGTGTATGAATTAAGAGATGAATGACATGTGTCATGGGTAGCAAAGGTTAATGAATTAATTAAATAAATAAAGATTTATTTAATTAATAGAAGAAGTGGGATAATTAAATAAATAAGATATTTATTTAATTTAGAAAAAGGATAATTTAAAGAAATAAATGTATTTATTTAAATGAGAAATAAAGCTAGAAGAGGATAAATGAATTAATTAAATAAATAAAGATTTATTTAATTAATAGAAGAATTAAGCTTAGATAATTAAATAAGTAAAATATTTATTTAATTAGACTGGACAATTTTGGGTGTCTACACGTGGCATAAACATTACCAATCACCATTTGATCATAAATCAACACAATCGATTCACCAAGATCCACTGGTTAGGATTTGGCACATGAATAGGTGGGGTTATCAGTTGATCTCACTACTTCTAAAGTAATACCGATTTCCTTCACTTGCTCAACTACTGGTTGCAAAACCACATCGATACTAGTTACAATTGACATCAATAACAACAAAATAGTTCATCAATGCAATCTTCAATCAAATACCAACAAAGACAACTGCCAATTGATGAAAGGTATACCTAAGGTAAAATGATATTGCATTTTATGTGATTAATAATAGGTTTTAAAAAGGAAACTGGTTAAATAATATATTTAAATGATGAAGTTGAGGTTAGGATGCTATCATTGTTAAGAAATAAATCAAATTTATTTAATATACAAAATAAGGTAGCTTATATGTATATGTTGTTAATTACTAACAATTAAATTGAAGGCTTGTGAGCAAGTGATAAATATAATGTCCTAGCCAAGCAATCATTTGGAAAATAAATAAAAAATTAGTGCCAATGGAAAAAGGAGAGAACCAATTAAACCATATCAAATACTTCATCTATTAAAGTTAATTAGTGTAGCATCCTAAATTGTACCCGCCTACAATTGTGTCCTCATGTAGGCCTCACTTTTGCATTATATCTTCCAAGGCCTGATTGTAATATTGACTCTTCTCACACCACCCATCTACTTAACATATTCATAAATTTTCTATTTTAGCCCCCAATTTGGAGTCCCGATTTCCAAGACTAGGGCATACCATGCCCTGGGCCCAAATGAGGACATAGGTGTACTACGTGATGGTCCTAAAGCAAGACCAGGGCATACCACGCCACGGTCCTAAATCAAGACTAGGGCATACATACTCCCCAAGCCTCTTAAATAGGCTGCAAAGTGGCCTCTAACAGTCATATTTGGTGAGTAGAAAATCTAGCCCCATGTCGGCCAATTGATAAAATTCAATTTGATTTTCAACAAGCAAGTATAAAAGGAGGTCTACCCTTCTCATTTTAAAACCCTAATTGAATTCCTAACCAATCCAAGAAGGAAAATTTGAGATCATAAATTCAAGCAATCAATCTTTCATCAAGCATTGGAGTAGAAGTAAAGTCAAGCTTCAGTCATTGAAGATGACACTCATGATCTATGTTTTATGAAGACAACCTACATGAAGCCCTAATTCCTTTGTGGAGACAAACATAACTACATTGAGACATGTCATTAGTGTTTCAAGCATTTTCAGCCTTTCCCTCAAAAGGAAAGTATTTTATTATAGTCTTTTATTTACATTTATCAATTCAATTTCATGGTTGATTCCAAAACTAACATTTGACCTAAGGCAAACCCCTATTCCCAACATATTCTTGTAGCGTCCTAAAATTCACCTCTTACAATTTTTGACCGCATTTGGGTCTTCACCTTAGTGTTTTCACCCCTTGGCCTAATTGAAGACCTAATTATGCTCTTGCACATCACAAATGCCAAAATTTTCAAACTCGCACCTTGATCCTGCCCCAAAATAGGGCAGGACCAGGGCGTAGTGCCCTTGTCCTCCCTAAATGGGACCTAATTTGAACCCTCTCTCCCATGTTGAATTTGAGTGGGATTTCTTTCTCCGTGTTGGCCTATGTTAGAAAATTAGTCAATTAATCTAACAAGCAGGTATATAAAGAGGATTTCCCCTCTCATATGAACATCCACAAGCATCGACAAGAATTGAGAAGCATTCAAGCACACAAGAGATCAAGCATCGAAGATTCAAGAGAAATTAAGCATTTTCAGTCTACCTTCAAGCTTTGGAGTAGCAATAAAGTCAAGATTCAAGCATTGAAGTGGAGATCAACATCCTATTTCATGAAACCCTAATTCTATGTGGAGGCAAGCAAAACTTCACAAGGAGGTATAATCATTTCAATTTCAGTCATAATTCAACATCTTCCTAAAAAGGACAACATTTCCTTTCAGTCATTTCATTTACATTTATCTAAATTTCATGGTTAACTCCAAAACTGGGGTTTGACCAAAGGCAAGCCCCTATTCCCAGCCTTTTCTCCTTTCTTTCTTTGTGTAGGAAACATATGTGCAACTATAATTTTAGAAATAAGCTTTTGACATACAGACAGAAAAACCCTTTTCGATGTGTGGAAAATTTGGACCAAGAGGTAGTTCCATGGTCCCTTCTTTTTTGAGGCATTTTCACAGGGCAGATCCGAATCAGCTCATACTTCTCAGATCCAGGTGCACGACTGAATAGCACATCTGTAGCTCAGTATTTTCTCAATTTTGTCTTCAATTTCAACACTTAACTCTAGATCAACATTTCAACTTACAAAAGAGGGAAAAACACATCATAATTTATCAATCCACTTGGCATTCAATCCTTATCTAATTTGTGATTGAATCTAGTGGATTCCTCCACTATTTTGAATGTAAAGGCCATCTCCCCATCAAAGCAAAAATTGATTTGGTGATTTCTCCTTCTATGTTAGAAATTTCCAAACCAAAATTTCCCCTTCACAATTCCCCCCCTTTTATGTGTGCAAGAATAGGTAGAAAGTTGTAATTAGGAGGATTGACAAAATTCACAAAGATGAACAGGTTCAACTTTCAACGATGAGAAATTTGAAGGACCATGGTGAATTGGTACTACCTAGTCCTGAAAAATCAGTTTGAACTTCTGGGAATATATCAAAACATATTCTTTTTCTTAGATCCAGGTTGGTGGCTCTATACGACATCTATATCTTATTGTTTCTATCAGATTGCTTCAGTTATCACTTATCTTTCCCCCATCTTAAATAATTCAATTCAATTCAACTTAGGATGGAGAAAAGACCTACCAAAAGGAGTTGGAATCTAATCAGAATCTCAATCTTTTGAGGCTAGATCTATTAGATTACTTCTCTTTCCCAATGTAATGGTTAATTAGGTCATTTAGTGGTTTTATTATTTTAAAATTAACCCTCACCCTAATTTTTCACCATTACATTTTGGTGAACCTGACATCATTCATGCTTAATTATGATTTTATTGTCTCAAATCTGATTGTTTGTGCATTTTAAAATTCAAAGTTGCATTCATAGATCTCATTTTTAATTGAATTACATAAATTTAAAGGTCATATTCACAAAAACCCTAATTTATGATTCTAAAATTAATTTTTGGGTTGCATAATTTTTCAAGTGTATTTTTCAGATTTGATCTTTATGACATGTTATGTTTTTATCTTTCAAATTCAAAATTTACATTTCTTATTTAATCATTTTGAAGAGGGGAAAATGGAATAAAATGTTAAATGATCAAAAACACAATGAAATAAGAAAGAAAACATTAAAACATCAAAAGATCATTTATACCTTACTATTTTACCTTCTCCTTCAGATTGAGCTTGATGAAGTGGATGATGAGGATGAGTCCTTGGTGCTCCACTTGATATGCTCCTTTCTTGATTTTGATGTGCATTGATCTCCTTTGATCAACAAGATAGATGGATTGATAGGATTTGGGATTGATGGATTAAGGATAGATAGATTTGGATTAAGGATTGTGAAGAGATTATGATAGGAGGAGAATTCGACAGCATGAGGATAGAAGAAAATGGAAGACCATTTGTGAGGAAATGATAATCCAAATTATAGATTGGAGGAGGCCAAGGAAGGGCCAAGATTTATTTCCTTATGGAGGGTTGAGATTGATTTGAGATAGAAAGCATGGACCAAGGGTTCCTTGGGAAAATAAATAGGAATATAAATTCCTTGGGAAAAGGGGGGAGAAATGTGAATGTCAAACATGAGGAATTAAAAATTCCAAAGTAAGGATGCATTGAGGGATTCAAAGAAATTTGAATTTCTTTGAGAGGCTCAATGTTGCTGTGACATGAGTGGGAATATAAAAATTGAGGGATAATGATAAGCATGATTATGAGAGATTCTAGATGGATTTATTAGGCTAAGTGGGATTAGGAAAAGTGATTTGTAGGAATCACATGACTAGGTTAATTAATTAGAATTAATTAACTGAGTGGGTTTAGAGGAAAAAATTATTGGAGGGCACTTTAGAAGAATAGGGAAATAATTTATTTATTTGATAAATTAATTATTGGACAATAGTGATATAATTACTTAGATTTAATTAACACTGAGAAAAATAAGGATAACACAATTAAGTCAATTAATTATGTTGACAGGCTTAAATTAATTAAATATTAATTTTAGGTGTCTACAATTTTTACAAAAAATTGGATTATTTAATCACAATTTTCAAATTTGAAATTCAATTTCCCTCCTTTGTGCATGAGATTTGTTACTATTAGTCCTACCTACAATATTCTCGTGAGAAGTTGTAGAATTAAGGTTTTCCAAGGTTTAAACGCTAAGGATATGGAGCCTAATTTGGATGACTTATTTCATGAAAATGTTGGTTCTTCCTCCAACCCAACAAATGACATCATTTATCCTCATTCTCATCATAATTCTCATGATGTGGATGAATCACTAGCTAGGGTTACCATTGACCAAATGGAGAACATTGACAATGAATTTACAAATCTTCAACAATGGACGAGTAAACAAAATCTAGAAAGTGAGACAATCCTATTGATTGAAGGATTAAAAAGAATGGTGGAAAGTGATAAAAATTGGTGTTGATTTGTTGTGTGGCCTACATACTTTCCTAGTGTGCCTCTATTTACACCTTTTTCATTACTACTTCCACACAAAATATTAATCCTACACATGTTAGTCATGGAGGCAATCTAGTTAATCAATATTCTTACACACCTCCTTTCGTGAGTCTTCCATTTGTGTCCCAATCATCTCCTATACCCATATATCATAATTTTCCACCTCCTTATTCTCAACCTCCGCCTACATATTTAAAAATGTTACTCCTCCATCACAATTTAATATGTCCAATTTCAATCCATCCACCAAATAAACCATTAATAACCTTGCCCAAACTATTACATCTTTACAACAACAATTGACTTCCATGGGTCAATCCAAGTTTAATGTGCCCACATGTGATGTAGTGAGCCCATTATTCGATGACATTTTTTGTGTTGTCCCTCCTAAACATATGGAAGTTCTTCAATTGGAGTTGTACAATGGAAAAGGTGACCCCTTGACTCATGTAAAGACATTTCAAACTTTGTCTAGTGATTTTTCTCACGACTAAAGACTTATGGCTAAATTGTTTACTATAACCTTTAGAGATATATCTTTGCAATGGTATTGTTCTTTGTCTCCTTATTATATTACATCATTTAAACAATTGGCTAATGATTTCATTAAATAATTTCACAATAATATTGGTCCTAATATTTCTTTGAGTGATTTGATTCATTGTAAGCAAGGAGTCAAAGAAAAGTGACTGATTTTATTGGTAGATATAAACATTTGCATTCTCAAATTGGTTATCCTATGCCTAATCATGATGTTAAAATAATTTTTATTACTAATTCACAAAAAGATACTAGGCACAAGCTTCTATTTTTTGTGTTTACTTCCTTTATGCAATTGTGTGTAATGCTTCATAATTATCAACTTCAAGTGACTCAATTTGAATCATCTCCTTCAAGGGCTCCAGTTGATAAGAATGAGAATGCTCAACAATATATTATGAAGTTTAAACCTAACAAATGATACATCAAGATAAATGACAACATCAATACTCAAGTGGCAACCACAACATTGGGTGTGGCCCCTTTATCCATATACTTTAGAAAAGAATTTACTCCTCTTTCTAGGTATTTGCATAGTATTTAATGTTGAGGTTAATAAATGTTAATATGTTGAAACTTCCTCCCATCAAGCCAATTGATACCTCCAAACCTTTGCCATATTATCATGTTACCAAATCCTTTTTCCAATATCACCTTCAACCCAGTCATGATATTAACAAGTGTTATAATTTAAGGACTAAGATTCAAGACTTCATCGATAATAATACCATATCAGTAACTAGAGTGAATAATAAAGAAAACAAATCTTTAGCTCCTCTTGATCTATATCTCCAAATATTCACCAATCCTTTTCCTTCCCACTCTACTAATGATGTTGAGTCTGGGTCTCTTGCCTTTCCTCTCGATGACCTTGCTATTGAATCTAATAATGTTGTGAATCTTGTTGGAAAACCTACACCTCCTAAAGACCTATGTATTACTTTTGATCTTAGTGAGATTATTGATGCACCTGATGGCCCATTATATATCATCATGAAGATCAAAGGCAAACTCTTGCGAGGGTTTTTCATTGATCTAGTGTGTATGGTGAATGTGATCACTAAATAATATCTTTACATTATATAATTGCATCAAGTAACATATAGTAAATATGATTTTATGGTCAAGGTGTATGATGGTTTCTATGGCCCTACTATTAGTTTTATTACTCTCCCCATTAAGGCTGGTTATAAGTTCTTATATGTGACTTTTTCTATCATTCCTACATTGGATCAATTTTGTGTGAAGTTGGGACATCCTTGGCTCCTACTTCCATGGAAGCTATCCCATCTACCATTCATAAATATTTAAAATTACCTCATAATTATACTATCATAATAATTAATCATAGCCTTTACCAACCCATGATGAAGCGTTGAAATTTCACCCTTGAGTACTTTTGGACTAAAAAACCTAAGCCTCTTAAGCCTCAAAATCATGCCCTTTTTCTATCTTATCAAAAGTAGAAAAATGACATGAGCATATCCCTAAGTAACCCTAGAGTCCCTAGACTTATTCCTCCTCATGATGGACCTGGTATCTTTCCTACACCTTCTATTCCTCCCATATATACCACATTCATGCTTCCTACATTTTACAAATGAAAGTTTTTGGCATCTCCTATGTCTCAACCTAATGTGATTTATTTCATTTTGCCTCATTTAAAGGAAGAAAAGAAGCCCATTTTCATTAATCCTCAACCTTCACAACCCTCAACTAAAACTAAAAAGATTTGTTGTGTGAGAGAATGTCGATGAAGACGCCATGCCAAGCCTCGTGAACTTTCTTCCCAAACCCTTTCCTCCCCAAAGACACCAAATGCTGACTTGGTCCCATTTGTCTAGTCTTCACCTAACCCTAGGGAGGAAGTTCAATCTAAATAACCAAGATTAAAAATGCTTAAGAAAAATGATATTCCATGCTCTTTTCATATTAGAGATCCTATTTTTATTAATATAGATGATATGGATGATGATGTTGTTTATGCTAACAATTTTGATTCTAATGATTCTGATGAGATGTATGAGCTTGTTGATGTTAATCATCTTCACATTTTTAAAAAGCATTAACCCTAGCTCCTAGTGACAAATAGAGTGACTAATCATTAGAGCATGGTCCTTGTTTGGAACTTCTGGTAGCTCCATCTACCATTCTCTAAGTAGCTCCTTTTGCATCTTGTCCATCTTCCCAAAATGATGTTCAACAATATTGGGAGGTGGATGATTAGCTTGATTAGCTTCATTCATGTAGTAGATCCACTCTTGTGTGTTTTCTTATTTCTAATGTGCTTCCCCTATGATGTGTTTTTATGTTATGTTAAGTTCTCTTTGGATAACCCTTGTTACTCTATTGGGACAAGGTAATAAAGAGGTTGAATCTATTGTGACATTCTTCTATTTGTATCTCAATTCTTCTATGTTTTCTATTGTGTTGTCTACTTGGGGATGATGCAAAGCATTGAGATAACTTTTGGTCTCTTCCATGTTGACTCAAAAGACACATGTGGTCTTATTTCACCGTTCTTGTATTTCCACTATCTCTGGGGGACTAGGTCAATTCAATACAAATATTAAGGATATACATTATTTATCATAAGAGCATACTGACCCCAGAGTTAGTGGATCCGTTATGTGATTTTATGTTTTGTGACCATTATCCTTTGATTTGTCCTTTCTTGGGGGCATCTCATTGTGATAACGTTCTTATCTTTTGGATGCATGCTACTATTGACAATTGACACACATCAAATTCATTTTGTTGTTATTGATGGCAACAAGATTAGATGGAAGTCATATAACATCATTAGGAGCCATTCACCGGAAGACACCAACATTGGAGTATCTAGGGTTACACCGACATCGACACCAACATCGGCATCCAACACTTCAGTGAAGCTGACATTAGTCTTGGACCCGAAGGAAGTTTTATTTGCAAAATCATTTTGTAATTATTGCATAAGACCGACATTATATATCTTTTCTAATGTATTATAAGCCGACGACATTGTATATCTTTTGTAATGTATCATAAGCAGACATAAGGCATATTGTTTGTAAGGGTATATAGGTCAGTTTGTTAAGGTCATTATATAATGTAAGGTATGACAGATTGTAATAAGGATATAGGAGACTATGTAATGCAAAGGATATGTATGTAGATCATTGTGTATGTGAATGTTATATCATGCAATAATCTGTAGATGGTTTGTGAAGCATTCTTGGAGGAAAGGAGATACTGGTAGAAGTGTTCAGGCTTTGTGAGCTGGTACAAAGCAGAGCTATAAGCAGAACTCTATTTGGCATAGCAGATTCATTTTGTGAGTTCATTATTACTATTTTACTTTAGCAGAAACTTGTAGTCAGTGAGACTATTTTGTGATGAGCAGTGTGCTCTAGGCATTGTGCCTTCCTGCATGTACAGGCCCCCATTTTATGTAATATCTTTCATATGGCCAATGAGCTGATATTGTGGGTCACAAATCCCACCATGGTTTTTCCTCTTTGAGGTTTTTCATGTACAAATTCTATGTGTTATGGTGTTCATTTATGTGGATGGTTTATTTGCTTCAAGTTATATGTTTCTTCATTTATCGATTTATATGTGTATGTTATAAAAGGATTAAATCTTATTATACTAGTAGAACACTGATTCACCCCCCCCCCCCTCTCAGTGTTCCTGGATCCCAATAATTGGTATCAGAGTGTGGTACCTTAGAAGAAGTTTAACAGCTTCAGGAAGATCCTGAAACCAAAATCATTGAACATGGCTATGAAAAAGCAACTTGAGATGGCTCTTGAGGATTATGATGCTAAAATAATGAAGAACTTGAAATTGAAAGATGAATTGAATTATACAAATGAATTCATTCTTGTCTTGCAAGAAATATTATCATTAGCTCAATCCAAGAGGAAGGAACTTTTGCAAAACTAGGATGATGAAGAGAAAAATGCACTCAAGGAACAATGTCAGAAACTGAGTCAAACAAGAATGCTCATGAGGAATGAAATGCAAGACCTAACTATGAGGATGTCAAAATATATTGAGGATAGAAAGAAGAAAGAATTAAATCTTGCTATATCTCTGAAGAACAAATCTGAAGAATGTGACAGATTGGCTCATGAAAATGATATGTTGAAAACCAGTTTGGTGCAATCCTAGAATAATGAACAAGAACTTGAAACACAAGTAATAACTTTGAGAGATGATCTGACTACTGCAAGTGAGTACAAAGAAAATTTTAGGATCAGTGTTGCACAATTGGATGACTTGTTGAAAGGACAAGACATAGTGATGATTCTAGAGGACTTGGATTTGTACAAGGTGAAAGCTCTGGTACTGCAAATAAAGATCAGACAACCAGTTTGGAGAGCTCATCATAATAGAGGAAACCGGTAAGGAAATCTAATGCTTATAAATTCCATGGTAGATGTTTTGTTTGTATAAATTTGGGCATATGGCTAAACAATGTAGAAATAGAGAAAATCAAAACTACAATTATGTTCCCGGTCAATGCAAACATTTCAAGAAGTATGGTCATAAGTCAAAAGATTGCAAAATGAATATTAAATGTCATGCATGTGGAAAGTTTGGACATTTTTGTAATCATTGTAGGTCAAGGAATGATACAGGATATGTCAAAGCAATTCAAAAGAACAATGTTACATGTTATGCATGCAACAAAATAGGTCATATTGCTAAGTACTGCAGAATCCATACTCAACTGATTAATCCAAATGGTGCCTTCTCATCTATTCCCTACAGTGTTCTGCATGTTGATGATGTAAGAGCCTATATTCACTGCAACATTGAGGAGACCAAAAATGAGGTGATTCTAGCACTTTACAATCAACACCTCTAGGATAGACTTGGAAATATTAAACCAGAATATGTGCAATTGTAGAGGAAGGGTTTCACACAGTTTGTTCATTTCCTCATGTTCAATGATGATAAATGGGTGTGGTGTTGGCAATTGACACTTATTTGGTGGTCTCTGATGGTTTCTAGTGGTTGATTATTTGTTTTGTGTTGTCATTCATAGCAACTCTTCATAGAGATTTGATCTGATGGTCATGATTCTCCTTATCCAGAAGCGGGTGTTAACCAGTAGCTGATTAACTGGTATTTTAGGAAGAACAAAGCACTTTTGGGCCTGGAAGCTTTCCCATGATTGCATTGTTGGATGATTGGGCCAACATAGACACATCATTTTTTTATCATTT
Organism: Cryptomeria japonica; assembly: GCF_030272615.1. Lineage (NCBI taxonomy): Eukaryota > Viridiplantae > Streptophyta > Pinopsida > Cupressales > Cupressaceae > Cryptomeria > Cryptomeria japonica. The sequence goes on from NC_081412.1 coordinate 222,853,050, forward strand.
TGGTGATCCACACTTATCAATATATCTTCCTTGATTTCTTTTGCCTGTCTAGTTGCCTTATATGCATGTGCATTACACTCTGTGATTTTCTTGATGGAATCCAATAATACCTCTGTTACATTTGTCGGTTTGAATTCTATTAAGGAGGAACCAAATGACTGTCCAACTGCCTTAACAATCTGCAATCCGCCGGTGTGAGTAACCTCTTTGCTTATGTTGACCTCTGGTAGAATAATTCGAGTCTGCATTTCTACTAGTAAATGTTTGGATTTCTCAGTTGTTGCCGGTGGCACTGTCTCTGTCTGAATGTTTTCCTCTTCATGTTCCTCAGAATGTACCTCTGTCAGTTTCTCTGTGCTTTCGATTGCCAGTTTTTTTGATTGTGTCTCAGTGTTTTCTATCGGTTTTTCTGTATGTATCCCTGAACTGTCTACTGCTGGTTGCTCGGTATGTTTTTCAGTGTGTACATCAGTGGTATCTGTATTTCCACTATCTAGGGGATCAGTTGATTGTTCAGTATGTTTTTCAATCCCAATCTCAACATTTCCAACTGTATCCTCAATATTTGTCTCAACTGCAATGTTTTCTGCCGATGGCTCAGTTGCCACATCTCTCTTCTCAGATGTTTCCTTATCAACCACAATGTTGACTTCTTGTGTGTCAATATTCATGGTATACAACACCTCTGAATTGGGATTAGGATCCTCATGTTTAGTTTCCATACTCTCCACATTATCTGTTACCGGTGGTGTATCAATAGTTTATGCCGGTGGATTATTAGAAGGAGGTGGGGGCAAGCTATCTGTTACTTTTATGCTCAAAGGGCCACCTATCTTGCCTTTACCTTTATCTTTTTCCTTTTGATAAACTTTGAAAGTCTTTGGTCATTTAAGTTCTTCTTGCTTTTCCTTCTCAATAAAGAAGATATCTCATTTGTTCGATGTCTCTTCAGTGATCTCATTTACTCTGCCAGCCATTAAAGCTACATGTCGATGACCGGTGGAAAATATAGTCTTGTTTGCTTCACTTATCAGTTCATCAATATCTTCTATTGATCTTACTAGCTGAACTACAAGTAATTTCTCCATCTTTATCTTCTTGTCTAGTTCAACAACTACTAACCTTTTTGCATCTAACCTTCTGTACAAGTCACTAGGTAGATCATCTACAACTTCTATCAAGAATTTTTTATAAATATCTAAGTGTAGAATAACACTATTTTCTATGCTTTCCATTTCTTCATTAGTGAAAGTGTTATATAACTTGCTAACATTTGACAAGTTACCATCTTCATTTATTTCATTCAAAAGGTTGTCTAAGGGAGGGACAACTTGTTTTTCCTTTTTCTTCCTGGGTGTTATATTCTTTGCCAGAAGCCTTACCGCCTGTTGTTTCCTTCTTGTTCTCTTTGGTGTAGGAGTGGGTATTGGTGAAGGTTTCCTTTTCCTTCCTACCCTTTTAAATTCAATTGGTATTTTGTTGTCACAAGAGGTACCAACCAATGAAAGATGTGTTTCCAGTTGTAGTCCTTCCAATTCACTTTCTTTAATACCAGTTTTATTCAATATATCTTCCTTGATTTCTTTTGCCTATCTAGTTTTATTCAATATATCTTCACTTCTCATTGTGGATGCCTTTGCTCAGGTTTTTCACACTCTAAGGAAATTTGAATGCTCGGTGAATGGAAAAGAGTGAAAACACTTGCTTTATAATGTCATTTCCTTCAACTACCACATTAAATGCCTGTCGGTTAAGTGAAACTTAACACATATACTGGTAAAGAAGTAATTCAACTTCTCACCATCAACAGAGGGTAAACTAGCATGTTTTTTGATTTGTTGCCATACCCCCAATGTATTTCTTTTCAATTATATGAAGAATCTCCTACCGGTGGAGTGATACTTTGTTCTATCAGTGAAGGAATATCTTCATTAACATTCTGATCTAACTTTCTATTCCATTGTTTTGAAAATTCTTGCTTTACTTCTTCAACCTTCTCTTTACCTTTCAAACTAGGTCCTTTATTATTTGTCGGTGATGCCTTACTTCTACAAAATTTTGCAATATGTCCAATCTTGTTACAAGCATAACAAGTCACATTATTTTTTTGAATAGCTTTTCCATATCCTATGCCGGTATGTGTTTTGCATTGATTAGATAAGTGTCCAAATCTTCCACAAACATAACATCTTACATTCATTCTACAGTTTTCTAAATTATGACCAATTTTGTTGCATTTAGATTATTCACTGGTGGGTGCATTGGTGTTCTGATAGTTTCTAGATCTACATTGATTTTCTCTATGACCATACTTGTTATAATTAAAGCATTTCCCATTGAATTTGTAGGCATTAGGTTGTCTTACTAGTTTATTATGATCATGATTGTTTGCAGTACCAAAGCTTTCACCAACTTCAAAGCCAAGACCATTAGTATCTCCATTAGGTTTCTGATTTTTCAGCATTTCATCAAGTTCTTCTAAGCTTTTCTTGAATTTCACCTTGTGTTGATTTGTAGTAGCCAACTCATTGTCTAAGAAGTCTTTCTATCTCATGAGTTTAGTTTTATCATGCTCCAAGTGAATCATATATGTCTTCAACATATCATTTTCATGACTGAGACTTAGATTTTCATTTCCAGCATCATTGATTCTCCTAGTCAAGTCATCTTCATTCTTCTTTTGGTATTCAATGTCTTTACAAAACCTCATAGTCATATCTTGCATCTCATTCCTCAAGGTCATGTTTTCTTGCTTTGTCTTGCTTACAAGATTATTGAGAGTTTCTTTTTCATCATCATCACTTTGTATCTTCTCATGAAGTTCTCTTCTTTTGTTCCTAGCAATAGTGAGATTTTCTTGAAGTCCTTGAATGATTTCCTGTGCAGCCTTTAGATCATCTTCAAGTTTCATATTTTTCAACTTTTCTACATCATAATCTGCAAGAGCTGTTTCCAATTGCTTTCTCAGGTTTTCCATCTGTACCAGTGTCAGAATCTTCCTCAAGTTGTTAGGATTTTAAAAATAGAGGACTAGGCTCTAATACCAACTGTTAGGATTCCCAAAGATACTGAGAGGGGGGGTGAATCAGTATCTTGTCGGTTAACAGGTTTTCTAATCTTATTAAACAAATTGCATTCCAAAACAGTGTACCAGTAAACTAGAAATAATGCAGTAAATAAGATCAATAACCACAACATAGAAAGCACACCATAACACAATATTTTTAATGAGGAAACCCGGTGTGGGAAAAACCTCGGTGGGATTTGTGACCCGCAATATTCACTCACTGGCAATAAATGAATATTACTTACAATAGGGGCCTACACATGCAGGAAGGCCAACTGCCTAAAGCTCACTGCTTAATTACAAAAGGGAAGTCTCACTGGCTTACAAAAATGGATTATGCAAATCCAATATCATGTACTACTTCGGTTCAGCATCTGTTATGCCAGGTTCAGTACCGGTTTAAGCTCATACAACTTCCATAAACCTTATTCCAAAATCTACCTTATTATTCACATGTTCGTATCTGCCTATTACATTCCATACATAAATGATCCTACAAGATCTCATACATATATGAGTCTTATTACAATTTGCCTTGTTGGCTTACAAAAAGATTTTACAATTAAATACAAAATATAATAAACAAAATCCTATCGGCTGGGGTGCCTGTAATCATCTTTGCTGCTGCCTGTCGCTGCCATAGGATTGTAAGGTTGCCATCAATGACAATACCTTCAATCACCTACAATTTCTCATTGGAGTGTGCATTTGCCAACAATCTCCCCCTTTGGCATTGATGGCAACACTCATGAGAAAAAGTCTTGCCAAAATTGTGTGCTCCCCCTGAGAAAATGATGTCTTCTGCCAATCATTTTTCTCATTCTACTACTCCCCCTTTGGCATCAATGACAAAGGCTATCAATTAATGTCAATTGAGTGTAGTTCTTGTGAGGATCCCTATAACCGATGGGTTACAATCTGATATAGATCTGCTAATGCAAAATTCAAGCTGTTAGTGAACCTCTCACCATCCTTCAATGTTGCTTCTATCCTTTGGATGATACCAGTGAGTATGTGCATTTTATCTTCTGGTGTCTTAAGTCCTAGAACAAGAGCCTCTGAAATCTCTTTTCTCAAGGAGATGAGGATGTCTAGTTTCAGACCTAGTCTACATTTGAGTTCCTTAGCCTTGTATTTTATACTTTCCTTTTTCTTCTCCAATTTCTCAAGTTTCTCCTCACATCCAACTATCTCTTGTTCTATAACTGATATGGGTTCTGATGAACCAATGAGATTGTTAGCTATATCATTTATTCCCTTTTGTACTATGTTGATTTCATTGTCAATATCCACAGTCAGAAGATCAGTCTTGCAGGTGTCTCTGTACAACCCCTTAAATTTCATTAAAGTTTTGTTTAGTGCCTGTAGGAGTGTGTCAATGTGTTCCATGCACTTCTTTATTGTCTCTTAAAAGAATTTTTCTTTTTCCTTGTTCATTTTCTCACTGAATCTCTCCTCATTAATCTGATCAACTATCAAAAGATTGATGGTGATGTACTTAGACAATGAGTCTAGTTGACTCAAAGAATCTTTATTTTCCACATTGCACTTGGGTGCAATTAGTTTCAATAAAGGAATTGTGTCATCAATAGCCTTATATGCCTGTTCATTACACTCTATGATTTTCTTGATGGAAGCCAATAATATCTCTATTACATTTGTTAGTTTGAATTATGTTAAGGAGGAACCAGATGACTATCCAACTACCTTAATGATCTGCAATCTGCCTGTGTGAGTAATCTCTTTACTTATGTTGACCTCTGGAAGGTCAGTTTGAGTCTACATTTCTACTAGAAAAGGTTTGGGTTTCTCAGCTATTGTCGGTGGCAATCTCTGTCTGAACCTTTTCCTCTTCACGTTCCTTAGAATGTACCTCTATCGGTTTCTTTGTGCTTTCCATTGCCGGTTTTTCTGATTGTGTCTCAGTGTTTTCTACTAGTTTTTCTGTATGTACCCCTGAACTATCTACTGTCGGTTGCTCAGTATGTTTTTCAGTGTGTACATCAGTGGTATTTATCTTTCCAGTATCTAGGGGATCAATTGATTGTTCAGTATGTGTTTCAATCCCAATCTCAACATTTCCAACTGTATCCTCAACATTTGTCTCAACTACAATGTTTTCTGCTGATGGCTCAGTTGCCACATCTCTCTTCTCACTTGTTTCCTTATCAACCATAATTTTGACTTCTTGTGTGTCAATATTCATGATATACAACACCTCTGAATCAAGATTAGGATCCTCATGTGTAGTTTCCATACTCTCCACATTATCTATTACTGATGGTGTATCAATAGTTTGTGTCGGTGGAGTATCAGAAGGAGGTGGGGGCAAGTTATCTATTACTTTTATGCTCTGAGGACCACTACCTTGCCTTTACCTTTATCTTTTTCCTTTTGATAAACTCTAAAAGTCTTTGGTCGTTTAAGTTCTTCTTGCTTTTCCTTCTCAACAAAGAAGATATCCCATTTGTCTATTGTCTCTTCAATGATCTCATTTATTCTACCAGCCATTAAAGCTACATGTCGGTGATCGGTGGAAAATACAGTCTTGTTTGCTTCATTTATCAGCTCATCAATCTCTTATGCTGATCTTACAGGGTGAACTGCAAGTAATTTCTCTATCTTTATCTTCTTGTCCAGTTCAACAATTGCTAACCTTTTTGCATCTAACCTTCTATACAAGTCACTAGGTAGATCATCTACAACTTCTATCAAGAATTTCTTATAAATATCTAAGTGTAGAATAACACTGTTTTCTATGCTTTCCTTTTCTTCATTAGTGAAAGTGTTACACAACTTGCTAACACTTGACAAGTTACCATCTTCAGTTATTTCATTCAAAAGTTTGTCTAAGGGAGGGACAACTTGTTTTTCCTTTTTCTTCTTGGGTGTTATTTTCTTTGTCGGAGTCCCTACTGCCTGTTGTTTCCTTCTTGTTCTCTTTGGTGTAGGAGCGAGTACTGGTGAAGGTTTCCTTTTCCTTCCTACCCTTTTAAATTTAGATGGCATTTCACTATCAGAGGAGGTACCAACCGGTGAAAGATTTGTTTCTGGTTGTAGTCCTTCCAATTCACTTTCTTTAATACTAGTTTTATTCAATATATATTCCTTGATTTCTTTTGCCTATCTAGTTGCCTTTCTAATTGTTTTTTTTGTTTTCTTTATTCGTTTCTATGATTGAACTTTGCTTTCAATGGTTTCTGCATTTCCAAATACTTCTTCTTTTGGTTCTTTAGGGGCTTCTAGAAGGGATTTTGTATAAGTTTCTATTATGTTTTCATCTGCCTCACAACCCATCTCTGTAACCCAAACTATCCTCAGAATCACTACCTCCATCCAAATTTCATTTTTCTTTATAACAAAACATATCTCTTTTTGATATTTATCAACTATGGATTTAGATAGTCTTTCCCTATTTTTCATTCTAGCCTTTAGTGCCTGAAAGTGTTCAATTATGTTCTTCTCCCTCTCATCTCCCATGTTATTAAGAATATCCAGAAGTTGTTTTCCTACCGGTATGTCAAATCCAAAATCCTTTCTACCAATATCGGGAGCTTCCTTGGTGATATACATCAATAGACATACAAGTAGGTTACCAAATCTGAATGTGCCTTTCTTGTCACCCTTAATTTTCTTCAGATTGTCTATTAGCTCATCTTTTAACCATTCACATATGTCAATCTTTGCATTACTATTTACTAAGTCATAAGCACTCTTGATACATAAACTAGAAACATAATTTAATTTGTTGGCATGTGTAGCTTTGTATCCAAGAATCATGCTAATGAATCTTACATTGATATCCTTTACATCATTGACTCTTAAGGATCTCTTGTCATAGGTCGCACTGGTTAGGGTCATTATAGTGTCGTTTGGAACCTTTTTAGTCTTGTCAGGCCCGCTACCGGTGGAAGGTAAGCCTGTCACTACCCTAACTGCTTCTTTTGTTATCTTATGAATAGAATAGAGAAGAGAGAAAAACAATTTGGAAATTTCTACAGTGATCTTAGCGACTCCAAAGCAAATTTCAGCGCCCAGTTGCAAAGAAAGGTATTTATCTGTTCAGGCTTTCTGATGTCACAAACCCTAGCATTCAAAATTGCTTTAGCTTCTGGTGTTTCTACCCCATTGGTGGTTGATATTAAGGACAAGGCCCGACCTATTTTCAAGAAACACCCTTTCAAGTCAGTTGAGAATGATCCTAAAGGTGCATTTTCACTGGTTCCCTATGACGTTCTTGATAATGAATATATCAAGTCTTATATCCCTTGTAATCTTGAGGAACTTGGAAATCTAGACATGTTGGATCTTTACAACAAATATTTGGTTGACGGTTTGGGAAATCTCAAACCCACGTACAAGGTAATTCAGGACAAGGGTTTCTTGCAGTTCATTCACTTTCCATTGTTTGATGAAGTAGAGTGGATCTGGTATATTCTTAGCCATGTTCATGATGAGTTCATATGGCTTTATAGGCCACACAAAATCACCAAGGAGTTGATTCGAGCTGTGACAATCCTAGCTAAAACTGGTGAGGTGTCCAACTTGAGGAAAGTATCAAATGACATGGTGATAGCTAACACGGGTTCCAAATTTGATAGCAGATCAATGACTATAAATGACATTCTGGAGAATGATGTAAAATTTACATCAATGGTAGTTGGTTACAAGGTTTACCAGCCAAGCAGGTGCAACTGTGTCTCCAGTATTGCTATTTACTTTGCATATCAAATGCTAAAGAAAGACAAAAGTTATGATATGTGTACAACCCTCTTGAATGAGTTATTGAGAAATTTGAAGAAGATCAAACAAGATAAGAAGCATACTTTCAAATATGGTACACTTATTATTTTATTGGCTTTATACTTCCTGAACGAGATACCCGATATAAAAGGAAAGGTCCAATGGGCCTATGACAAATCGGTGGCCATGCAGATCAAAGAAGGATTATGGTGAGTTGGAGATGCAACAATGAGAATATCTTCTCTCTGGGGATATTTCAAATCCTTCAAAGCAACAATGAAAAGTAGGGAAAGGATCCCTAAAGAGATTGTTGAAAAATATGAGCAAACCATATGCTTCATGATTGACAAACATCAATGTCTAATGGAAGTAGTTGAGCCTAGAATAGTGTGGATCATGCCCATGGGATATGAAGTTGACTCACTTAGACTTGAGGCATATGCCTAACACCTTTTGAGTCAATCAGTGGACCCTAAGGAAGGCAAATTTGGAACTTTGAAGGAGAAAGACCTTAGTCTGTACATGCAATTCACTACACCTACTCGAAAAAGGAAGGTTACCAATATGGCTAAGGAGGTGGTAGTTTAGATGGGTTTCACCTGAGAGATGGTGAAGAAAGCAAGGGAGATTCATGCACAAAAGGAGGCCAAAGAGGAAACCAATAAGCCCAAAGTTGATTCGGTTCCCTTCAAGGTCAAACCAAAAGAAACTAAGTTTGCTCCTGCTCTGGTGGCACAATCTGCAAAACCTAGCCCATTCAGGAAAGGTGTGTTAAAACAAAAGGAGAAGCCCAAAATGACCTATGTTGCAATATCTTTGGTGGCTTTAGAAACAGAGTCTGAGGAGGAAGCATGGAAGGTGAAAAGAAAAGGAGAGTTTGTGATAGTGGTGAAGAAGACACAATCTGATGGAGCCCAACAAAGCAAGAAGGAAAAATCTGATCCTGCTCCTACTAGAAAATCCAAAAGAGGTAGACAGGTTAGAAGTCAACTTGACAAAGACCTTGAGTCTGGTAACATGCAAGGTAAGTAAACAATTATTCCTCCATTATCAGAAGATTAGCTAATAGATTAAAGAATAGTTGCTGGAAACTTGAAGAATATTGGAGCTTGTTATGAGAATTCAAATGAGGGTGATCAAAGAAAGATTGAGGACGTAGTTGTGTTATATTTACACAATTTTTGCAAGACATTAATTGAACTAGAGAAGACCATTCCCAAGGACTTGTATAGTCTTATAGATGCAAGGAGAATGACTACAAGTAATATTGACAAGGAGATGAAAGAAACGTTTGTACCTGCCTCTCAAAGTGAAGCAATGAGGCTAATTGAAGAGGCTAATAACAAGGATTTCCAAAGTAAGAATATGATTAACAGATTGATGATTGGAAATATAGAAGACTTAAGGAAAGAAACTAATGCAGGAGCATCCCCGGTTCATAGCAATGTTGCATCAACCCAGAATATTTTCCTTTCTATTTTTCTTTCTATGTGTCCCCAATTTGGCTCACCAGATCCTATGGAGTTGGATTCTACTTGAAGAATTGATCATCTTCCTTATCCCCAAAATGAAAAGAATTTAGATCTTATTCCGGGAAGTTATCGCTATTGATTTCCATGACAGTTTCCTATTATCTGTTGACAATTTCCTATTATTCGTTGCCTAGACCTATTTGCATTTGTGATCTACTGGAACCCTTATGTAGCTTGCAGAGCCCTAAGCATTGATTTCGTTGTTCCTTGGCATGTGGCTAACCTTTTCCCATGATCTACACTTCATTCTTTGTATTTCCCAAAGGAATCTCTTGGCGAAGGTCGACCTTGTTGGTTTTACATGTTAGATCTTGTTCTTCGGGTTTTCATCTCTTTTTGGGCCAACCGGATTCCCTAAGATCATATAAATAATTGTAATTATGCATTAGAATGTAACAAAGTAGCTAGACTAAGTGTAGATGATAGATTATGAGACTTGAGGTCCTAGTTGTGACCTATTCTATACTTTGAGTATGTTCTAGTAGGCCTATGAGCTGGTTTCTGTAACTGGGTTGTTATCAGTTGGTTGTAATTAGTTTTCATGAAATAAATCATTTTTTTCTACATTTCCTCTATCATATCTTTGTGTTTCCATTGGCTTTACTCTTGTTGACCAGTCCGGATTGATCTATTTGAGGTCCCTCCTAACCGATGACCATTTCAAGTGGTATTAGAACGAGTTTTGATTCCAAAGGTTGCGTGTCTTGAGATTTTGTTGTATGGTGGTAGACTATGGATCCGACTTGCATTTGTAGAGGACCGATGTAAACGATGGCATGGAGAGGAACTAGGAATGGTGGGGCCCAAGGGAATGCAGACCCTTCTATGATAGAATTATTGTGAGGGATAGAAGCCCGGTTGGAAGCCATGGAGACAACCCAGAGAAGAGGCTAACACATTGAAGATGTAAGTGAAGATGAAGGAGAAGAAGCCCCAACAGAACAAGTAAACTCACCGACGGTTGATCCAGATGAGGAAAGGTTTTTGAGGGTTTTGAGTATGGTGAATACTAAACCTCATTTTACCCCATCGGAATATGATGGAAAGTTGGATTCAGATGAATTGATGGATTGCATCTCAGAGATGGAGAAATATTTTTATTTTGAACACTGTAGAAGAAAGAAAGGTGAAATATGTCTATACTCAGTTAAAAGGTCATGCATCTCTTTGGTGGGAACATTTGCAAGTTGATAGATAGAGAAGAGGTAAAGAGAAGATCAAGACATGGGATTGGATGATTGCTAAGTTGAAATCAAAATTTATGCTAGATGGTTATCAAGTGAATCTGTTTCGGAAGTTGTAGAATTTGAGACAAACGAAATCTAGTGTGAAGGAATACACCGAAGCATTTTACAAGTTAAGCATCAAATCTGAACATGTTGATGATGAATTTGAACAAGTTGCAAGATATTTGAATGGATAGTGGGTGCCTAGACAAGATAAACTTAGTTTGATTAAATTAGAGTGTTGAAGAGGCTTACCAGTATGCCCTAAAGGTAGAAGAGAAGCTAAACAAAAGACATGAGAAAGGGTGGAAGGTTTACCAGAGGAAGATTTAAAGGAGGAAGAGGATATACCAGAGGTAGAGGAACCTGTATAGATCATAAAAAGGACAAGGAAGTGAACAAAGAAGGTAATTCATATCAAAAAGATGATAAAAATTTCTATCATAGGAGAGAACCAGATGGCTATCAGAATGAGAATTTTGGAAGACAAGATAAGAGAACATTTAGAGGAACTTTCTATAAGTGTGGAGGAGAAGGACATCATTCTTTTGAGTGTAAGCAGACAGAGAATACCAGAAGAGCAGTAGTGGTGGAAGAAAACCCCACCGGATCAGATAATAAACCTGTAGATGGAGAACTGTTAATGGTGAGGAAAGCTTTGTGTCATACCAGGATAGATGAAGATCCCTTGTAGAGGAAGAATTTGTTCAAGACCAGATGTAAAGTATCTAGTAAGTGTTGTAAAGTTGTTATTGATAGTGGTAGTTCAGATAATCTTGTTTCAGTAGATATGTTGAATAAGTTGAAATTGAAAAGATTGAAATACTTTAAGCCTTATAAGATAGCATAGATTCAAGATGAACATAAGTTGTTAATAAGTGTGCAATGTTTGGTGAAATTGAAAATTGGGAATTATCATGATGAAGTCTTGTGTGATATTATGCTTATGGATATTTGTCATCTTTTGTTGGGTAGACCTTAGCAGTTTGATAGACAAGTAATACATGATGGGAGGAAGAATACATACACTATTGTGGTCAATGGGATGAAGAAAAACTTGTTTCCCTTGGAGGAACCTTTGAAGAATGAAGTTTGTACGAATGTTAGAATCTGTTTGGTAGATGGAAGGAAATTATTGGATGGATTGAGACATGAGAATGTGTGTTTTTCCTTAATTCCTAAGAAGACTAAGAACTCGAAGCATGAAGAGGAACAACCAGAAGAGATAAAATATTTGCTGACAGAATATGAAGACATCATTTCAGATAATCTACATGATGGATTTCCACCTATGAGAAGTATCAGTCATTGCATGGACCTAGTTCCCGGAGCTAGTTTGCCTAACAAAGCTACACACCGGATGACATTGACAGAGAATGAAGAACTAAATAGAAAAGTGCAGGAACTATTGAAGAAATGTTTTATCAGGGAGAGTTTGAGCCCTTGTGTAGTACCAGCAGTATTGGAACCTTAGAAGAATAGAGAGTAGAGAATGTGTATTGATTCCAGAGTAATAAACAAGATCACAGTGAAATACCAGTTTCCTTTGCCTAGGATGGATGACATAATGGACTGTTTGAGTGGAGCCAAATACTTTACAAAGATATATTTGAAGAGTGGATATCATCATATCAGGATCAGAGAAGGAGATGAGTGGAAGACATCATTCAAGACAAATGAAGGACTGTATGAATAATTGGTGATGCCTTTTGGGTTAACTAATGCATCGAGAACTTTCATGAGGTTGATGAATGAGACATTGAAGAAATTATTGGGTAAGTTTGTTATTGTGTATTAGGATGACATTATGATTTTCAATAAGACAAAAGAGGAGCGTTTGTTGCATTTGAGACAAGTTTGATAGAGATTGAGAGAAGAAAAGTTGTTGATAAATATTAAGAAATATACTTTCATGAAGGATGAGCTAGTTTATTTGGGATTTATGATATCTGAGGATGGTTTGAAGATGGACCCTGAGAAAGTAAAAGCAATTGTTGAGTGGCCTACACAAGAAAGCATTGGAGAGGTAAGATCATTTCATGGATTGGCTAGTTTCTACTAGAAGTTCATCAGAAATTTCAGTTCAGTTTGTAACCCTATGATTGAGACCATGAGGGGAGATCAGAAGGAATTCAAGTGGACCACTAGAGAAAACAAAATTTTTGAACTATTAAAACAAAAAGTGACTGAGCAACCTGTGTTAGTTTTACCAAATTTCAATAAAGTATTTCAAGTGGATTATGATGCAAGCAGAACAATAATAGGAGCAGTCTTGAGTCAGGAAGTGAGAGCAGTAGCTTATTTTAGTGAGAAATTGAATGATGCTTGAAGGAGATATTCAGTGTATGATCAATAACTTTATGCCATAGTTCAAGACTTGAAGAAGTGGAGACATTGCCTATTGCCTAAGGAGTTTGTGTTGTATACAAATCATCAAGCTTTGTAGTATTTGAATAGTAAGAGTAAGTTGAATCAGAGACATGTGAGATGGGAAAAATTCTTGTAGAGTTACACCTTTGTGTTGGAGCATAGAAGTGGAAAATCTAATAAATTTGTTGATGCATTGAGTAGGAGAAGGAATTTGCTGACAGAGATGAGAGTGATAGTATTAGGATTTGAAGAATTGAAGACCTTGTATGATAATGACCCGGATTTTATAGAATGTTGGAAAGCATGTAGAGAAATGGTTATGGTAGATAGAAGCAGGTGGTTGGATTACTTCATTTAGGATGGGATGTTATTAAGATGAGTTTAGTTGTGCATACCTAAGAGTTATATGAGGGAGAATTGGATAAAGGAGAAACATAGTGGAGGATTAGCTAGACATTTTGGTATTGACAAAATAGTAGCATTGGTGAGTGAGCAGTACTTTTGGCCCCAAATTCATAAGGATGTTAAGAAATATGTGCAAAGTTGTAGATTTTGTCAACTTGCAAAGGGCAGTAGTCAGAATGTGAGATTGTCTAAACCTTTGACGGTACCGGTAAGACCTTGGGAGGATATAAGCATGGATTCATACTTGGATTGCCTAAAACACTGAGAGCGAATGATTCTATATTTATGGTAGTGGATGGAATTTCGAAGATGGCTCATTTCATACCTTGTCAGAAGACATCAGATGCATTACATGTACCAGACCTATTTTTCAAGGAAGTAGTGAGATTGCATGGATTACCTAAGAGAATATTTTCAAACAGAGACACTAAGTATGTTGGCTATTTTTGGAGAACACTTTGGAAGAAGATGATAGATTTGAAGTTTAGTTCTACTTTTCATCCATAGACTGATGGACAAATAGAAGTAGTTAACCGGAGCTTGGGAAATTTGATATTTTTAATTGGAGATAAAACCAAAAGTTGGGATTTGATTATTGTACAAGTAGAGTTTGCCTACAATAATTCAGTAAACAGTAGTACCAAAAGAACACATTTTGAGATTATTATCGGAGTACATCCTAGAGGTATATCAAAATTAAGAGATATTAGCAGTGAAGACTAGAGAAATTCAAAAGCAGAAGACTTTATAGTTCACATGACAACCTTGCATATTCAAGTTAAGTAGCATTTGGAGGACATGAACAATAAGTATAAGGAGAAGGCAAATGAGAAGATGAGACATAAGGAATTTGAAGTTGGCAATGAAGTAATCATGGTATATCTGAGAAAAGAGAGATTCTTGGTTGGAACTTATAACAAATTGTAAATGAAAAAGTTTGGACCTTGCAGGGTTTTGAGGAAGTTCAGCTATGGGAATGCATATGAAGTGGAGTTACTAGATAATCTGAGTATTTCACCTATGTTTAACATTGCAGATCTTCATGAGTATCATGAACTAGAATTCATTGAGGACGGTATTGAAGACTTGGAAGAATAGTTGCCCTGTAAGGAACTAGATTGGATTGAAGACATTTTGGATAGTAGGATTGGGCGTAGTACCCAGATCAGTCAATATAAGGAGTACATTGTGAAATAGAAGGACATACTAGTTGAAGATTCATCTTGGATTTCTCAAGCAGAGGTAGACCGCCTTGGTTTTCCTCTGACCCTAGAAAAGTGAGATGCTCACTTTTTTCAATAACCCCAGATGTCTAATGCAAGAGCATCTACGGTTCATAGCAATCTTGCATCAACCAAAAATATTTTCCTTTATGTTTTTCTTTCTGTTTGCAGTTTCAACATTTCTTTCTGTGTGTCTCGGATTTGGCTCACTGGATCCTATGGAGTTGGATTCTACTTGAAGACTTGATCATCTTCCTTATCCCTAAACCATAAAGTATTTGGATCTTTTTCTGTCAAGTTATCGCTATCAATTTCCATGACAGTTTCCTGTCCCTAGTTGACAATTTCCTGTCACCGATTGCTTGGACCTATTTGTATTTGTGATCTATCATAACCCTTTCATATCTTGCAGAGCCCTACACATTGATTATGATGTTCCTTGGTGTGTCGCTGACCTTTTCCCACAATATACAATTCAGCCTTTGGATTTTCCATAGGAATCTCTTGGCAGAGGCCGGCCTGTTTGGTTATACACGTTAGGTTTTGTTCTTCCGATTTTGATCCCTCTTTGGACCGACCCGATCCCCTTGGATCGTATAAATAATTGTAATAGTGCATTAGAATGTAACAAAGTAGCTAGATTGAGCATAGATGATAGATAATGAGATTTGAGGTCTCAGTTGTGACCTATTTTGTACTTTGAGTATGTTCTAGCAGGCCTGTGAGCCGGTTTTTGTAACCGAGTTGTTACCAGTTGGTTGTAATCAGTTTTCATGAAATAAATCAATTTATCTTGCATTGCCTCAATCATATCTTTGTGTTTCCATTGTTTTTACTCTTGCTGACCTGTCCGGATTAATCTCTCTGAGGTCCCTCCTAACCAATGTTTGCTTCAGAAACATAGGAGATATGGAGAAAGATAACTCAAAATAACCCTCTGTACAAGGATGCATTCAAACCCTCTCATTTGGAGGATAAGAAAGGTGTTTTTGATGGTTAGAAGGATAAAATTCAGACTGAGGATCATCCAGAAGATCAAGATAACACCACACTTGATGTTGAGACAAGTGATACTCCTCTAGTGGTGGACATCTCTACAAGCCCTAAGATCCAACATGTTGATACTGCACCAAGTGGCAACACCGGTGTGATAGATAAGGGGATAAGGGAGAGAAGAAGGATGTTGAGACAACAAAGGCTAAGGTTGATAAAGGTAAAGGTATAGCTGATCCAGAAATTGTCACTCCTTTGGTTATAGGGACCCCACCTCAGATCCCTTTTAATCTTGATGGTTCTATTAATCTTGGAAAGATGTCTAGCCAAGATCTTGTGAAGTCCTAGTTTGAAGATAAAATGTAATGTTGATGTCATTTGATGTTTTGCAGAAGGTGGATCCAAATGTTCAGATAGATTCCAATAATACCCCCTCCGGTAAAGTATTGCAATTAATTAATAGTGTATACCAATTTTGATTTTTTGGAAAAGACGGGGACACAAAAAGTTTTAGATAAATTTAAGGATGTTAGAATTCAAACATTCTGGAAGATGATTGAAGATTACCAAGTCAGACTAAATAAGATATTGTAGATTGTTTTTGATACATTGTTAGAAGCCGATAAATTGTACAAATCTTGCCTAAGTTTGCCTAAATTCACTGTAGATATTGATAAGCAGATATGTATTTGCTAGGGTAAGATTGCTGGTATTTCTCAGTCCTTTGATCCAAATGTAACATTAACCAAAAGTGTTGAAGGGCAGATTATAGCTCTAAATGATCAGATCTCCGGAACCTTATTGCCACCCGGTTGGACACCATATTAAGTAATAAGGTGGATTGTATGAAGGAGATGGCTCTACTTGTATCATCTGATCTAAGGGAGTTAGAAATTCATGCCACTGTATTTAATGCATTCATCATAGTTTTAGATAATTTGAAGAGTGGGTAGGATACTCACCTAGGATTTTTGAAGACTGTTTATGTTTTTGATTAAGGAAAAAGCAGGTTTTGAAGGGGCCCCAAAACCCTTTACAAGCAGAACTTAAACAACAAAGCTAAAAGAGACAGAAAAGAACAAAAACCATAAAAAAACCAGCAGAAACTGAAGAAAACCCAAAAAAACCCCAAAAAGTCAGCAGGCCTTCCAACATTCAGATTTTTTCCAAGGCTTTAGCCAGGGTGTTGCTGATATCATATAGCTCTTTGATGTTGTCTTTGAAGTTGGGGGGATCCTTTGCTGAGGCAGCCACAACTTTCTTGATACTGGCCCTGGTTCTCTTCGCAATACCGCCCATCGGATTAGCATCACCACTTCCAGTCTGGATGGTCTCTTCTTCCAGGTCAAGATCCACGACCGGTTTAGGAGTGTAGGTGTGATCAATGACCTTGGTGATGTCCTCTAGGTTTTTGATGACAGCAAAGAGGATACTTGGGATAACTCCCATTAGATTTTTCATCGCTTCTTTTCCCTCTTCCAGCGATTTTACCTTATTCTCCAATTCCTACTTCCAATTAATCTGCTCGCTATTTTCATCCTCCCTCTTTTCATCGATTTTAATCCCTTTCTTGTCCAGGTTTTTCAGGGTCTCATAGGTCCATCTATCAAAATCCATTCTGGCCTCAGAGAGCTTCTTGAGGTTATCCAGGATAAGCCCTTTACTAGCATTTTCCTTGACCTCGCTATCCCTATCCTCAGTCAGGTCCTTCTCAGAGTCTTTGTTCATTTCCTTCTCGGAGTTCCCTCTGGTTTCCTCGTTATCCTTGGGTTTTGCTTCTTCCATCAGATGGTTGTTGTCCTTACCAGGGTGTTTGCTGAGGGTAAGGATTTCTTGACTAGGCTCATTATTGCTGCTTTCTTCCTCGTTGCCCAGCTCCTCATCTTTCTAGCTATCTTCACCATTGGAGTCGTCCATCTCCATACCATTGCTTTCCTTGACAATGTCCTCTGTTTCCAACCTAGGGACGTTTTTCCTTTTTTTGCTGGAGGATGCCTTCTCCTTGCTATTTTCTCCCTCTTCCATCTTTCTCTTGCCTGAAGAGGCAAAAATCCTCTTATTCTCCAGAAGGGCGAGGGTTTTGCAATGCTCATAGATGAGCAGCAAAATCCTGCAGTGGAGAATCGAGCTGGAAGGGTTAGTCTTATGTTTGTTGAGGGACCTGGAGAGGGATCGAAAGAGGTAGTATGGTAGGGTCACCTTTTTCTCATGTCTGAAAGAAGTGGTAGGTGTGGGCCCTAGAAAAATGGCTTTCAACCGTGATGTACTCCATAATTGCGTTCAAAACCCAGCCCCCAACTTCTTGATGTTTGCAGCTTCGTAGTAGCCCCCAATAGCCTTGCCAATTTTAGCTCTCTCTTTCTCTCTTTCATGGGAATAGGTTAACCGTGTTGTTGGAGACCTTGAGGTCTCAAAAGAAATTAAGCCTAGAGTGGGGCATTGTGGTCACAGTGGAAATGAGCCTAGCGTCCAACTTAAACTTAACACCATAAAGTTTAAAAGAGCCATTAGACCAGTTTTTGGAAATCTTGGAAATGGCTAAGTTAACCCTACCTTTGTCATAGTCCTCAAGTTTCTCCATGAAGCTAGTAAGAGAGCCCTTCTCCAATTTCACCTAGACTTTAGGCATCGCTTTCCAGGTTGACGTATTGTCTGGTTCTTCTCGCCTTAGGTCTCCTCCCATCTTCAGATATGGGTTGTTTGCTCTGTTTCTCTGCAAGTTATCACCTTCTTTTCTGATGTTGCTAAATTTTTCAAGCTGGGTAACCCACAAAGCGTGCGACACTTTATTAGAAGTAATAGAGGATCTGTCGCGGCGCCATGTAATGATGGCCTTTCCAGCAAGGCATAAATGATGCTTTTTACTTGTCATGATTAAATTGTCCTTCTCTCCCCGTATAATGGTCCTTTCTGATGAACTCTTTGATATTTGAATTGAGTTCCTCCTCGTGCCAAATCATTTGGGAGTAAGAGTTAACTCCAGTGTTCTCTAAGCAATTTGCCATGCTGTTTTGCTCTCTGAAGGCATGTTGAATAATGATTTGTTTGAAGCTAGCAATGATCTCCCTAGCTTTCATGATGATATTTTCAATAGACCAAGAAGGCTCCGATTCCCCCTTTAGGCACTTTATGATATTGATTGAATCTCCCTCAAGCCATATTTTATCATAATTTAGACTTTTGGCAATAATTAAGGTATTCAAGGCTATAGAGGCTTCAGCAAAATGGCTAGTTTGATTCCCCAAAGGACCAGCCACCTCCTTGAGACAACTTCCAGCAAAATTCCTGACAATACCCCCATATCCAGCTTTACCCAGATTCCCTTTAGAGGCCCCATTAAAGTTAGCCTTAATCCATCCCTGTGGGGGGAAACACCAAACTAGACCTTCTCTTCCAGTCTCCTTGTTGGTGGTAGTAGTAGAAAGGTTCCACCTATCTTTAAAATCATCTTTAGTAGCTGGTCCCTGATCATTACAGTAGAGGCTTTCAAAGATACTCCTAAAGATTTTATCTGCAACCACTTCAGGAAAAGCCCTTTTATCCCTAAAAATCATGTTGTTGCGCTCTTTCCAAATATTCTAGATAACAATAGGCAGAGCAAGTTTCCAGGTCTCCACAATTTTAGGATTAGAATTAGGGCAATGCCATTGAAGCCAGATGTCACCAAGAGAGTTCGGGAAGACCCAACTCAGGTTCCATCTGGAGAGGGTGATTTTCCAGATATCCTGGCTAAAAGTACATTGATTGAGAATATGGCAAGTTGTCTCTTCTTCCCTACAACAAAGAGAACACTTGTTAGGAAAAATAATACCTCTTTATGTTGATGTTGATCTCTTCAACTACTTGTAATTTTTTGGTGAATATCTCTCTATATAAGTTTTGGACAGCACCCCATCTTTGGAATTGCTATCAAAGGGGGAGAGGAATGGTAAAAATTGTATAGTATTGGAGAGTGGAATTCTTTGTCTAAGGGGGAGCCTTAGAATTTTTTGAACCGGTGTATAGTGCTCAACACTTACCAATTTTTCATGATTGTTACCACCGATGCCAAAGGCGGAGATTGTTGGCAATTGGCACTCATCCAGTGGTCTCTGATGGTTTTTGATGGCTGATTAATGGTTTTGGGTTGTCATTGATAGAAACTCTTCATAGAGATTCGATCTGATAGTCGTGGCTCTCCTTATCTGGATGCTGGTGTTAACTGGTAACTGATTAACCAGTATTTCAGGAAGAACAAATCATTTTTGGGTCTAGAAGATTTCCAGTGATTGCGGTGCATTGAAGCTTGTTTGGGATGATTGGGCCAACATAGACACATCATTTTGGATCTGGTCAAGACGACACATGACTACACGTTTCACCTTCAGGCCGACATGGTAAATGATCTATTTTGTGGTTGATGGTATATGAGTTTGGTGTGTGTGATATTTTTGATGTATTGTGCGATTGTATGCGAGCGAGAGGTGATCAAGAATCCATTTTGGTGCATCTTCACATGCTCATTATTGATCTAGTAGCTGACTAAGACAAAGAACATAGCAGAATATAGAAGGTGATCCAGTCAGTGTATTTAGAAATTAACCGAAACTCATCAAGGCATAGTAGATACTATTTTAGAATTCATACATTATAATTCATCACTGTAATTATCTTGTAAGTTAGTGAGACTTCCCTGAGGGTTGTAGCGTTCTTGGTTATTGTAATTGAGCAGTGAGCTCTAGGCAGTGTGCTTGAATGTATGTGTATTTCTCATATTGTAATATTGTTTTGCTACTGGCCATAGTGGAATATTATTGTGGGTTCAAATCCCACTGTGGTTTTTCCCATTTGGGTTTCCACGTAAAAATATAATGTTATGATCTTGTCGTTGTTTGTTTTATGTTTCTGCATTTTAGTTTCAAGTATTGCTTTCCAATGGTTTAAAGTTAAGTTTAAATATTTGTATATTTGTATATCTGATTCACCCCCTCTCTCAATGATCCCTGAATCCAAAATGAGGTACATCCTAAGCCATATGCATGATGAATTTATTTGGATAGACAAGCCATACAAAATCACCAAACAAACCATTCATGTTGTCACATGTCTACATCAAACTAGTGACAAGCTGAATCTGAGGAAGATAGGCAACACAACTATGATAAAGGCAACCGATGCACAATTTGATGATAGATCTATGCCAATTGATGATATCTAAGAGAATGATGTGATATTTGCATCCATGATCATTGGCTACAAAGTCTACCAGTCTAGCAAACTGAATTTTGTCTCCAGTACAACCATTTATGCATCATACCAAATGGTGAAAGAAGACATTCAGTATGATCTTTGTTTAGTTCTTCTTGAGGAGCTCCTGAGAAATTGAAGAAGATAAAATATGATAATGATAATGTATTTAAGTTTGGTTCTCTAGTTGTCTGTCTCTAGAGTGCAATGGGCATTTGATTTACTGGTGGCCACCCAGATCAAACAAGGTTTGCAAAGATTGGGAAATAAAGAAAATCAGACAACAACCTTATGGAGTTTCTTCAAGACTTTCCAAGGCTGAATGAAAGATGGAGAAATGATTCCCAAAGAGATTGTTGATAAATATGAGAACGCTATATGCTTCATGGTGGACAAAGACCAATGTCACATGGAAGTTGTGGAGCCTTGAACAATCTAGATCTTGCCAATGGGTTATGAGGTTGATGGTCAGACCCTTGAAGTTTATGTTCAACAGCGTTTGAAAAAATTAGTGGACGAAAAGACATGGAGTTGCACAAGAAGTTGACCATGCCTACAAGAAAGAGAAAAGTATCTAAAATGGCTGAAGAAGTGGGTGTGCAAATGGGATTCACTAGAGAGGCAATGGAGCAAGCAAGGGAAAAGCATGCTCAAATGGAAGCTTGAGAGGAATCCAAGAAGCCTAAGAATGGACCGGTTCCCTCCCAAAAAAAACTAAAAGAGATCAAGTCTACCCCTACTCTAGTAGTACCATCTATAGGACAAAGCTCATTTGAAAAGGGAGTTTTGAAGCAAAAGAATAAACCAAACGAACATATGTTGTTGCATCTTTGGTGGATTCTGAGACTAAACCAGATGAAGAAGCAGAAAATGACAAAAAGAAAGAAGAATTTGTAAGGGTGGCAAGGAAACCATAATCTGGTGGTGCAGAGAAGGGCAAGAAAGCTAAATCTAAATCTACCCTTACCGAAAGGCCCAAGAGGGGAAGGAAGCTCAGAACATAACTTGATGATGATCTTGAAACTGGTAATGAACAAGGTAATTATACATTTTTTCCTCCATTGATGATAGATAAATTGATTGATGAGATAGTTGTTGATAGAAATTTGAAGAAAGTTGGAGTAAACTATGAAAATATAGCAGGCAGATCAAAGAAAAGTTGAGAAATTTGTTGTTTTGTACTTGTACAACTTTAGTAAAACTTTGATTGAACTAGAGCGTAGTATCCCTAAGGATCTATATAATATTATTGATGTGAGGAGGCTGACAACTAGTAAAATAGATAAGGAAATGAAAGAGAGAGAATTGATCAATGTCTGTACCTGTATCTCCCAAGATGAAGCAAAATACTCTTTGATGAAGCAAATAAGAAGGATTTTAGAAGTAGGAATAGGGTGAACAAATTAATGATTGGTAGGGCTAAAGAAGTGAGGACGGAAACTAAAGAAATTTGGAGAAGGATTATAAAGAACAACCCTTTATATAGTGATGTAGTTCAAACTTCCCATCTAAAAGTGAAGGAAAGTGTCTCTAGTGGTCAGAAGGATGAAACTCAGATAGAGGGACATTTGGAAGATCATGGTCATGTAACACTTGATGTTGAGATTAGTGTCAATCCTCTGGTGGTAGAATGTATTGGATAAATTCCCAAGATTCCAAAGGATGAAACTACACCAAGTGGTAACATCGGGGCATAGGATAAAGGGAATGGTGCTGAGGAAAAGGAACTAGAGAAGACAAAGGTGCATGGTGCTAAGGTAGATGAAGGGAAGAGAGTTGTTGATGCTCTGATAATTGACACTCCTCTAGTCAAAGGGACAAGGACCCTACCTCAAATATCAATCAATCTTGATGGCCCTCTTGATAATGGACAAATGTCACTAGTTGAGAAGTTGATGCTTGTAATATTAGTACAAGCTTAGACCAGTCAAGATCTGGTCAAATCAGAAAATGAAGAAAAAAAGCTTATTTTGATGTCGATTGATGTGTTGTAGAAGGTGGTACCAGATTTGCAACTAGATCCCAATTCTATCCCCTTTGGTAAATTATTTCAATTGATTAATAATGTTAATACCAATTTTGATTATTTGGAGAAATCTTCCACTAAGCGGGTATTAGATAGATTCAAGGAGGTAAGAATGCAAACATTTTGAAAAATGATAGAGGATGACAAAGTAAGATTGAATAAAGGTCTGCAGACTATTTCAAAAGCTCTAACTGAAGGCAGTAAAATATATGTCTTATTTTGCCAAATTTCATAGTAGATATAGACAAGTAGATTGGTATATGTCAGGGTAAACTAGCAGGTATTTCACATTCTTTTGATTCTGATTTAGCCCTAACCAACAATATACAAGGGTAGGTAATGACTCAAGGAAAAAATCTTTAGTTTTAATACAGATAAAGACAAAACTTTGAGAAAAGATGGTGAACTCTGAAATCTGATTACCCCCCAGATGGACACCATGTTGAGTAATCAAGTAGATTGTACGAAGGCTATGGGAAAATATATTCCATTTGAATTGAAGGATGTGGAGATTCATGCATATGTTTTCAGTGCATTCATTACACTTTTCAACAACTTGAAGACAGGGTGGGATAACCACTTAGGAGTTTTGAAGACCATTTTTGCTGATATCTTCAAGTATGTGTAAAGTCTTCGATATATATCCCTTTATATAGGCTTTAGAGAACACCCCATCTTTGGTATTGTTGTCAAAGGGGGAGAGTAAAGGTGAAAAATATATAGTAAATAAGGGAATAGAAGAGTGCAATGTACATAGCATGATATAGGTTTCCCAGTTTTTTGTCTAAGGGGGAGCCTTAGAAATTTTATAGCAATTTTGATTTGGTATCCAAGTTGTTTCAACACTTAGTCATTTTTCACAAGTGTTGTCATCAATGCCAAAGGGGGAGATTGTTGGAAATTGAAACTCATCTGGTGGATACTGATGCTTGATTATTTGTTTAAGGCTTGTCATTGATGACAACTCTTCATGGAATTCTATCTGGTAGCTATAGATCTTGATAACCGGAAGTGGATGTGAACCGGTAACCAGTTAACCGATATTTCAGGTTGAGCAAAGTAGTTTTGGTCCGGAAGCTTTCTGGTGATTGTGGTATTATGTATCATGCATGGGATGATAGGGCCAACATAGAGACATCATTTTATCATCTTTTTGGTGATCTACTTTTATTTTTGGTGATCTGGTCAAGCTGACTCATGACTACACGTTACGCTTCAGGGCAACTTGATAATTGTCTATTTTGTGATTGTGGATATATAAAACTGGTGCAGAAGATCTTTTCGATGTATGGTATGAAGTAATATGAGTGAGTAGTGATAAATAATCCCTTTTGGCATAGTTTCACGTGCGCATTCTTGATTCGGTAGCTGACTGAGACAAAAATATAGCAGAGTTGTAGAGCATATACAGTCAGAGTTTTTCACTTAACTGGAACTTATCCAGCCATTGTTAGATGCTATTTTGGAATTCATTCATTTTAATTCATCATTGTAGGTGATTTGTAAGGCAACAAGCCTTCTGGGGTTGTAGCCCTTATTGTAATTGATTTGTAAGCTCGAGGCCAGTGTGCCTGAATGCTAGTGCATTCCCCTTCATGTAATATTGTTTTGCTACTAGCCATAGAAAAATAATATTGTGGGTTCAAATACCACCATGGCTTTTCCCATTTGGGTTTCCATGTAAAAATATCGGTTTTATGATTTTGTGGTTGATTGTTCTGTGTTTCTGCATTTCAGTTTCATGCTTATGCTTCCAGTGGATTAAGGTTGTAAGTCAAAAAATTTAATAACTGATAAAACACTGATTCACTCCCCCCCTCTCAGTGTTCCTTGATTCCAACACTGCACACTTCCAAAAGATCAATTTCCTTGTTCACACATACAACACTCCCAAAGAATGCAGACACACATCTTACATGAATATTACTCTTTATTTATACAAATTGTCAACCTTAATTTCAAGGTCGGCTCAACTCATAAGACCTAATTACAAAATTACATCATACAATACATAAATCAATATGCAAACTAATACAATGTTGGAAAGGACATAGTATGTACCTAAATGAAAACCTTTAACACACAACACACAAGAACCATCAGGTCGGCCAGAAGGTCGTATAACATGAATAATACCACCGTACCAATAAAATATTGAATAACATGTGCAATGATGAATGTGGACCAACAACATAGATATCACATGATCAAAAAACATCAACAAGCAACGTGAATTCCACCACAACATCCGCAACAACTCAGATTACTAGAATCATTATCATAGCCCTTGCGGAGCTCAAGGACACCGACATAACAAACTGGAAGATACGCTTGTGAAGTTTTCAAATCATGAACCACTCGAATTGAGGACACACATGAACATCCTAAACATTATCCAAAATCCTCTCAACAATTATGAAGCAATACAAACCAAAAATCACAACTCAACAATATAGAACCAACATAACATTTATCACACCGAACCACATAACTCGATCAAATCACCTTATAAAACACTAAAACTCATGTTGAATCAATTGAAGATACTAATCTTTAAATCCATAAATCCACATCAACATATCTACAATATACCAACCAAACCAACTTTGCAACATTGGAGCACAAGAACAAAGATCGATGACAATAACACATTCCAACAACTCTAATATCCAATAGTTAAGGAAAAAGAAAGGTATTGGTCCATATCATTGTCAGCATTTAAACTCCTCCTTAGGATTTCAAGATAAGATAAATAAACAAATCCTTGTACAAATGTAATTTGAATGTATTATAATATGTGGAAATAATAGTAAATAAAATTAAGAATAAATAAAATGAATAAAACTTGTCATGGGGCTCAAAGATTACCTCATAGGCACAGGATTTACAAGACTTGAGGGTTAGCCCAAATGATTCTATTTTAATAGGCTAAGTAAGTTCTAGGAAATTGTAATAATTTGGTTTCATTTATAAATCAATATCACTTGCACTGCAAGTTCGTAGTATTCATGTACTCAAATAACATAATAACATATATAGGAAGAGCACCAGTTACCACCCATATTCTAATAATTGTTCACTTATTGCACACCCAACCCCCCAATTATTACCTTTAAAGAAAAAAACAAAAACAAATGTCCATTAATAAATTTCACATGCACCAATAGCCCCCTATTTTTTAGGATTTTTGGACCATAATTGGCTCATTTGTGCACCATTATTAGTACCCATAGTGCACAACTATTGGGACATTTGTGCATAAATGTTTGAAATTTTAAGTGCATGTTATCGAGACATTTTTAAGAAGATTGGATTCGGTGACACATTGAAATCTATACTTTTTTACCCTTGCCACATAACGGAATCCACAACATGCATTGTTAATATCCAAGAGCCAAAACAATAGCTATAAGCAATTAAGTTGCATGTAAAGACAATAATTTTTTTGTTAAATTCTGATGTAATATTTAGAATTTGTGAGTGTGTGAAGATAGCTATAATGACTATTGGTATGCCTCCCCTATCTATAATGATTACACCCTAAGTTGGGTATGCTATAGATATAGTGTGAGATAAATTACTCCCCCTACAAGAGTCTTGTTTGTGATGCCAGACAATGTTGGAGATATCTTCATCCTCCTCCAAGCATGGACAGATAATCCCCCCTATCAACCTATTGGAGTTGTTTCTCTCTCATTCTCCTCCTCATAATCTCCTGTAGCAACCTATTGGAGTCACTTCTCTCTCATTCTCCTCCTCATCTTTTCAAGTAACTCTTCTTGTGATAAATTTATAGGGGAAGGGTTTATGAAACATGGAAAAAGAAGAGAGATTGGTGCCTTAATGAATCATCTCCATAAAGCTGGACTGGATGAAGCCCTTTTGGATGAAGGCATTCATTATATTCTTTCACGTCTATAATACACTACCATTGTAGAAACTAATAATGAAATATAACAAAAAAAATTAGGTTGTGTGCATATATCTTGCACCTACCTTTTGTAGGCCATATCTATTAGTAAGCCATTTAAGACCCTATGAAACCTATAGGAGTTTGGAAGCTTTACTACTCTCCTTCCATATTTCCAACCTGCACGATCATAATTATTGATTCAGAAACATGTAGGGGAGGCGTACCAATTGTGTTTATAGTTAATTTCACCTATTTATAGATCCTAAACGATACATTAGATTTCAATGATTTTCATTTTGTTGTCTTCCATGAAACTTAACTGTGTATATCTTTTTGTTCTGGCTTTTGGGTACTAATGATGCATGCTATGGGATCAGTTATGCACATAAGGTTCAAAAAGTACACATTTTAAAGTGTCCCCCGATACCTACTTAAAGATGTTCCAAAAAGTGTCCACTCAAAATTATCAATACGTGTGGATAAAACTTATTAACAAACTTTTCATTATCATTTTTCTGACTCCTTTAAATTAATGATTGAATGTTTGGGTACACAAAGAATGCACCACTATTCAAATGTGAACCAGTACTCTTTCTCTAGTATAATGTGGACCCTTATCTTGAGCCTCATCCCTACAGATATCCAGTGTGATAATCATCTCTATTCGCTAATCTCCTTGCATCCCTCTAATGCCACTCAAACCTGCAAGTACCTCCTATGTGGATCGATATGCACATAGAGTAGATCACTTCTTGGTGCTATCCTATTGGCACCAATCAGCTCTCCATCAACTCACTACCACCATACAATATGCAACAACTACAACTACAAGGTAAAGTGTTTAAGGTACACCGAAATCATCTGCTCAGTGAGCTAGACAGTTGCTAGATTTTGATTTCATATGATTTAAATCTCATTGAGATGTCTTTTCCTACTACTGAAGAAGGTACATTCTTGTTGTCTATAACACTACTTAAATTTATTGATTCATAGTTGTACATTACTGGCCATTAGTTAGGTCTCCAATGTCATGAGTGGCCCTTTTCTTGGCGTAAGCAAAGGAAATTATAATATAAAAAAATAAGTGGTAAATTTATGGCATTTAAACGGTGTCTTCCCTTATGCTTGGCATGGTCTCTTCTATTGGCACATCATTGGACCATCTTAGGAAAAAAACCAAAAGAACAAAAATACGTGAACTATGATGAGAAGAAATTCTCCATATTTAGTAATGCTACCTCATATTCATACTCAACTATGAGTTACCAGGCCATTGCCACTCCTTACCTTCCTCCTTTGATGTAAGGAGTAACATTTAGGGTTTATTCCCCTCTATGGAGGCAGAACAAACAATTTTGAAATATGAAGGTAGGAGTAAGTGAATTGAATGAATAAAAGTGACTATTTAATGTATATATATATAGAGAGAGAGAGAGAGAGGTGATGAGAGTATAAGAATATGATGGTTACATCATACAATTAGGAAATGATAAATATGATAATTGTCTTTCTTCTAAAGGCTAGTGATAAGAGTACAAGAATACGATGGCTACACCATACAATTAGGAAATGACCAATATGATGATTGTTTTTTTTCTAAAGGCTATTTGATCATACACATGATCCCGAGTTCAAATAGGTCATATAGGTAGGTGAGGTTTAAGCTTTTTCCTTAAAGAAATAAGATGCACATGTTGATTATAGGTGAATATTGATTGTAAGCATTAAAGTTGTTAAATGCATCCTTTTAGGATGGATTATCAAAACAAAATATAGAGATGTAAAAGTTGAGTACTGTTAACTTATACATGTTGTATTATAATTTAGTGGTCAAGTATGCACATAAGTTCCTTTTTCTATTATCCATAGTAAAGTAGTATTTAAGTGGATAATTCAATATTAACATTTTCAAGGAAAAGTGAGCAAACTTACTTTACCACAATAATAATGTCACATTGAGGTAGAAATTTAATAAATGATATTTCTCTGTAAGTGTGGAACACTTAATCATGAATGTAGAGACATTATCTAAGGGTAGCGGTGTTGGCATTTGGTATAACTGATGCAGATGTATGTGATGCAATTGAAGTCTGATGATTGCACCGGTAAAGGATGACATAATCAGTTATTTGTGTTTTCATTGATGGCAATTGATGTCAATTGATGTTCCTGATGTTCCTGATATTTTGTTTTATCATCTTAGTGATTTGGTTTACCAGAAGAGAGGGTTTACTAGTAGAGAACTAAAGTTTGTAAAATAGGACTTTAACTAGCAAAGAAGAGATGTTTTGATTGAATCTGATGATCGACGATGATTGGTGATTTGTGGTTTGGATGGTGAACTTGTATCATGGAAAGGTGTATTCAACTGGAACTGGAACTTATGAATATTAGCAGAAGACACATTTCAAATTTTAGATGAAGTTTTGCTAAGGTTTTAGTAGGGTTTAAGACTGGTGAAGAAATCATCAAACCGGTAATGATTTTTATTATGATACTGATCGACAAAGAGTCTACATGAAGTTGGTAACATGGCATAACCCACATGAAAATATTTAATTGTTGTTTTTTTGTGATTCAAGGAAGAATTTCTTGGGAATCAGTGAAACACTTAGTAGAGTGTTTTGAGGGTTTGACTTTGGTACAGATCGGATTTCCATGATGGGTTACAATCAACCAATGGTTGATATTGCATTGTAGTTTCTTGTAATGATCTGTATATCTATTTATGATGATCTCTTATGATTTGAATTATAAATTTATGATTTAATTAGGGTTTAGTGGCCAACCTAGTTGAGATGGCTATTTAGGATGACATAGTTGATGTTTATGATGTCGGTGGTCTTAGAGAATGTGTTAAGTGTCCAAGTGAAGTATGAGATCTACCTAAGAGTTGTAGAGTGTTGTGTATAATTGGATCTGATCAAGCTAGCAGAGAAGTGCAAGTAATAGATCATTTTCGTATTATTGTTCCCTAATAATTGTAGCAGGTTAAATCCTAACCAGGTAAGCTCCTAACATGGCTAAGCTCCTAACAAGGCTTACTTCAAAAGAGTACAAATATTTGTGGGTGCCAACTCCCATCGTGATTTTTCCCTATTTGGGTTTCCATGTCAAAAACTTATGGTGTTCATGTGTGGAATCATTTTCATGTGATGTTCTTGTTTATATTTCATTTCATGCAGTATTTCTGAGATACCGGTTATGATGTTTTATCATAAGTTTATCAAAGGTTACCGATACTGATAAGGAGTTGTTTGTAAAAGTATTTGATCTGATTCATAAGGTTAATGAGTTGGTAAATGATCAATTTTATATGATGTCTTTGGTGGCGAAAGTATTGATAGTTGTGGTAAATGATTTGATTAATGTGTTAAGAAAATTTGATAAAGAGGTTGTTAGATCTGATTAAAGAAGTTGAGATATTTATTAAATGGTTTCATATCTGATATAAGTCTGATTTTGTGTTTAAAGTTTCATAAAAGATAGAAATACTAGAATGCTTTTCTACAAATTCCTTAAAGACTCGAAATGAATCAAAAACATCAAGCTTGTACTTAAGAAAGTACACCCATGTACGTCTAGAGAAGTCATCGATGAAAGTGAGCACATGCTTTGACCCTAAAAGAGATGGAGTTGGAAAGGACATAAGATCACTGTGTACCAAATCCAAGGGTGCCTTAGAACATGTGGCTCTTCTTGTAGGAAAACCATCCCAGTGATGCTTGCCAAGTGCACAACCTCGACATACACCATCAGTATAAGATATCTGAGGGAGCCCAATCACAAGTGCATGTGTTCTCATTTATTGTAAGTATCAGTAATTGACATGGCCAAAACACTCATGCCAAAGTCTTCTCACTGAATCTGCATGTGCTACAAGAGAAACACCTTAACCATCTAGACTCTCAAAGCCATCAAACAGTATAACTAAGAATCAGGATCAATACTGCTAGTAGCCACAACCAAATTAGGATCATGGAGCTCTCTAATAACCACATCATGTAGTGAGATCTCAACTATTTTACCAGAGACATAATGACAAATCTGATAAGAAAAGAGGAGGTTCATTGAAATGTCAGGTGCCTAAAGAACATCCTGAAAACAACCACTTGTCAATGGAACAGAACCTGAACTTGAAATTCAAATTTGTGCCGAGTCACCAACTACAATCTATAAAGTATCACTGTGAGAAAGTGAGGTAACAAGATGTTGTAAGTGTGTCATGTGGTGAGAATCCCCTCAATCAATAATCCAAGTGGATGTAGAAGTAATAGCTCATGCAGAAAGAGCATGTGATTTTCCTATAGAAGAGGAAGATGGAGGCTGAGGAGAAGAAATATGATGTTGTTGCATGGCTTCATCCAAAGCCTCTAATCATTTCCAACACCAGGAAACTAGATTTCCTTCCTTGCCACAAAAACTCCAAAGTTCATCTAATTTCTTCTTAGTCTTGGGGGAAGACTCACCAGACTTAGAAGGTTTCTCCTACTTGGGATATGACTTTGGTTTATAATCAGACTTAGGTGGTGTCTTGGAGGAACTCTCACTACTAGTTGAATCCTTCTTAGGCTTCATTTTTTGCTTCTTGTTCTCTTTAGATGTCTGAGCAACCAATGCTTTGATATTTGATCACATGAGAGTTTCCAACTAAGATAGGTGAGCCTTCTCATGAGTCAAGTGATCATAGAACACATCAAAAGTAGGCATGGTGAAGCATGCACCCAAGAAATCCATAGTAAAATAAAATGTGGAAGCAAATATTTGATAGGGACCTCAAAGCTTAGAGAGAATGAGGTAGATACACTATATGTCTATGTTATTTTTATCACAACTATGGAGGATAGATCTGGTGGTTTTAAACTTGTTCAGAAAGTCCTCAATGTGAGGAAAGGACTCGGGTAACAAGGAAGAGAGCTTTGCCTCAATCTGTAATGCTCTGAACTCATTGATAGTACCAAAGAGAGTATCAAATCTGGACCACATAGCCTAAGTAGTGAGAAAACCATCAAAGTGAAAAAGCAAGATGTCTAAAAACATGTAAGAAGATGACACCCATAGCCTCATCCATCTTATTCCTATGTTGAAGAATCTCAAAAGGACACTGCAATTGAGTTGATCCGCATCCAAACAGGACCACAACCCTCATGATCTGAGAAGCCTCGTCATACGAGCTTTCTAGAGGTGATAGTTTTGGGATGTAAGAAGTTCAACTGAAGAATTGGCCATGTGTACCTATACATGTACCTTCTGTTGATTTTTTTTAATTAAGTGATCTTTCAAACTAGACAGAGGATGCAGAAGAGGTTTTATTTTTAATTTTTAGGTGTTTTGAATTTCTGAAGTAAATTACAAAAAGTAGTTAAAACAATACCCCCCACAAGATGAAAAACCAAAACCCAGTACAATCTGAGAGCCAGAAAGAAAGGCAAGAGCAAAAAAAAGCTTCAGACGAATATCTTGTGTACCTGGTAAAATTTCTGGAACAATGAACCCCAAATATAAATAGGGCTATCCAAGACCTTTCTGACGCCTATTCATTTGCCAAAAGTGGTGTCCGTTTGCCCAAGTTATGGCTCCTAGAGTGTAGAAAAGAGCTCTGAATTTGATGGAAAAAAATAGGTAAAAAATGAAAAAATCAGAAAATCTCACCCCTAGATCTAAATAGAGCTCGAAAAAATATTTTCGGTGATATAATATTATTAAAAAATTGACTCTGTTTGCCCAAGTTATGACAAAAAAACCTCCCCCTATCAAAAAGTCTTTCAAAGAGGACCAAGAGGAGGTGATTGGGTGGAGTTGGCTCTATAGCTGGGCATTGGTGGTGGTCGGGCAGGGCTGTGGTGGTCGGGCAGCAACAGTGGTGGTTGTGCTTCGGGTAGCGGGTGACTGTGCTCCGGGCAGCAGGTAGGTCCCAGGCGATGGCTCTCAACGGTGAAGTCGCCACGGTTTGTTGGGCTTAGGCCAACAGTTACCATGAGAGTTGGCCCTAATGATGGTTAGCGATGAGGGTTCTGACCTGAGCAAGCCGTCAAATTGCCCAATTTTTTTCTTGAAAAATGTGCCCTTGAAGGGCCAAAATAAATAAAAAAATCTCCCAGAGCCAAAGTTGTCCAAAATGGACAAATTTTATATGAAAATGGGGGTTTTGGGGTGTTTTGAGCTCAACGGTGAGGTCCGTTTGAGCCCAAAATGCCCAAAAACAAAGAAGCACCCTAGATCCAAAATAAAACTCTAAAAAAAATTGAAACCCTTTCCTCTAAAAAAAATTCTTCTAAAAAAATCAAGAACAAGTAGCAGCAGATGTAGGCTCTGATACCATGAAGAAGTTGAGAAAATACAACTTTAGAAATCCCAAGAAAACCTGCAAGCAAAATACCTGTCACAAGAGAAGATTGGACACAATAACACAATAATGGCTCTAAAGAAAAAAATATCATTCAGAGAGGGAATAAAAAGGAAAAAATACAATACAATCCTTATAAAAGGACAATAAGCAACCCTAAAGATGTGCAACCCTAAAGAAACCCTAAAGGGATAAAGTGTATTTAATAATTAAAATAATTATTAAATGCCTAAGTTTAGCTTAATCGTAGAGTATAATAGACTAATAATTAAATAAATAATTATTAGCTAATACAAGATAACTCTAACAGGTACATATTGATCTTTGTGGCCCTATGAGAACAAAGAGTTATTACGGTGATAGGTATTTCATGATCTTCACTGATGACTATTCTAAAATGACGTGGGTGACATTTTTGAGACAAAAATCAGAAGCATTTAGTAAATTTAAATCATTTAAAGCTCTGGTTGAGAAGGAAACTGGTAATAACTTGAAATGTTTAAGACCAGACCAAGGATGTGAATTCACAACTGGTGAATTTGTTACGTATTGTGATGAACAGTTTATAAAGAGATAGGTGTCTGCTCCGAGGATACCACAATAGAATGGCATAGAAGAAAGGTTGAACAAAACAATAGTTGAAGCTACAAGAACCATATTATTGCAGGGTAATGTATCCAGAATGTTTTGGAGAGAAGCGGTCAATACTATTGTATACACTTTGAACCGGGTACTGGTAAAGAGAGGTAACAATAAGACACCCTATGATCTATAGTATGGAAAAACACCTTGTGTAAGTTATTTCAAAATCTTTGGAAATCAATGTTTTATTAAGAGAGATAATTACATTGAGAAATTTGATGCAAAATCTCATGAGGTAATTTTTCTTGGTTACTCTTCTAAGAGTAAAGCATATAAATGTTACAATAAGAGAACTAAGAAAATTGTTGAAAGTGCTAATGTAAAAGTTGATGATTTATTTGATAAGTCTAAAGGTACAAGTAGATCAGAACCTAAAAAGGATGATAATGAAGAAAAGTTTGTGATCATTGAATCGGAGGCAAAAAATAATTAAGAACCGGCAAATGTAGAATTGAATGCTCAATCGACAAGTGATGACAGTGAGGAAGAAGATGAACCTGATGTAGAAGATGGAGAACTGACATAGGCAATACCTAGATATATCAGGCTGAACCATTCATAAGAGCAGATAATTGGTGATAAGAATGCAGGTGTGCAAACCAGTATAAAGATCCGAGAGAACTCATGTTTGATATCTACAATTGAACCCAAGATAGTTAAGGAAGCACTAAAGGATGATGATTGAGTGAATGCAATGAATGAAGAATTAGATCAAATTGAGAAGAATCGGACATGGTCACTTGCTCCTAGACTGGAGGATAATAATGTAATTAGAACAAAATGGGTCTTTAGGAATAAATTGGATGAAGAAGGAAAGATTGTAAGAAACAAGGCAAGGTTAGTCTACAAAGGGTATGCTCAAGAGGAAGGTGAGGATTATGGTGAAACATTTGCACTTGTTGCTAGATTAGAAGGAGTAAGGATGCTATTTGGTATTTGCTACATATAAGGGATTCAAAGTTTACCAAAATGGATGTCAAGTCATCCTTTCTAAATGGGATTCTAGAAGAAGAAGTATGCATCGAACAACTGGATGGATTTTCCTTGACCGATGATAAGGACATGATGTGTAAATTGCACAAATCACTATATGGTCTAAAGCAAGAACCAAGGGCATGGTATGAGAGATTACATGCACATTTGATAAAAATTGAATTCCAACATACCAATGATGACAACAAAATTTAATTGAAGACTGATGGAGACAAGATGCTGATAGCAGAAGTGTTTGTTGATGACATAATTTTTGGTTGAAATGATGATATGTGTATGGACTTTGTTGATATAATGAAAAAGGAATTTGAAATGTCTCTAATAGGTGAAATTAAGTTCTTTATTGGCTTACAGGTTCAACAACTGGATGGTGGTATTTTTATTTTTTAGACCAAGTATATCAAAGAGGTGTTAAAGACTTTCGGCATGGAAGACTAAAAACCAGTAGGAACACCGATGGTGATAGGGTGCAAGCTATCAAATGAAGATGATTCCCATGCTATTAGTGAAAAAGAGTATAGATCTATGATTGGAAAGATACACTATGTTGTCCATATCTAACTAGATATTGCTCATGGTGTTGGATTAGTGGCTAGATTTCAAAAAGAGCCTAAGGAGAGTCACATGGTGGCTATGAAGACAATATTTCAGTATCTCAAAGGCACAATAGACTATGGTTTATGGTATCCCTATAAAGGAGATTTTACTTTGGATGTCTTTATTGATGTTGATTGAGCAAGTAATGTCGATGATTGGAAAAGCACAACTGGTGGAGCTTTTCTACTTGGAGGAAGATTAGTGAAATGGACGAGCAAGAAACAAACATGTGTTTCTCAATCTACAACTGAAGCAAAGTATGTAGCTGCATCCATGAATTGCACATAGGCAATATGGATGAGACATGTTCTAGAAGGATTCAAGATAGATATGTCTAAATTGGTGACTATCTATTGTGATAATACAAGTGCAATAAACATTTCTAAGAATCTTGTACTTCATTCCATAACCAAGCATATTGAATTGAAGTATCACTTCCTAAGGGAAAGAGTTCAAGAAAAGGAGCTGAAAATGGAATATGTCAAGAATAAAGATCAATTAGCTGATATCTTTACTAAGCCCTTACTGAAGGCTACCTTTTACTTTCTTAGAGGTAAACTAGGGGTTAGACCCCTACACCAGAAGAACTAGAATGATGGAGATCCATCAATCCTATGAATCTCATGTTTATTTTTCACTAATGGTTGATGAAGGTGCAGGCTACTAATTTGGGAGAGAAAGTCTGATGTAAAGTTTTGATTTAATGCTCTATTATATATTTTTTTATTTGAGTAGTGGAGATGATGGAAGAGGCAGCAATAGAATTGAAGGCAAGTGATGTATTTACATCTTTGACATTTTTGTCAAAAGGGGAGAAGAATAGAAATTAGATATATCAGATATGGAAGTTGAAGATCAGATTGAGAGAAGCATTGGTTAAGGGGGAGGTGACAAAAGGAGGAGAACAAATAGATGATGTGATATTGACAAGAATGATGTGAATGATGATGTTACTCTAATTGTGCATCTTATTAGTGTTTCCATCAATGCCAAAGGGGAAGATTGTTGGCATTTGGCATGATTGATGCAGATGCAGGTGATGCAATTGAAGTCTGATGACTGCACCGGTAAAGGATAGAAGTCTATTTGTGATGAAGAGATTGAGATTTTGTGATGATCAGTTATTTGTGTTGTCATTGATGGCAATTGATGTCAACTGATGTTCTTTATGTTTTGTTTTGTC
Organism: Cryptomeria japonica; assembly: GCF_030272615.1. Taxonomy (NCBI): domain Eukaryota; kingdom Viridiplantae; phylum Streptophyta; class Pinopsida; order Cupressales; family Cupressaceae; genus Cryptomeria; species Cryptomeria japonica. Next base: position 222,889,535 of record NC_081412.1, read on the forward strand.
ATCTTAGTGATTTGGTTTATCGAAAGACAAGGTTTATCGACAAAGAACTAAAGTCTATTAAATAAGACTTTAACTGGTAAAGTAGAGATGTTTTGATTGAATCTGACGATCGGCGATGATTGGTGATTTGTGGTTTGGATAATGAAATTGTATCATGGAAAGGTGTATCTGACTGGAATTGGAACTTGTGAAGATTATCAGAAGGTGTGTTTCAAATTTATGATGAACTTTTGCTAAGGTTTTAGTAGGGTTTAAGACCAGTGAAGAGATCATCAAATCGGTAATGATTTCTATTATGACAGTGATCGACAATGAGTCTACATGAAGTTGGTAACATGAAACAACCTGTGTGAAAATATTTAATTTCTATTTTAGCGTGATTCAAGGAATAATTTATTGGGGATCGACAAAACGCTTAGTAGAGTGTTTCGAGGGTTTGACTTTGGTACAGATCGAATTTTTGTGATGGCTTATGATCAACCAATGGTTGATATTGCATTGTAATTTGTCGTAATGGTCTGTATATTGATTTGTGATGATCTCTTGTGATTTGAATTGTAAATTCATGATGTGATTAGGGTTTAGTGGTCGACCTAGTTGAGATGGCTATTTAGGATGACACAGTTGATGTTTATGATGTTGGTGGTCTTAGAGAATGTGTTAAGTTATCCAAGTGAAGTGTGAGATCTTCTTGAGAGTTGTAGAGTGTTGTGTATAACTGGATTTGATCAAGCAAGCGGAGAAGTACAAGTAACAAATCATTTTCTTACCATTGTTCCGTAACAATTGCGACAAGTTAAATCCCTTAACTGGGTAGGTTCTAACAGGCCTTGAAATTTTTAAGTCCCCTAATAGGGTAGATCTCAAAAGAGTGTTAAATCCTCTCAAGAGGTTGATCCTAACAAATCATCAAGCTCCTAATCAGGTTGCTAGGCAAATCCCTTAATCAGGTGACTCCTAACAGGGTTTTCTCCTAACAAGGCATACTTTAAAATACTATAAATATTTGTGGGTGCCAACTCCCACCATGGTTTTTCCCTATTTTGATTTCCATGTCAAAAAATTATGGCGGTCATGTGTGGAATTCTTTTCATGTAATGTTCTTGTTTATGTTACATTTCATGCATTATTTCTAAGATGCTAGTTGTGATGTTTTACCAGAAGTTTATCAGAGGTTACCGGTATTGATAAGGAGTTGTTTGTGAAAGTATTCAATCTGATTGATAAGGTTAATGAGTTGGTAAATGATCAAGTTTATATGATTGCTTTGGTGGTGACAGTATTGATAGTTGTGATAAATGATTTGATTAATGTGTTAAGCAAATTTGATAAAGAGGTTGTTAGATATGATTAAAGAAGTTGAGATATTTGTTAAATGGTTTCAAATCTGATATAAGTTTGATTTTAGGTTTAAAGTTTCAATTGGTCTTAATACTGATCCACCCTCCCCTCTCAGTATTAACCAAATCCTCACTAGATTAACAAGAGGAGAAATATTAAAATGTAGGGAACTAGCATACTCGAAAATAGAGATGGGATGTTAGAATTTAAAACCTACTTATATATAAACCCAATCTTAGGTGGGAGTAGTACCAATATAGTCATACAACTTAAATCATAAACATGTTTGAACAACTACAAGATGAGATCTTCAAACCAATCACCTTAGTCTGTAAACTATTGATATTAACTAGTGATTGAGAGGGGGGGTGAATCAGTCAAAATAATTTATACAGAATTCAAACTTTCAAGCTAATTGGTTTGCAACTACCATTTTAAAATTAACTTAAATCATTGCATTAATCATGAAGACAAGAACATTGAAGGAAAGAGATTTGCATGCATCAAATAAACATCAGATAACACCACCAATTATATGTGGAAACCCTCGGTTAGAGGGAGAAAACCATGGTAGGGATAACCCACAATCTCTTTTATTGCATTGAAAAAGAGTGCCCTCTTAAGAGCTTATAATCTTGTTCCTTCTGAGAACATCACCCTGTTAAAGATGACTGGTATCCTATTAAGAATACCTTGGAATCTGTTAGGATTCACCTTGCAAAAGGATTTTTCACTTCCTCTATGGAGTGACCCTATTAGGGGATTTTACAAATAGAACCGGTTAAGGTTCACCTTGTTAAGGGATTTAATCTGCTGCAATTATTAGAGAGCAACAAATCATTGATCTGATGATGACAATTTTATGTCGTATAGATCCATTTTTTATTTGCTTCAATCTTTTTTCAATGATGGATTCACCGATTCATGAGGAACCCTTCTACACTTTGCTTTTTCTTCACCTTACACTAATTTTTAACCTTGATCCACTTACAACTCCATCGAAACACAAAAATCAAGATGAAAATCATGTATATAGTTATCTTCAATCTTGGTGCAAACTTTCCCTCCAAAATTCAAACTCAAAAAAACATTGTATGTGCCAATCTGTTCGATCCTCAAATATCACCGATTATATCAGTGGGACTAACTGTTCATGCCACAAATCTCATTGGTTCTCTAGCAAGCACTCCGACTTCAACTGGCTCTTTCTAAATTGATCAGATCTACATTTTAGCAAGTCAAACATGCTAATGAATATGCATACTTATCCTTTTCATTTCATGGTTGTGATCTGCTACCGGTTATTTTCTTTATATCAGTGAACCTTCTTTACTCAGCTCAACTATCGATTGCTTCCTATAAACCAATCTCTGCTCACCGGTGGAAGCATTTAGTCCCTTGCTCCTTACCAATCCACTATAATCATTTTTCGATCAGTTATGATGACATTAGAACCGGTATTTCCATCAATGACAACTTCTTAAGTACCGCAAACTTCATCATGCCCACCATGATGCCAACAATCTCCCCCTTTGGCATTGGTGGAAAAACATCTAGCTTGATTGAACTGGATTAGAGGAATAATGAATATCTTCTATTCCTGCTAATTCTCCCCCTGTTCTCAATCTTCTCTGCCAGTACTGTTTTGCCTATGTCTCTGTCAGAAATAATTTGCCTCTCTATCGGTACTACTCCATTGATATGCATTATCTCTATAGCCCTTCCTCCTCATATATACAATCCACTATACATTCATTCTCCCCCTTTTTGTAACTATGACAAAAAAATAAGGGAATCAAAGTATTAAAAATAATTCATGAGAGTAAGTTAAAAATGTCTTTGAAATTGACCTTAGCAGCCTCCAAAGAAGATTCCCATGTAGGCTTCACCTATTTCATAGTGTGATTTTGTCCATGCGCTTGTGTGACAAAATCCTCCATGTCATTCACTATCTTGCAATCAGGTGAACTGATGAGGCCTTTTGCTTGTTTCACATTCCCTTGCAGTAAAACAATGAAGGGGGCAAGATAACACTATATCTCTAATAGGTTTAGAGCTCATTTGTCCTATTCCTCTTTCAACTTGTTGATTTCATGAGTCAACTATTCTACTTTTCCATTGAAATTCGCTACTGAGCTTGTAAGAAGATCAAAATAACCTAGCAGATCTTGAATTTCCTTTTGAGTCTTTTCTCTTTTATCTTCAAGATCTTTGATGAAATCGAAGAAGTTTGAGAATTTGACCAATAATTGGCCAACTTCCTTGAAGATTGATTTCACCTCTTCAGTGCTAGTAGAGAGAGAAACTTTCTCAGCTGATATTTGTTCCATTAATTGCTCACCTATTTGGTTTCATACTGCTTTGTTGCAACCTTCTCCAGATCGTTTTCCTTTGAACCGATTTCTTGGACAAGAGTGCCCAATTGATCGATGATAGGTACATTCTCATCAACAACAATATCAAGAATAAGATCAGATAAGATTGTCTTTGCAATATTAAGAATTTTTGCCTTCCTTTTCTTTGCTTTAAGTTTGGCCTTTTCAATTTGAATTCTCAATTTTTCTAAAAATTTTATTAACTATTTGGGGGTTATCTTCTTGATATCAATTACTGAGTCTTCCCCTTCTTCCTCCTCTATTTCTTCTTCTTATTGTTCATCTTCTACCTCAGAGATGGCTGAGGTGGGGATTTTAGCTTTCTTTTTCTTAGTTTCCTTTTCTAAAACCAACTTCCTCTTTATCATAGGAGTGCCCATCACTTCTGCCCGAATGAAGAATCTTCTATCTTATTTTCTTGTTCCAGTTCCTTGGTCTCCCCTGGACCAATATCGGTTTTTTTTGTTTCCTTCCTTTCTATTTTATTTTCCTCGGTTTCATCAACATATGGTATTGATGAATCTATCATCTTGGGGTTTTCTCTGTCTGCACCTTTTTCTGGCAAATGAGGTTCGTTGCCAGTAGGGTGTGCTGTGGGAATATTTATTGTCATCGGATGCCTTTGAGGTTTTTCCTCATAAAGGATGTCCTCAATTGTAACTTCATCTTCTCTGGGATACTTAGTTTGATCGGTTCCCTTTGCTGGTGTATCATCAATATCAATAGTTTCAGCACTTGATTTTTGTTCAACTGGTGGCTCTGCATCCTTTGTCAAATTATCAATATCTAACACAACATAACCTATGATCTCTTCAACATCAAACTCATCAGTGGTGTCTTTGTCTTTTCCTTTTCTCTTTTCTTGAGCAGCTATATATTGTCCTTGTTTCACTTCTTTTTCTATTTCCTCATCAGCTTCCATTTGTTGTCTCAAAATTATTTCCGCATGTCAACACCCTCATCATGCACACCTTGAATATCTCATATGGCTACTCTCCCTGTTCTGTTCCTTATTTTGAAATGTTCTAAACATTCTTTGACCACTAAAGACACTTGATTATAATATAATTCATGTTGCACTTCCATGAGTGTCTTTATTCTGTGTTCCTCCTCAATTGTTAGGGCATTTTTCCATCTCCCTTCAATGAGATTTTGTAAATCTGATGGAATTATTCCTTGTAGTTCATTGGGAGTTCTACAGAATTTGTGTAAGTTATAGATGAGTGCATCTTCAATTTTTCTTTTGTCTTTCTCATTGCAGAGGGGATACTTTCTTCCAATACCAGCTAAACCTCCATAATCTTTGATCCCATGGACCAAATCATCAACAATTGGAGCTACATTCCTACCACTTAATCTAACTTCTTTCACTACCACATCAGATTGGGTGTCAAAGTTATCATCCTCCTTTTCTTCTTTCTTGAGCTTCTTCTTAGCCTTTGTGTCAGTTGTCCTTTCATTCTTTTTCTTTCTTGCATATGTGACTCCTACCAGTCCACCTTTACCTTGGGAAGATGTAGGAGTATTCGAGTCCTTTTCTTTCATGTATGCTGGATGCAACACCCTTGGATCTTGTCTTGGATATTTTCTTCTTTTCTTTTGTTTTCTCTTCATCTCTGCTTGATTTAGCCGCTTTTTGTTCACTTGTACCGGCGGAAGCAGTGGCACTAGATGCTTCACCTCCATATTTCTTGTCTAAGGTGTCAATCATTTTACTAACTTTATTTTGAATGATAGGCTCCTTGAGTTCCCTCTTAATTTTGGAGCTTGTCTCCTCATAAGTTCCAAACCTCTTAGCTTTTCTGTCTATTGATTTAGATAGTAACATGTTTGCATATATTTTTGCAATGTCTGCCCTAATCTCATAATCCATAGCAGGTACCCAGAAAGTTCTAGGTTCAACTGCTTAAATAATGCAACAATCAGTATCAACAAGAAAGAAAATTGTGTCCTTGTACTTTTGAACTAAACCAGTTGGGATTCTTTCTCTTTGATGCATTCTAGTTTGGAATTCTTTAAAATAACCCCACATTGTCTCTCCAAACTTATCACCTAAGTCTCTAATCATTTCACCTATCTGAACTGTGATAGGTTTATCTGTAGTCCACACTACATTTCCCTTACCGGGAAAGAAATTTTGGACATAGAAGAAGATACATTCTAGTATTGAACCATACTTGAATGATTGGTTTTTGTCCTTCTTAATTAGGTCCATGTTCACTAGGAATTAACTTCTTATCATCTCATAAATGTCGTATGTTGCATCCTATTTGATGATCCGGTAAGCTGCATGGATAGCGCCACTTGACACACCGTTCATGCAGCTTGATTAGTACACTCTATAAGCTATCACTACAGATGAAAACGTCACTTATGCATTCTCAATGTGAGTTATTTTCATTTCTCTCTTGTCATATCAGGATTGAGTCAACCGAGTGACCACATCGCATGATATTGTCCTTAGGATTAGTGATTCGCCTATTTTGTTGAACCCTGTTACTCTTTGGATCACATCCTTTATGATTTTGATTGGTGCTTCAACTTCCAACCATAGAAATTGGTCATGCACTCTACTTAGTACATACCTGATCCAATCGACATGGAATTGGTTAGGATTATCAACAACATACGACAAACCCTTAGTTTTCAGATGCATATGTTCTGCCTTCAATAGATAATTGTCGTAGAACCCTTTAAATTCATCTTGAATGAATTTGCCTCCAAGATCTTCAAGATTGTAGTGGATGAAGGAACAAATATATTCAATCAGTAACACACCAGAGGGCACAGATGATAGGGCACCAATCATATCAATCTCTCTGACCTTCATAGGATGCAGCTTGAATTTGGGTTGTGGTTCCTTAACTACCTCAACCAACACAAGAGTCGACATGGAAGCTTGCATGATGAATTTGAATAGAATTTACGGATTGACTTCTTCTACCATTTCTTCTAGGGCTTCCAATCATCGAAACTTCATGACTTTATCTCCAAACTCTGTTTGCATGAAATGCACTTGACAGATTTAGAAAACCTTTAATTGCACTAGGATCTCATGAATGCACAAATGAAAGAAAGATAATAAAAAATGAGCTTTCATTTCCTTATTTGTTAAGTTGTTCAGTGCACTTATACAATGTTTAAGTTGTACGATCTCAAATGGTAATAACTTATAGTTTACTGGTGTCACTTTCTTGTCAGTAACAAAACAACCTTTAACACCTATACTCTTAACAATTCACTGATGAAGAGTTACAAACAATATGCCAACTTTTCTGCATCTAAGTAATACAAATAAGAGTTATCTCACTTTGGTTACGGGGAATTAGCCATGATTTTTCAATAAGTGCTCCCCCTGAGCTTCAGTTTGCTTAGTTTGAAGAAGAATTGTCATCATTGGTGGATGATGAATTAGTTTTGTAATGATTCTCTTCATCCTTTCTTTCTTCCTTCTTAGTCCACATCCTTTTCATTTCATTCTTTATCTCTTCAACTGTCTTCTTTCCTTTCAAATCATTTGGCCCTTTCTTCTTGCCAAACTGGTTCCTTTCTTTAGACAGGTTGTAGGATCGGTTCCTACACTCTCTGGCCAAATGACCGATCTTATGGAAATTGAAACATGCCATACCTATTGTCTTCCATTGTCCTGCATCATTTCTCTAGCCCATTCTCATCCTATAGCTTGCTGCAACATGACCAAAGTTGCCACAAGTAGAATAGGTGGCATTGAGCTAATTACTCTTCTTATTAGGGCTAACTGGTTTGGATGGAGATCTTGATGCATTTGTCTTGAGATGCATTCTTCAACTTTGTGTCCATATTTATTACATATAAAGCAATATCTAGTAAATCTTCTTCTACTAGACATGCTACTTGATCAAGGTCTACACTCATAAGAAGTGTGTCCATACTTGTGACAGTTATATCAATAACCATCAAAGGTGAATGGCTTCTTGAGACTGAATGGTCAATTTCTACAGACATTAGACTTATGACCCAGTTTACCACAATAATTACAAGAGGATTTAGAAAAATTCACACCTTTCATTCTTGATTTGTTCCTTTTATCATCCTTCATCCTCTTGGGATTAGATGATTCTCCAGTTTCCATTAGACCTGTACCAGAGTAACCAAGACCGATTGTCTCCTTTGTTCTCCTTTGAGAATTTAAATGTTCATCTATCTTCTCAGAGCTTTCATTAAATTTTCTCATCTTTTCATTTCTCTTATCTCCAGCTTTCAACTCATTTTTGAGTTGTTCAATCTCCTTCATCATCTTCTCATTTTCTTCTGTTTTGCCATGCAGATGCTTATACATAATTGTATTCTCTTGAGTAAGAATTCAAATTTCTTCATCCTTTTCAATTATGATTGCATCATTCTCTCTTAGGGATTCTTCAGCAAGCCTTTTGGCTCTTTCAGCTTTTGACAGTGCTTCATCTGCATTTCTCCTTTTTTTTCTACTATCTTGCTAACTTCTAGTATTTCAGTCATTCTCAGGGCCTGACTTTCATGCTCTCTTTTTAGATTTTTGATTTCTTCAGTCAACTTCTTGTTCCTTTCCATCAGTTTTGAGACTACCTCTTCTGCTTCTTCAGATTCACTCTAATCAGAGAGTTGATCTATGATATCCCGACTCTCATTAAGTTTTAGAGTGAGTTCCTTCCTTTTAGGAAGTGATTTTTTCAGTCTCTCCTTCAGCTAAGCAATCATCTCATTAGATTCATCAAACTACTTCTGATACTGGTATTCCTCCATGATCTTTTCCTCAAGTTGTTACACTTTTTCTTCAAATGACCAAAGCTTTGATATCAATTGTTGATATTAACCAGTGACTGAGAGGGGGGGTGAATCAGTCAAAACAATTTATATAGAATTCAAAGTTTCAAGATAACCGGTCTTTAACTACCATTTTTAAATTAACTTAAATCATTGCATTAATCATGAAGACAAGAACATTGAAGGAAATAGATTTGCATGCATCAAATAAAAATCACATAACACCATCAATTATATGTGGAAACCCTCGGTTAGAGGGAGAAAACCACGGTGGGGATAACCCTCAATCTCTTTTATTGCAGTGAAAAAGAGTGCCCTGTTAAGAGCTTACAATCATGTTCCTTTTGAGAACATCACCTTGCTAAAAATGACTGGTATCTTGTTAAGAATACCTTGGAATCTGTTAGGATTCACCTTGCCAAAGTATTTTTCACTTCCTCTATGGAGTGGCCCTGTTAGGGGGTTTTACAAACAGAACCGATTAAGGTTCACCCTATTAAGGGATTTAATCTGCTGCAATTATTAGAGAGAAACAAATCATTGATCTGATGATGACACTTTTTTGTTGTATAGATCCATTTTGTATCTGCTTCAATCTCTGCTCGGTGATGACTTCATCGATTCATGAGGAACCCTTTTGCACTTCGCTTGTTCTTCATCTTACACTAATATTTAACCTCAATCCACTTACAACTCCATTGACACACAAAAATCAAGATGAAAATCATGTATATAGTTATCTTCAATCTTGGCGAAAACTTTCCCTCCCAAATTCAAACTCAAAAAATCATTTATGCGCCAATTTGTTCGTTCCTCAAATCTCGTCGATTATATCAATGGGACTAACCGTTCATGCCATGGATCTCATCAATTCTCTAGCAAGCACTCGACTTGAATTGGCTCTTTCTAAAATGATCAAATCTACATGTTATAATGTCAAACATGTTGATGACTACGCGTACTTGCCCTTTTCATTTTAGTATTTTGATCTACTACCAGTTGTTTTCTTTATATCGGTGAACCTACTTTACTTATCTCAAATACCGGTTGCTTCCTGTAAGCCAGTCTCTGCTCATCGGTGGAAGCTTTTAGTCCCATGTTCCTTACCAATCCACTATAATCCTTTTCTGATTGGTTATGATGACATTAGAACCGGTATTGCCATCAATGACAACTTCTTAAGTACCTCACACTTTATCATGCCCATGATGATGCCAACAGTAAACAATGTAGACCATTCTCATTATCAAACCAAGAGGAGGTGTGGGAGTACCCTCTTACACTCATTCCTTATGTTGTACTTAAGTATTGAAATGTGGTATGGTCATGCATGTGGCGAGTATAGTTGAAGTGTGTAAAAAAAATGTTTTGTGGAAAGGTTCAAAATTTTGGGTATTACAATTTATCATTGAATAAATGTCCCCAGGACCAACAATATATGTTTCCCAAGAATTGAGCAATATTTGTTGCAACTATTATGTTTTGTTAGTGTAATTAAATGAGAACATTTCTATTTTACAATACCTATGTTGTTATGTAATTTTATTATCATGTATTGTCACAGGATCACCCGCATTGGTCTTATAGAGCCAAAAGTACAAAGGAACTCAAGCCCATGGTTGTTTCCTATTTCTTGGAAATTGACTTAAATTTGACCATGATGAAGTGGCAAATTTTAAAATATTTTGAAGTAATCATTTGGGAGAACCAACAGATTGACAACTTTTTTAGGGATAGTCTTGTGTTTCACATGATTTATATAATCTAGTGGTTTTGTTTTAAGTTATTTTTAGAGAGTTCATGTTGTGTGTCATCATCTATTTGTTCAATAAATTCATGAGATAAAGAGTTTTCTTTATTATCTACACAACAAACACCACTAATTTTGTCAATGTCATTTTCCCATTTGTAGATGGCAACTCTAGTTATCTCTAAGCTAGTGTAGATATAAAATAAGACACAAAAGGAATTGCATTGATGGATGAGAGAAGATATTTATATCAAGGCAATTCCCATAATCAATTATGTCATGAATTGAATAATTAACCAGAGGTAGATAGCTAAGGAATCTAGCAAGTCTACTCATCTTTTTGATGATATTTTTGCTCCATTTTATGATAGTTATTTAACTATACCCCTTTTAAGTAGTAACAAGGATCTATTGTACCCCTACAAGCTATAACTAAATAAAATGTAGAAAATTTATTATGAATGTGATCTTGGACTAGACTTAAAAACAAGCTCATTATAAGGCTAGAATTGCTTAAGAATAACTCTCTCGTCTAAGACAACCCCCACTTACCAAGTCATGCCAACAATTCCAAACACTTCTCATGTAGGATTAGAAACCCTTGCACCTATTAAAGAACAATTTATTGATGCAAATTCTTTCTTTAAATCTTACAATGCTTTATCCTCTAAGATTATTATACCCTAGACTAGTGAATTGTTGAGAGAAGTGGATAGTCTCAAGGCACAAGTTGAAAGAAATGAGGCCTTGAAAATCAAGGAAGAATTTGTTGAGAATATTGCAAGATTTCTAGGGCCCAAATGTTGATAGTAGCTCTAGTTATGCAAACATCTTTGCACAAAGTGCTTCTACTACTATTATGCCTCAAACTTTGTATCCTTCATCAACTATCCAACAAACTCCATTAATAAACATTACCACCTCTTCTCAACAAATGATCATTCCAACAACCAAGATTATTATGTCTATGCCAATGAGTGCTCTTGCAACATTGGTACCCATAACAAAAATACAATCTCATACACAACCTCCTAATACCAAAATTAGGGCTGAAGTACGACAAAATGGGTACAATCCTTATGTTGGGCACATGGGTGTAGAATTTTAAAATCCCTAAGGTGGTTATAATTTTATTGGTTAGAAAAATGTTATAAATCATTATTCTTATAACCAAAATATTCATGGTCAGTAAAAATTGTAGGGTAAACCAAATGTTCAAGGAGGCCTTACTGTAGGAAATATCCTTGCAAGAAGGCCTATGCAATTGGAAAGATATGGGCAATTGGATTTCACTTTAATCCAAGGCTATCACAATCCCCATTAGTAATGATGTTAGGATAGCATTGAGTTATTTTGTCAAAATAATGCACTATTTGGTGAGGACCACCTATAGAATTTAATGAACTTAATTGATGATTTTGAGGTTGAATTCAAGGGTGTGGCTATGAAGTTATTCATGTAGTCACTAACATAATATGTTAGCGAATGGTATAGAATTTTGCTTGATGCAAGTATCAACTTCTAGGAATAATTCAAGAGGATGTTCAAAGAAGAATATGGGGATAAAATAGACCCTAGATTTTTTGCAAATAAGTTTACTAGAATTCACAAAGGTTTATACAAAATTGTATCATACTTTAATGCTATATTTACCAAGGTTTACAATAAGATTCCCCCATACATGAGACTAAATGAGTCTATGTGTCTTGTTATATCAAAATGCCTATGATGCCAATATGGGTTATTAGTTGATGGATAAAGATCCACAATCTCTTAGAGATGCTTTTAATATTTCTCTACATATTGAAAATAATAGAAAAGCGTTTGGTAAGGTAGGAAAGAGAGATATTGTCAAAATATTGCAAAATCATAAAGGACATCAATCAAAGAAACCTAATACAAAATAAAAACTTGACAAAGTCACGAGTACACTTAAGGATCTTAGTTACAAGGTTGATAAGAATGAAAATGGATTGCCTCATGGTAGAAAAAAAATCCAAAATTAGGAAAGAGGACCAAGGTTATTTGATAGGCCATACAATATAAATTGGCATAATGGCAAGCCAATGCAGAACAATCCCAAAGACATTGAGAGGGGGGGTGAATCAGTGTCTAACCCGTTAATGGAATATTTGAACTTATTTATAACTTTTTAACCCAAATTAATGTATCGGTAAACAAGTAATAGTGCAGTAAAGAGAAATAACAAAGACAACATAAATGCACACCATAACAAAAGATATTTTGGCGAGGAAACCTGGTATGGGAAAAACCTCTATGGGATTTGTGACCCACAATATTTACTCACTGGCCAATATGAATAAATATTACTTACAATAGGGGCCTGCACATGCCGGAAGGCCAACAACCAAGAGCGCACTGCTCAATGAAAGAGTCTTACTGACTACAATATGGATAATTAAATCTAAGATAATGTACTACTCAAAATAACATCTCCAATGCTTGGTTCCATACTAGTTTAAGCTTTGTCGAATACCTTAACCAAAAACCTTTTGCTATCTTTTACATAACCACTTCATAAATTCACTATATCAACTTCTTACATATTCTATTATATCATTATTGCAAAATGATCTATAAGATCTCATACATATATGAGTCTCTTACAATACATCATGTCAGTTTACAAAAAATTAATTACATTGCAATACAATTCACATAAATAAAACTTTGTCTCATGTCGGCCTGAGTGCTGATATGCTTCATTGCCAGTGTAATCTAGATGTCGGTAGATGATGTCTATGTTGCCAGTGAATGTGTAGAATCCTGTTACCAGTTGGTTGCCATCAATGACAATATCAACCATTATCATTTGAGTGTATAATTCCAACAATCTCCCCCTTTGGCATTGATGGAAACACTCATGAGAAAAATCCAAAACTATTATCCAAAAATAGATCCCCAAAAGAAGTGTGCTCCCCTTGAGCAAGTGATCTCTTTTGTGCATACATTTTTCTCCATACTACTCTACCTTTGGCATCAATGACAAAGGATGTCAAAAGCAGTCAAAATTCTACCTCATAGCCTATAACCAGTTGAGTACAAGTTGAAAGATATTAGCCAAAATTAGATTCAGGCTCTGCATGAATTTGTTACTGTCAGAGATAATGGTTTATGTTTGTTGGATCATGTCGGTCAGATAGTGCATCTATTGCTTTGGTGACCGTTCTCCTTGAATTGTTTCTTTAGATAGCTCAACCTGCTAAGTTATAAGACTGGCCAATCTTAGACCAAGTTTTCTTTTTAGTTCCCGAGCCTTCAACCTTATCCTTTCTTTTTCTTTCTCCAGATTCTCTAACTTTTCCTCAAAAACTGTCATTTCTTGTTCAAAAATTGAGGTAAGTTCTGAAGAACCTATCATGTTGTCTGCTATGTCATCTATCTCCTTCTATATTTTCTTAATCTCCTCATTAATATCTTCAGTCAAGTGGTGAGGTTTGCAAGCTTCTCTATACAGTTCCTTATATTCCAAAATTGTTGAGTTAAGTACCAGTAATAAGGAATCCATGTGCTCAGTACAGTCTTTGATAGTTTTCTCAAAGAATTCACCTTTTTATTTATCTACTCTCTCCTTAACAGTTTCCTCATTTACCTTATCTATAGTTAGAACATTTGAAGCAATAAATTTGGACAATGCATCCAATTTACCTAAAGAATCATGAATATGATCTATCTTATAGGTTGGTGCAATCATCTTCAAAATAGGCAATGTGTCATCAATAGCCTTAAATGCTAAGGCATTGCAATATGTTATCCTCTTTATTGAATCCAAAAGAACATATGTTACATTAGTAGGTTTGAATTCTCATGTGGATGTGCTCGGTTCTATAATAACTTTCCTTTCAACAGATACTTACCCAATTACCTTAACAATTTCTTCCTTTTTACCATCATTTATTTCCTCTTTATTTATAGTTTTTGTTGGTTTCTCAGTCTCTGTATGTACCTCTACTTCTGCTAGTATCTTAGTGTTCTGAGAGTCAACAGTGTGTGTCGATGACTCAGAAATCTCAATGTTATTAGCATCGATTGTCTTAACTTTTGCAGTCTCTTTATCCACAACAATATTAAAATCCTTTGTATCTACATTCATAGTGAAAAGAATTTCAAAATCCGGATTAGTATCATCATGTGTTATTTCTTCAGTCTCCTTATCTGGCTGACTGTCTGTATGTACCAGTGTCCCTGATGTTATTGGTGGGGTGTCCTGTGCTGGTGGAGGAAGGTTATCTATGACCTTTATATCAGGTACACTACCAAGTTTACCTTTACCTTTGCAAAAGACTTATCCATTTTCTCTCTACCCCTTTTTTCTTTCTTTTCCTTTTCAACAAAAAATATGTCCCATTTTTCTGCAGTTTCATCAGCTATTTCTTTCACTCTCCCATCCATTAAGCTAATCTATTGGTGTTCACTCACAAAAACTGACTGGTTGGCTTCAAAAATCAGTTCATCAATTTCTTCTCTAGAATTTATAGGGTGCACCGCCAACAATGCTTCAACCTTTAACTTTTTCTCTAGTTCCATCACTGACATTCTTTTAGCCTCTAATCTTAGGTACAAGTCATTCGGCAAATCATCTACAACTTCAATCAAAACTTTCTTATAGATGTCTAGATGCAAAATAATACTAGCCTCTATTGTCTCCTTGTCAGAATCCTTGTAAGAATGATACAATTTGTTTACATTACTAAGATTACCTTCTTGTGTTATTTAATTATCAATTCCTTCGGTATAAGGGTATCCGCTACCTTAGGTTCCTATTTCTTCTTAAGAGTTAAATTTTTCTGAGGCTCCCTTACATCTTGTTGCTTCTTCCTTAATGTTCTTGTTCTTCTAGGAGAAGGATAGGGTACTGGTGGGGTTTTCCTCTTCTTCCTTTCAACTCTTTTGAACTTTTCTTCCTTACCACTAGCTGTATCCAAAGAAGTGGCAATCGGTGAAACATGAGCTACCAGTTCTAGTCCTTCCAGTTCACTAGCATAAATACCACTTAATTTTATTATATTTTCCTTAAATTCTTTAGCCATTTTTGATGCATCTCTGATGATTTTTTCTCTTCTTTTTCTTTGCTTCTGTATCGAAACAACACTCTCAATAGTATCAGTATTTCCAAAAATCTCTTCAGATGGTACTCTAGGTGCATCAAGAAGTGTCTTAGCATATGCTTCTAGAATATTCAGATCAACTTCATATCCCATCTCTGTTATCCAAATGGTTCTAGGAGTAACGAATTCCATCCATGTTTCATCTCTTTTGATTACAAAACATATTTGCTTGTCATACTTATCCACAATGCTCTGTGGTAACCTTTCGCTAGCCTTCATTTTGGTTTGAAAGTTTTTGAAATAGGCTTTTACCATGTCATCACTATTAGTATCAATACCGGTAATAGCTTCCATGATTTGTCTGCCTACCGGGATGTCATATGCAAAGTCCTTATGACCAATGTCGGGTATCTCTTTTGTGAAGTAAAACATTAAACACACAAGTAGGTTTCCAAAATGGAATGTTCCCTTCTTGTCACCCTTAATCTTCTTCAAATTATCTATCAGTTCATCCTTAAGCCATTCACAGATATGAATTCTAGCATTGTTCTTTACCATGTCATATGCACTATGTATACACAAGCTAGAAACTAAGTTTAATCTATTTGCATGAGTTACTCATTATCCAAATACCATGCTCACATATCTCACATTTGCATCAGTGATATCATTAAACCTAGGAGATCTGTTGTCAGATGTAGCTCTGGTTAGGTCCATAACACCCTTGTTAGGTATCTCCTTTGTTTTGTCGAGCCTACTACTGGTTGAGGGTAAACTAGTAACTGCCTTGATTGCTTCCTTAGTTATTTTACAAACAGAGTCTAGCCACATAAACTCACCATGAATTTTGCTCAGTACAAGATGAACTACCTCCTTCAGAAACTCAAGTATGTTCAGAATTTCAAAAAATCCTAAGTCTTCTACAATCTTATGCTCTAGTTTAACCAGACCTTGTTCATCAATAATAAAATCATTGTACATGTTCTTCAAATCATCAGTCCCTAAATTTTCTATGTTGCATTGAATATAAATTCTTGGGTCTTCGGCAAAAGCGACTCCTTTCAAAATCTTAGAAAAGGCTCTGATAGAATCATCTTGCTTGGAAATTTTAGGGATGATTTTGAATATGGGTCTAGGGCGCTTAATGATTTCTACCATAGTAGGGTTTGCAATAAATTCAAGTACAGAAGATGAAGTAGTCATGATACTGAAATAAATACCTTTTTTGCATGTGAAATCCTCTGAAATACCTTGAAAGTGTCTTAGTTGCTTCACCTCTTGAATGCCTTCACTCAATTCACACTCTTCAAATGCTTGGATGCTTTGTAATTTGAAATGAGGTTTTTTTGTGCTTTATAACCACATTAAATGCTTGTTCGTTAAGTGAAGTCTTAACATATCTATCGGTAAAGAAGAAATATAACTTCTTACCATCAACTGAGGGTATAATGCATGATTTTCAACTTGCAATCATACCCCCTAAGGATTATTCCTTAGTTAGATGAAGAATCTCCTATCGGTGGAGGATTACTCTATTTTACGGTGCAGAGACAGATTCATCAACTCTCTGATCTCCTTTCTTAATCCATTGTTTTGAAAATTCTTGCTTTATTTCATTTACCTTTTCTTTTCCCTTCTCATTAGATCCTTTATTGTTTGTCGGTATAGTTTTGCTTCTATTAAATTTTGCAATATGCCCAATCTTGTTACATGCATAACAAGATACATTATTCCTCTGAATAGCTTTTCCATATCCTTGACCGGTTTGTGTTCTGCATTGATTAGAAAAAAGCCCCTATCTACCACAAACATAGAATTTCACATTTATTCTGTAATTTTTTGAGTTATGACCAACTTTATTACATTTGGAACATTGAGTGGTGGGTAAATTTATATTCTGATTATTTCTAAATCTGCACTGATTTGCTCTATAACCAAACCTGTTGCAATTAAAACATTTCCCATTAAATTTATAAGCATTAGGTTGTCTTATTAGTTTGTTGTGATCTCGATTGTTTGCAATCCTTGAACTTTCTTTGTGTTCAAATCCAAGTCCAACTGTATCTCCATCAGGTTTTTGTCTTTTTAGCATGTCATCAAGCCTTTCAGAACTTTTTTTGAATTTGTCTTTGTATTCCTTTGTAGTGTTCAACTAATTTTCTAGAATCCCAACTTGTCTCATAAGCTCCTCTTTATCATGTTGCATGTGAATCAGATCTGTCTTGAGCATATCATTTTCATGACCAAGTCTCAAATTTTCATTTGCTCCATCATTAAGTCTCCTAATCAAGTCTTCTTCATTCTTCTTCCTATCTTCAATATCCTTACATAGCCTCATGGTTAGATCTTGCATTTCATTCCTCATAGTATTGTTCTCATGCCTTAGCTTCTCTACAATATCTCTAAGAGTTTCCTTTTCATCATCATCTTTCTGCATTTGCTCATGAAGTTCTTTCCTCTTGTTTTGTGGTATAACCAAGTTCTCCTGAAGTTCTTTAATGAATTCCTGGGCAGTCCTCAAATCATCTTCAAGTTTGATATTCTTCAATTTTTTTGCATCAAAATCTTCAAGAGTTCCTTCCAACTATTTTCTCAAATTCTCCATCGGTATCGGTTTCAGAATCTTCCTCAAGTTGTTAGGCTTTTGCAAATAGAGGACTAGGCTCTGATACCAATTGTTAGATGCAATGGCAGTCCCAAAAACACTGAGAGGGGGGGGAGGGGGTTGTGAATCAGTGTCTAACCGGTTAATGGAATATTTGAACTTAATTATAACTTTGTAACCCAAATGAATGTACCGATAAACAAGTAATAGTGCAGTAAAGAGGAATAACGAAGACAACATAAATGCACACCATAACACAAGATATTTTGGCAAGGAAACCTGGTATGGGAAAAACCTCATTGGAATTTGTCTCCCATAATATTTACTCACTGGCCAATATGAATAAATATTACTTACAATAGGGGCTTGCACATGTAGGAAGGCCAACAACCTAGAGCGCACTGCTCAATGAAAGAGTCTCAATGACTACAATATGGATAATTAAATCCAAGATAATGTACTACTCAAAATAGCATCTCCAATGCCTGGTTTAGTACCGGCTTAAGCTCAGTCAGATACCTTAACCAAAAACCTTTCGCTATCTTTTACATAACCACTTCATACATTCACTATATTGCCTTCTTACATATTCTATTATATCATTATTACAAAATGATCTATAAGATCTCATACATATATGAGTCTTTTACAATACATCATATCGGCTTACAAAAATGTGTCTGCCGATGCTGGTAGATGATGTCTGTGTTGTTGGTGAATGTGTAGAATCCTGTTACTAGTTGGTTGCCATCAATGACAACATCAACCATTCTCATTTGAGTGTATAATGCCAACATAACTATTCTTTATTTGATAGGAGGACATTCTTCTTCAGATGATCAAAGACAATTCAAATAAATTAATCATCAACAAGTTTCATTTCTAGTAATGAAGAGAATATGCAGAGTGCCTGTATAAATATTGTAGATTTGGTTGGAAAGGAAACTATTTTAAGAAGACCATTAGATGAATAAATTAGATCTTTAACTCTTTCTGGTATTTCTTAAGCAAGGAACAATTATAACTTGAGAAATAAGAATGCAAATGTTGATCAAGGTAGGTCGGATAGACTAATTATCAATAAAACATACAATATTGCCAAGAAATTTGAATATTTGAAGAAATAAGAAGGAAAGAACAAGATATAAATAAATTAGAAAGAGAAGGTGCAATCTAAAAATGGGAAAGTCAAATACAAGGTTATCCTTGTCGAGAAATAAATCCTTTCAAAATCCACTACCTTCACTCCATTAAATTTTCCTAAAGCTCATACTTTCACTCCATTAAATTTTCCTAAATTTGACATGATTCAAAATTTGTCTCAAACGAAAATTTTATTACCTTCGCATGAAATGATGAAGATCGAGGAGCATAAAATTAATGCATTGTCCTTAATTGCAAAATGCTTCTAAGAGGTTCAGTCAAGGTCCAAGTAATTAAGGTACATTTGAAGAGGTTACTAAATGGATTACTAAGGTAGATAACAAAGAAAGTTGTGAAACCCTTGAAGTATATATAGGAAGTACATAAGCCAAATGTGCATCACAAATAGACCCTTTCTATGTCACTTTTTTTAGTAAAGTATAAACATAACAAAATGTGCATGATTAATTTAGGAGCCTCCACAAACATAATGCCAATGGAGATCATGAAAAATAGGTTGTGGGTAGATAAGGCCTATAATAGATTTATCGCAATGGATTCAAGAGAAGTACCTATCATAGTGTAGATTCAAAAATTGCATACCCCTTTGCAATTCCACTTACAATTTTATAGCCACTTTAGTGTCCATTCCTATGGAATCTAAGTAGGCTCATTTCAGCCCTTGCATCGACCTTTTTTATCAAAATATGCTTTGGATATGTTTTCAGCAATTACCTTTCAACAACAATTTTGTATTACTTGTGTGTCTCTCTTGTCACCCATCATTTTTTAGTGTGATTTATCTAGACACTAATGCATCATGCAAACATTTGCATGCCACACAAATGTCTCACAACATATTAACATTCAATTGTTGATTCTAAGCATTTAGACACTTGCAAAGCTTGCTCAAGCCGGTGGAAATGTCTTGGAATCTTCCAAAATGACTTGACAACCCTCTTTTTCCCTCCTATTCTCTATTTTAAATCTATCTTTTCACTTTGAAAGAAATATCTCTAGGTTCTCTCATGAAATTTCTCTAGTTCTCTTAGTTTTCTCTTTCTCTCTCTTGATTTCTACAACAATATGTAATTCTCTATAACACTCTCAAGCTCTCACAACAATAATTCTAGCCCGCTTGGATTTCTCAAGGCCATCTGGTAATATATTTCTCACATCTCTGAGCATCTTGGGATTTATCACATCCCTTACCTATCAAATCATTTATCTTGTCTATTTACATTTTTATTTATCTATCTATCTATCTATCTATCTATCTATCTATCTGGTTGTTGTAGAGGTGGAAACACCAAAATAGGGATTTGATTGAGGCAAGTCCCCAAATAGCCATAAACATTTTTCCTCTTTTGTATGTGTGTAGGTTTTCTTGAAGGCATTCAACCACATGGAGGTTTGTTGTATTTATTTGTTATTCATTTGTTTTATTTAAATTTTTATTCTACTTCTTTGTATAGCATTTGTTGGTATATTTCAGAATGTGTGCTTTGCAAGTTCTCTGAAACATAGAGTTGGCCTTTCTCCCATTTTCTTAGTTTTCTATTCATGGTTCATACAAAACTCCAATGCACTACACAAACGTTTGTGTGTTATGCTGGCATCCTTGGCTGAGACACTCAAATTTGGACTGAAAACTCTTTGTTGTCTACTCTTTTTGATTTTGTAATGAGAATCCTTATTTTCTTTATCTATATTTAGATAACTTCAATAGTTTAACTAGCTGGAGATATTTGAATGTATGTTGTGAAACTAGATCTCAAATGAGCATAGTTCCTTTCTGTAGGATTACATTTACACCATTACATTTTGGTGAACCTAACACAAACACTACTTCATTATTTTGAGATTATTCTTTATTATTTCTTCAAGAAAACATTATACCCTTAAAAAAAAGGATAGTTCTAAAATTTCCTTATCCAAAAAAAAATTGTGGGTAGCTACCCCAAACGCCATTCCATGTTGTCAAAATTTTAATGATACACTGACCTTCGACCGACTTATTTATACATTATTTCTTAAATTTAGCTTACTAATTTAAAAATTCATTTATTATCTTCTAGTTTTATTCATACTACTAATAGTGTTCCAGTTCATGCATGTGATGGTGACTTGGCTTTACCTATGTCACTCTATGTCTTCGATCTCTCTTGTAAAAATTATTTTGTCTCAAAGTATATTTTGTTCCAAGAGGATGAAATTATTGAAACTTTTCTTAATGTTACTCTACCTTCTCTTCATTCTAGTGCACTCTCTTGTATAACTAATGCATTACTGAGTGATCAATCTCATCTCACATTTGATCTCTCATAGGTCGATGTTGAATAAGCTCATTCAACTAATTATTCTACAAGTATTGTTGTCTCTCCTACCCCTGAAAGGTTTAAGAGACCAAACATTTGTTGGTTTCAGTCTAATAATCTTGTCATTAATGTCAAAAGGATATGTACTGAAGGAAGGGGTCAATATCGAGATGGGTTGAGATGAGAGAGAGAAATAGAGAAGTCTTTAAGATCCATGAGGCTCTATAACATAATGTAGCTAACCTAATTGATATAGTGTAATTAGGCTGACTAACACAATATAGCCATGCAACGCCAGGCATAATTAACAGATTGTGCATAGGAGCAAAATATACAAATGACTATCTTGGCTCTTTATCCCACATTGTCAATGTAACAAAACTCTTAGTTATTTATGTAACCCAATGCGCAGTTAGTAACTGAGCAAAAGCTCACCTGGTTTTGCCACTTGATTTGGAGTGTGCTCAGTGCAAGTTGTATCAATGTGATAGTGTTGTGGAAGCTTGTCAATGAGACACTATGCTTTCAACGTGGGTTGATCTCAATGTCTTGATTGTGAATGTCTCATTGATCAAGTATGTGTAGTAGACGTCAGAGTGATATGCTCATGTCTCTTCGATCATAGTTTTCACAAGGGCCATCAACAGGAGATGTGTTATTGATAAGAGATATAAATTCCTCTCTTCAATATGATTTTGTCACACCGATATGGTAAGTTGTGTGGGACCTATGAAGTTGATACTGGTAAGATAATGCCACTTTGATGAGACTTGTCTTAAGTCACATTGATCTTGTGATGTCTCTTCAATCTATTGCAAAAGGATATGGATTCAAAGTGTTGATGAAGGTTGAATGTATGTTGATGAGGTCCATGATCTCATTGAAGAGATACCTTTCCATGTCTCTTTTATATAGGTTGAGAACACATCTAAGTGATAATGCCTGTTGGAAAAACATTAACACATTGACTTGATAATTTTTCAAGTCTCTTTGACATGACATACAAATTAAGACCCAAGGAGATTGTGCAGGTTGTAATGTGATGTGATGTGTGCAACCACCATGGTGGTAAGAATGACAAATGTTTTTAGTCAAGTTATGATGATCAACGATTCAAATCTAAAGGATCTAAAGGAACTTCTTTTGGCGTGATAACAAAGCATTCTAGGAACTTGCACAAATTGACTTAAACAACTATCTATTGAATGTAATTAGATAGATTTTGATGAGTTATAAAGAAGGGTGAATTCAATGAGTGGTGATGATATGAATAGAATGCAAACTGACTTAATGAACAATCCCTAATGCTAGCATAGAAATTACGATGCAAATGACTTTTTGTATGATCTTTGATGAGGTATGGTGAAATTGGGTCTTGGCCAACTTTGTGGAGATGAATACAACGTGTAGACACCCATTTCTGCCCATTTAATTAAATACATTTTGATTATTTAGCCATCATTCAATGATTAATTAAATTAATATTTAATTAATTCATCTTAACTATGTTCTTCTATTAATTAAATAAATTATTTGATTTATTTGAATTAATTCACTTAGCCATATTTTGACAAATAATTAAATAAATAAAGCATATTTGTTTAATTAACCCCCCTCTCACCTTTAAATAAATTAACATTTATTTAAATCCATCTCTCACATTTAAATAAATAAATATTTATTTAAATTCCTAAATCCCTCACCCACTTGTACTTTCTAGAAAATGCAAGTTACATACTAACCCTTCTCCTAATCATGTCTAAACCCCTATTATTAGCCTAATCACCCTTTAATGGTTTGCACATTCCTAAACCAAAGGTTAACGCAAAACCCGTCAACTCAAACCTTTAAATGGCTTCCTTTCAAGTATTCAAGCCTTTAATTGTTTTCTTCTAGAGTCTTCAAGCCTTTAATGGCTTTCTTTAAAGTATTTAAGCCTTTAATGGTTTCCCTCTAAAGTCCTCTTAAGCCTTTAATGGCTTCCTTTAAATTCTTTAATCCTTTAATGGTTTCCTTCTAAAGTCTTCTTAAGACTTTAATGGCTTCCTTTAAAGTCTTTAAGCCTTTAATGGTTTCCTTCTAAAGTCTTCTTAAGCCTTTAATGGCCTCCTTCAAAGTATTCAAGCCTTTAATGGCTTCCTTCTAGACTCTTCTTAAGCATTTATTGGCTTCCTTCAAAGTCTTAAGCCTTTAATGGTTTCCTTCTAGAGTCTTCAAGCCTTTTATGGCTCCCTTTAAAGTCCTTAAACCTTTAATGGTTTCCTCCTAAATTTTTCTTAAGCCTTTAATGGCTTCCTTCAAAGTCTTCAAACCTTTAATACCTTCCATCTAGAGTCCTCTTCAGCCAGTAATGACTTTCTTCAAGTCTTCAAGCATTTAATTCTTTGTCCCCCTCTCCTCTCAAGCCTTCCCTTGTTGACACTTGTAAACATGTGATTGGCTTAAATGAGAGCACATGGATTTAGGATCAACACTTCCTCAAGCAATCCTAACCCTTCCTCAAACAATTTAATTTCAACCCTTCATTTGTCCATTTTTCATATAAATAGAGCTCATTCCTTCATTGTTGAAGAGTCACAAGAGTTATCCATGCATTTTCACTTTTCTTAGAATTTGAATGTTTTGTAGGAAGATTGCATTAATTATATGTTATGTTGTCATTTATGTCAGCTTATAATGTTGTAATGATGTTATATGCTGTCATGCAACTGATAGGAGGAGCTAGCCAAGGGTAATGCAACCGGTAGGAGAGTTTGTATTGGAAACTAGTATTACTTATGTTATGAAAAGTTGAACTGGTAACCCTACCTATAGAAGAAGTCCAGACCCTAAATGATGAAGTTGAAGCAGATTATGATCAAATGGTGAATGACAAATATTATGGCGTGTATGCATGTTGATTGATGAATGTTTTAAATGTTTCTTGGCACATAAAGACAATAGTTTTTTGTCTTGGGAATGAGCAAACTCATTGAATCTAATGCAAACCATGTGATGAGTTACAAAGTTCGATAAAGTGGTAATCAAGGAGTGGTCAAGAATATCTTGAGTGATGTGCATTGATTTCTATGTTATTTGCTATGTAATCCAACAGTCATACTTGAACCAATTTGTTTATAATCTCTATGAGATGTTTAGGTTTGTGATTTAGTTGGCAAACTTGTAGTTGAGAGTGAGAGAGTGGTTGCCGAACCTGATAATGTATCTGCAGTGTGTAATGGAAAATAGGAGCATGAAAAGGATCTGAACAAGCAAGTGTAGTGCTATTCAAATAGATCAACAAACTCTTGTTGTTTTCTAACAATTATAACAGTTAAATCCCCTAACCAGGTAAGCTCTAACAAGCTTCTTTATTCAAATCCTCTAACTAGGTGATCCATTAGCTTGGATTCTAAATCCTCCACTGAGGTTACTCTTAATAGGGTATTGCTTTTAATAGGGCATTATAGTCAATCCCTTAACTGGGTGGTCCCTAACAGGATCTGTTCTTAATGGGGCTTTTTGTAAAGCTTTAACATGCTAGGCTCCTAATAGGGCAAACTTTAGAAGAGTTCAGAATACTTGTGGGTATTCATCCCCACCGTGGTTTTTCCCATTTGGGTTTCCACGTCAAAAATATTGTGTCAAGTGGTGAATGTTTTTGTGGTTATGTTTATTGTTGAATTGCTTAACTGCTAAATCCACTTTGAAATGTTATGACAACCATCAGCAACTAAAACATGTTTTAACTATTGTCAGTAAAGTATTTGAATGATCAAGATAAAAGGTTTTGTAAGTTTCAAGTTGTTTTACTATTAATCTGTTATAACAGTCAACCAGATAATCTTGTCAGTATTATTGCATTTGAAGTTTAGTATTGAAACCAGACAGTTTAGTGTGTCTTGAGAGGTTGATTTTGAGTTTGGTGAAAGTGTATCAAAATTTTCTATCTACTAATTCACCCCCCCCACCTCTCAGTAGTTGACCGGATCCTTATTCTTTCATCATACCATCAATTGGTATCAGATCATTTCAATTCCTCTGAGCTCTAAGCCTTACATCTTGAGGTAAAGATCTTGTAGATCATGATGAAGAAGGAAGGCCTAAAGTTTAGAGAACTACAAGATATGGAGTGATAGAATTAAAATATATATCAAGAGTCTTGGAATTCAGTACTGGGAACATGTTGTTACTCAATATGTTGCACCAAGTGGGACTATGATTGATGATCAAAAGAAAGAGCAACAAGAAAACAATCAATCTCTAGAGGCTATTATCAGTTCTTTGTCTGATGCAGAATATGTTGATGTCCATGGTCTAGATATTGCTTATCAGGTATGGAATAAACTTGAAGAAATCTACAGCGGTGATGAGCATGTGAAGATTGCCAAAGAAGAGAGTCTAAGAGGAAAATTTAATGACATGCGGATGGATGAAGGTGAAAATATCCACCAGTATGTCCAGAGAATAAAAGAGATAGTCGGTAAGATCAAGAGTGTTGGTGGTAAAGTTGAAGATTCCACAGTGATTAGCAAGGTGTTGAGAACCCTGCTACCGGTCTACGCTATCCGAGTTGAAACCATTCAGGAGCTAAAGTCAATTGATAAAACTAAGGTAACTCTGGATTCCATCATTGGTAAGCTTACTGCTTTTGAATTAAATGGTTATGATGGTAGTGCTTAGAAATATGAGTCTGCATTTAGAGCTTCAGTTTCTAACCCATTTGTGAGGAAAAGTAGAGATATCAGTCACAATTATGAATCTAGATCTAGCAAAGATGTTGATGATGAAGACAGTCTTGTTGAGATGGAAGCATTGTTGGCTAAGCGGTTTCCTAGAGGTACCGGTAAGTACAGAGGTAAAATACCTTTGAAATGATTTGCTTGTAACAAGATTGGACACATTGCGGCTAATTGTCCTAATGGTGACAATGAGCATAAGCGTGACAAGTTCAAGAAGGACAAAGGTAAAGGCAAAAGAGATTGTCTTATTGCAGTTGATGGTGGTATTACTGATGAGGAATCTGAGGGTGATGATAATATTTGTTGCCATCAAAGAGGAGACATCTAATCAGAAGCAATTAGTGTCTCACGTTGATAGTTCTGATGATTGGATCATTGATAGTGGTTGTTCACACCACATGACCAGTGATAAGACCAAATTTATTTCTCTGAAGGAATTTGATGGATGATTTGTGAGATTCAGTAATGACTCACTCTGCATGGTAAAAGGTAAGGGAACTATTTCTCTTAATGGAAAGAGCAGTGAAGAAGATGTCTACTGGGTTGAAGGATTAAAGCACAATCTTTTGAGTGTTGCACAACTCAATGAAAAAGGTCATCCATTGGAGTTTAAGAATGGTATGTGCAAAATCTATGGGATCAAAGGTGAGCTGATTGCAACTGGCAAGCAGACTAAAGGTAACCTATTTCACCTAAATCCTAAAGCCAAAAAATGTTTAATTGCTAAGATAGATGATAGTTGGCTTTGGCATAGGAGATTTTGTCATATAAATTTTGATAACATTGTCAAAGTAAGTAAGTCCAAGTCTATGAGAGGTTTTCCACAATTGGACAAACTGGTTAATTCTCTATGTAAGGAATGTCAGTTGGGAAAGATGACAACCTCAACTTTCAAGAGAAAGTCCTTCTTAGTAGAACACTTGCTAGATCTAGTTCATACAGATCTCTGTGGACCCATAAGGACTAAAATCATTCAAGGTGATAGATATTTTATGATCTTCACGGATGATTGTTCAAGGATGATGTGGGTCACATTCCTGAAGGATAAGTCAGAGGCTTTTGGTAATTTCAAGGCATTCAGGGCCTCAGTAGAGAAGGAAAGTGGCATGAAGATAAAGTGTCTGAGGATGGATCAAGGCGGTGAATTTACTTATGAGGAATTCACTAGGTGTTGTGATGATAATGGCATCAAAAGGCATCTTTCTGCACTGAGGACACCACAAAAGAATGGTATTGTAGAGAGGAACAACTAGTTAGTTGTTGAAGGTCCTAGAACTATGTTGATTCAAGGAGGTGTAGCAAACAATTTCTGGAGAGAAGCGGTCAGTACAGTTGTCTACACTATGAACCAGATACTGGTAAAAAGAGGTAAGAACAAGACTCCTTATGAATACTAGTATGGTAGATCACCTAATGTTAGTTATTTTAAGATATTTGGAAGTAAATGTTTTATTAAGAGAGGTGACTATGTCAGCAAGTTTGAGGCTAAGAGTGATGAAGGCATATTTCTTGGTTACTCCACCAAGAGTAAGGCCTACAAATGTTACAACAACCAAACTCAAAGAATCATTGAAATTGTTGATGTTCGAGTGGATGAGAATCATGAAGTCTCAATGGAAACTAGTGTGGAGAAAAAGGAAGAAGATCCTTGCATTTTGTGTTTGGAGCCAAAACCAGTGAAACCTGAAACTGGTAAGGAGAATGTTGTTGTGCCAGTTCAACTGGAATAGGTAGAATCAGAATATGATGATGATAATGAAGAAGAACCTAAAGATAATGATCATTTTATTTCGAGGTATGTGAGACTCAATCATAATCTTGACCAGATTATTAGAGATAAAGATGTTGGAGTGCTAACCAGAAGAAGAATCAGAGAGAATTCTTGAATGATCTCCACTATTGAGCCTAGAACTGCTAAGGAAGCTTTTGGTGATGATTATTGGATCAAAGCTAAGGAGGAGCTTGATCAAATTGATAAGAACAACACATGGACTCTAGTACCTAGACTGGTGAATAAGAATGTGATAGGGACTAAGTGGGTGTTCTAAAACAAACTAAATGAAGATGGAGTAGTAGTCTGAAACAAGGCTAGATTGGTTTGCAAAAGTTATGCACGGGAAGAAGGAGAAGACTATGGTGAGACTTTTGCACCAGTTGCTAGACTTGAAGGTGTTAGGACCTTACCTACTTTTGCAGCACATAAGGGATTCAAATTATATCAGATGGATGAGAAGTAAGCATTTCTAAATGGAATACTGGAAGAAGAAGTGTACATTGAGCAACCTGATGGTTATGCTTTGACTGATGATAGAGATATGGTATGTAAACTACACAAAGCACTATATGGTTTGAAGCAAGCACTGAGAGAATGGTATGAGAGGCTACATTCACACCTAATGAAGATAGGTTTTTAGAGAACCAGTGAAGATAGCAACATATATCTCAAATCTAAAGGAGATAAGATATTGGTGAGTGAAGTGTTTGTAGATGATATTATATTTGGAGGCAATGATGACATGAGCAATGACTTTGCAAATGAAATGAAAAATGAGTTTGAAATGTCTCTAGTGGGAGAGATAAAAAAATTCATACGCTTGCAAATTCAGCAGGTGAAGAGTGGTATTTGTATCACATAGTCTAAGTATGTGAAAGAGGTGTTAAAGACATTTGGTACGAGTGATTGTAAACTAGTTGGGACACCAATGGCTAGAGGTTGTAAACTGTCTAAGGAAGATGAAGCAAAATATGTTGATGAAAAGGAGTACAGGTCAATGATAGAGAAGTTGCACTATGTTGTTCATAGCAGACCAAATATAGCTCATGCAATTGGTCTAGTTGCAATATTTCAAAAGAATCCAAAAGAAACACACCTGATAGAAACCAAGAGAATATTCAGGTATTGGAAAGGTATAGTTGACTATGGTTTATGGTATCCATATGTAGGTAACTTTGATTTGAAGGTGTATATAGATGTGGATTGGGAAGCTAATGTTGATGATAGAAAAAGCACAACTGGTGGAGCTTTCTTTCTTGGAGGAAGGCTTGTATCCTACAGTAGCAAAATGCAAAGTTGTGTATCTCAGTCTACTACTGAAGCTAAGTATGTTGCAACTTATATGAATTGTACCCAGGATATCTGGATGAAACACATTTCAGAGGGTTTCAAGATGAAGTTTTCTGAACAAGTAAAGATCTTATGCAACAACACCAATGCCATTAATATTTCAAAGAATCTAGTGATGTGTTCTAGGACCAAGCATATTGAATTGAAGTATCATTTATTGAGAGAAAAAGTGCAGAGTAAAGATGTGATATTGGAGCATGTTTCTACCAAGGAGAAGCTTGCAGATATCTTTACTAAACCTCTGCCTAAGACTACTTCTGAGTATCTTAGAGGTTAGCTAGGGGTTGTACCCCTTCATGAGGTCAATTGAGCATGATGTAGGAATAGATCGATCCTGGAGCTACTTGCAGAATTTTATAGCAGGAATGGTGTAGATTGGAGTTATTCCAAAGGGGGGACATCAAGTTGTAGGTTGATGATGCTGAACAGTGAAGTTTGACATTGCATGTTTTACTTTCACTTTGGCATTACTATAAAAGGGGGAGAAGAACTATAAGACTATGAGGAGTATTGTATGATTGTGGTAAAATGTAAACCAGGATTCCTATACACATCATCACAATCAAGGGTATTGATATTTATATTGCCATCAATTCCAAAGGGGGATATTGTTGGTATTTTGCTTGAAGGTTGCATTAATGATATGTTATGTCGTTGATGTCAATAAACCAGTTATGATGTCTAGTTATGATTGATGTCAGCTTAATAATGTTATAATGATTTTATATGTTGTCATGCAACCGGTAGGAGGAGCTAGCAAAGGGTATTGCAACTAGTAGGAGAGTTCGTATTGGAAACCATTATTACTTATGTTATGGAAAGATAAACTGGTAACCCTATCTATAGAAGAAGTCCAACCCCTAACCGATGAAGTTGAAGCAGATTATGATCAAATGGTGAATGGAAAAGAATATGACATGTATACATGTTGATTGATGAATGTTTTAAATGTTTCTTGGTGCATAAAGACAACGGTTTTTTGTCTTGGGAATGAGCAAGTTCATTTCATCTAATGCAAACCATGTGACGAGTTACAGATTTCTATGAAGCGGTAATCAAGGAGCGGTCAAGAATATCTTGAGTGATGTGCATTGATTTCTATGTTATTTGCTATGTAATCCAATGGTCATACTTGAACCGGTTTTTTTTTTTTTATCTCTATGAGATGTTTAGGTTTGTGATGTGTTACCAACCTGATGATTTGTTTATAAGGTTTATGAGTTGTTTTGTTTGAGTGTTGGCAAACTTCTAGTTGAGAGTGAGAGAGCAGTTGCCGAACTTGATAATGTATCTGCAGTATGTGTAATGGCAGATAGGAGCATGAAAACAATCTGAACAAGCAAGTGTAGTACTATTCAAACAAATTAGAAAACTCATATTGTTTTCTAACAATTACAGCAGTTAAATCCCCTAACCGGGTAAGCTCTAGCAAGCTTCTTTATTCAAATCCTCTAACCGGGTGATCCATTATCTTGGATTCTAAATTCTCCAGTGAGGTTACTCCTAATAGGGTATTGCTTTTAATAGGGCATTATAGTCAATCCCTTAACCGGGTGGTCCCTAACAGGATCTGTTCTTAACAAGACTTTTTGTTAAGCTTTAACATGCTAGGATCCTAACAGGGAAAACTTTAGAAGAGTTCAGAATACTTGTGCGTATTCATCCCCCCCGTGATTTTTCCCATTTGGGTTTCCACGTCAAAAATATTGTGTCAAGTGGTGAATGTTTTTGTGGTTATGTTTATTGTTAAATTGCTTAACTGCTAAATCCACTTTGATATGTTATGACAACGAGCATCAAACTGAAACATGTTTTAACTATTGTCAGTAAAGTATTGAATGATCAAGATAAAAGGTTTTGTAAGTTTCAATTTGTTTTACTGTTAATCTGTTATAACAGTCAACTGGTTAATCTTGTTAGTATTATTGAATTTGAGGCTTAGTATTGAAACCAGTCAGTTTAGTGTTTGTCTTGAGAGGTTGATTTTGAGTTTGGTGAAAGTGTATCAAGTTTTCTATCTACTGATTCACACCCCCTCCCTCACTAGTTGATCAGATCCTTATTCTTTCATCATACCATCAGGGTGACTCAATTGTCACAGATTTCCAAAAACATTAGGAATTAAACTTTAATACCGGAACCCAAAACAATAATACTAGAATAGCAGTTAATCCAATTAAGCATAAACAATAATCATAGAATAAAATCCATCCAAACAACACCAAAATTTGTATGTGGAAAATCCGGTTAAGGGAAAAACCATAGTGGGAAGCCTACCCACAATCAAATAATACTCCTGCAGTTGAGGATGTGAATTACAATTGAGGAGCCTACACTTGCAGGAAGCCCAACAACCTAGAGCACACTACTCATCACAAAAGGAGTCTCACTGACTACATACAAATCCAAACTACAATCTAGAGAAGTGTTTAACTGCAAAAGATAGCATCTCCTATGCCTAAGTACAGTTCTGGTTAAGCTCAATACCGGAGGACTAAATCCTCTTACATAAACCGTATTCAATCTTCAATGATCGACCAACTCCTCTACCAGAATGATATTACATTATTCACACATTACATTCCTCGAGCATGACCTCTTATATTAACCATGATGATCTACAATGAGATCTTACATCTATATATATAAATCCTCTACCATAAACAATCAGGTCGGCCACCAAATAATAAACAAATTACATAATTACAAACCATGTCATCCTAAGGCCAAACAAGTAATATCCAACACATAAGACATCTCAGAAATACATCAATAGGTCCTATCCACACGTTACATTAATGTCTATCTATAACCTAGATCAATCGGGACCAAGTATAGGTCCACACGCTTCAACAATGATCTCCAAATGCCAGGTCTTGAACATGATCACCAACAACATCTTGAAACTCTATCAGAAGTTGCACCAAAACCACTTATGCAATTCATCAAAGATATTTATAAAAATCTCTGCCAGTGAAACCCTCGTTGGAACCACAAACCAATATTCTAAGCAAGCAGGATAACATTTGATCTCCAGACCAAAACCAACTGACCAAGTATGAGTGGGTAAAAGTACAAAGCTGTGTCACACTTTTATAAAGTAAATGGTCAATGCTGATTCAAAATTTTAAAGTAAATCAATAGAAATTAAAATCTATGTTTTGAATTTTTTAATGATGTAAACTAATAAAATTTATATTCTTTTGTATATTTTATGTTTGTAATTTTAACAAAATTTTAAAAAATTATTTGAATGTAGTTTTTTATAAAATAAACACTATAATTTAGTTGATGATAAAATGTTGAAATTGAAGTTATACTAGCCATCACACTTTTAACATCTGATCTCCAAACCAAAACCAACTGACCAAGTATGAGTATAAGTATCATGAATAAGATAATTCTATCACCAGATTATACCAGAGCATGTCGGATCATGCCGGATCCAAGTCAACCAAAAACCACTCAACCTACCCAGACCAGAAGGGTGTCAGTAAAGCATCCAAACAGCTAGTATTGACACCAATGACAAAAAATCAATGCAACACATAATCAATTCCACCAAATGGCCATCATAAACAATGAAACTGTGTGAAGGGATAGTGTTCTAACAACACTGTGATAGATAAGAAGAAATGCAAAGACAAAATCAGTGGTCTTTGTAAAGTCTGAAGACAGAAGGAAAGATGAAGAGAGGAGCCAATCAATTGTAGAAAAGAAGGATATGATAGGTGACAAGAAATATGAAAACAAGGAAGCCAAGGGATTTATTGATGTTATCAGTAAAAAGAGAAGACCCACAAGATCACCTCCTACCATGCAACATCAAGAATTCAAGTTCAATCACTCTTTTCTTGGTTATTTCTTCTCTTGTAATAAGTTTGGTCATAAGGTCGTAGATGGTAGACTTAACATGATAAGAAATACTTTCATAAGTCAAAATCCATTTGCTTCTCTTACTAATTTCACTAAAGTGTGATATAAATGTAACAACTTTGGTCATATAGCAAAATTTTAAAGAAGTACTATTAAGTCTCCCAAGAAAGATAAGAAAATGAATACTCATGAAAAGGAAGAAAAGAAAACTAAATCTGAAATAGACCATAACAAAGAAACTAAAGGGAATGAAAGGTGAAGAAGGAAGAGCAGAATGTGGAAAAATCTCTTCTTATCCAGGCAATGTTTCATGCACAATATGAGAATGGCACTTGGTATGTTAACAAAGGTTGGTCAAATCATATGACTGGTGAGAGAAGTTAATTTTTCTAATTAAAAGAGACTTATAAAGGAACAGTAAGATTCAAATCAAATGACACTGCTACCATAGTTGGAAAAGGTTCAGACAGTTTTAGTAATGGAAGGACACCAACACAAAATATCTTCTATGTTGAAGAGATTAGACACAAATTGCTTAGTGTTAGTCAAATGTGTGATAATGGATACAATGTCGTATTTCAAAAGAAAGGATGTGGTATCAAGAAAGATGGAAAAGTAATTGTTGATGCACATAGAACATATGAAAATTTGTACATACTTAATAAGCAAACCATCAATATCTCTCCCTGTGTGGAAGACAATCAACAATCAATATCTCTCCCCCTATGAATAAAATCTTTGTAAAGCTCTGAATTTCTCTCCACCTTAGACATTTATCATCTTATTCCTTTAAATTTTTCACATTAATATCTCCCTCTTTGACATCAATGCTAGAAAACTATAAGAAATATCAAAGCAAAAACATAAGCCTCTGAATCTCAAAGATGACTACTCCACTAGAGCAGTAGCATCCCACATCAGTGCCAGAATGAATAGTGTCTCAGATAATGCATGTTGAACTGATGCCAAACCACATCAATCAAGTCTCTGTTAGAGGGGCAAAAGCCCCCAATCTATGTACTCAAATGATTCCTTGGATAAAGGTTTAGTGAAAATATCTGCAATTTGCTCTTTAATGTTCACATAAACCAGTCTAACTTCATTTGCTTCCATCTTTTCCTTCAAAAAGTATACTTGATAAATATGTGCTTTGTCTTAGAGTGAAATACCATATTCTTTGATATATTAATAGCAACTGAGTTATCACAGTGAATAACTATCGGTGTATCACAATCCACCTTTATATCCTTCAGTATTTGCTTCATCCATAAAAGTTGTGTATAGTTAGTAGCAACAACAACATACTCAGCTTCAGCAATAGATAGAGAAGTACATGGTTGTTTCTTGCTGATCCATGAAACCAACTTCTTTCCAAGAAAGAAAGCTTCACAGTAAGTGTTTTTCCGGTAATCAACATTTCCAGCCCAATCAACATCAGTATATGCACATAAAGTGAAGTTATCATCCTTAGGGTACCATAAGCCATATTCTGATGTACCTTGCAAGTATCTAAAAATATTTTTCACCACCATCTCATGATTTTCTCTAGGATCGCTTTGAAATCTTGAAACAATACAAACAACATTCATAATGTCAAGCCTAGTTCGAGTCAAATAAAGAAGACCTACAATCATAGATTTGTATCTTGTAGGATTTACCGGTGTAGAAACATCTTTTCTTGTCAATTTCTCACTTGTAATTATAGGAGTACTTACCGGTCTAGAATCTCCCATCAAATTTATTCAACAATTCCTTAGCATATTTAGTTTGATAGATAAAAATGCCTTTGTCAGTCTGAGTAATCTGTAAACCTATGAAAAATTTCATCTCACCAATCATAGACATCTCAAATTCTTTCTCCATATTCTTAGAAAATTTTATGCATAATTTATCTTCACCTCCAAAAATAATGTCATCAACACATACTTCAACAATCAGTATATCATCATCAGTGATTTTATAATATAAATTACTATTAGCACTACCCTTAGTAAAGCCAAGCTTCAAAAGATATTTATCCAACCTTGCATACCAAGCTCTAGGTGCTTGCTTCAATCCATGTAAAGCTTTCCTTAACCTAAAAACCATATCAGTATCATCTGATAGTGAAAAACCATTAGGTTTCTCAATATAAACTTCCTCATCAATATCCCCATTCAAGAATGCACATTTAACATCCATCTGATAAACTTTGTAATTTTTGTAAGCAGCATAGGCAAGAAATAATCTTACAGCTTCAATCCTAGCTACAGGTGCAAAAGTCTCTCCATAATCAATTCCTTCCTTCTAAGAATATCCTTTACAAACCAATCTAGCCTTATTCCTTATAACTTGACCATTCTCATTCAATTTATTCCTAAAAACCCATTTAGTTCCAATGTTATTTTTATTTTTAGGCCGAGGAACCAAAGTCCATGTGTTATTTTTCTTAATCTTGATCTAATTCTTCTTCCATAGCTTTTAACCAATGTTCATCTTTACATGCCTCAATTACTAATACTGGTTCAACTTGTGAAATTAAACATACCTCCTTAGTTGTCAACCTTCTTCTTGTCATCACTCCATTGTTCTTATCCCCAATTATTTAATATTCATAATGAGTCAATCTCACATACCTAGGAGTCTTTTGACTCTTTGTTCCTCTTCCCTATTCTTTAGTTACTGTAGAATTCTTTGATGTTTCCGGAGTAACTGGTTCAACTCTCTATTCTGGTAAAGGTGCTATCGGTTCAGATATAATCATTTCCACTGCAAGTTCCTTCTCATAAACTTTGATTTGACTTTTGTTCAGCTCATCTACTTTGACATTATCACTCTCCACAATTCTCTGCAATATCTTGTTATAACATCTATATGCTTTGCTTTCATTAGAATAACCAATAAATATGCCTTCATCACATCTAGGATCAAATTTCCCACTAGTATCATCTCTCCTTATATAACATTACTACCAAAAATTTTGAAATACTTAACTCTAGGTGTATTGTCAAACCATAATTTATAAGGTGTCTTACTGGTTTCTCCTTTGCTATGTACTATGTTGAATGTATAAATCATTGTACTTACTACTTCTCTCTAGTAGACATGAGTTAGATTATCTTCCATCATCATTGTTCTAGCAACATCCAAGATAGTTATGTTCTTCCTTTCCACAATTCCATTCTATTGAGATGTCCAGGGAGAAAAAATTGTCTTCTTATACCATGCTTGTCACAAAAGTTATTAAACTCATCGGATATAAATTTTTCACTATGATCTGATATCAAATATTTAATCTTCAATCTTGTCTCAGTTTCCACTTTAACCTTAATGTTTTTAAACTTTTCAAATGCTTCATATTTTTCTCTCAAATAAGTAACCCACGTCATTCTAGAATAATCATCAATGTTTAGCATGAAATATCTATCACCATGAAAAATTTTAACTCTAGTAGGGCCACACAAATCAATATGAATAAGATCAAGAACATCATTTGATTTATCTTGTATACTCCTAAAAGAGGTTCTAACATGTTTACCCATTTGACATTCTTTACACACCAAATTATAGGGCTTCATAATCTTAGGTATATCCCTAACTGTCTTAGTTGAATTGATCTTCACAATGCAATCAAAATTAACATGACACATCCTTTTATACCATAGCCAACTCTTATCAATCTATGTAATCAAAAATGTCTTCTCATTGGTGTTCAAATAAAATATATTACCTTTTGTATGTGTGCCGTTTGCAATCTCCAAGCCAGATCTGTAAATGATTTTGCATTTTCCATCCTTGAATTGTAATTGAAATCCCTTATCTACCAATTTTCCTACACTCAAAAGATTATCCTTCAACATAATAAACATTGTCATTATTATTCTTACCATCCAGTGATATAGTTCCTTTTCCTTTGATCATACATGCCTTGTCATCTCCAAATCTAACTAGTCCACCATCAAATTTTTGCAAAGATCAAAAACCTCCCTTTATCTCCAATCATATGATGTGAACAACCACTATCAATTACCCATTCATCCTTGTCCTCAATTTTAGCAGTAAGTGCCTTCTCTTCAGGTACATTCTCTTCCAGTGTCGGGTCATCTTCCTTGATAGGTAGGAATACCCATTCTTTCCCATTGCCAGATCCACTAGCAGAGTCTTCTATCTATTCATCATTTAAATCAATAATGCCTTCCTCATCCATTGTGTAGCATGATTTGTCTTTATTTTCTTGTATCTATATTTGTTTTGATATCCAGGGGTAGGCTAAAATGATCTTTTAACTCTTTCTTCAAATCTTGAATTCCTTTCAGGACATCTAGATGCAAAATGACCAATCTTTTTACATACAAAACATTTAAAAGGTTCTTTTCCATCATACTTACTTCCTACCAGTCCTTTCGGTGCTCTTCTATCAAATAGTGCTTCAAGATTCTCAAACTCATCATCTTCTAATTCTTTTTCATATAAAGCTTTCCAGTCTTTCTTACCAGTTGCAGATGTAGATGAATGAAAAGAAGGTTCAGTCTTCACAACTCCAGAAGGACCAAATTCCTCAATCTCAAAAGCAGATAGTTTCCCAACCAAGGTATCTTTGTTGACAGATGAATTAGCCATTGTTCTCAATTCATTGATAGTAGTAGCCTTTATTTTGTAAGCCAGTGGTAAGGCTCTCAAGACTTTAGAAACAATTTCATCTTCGCTTACAATTCCACCACAACATTGAATTCCAATAACAATCTCATTTACTCTTTCTATGAATGCTTAGTAATCCTTTCATCTTCTTCCATCTTTAGGTTTTCATATCTCACCTGGTAAACATCAAGTTTAGAAATCTTCATTGTAGGGTCAACTTCATTAAGAGTCTCCAAATTATCCCATATAGCCTTTCTGGATGATTTGTCTGTTAATCCCATTATTTGTTGATTAGAAAATGAACACAAGAGGGATTCTCTTGCTGTACAATCATTCTCAAGCTCCTCTTACATAAACCTGATTCGATCTTCAATGATCGACCAACTCCTCTGCCAGAGTGATATTACATTATTTGCACATTACATTCCTTGACCATGACCTCTTACATTAACCATAATGATCTACAATGAGATCTTACATCTATATATACAAACCCTTGACCATAAACAATCAGGTCGGCCACCATAAAATAAACAAATTACATAATTACAAACCATGTCGGCCTAAGGCCAAGAAAATAATATCCAACACATAAGACATCCAGGAAATACATCAATAGGTCCTATCCACACGTTACATTAATGTTGGTCCATAACCTAGATCAATCGGGACCAAGTATAGGTCCACACGCTTCAGCAATGATCTCCAAAGGCCAAGTCTCAAACATGATCACCAACAACATCCTGAAACTCTATCAAAAGCTGCACCAACACGACTTATGCAATTTGTCAAATATCTTCATAAAAAGCTCTGCCAATAATACCCTCATTGGAACCAGAAACCAAGCTTCTAAGAAAGAAGGATAACATTCGATCTCCATACCAAAACAAACTGACCAAGTATGAGTTTAAGTATCATGAATAAGCCAATTCCATCACCAGATTATATTGGAGCCTGCTGGATCATGTCGGATACAAGTCAACCAGAAACCACTCAACCTACCGGGACTAGAAGGGTGCCAGTAAAGCATCAAAACAACTAATGTTGACATCAATTTTACAAAACATCAATGCAACACATAATCAATTCCACCAAATGGCCAACATAAGCAATGAAACTGTGAAAAGGGACAGTGTTCTAACAACATTATGATAGATAAGAATAAATGCAAAGACAAAATCAATGGTCTTTGTAAAGTATGAAGACAGAGAGACGAAGAAAGGAGACAATCAATTGCAGAAAAGAAGGATATGATAGGTGACAATAAATATGAAAACAAGGAAACCAAGGGATTTATTGATGTTATCAGTAAAAAGAGAAGACCCACAAGATCACCTCCTACCATGCAACATCAAGCATTCAAGTTTCATCACTCTTTTCTTGGTTATCTCTTCTCTTGTAATAAGTTTGGTCATAAGGTCATCGATGGTAGACTTAACATGAGATGAAATACTTTCATAAGTCAAAATCTATTTGCTTCTTTTACTAATTCACTAAAGTGTGATATAAATGTAACAACTTTGGAAAAAAATTTTGTAGAAGTGGTATTAAGTCTCCCAAACAAGATAAGAAAATGAATACTCATGAAAAGGAAGAAAAGAAAACTAAATCTGAAATAGACCATAACAAAGAAACTAAAAGGGAACGAAAGGTGAAGAAGGAAGAGAAGAATGTGGAGAAATCTCTTCTTATCCAGGCAACGTTTCATGCACAAGATGAGAATGGCACTTGGTATGTTAACAATGGTTGGTCAAATCATATGACTGGTGAGAGAAGTAAATTTATCTCATTAAAAGAGACTTATAAAGGAACAATAAGATTCAAATCAAATGACACTACTACCATAGTTGGAAAAGGTTCAGTCAGTTTTAATAATGGAAGGACACCAACACAAAATTTCTTCTATGTTGAAGGGCTTAGACAAAAATTGCTTAGTGTTAGTCAAATGTGTGATAATAGATACAATGTCGCATTTCACAAGAAAGATGGAAAAGTGATTGTTGATGCACATAGAACATATGAAAATTTGTACATACTTAATAAGCTCAAGGAAAGGAATGGATCCAAATATCTCATGAGTTAAAAGGATGAAAGTTGGTTGTGGCATAAAAGGTTGGGACATATGAACTTTGACAGTCTTATTAGAATAAGTTCAACGAAGGTTGTGAGAGCCATTCCTGCTATCACAAAGCCATCTAATACTACAAGACCACTTGAGTTGGTACACACTAGATAGCATTGTTAATTGTACACCCTCAATTGGGTGATACAATTCCATGCTTAGACTAGCACCCACCTTAGTGTGTTTGCATCTTGAATTTAAAATTCCCTTTAACCATTTAATTAATTAATTTAATTAAATCTAAGGTCTTCTTTTATCACTCTACACATCATAAAATTGGGCATGTTACCCTAAGTGTGCCCTTTTTTATTTTATTCTTCTAGTTAATTATTTCATCAAAAGCCCTAATTATGTCATATTTCAACCTTCAAGGCCTGATTTCACATATCTAGACATCTCAAATTCCCATATACTCTTGGAATTGACTTTAAAATTACAATATCTTGCTTCCTTAAAAAATTGGCAAAAAGTTGGTTGGACCAGGTAGCTAGCTACCTGGTCCTGACTTTTTCTCCCTGAATTTCAAGTGCATTTTTTAGCGGCATTTTAATGTTTAAATCCAAGAAATTGGCAAAAATATCATTTCTAGGTCGACCTATGACTCAAAACAAAGTTAGGTTTCATATATATAGTCTTTCCTTTCTTCATTTGAAAGATCTGATCTACAAGCAATTGAAGGAGCCTCTTATGAAGTGAAAGTATAGGTTATGTGGAGTCTACAATTAGGAAATCAAGCATTTATCAAGTATCCATCAATAATCTTCAACATCAATTAGGAGCTTTGAAGACATTGACAAATAATAAGAGATGACCGACTATTGATTGGTACCTATCCCTTAGGGTTTGGTATGGTTTCATGTTATTTTCATGTCTTTGTATGATCTTCATAACATTCATTTTCACATTTACAATCATGCTTTAGATCCATTATTGAATTTGTGATTTGGTGCATTTACATTTACATTTATAATCATTTAGTGTTTGTTCTCCAAAGTGTAGGGTATAACTCTAGATTTACTTTCTTGTTCATTTAGGATCTTGCATACACAAGATTATTGCACACACATTTTAAATACATTAGTGGCTATTTGTGGAGGTGGAAAGCACCAAAACAAGGGGTTTGACTAAGGAAAAACCCTATATAGCCACCTAGACACCATTTTTCAATTTGCAGGTGCAGGTACATGAATCCAGTGAACGCACGAATTTTGGGACCAACATAACACACAGTGCAGACTCAGTCTCAAAGCTACATCCAAGTTTCTAGGGACTAGGGTGTGGTGCCCTGCTCCCCTTTATTTTACAACATTTTTTGGTAGTTTAGCACTTCAGGCTCTCAAAATCCAAAATTGAAAAGTTCATCTTTCTGCAGTATCAAGGACTAGGGCGTGGCTCCCTGGTCCTGCTCAGTTAACCCCCAATTTTAGTGTCAGGTACACATTATAATTCCCCTTCTTTCTCTATGCTTAGTTTCTCAGTTTTAGTTCAATCAGTTCTGGATTATTAGTTTATGTTTTCTTCATTGTTCATCTCCTAGAATAGTTGGTTATTGCATCATATTTTTCACATATCTTCATTACAAAAAAGGAATAGAAACCCTAAGAGGTATTCCTTGACCCTCTCTCTCTCTCTCACACAAGAAGTGGTCAAAGTGAATCATCTCCTTAGGAGATTTCGTATTCCAATGTGTGTATGAGAATGGAATTAGGTCTTAGCTACTTGGTTCCATTTTTATACATCACACACACTAATTTATGTGGACCCCTTAGAACAAAAGGTTGGAATGGTGAAATATATTTCATGTTGTTCATAGATGACTTCTCTAGAATGACTTGGGTGTTCTTCTTGAAAGTGAAATTAGAAGCATTTGATAAATTCAGAAATTTTAAGCCTATGATTAAAAATGAGATGAACTTATGACTGCAATGTTTAAGGTTTGACAGAGGTGGAGAATTCACATCAGATTAATTTGAAGATTACTGTGAAAAACATGGTATAAAAGACAAAAAAAATTTACATAGAACACCACAACAAAATTGTGTAGTTGAAAGGAAAAATAGAACAGTGCAAGAAATGGCAAGAACCTTGTTGAATGAGTCAAAATTAATTGATATATTTTGGAAGGATGTTGTTCATACAACAATTTACATTTTAAACAAAGCATAACAAAGACCAAATAGCTCTAAAACTTGTTATGAGTTATGGTCATTTAGGAAAGCTTCGGTTAGTCATTTAAGGGCATTTGGAAGTAAGCGCTACATAAAATGTGATGATGAAAATCTTGGTAAATTTGATGCTAGGTCAGATGAAGTATATTTTTTTAGATATGGTTCAAGAAGCAAGGCATGTGAATACTATAATATGAGGATGCATAGAATTGTGGAAATCATACATGTAAAGTTTCATCAAGATTAATTTTGTACTCCAACAATTAAAGATGGCTCGAATGAACCTAAACCAATTCATATTGAGTCATTAGTAAAGGAACCAACAAGGAAAGACACAAAGACACCTTCAAACTTTGTACAAAGAGACCATCCAGAAGACAAGATTATTGGTGATAAAAATGTAGGTGTGCAAATAAGAAGAAAGATTGCAATGAGGACACAAAAAGTTCAATCTAAAAATGATACTCAACCTGAATGCTTTACTTTAATTTCCTTGGATGAACCCAAGAACTACACAGAAGCAAGTCAAGATAATAATTGGGTTGATGCTATGCAATAACTCAATTAGATTGAGAAGAATGAAACATGGGAGCTTATCCCTAGACCTAAGGATAAGAATGTCATTGGAACTAAATGGGTATTCATATACAAGTTAAATGAAGAAGGTAAAGTTGTTAGAAATAAAGCTAGACCTGTGTGCATAAGGGTTATGCACAGGTTGAGGGAATAGACTTTGAAGAAATATCTGCACCTGTGACACATTTGGAAGCAATCAAAATCTTTTTTTGCATTCTTAGTCTTCAAGAACTTCAAAGTGTATCAAATGGATGTCAAATCTGAATTTCTAAATGGTAACCTTGAAGAGGAAGTACATATTGAGCAACTGGAAGGTTGACTGTCAACAAAAGATAAGAATTTTGTATGCAAACTTAAGAAATCATTGTATGGGCTGAAAAAAGATCCTAGAGATTGGTATGCAAGATTGGATTCATATCTACAACAACAAGGGTTAATAAAAGGTGTTGCGGATAGTAATTTGTATATTATATTTGACGGAGATCATCAATTGATTGTGGTTATGTATGTTGATGACATATTTCTTGGGGGAAGTAGTGTCGAAATGTGTAAATTATTTATTGAAGAAATGCAACATAAATTTGAAATGTTCATGTTAGGTGATCTTTCATTCTTTCTTGCTTTGCAGATCAGTTAGTTTGACAAAGGTATTTTTATTTGTCAAACCAAATATGTAAGGGAAATGTTAAAGAAGTTTCAGATGGATGATTGCAATCCATCTGGCACACTCATTGTGACAGGGTATAAACTAATAAAAGAAGACGAATCTCCATTGGAAAATCAAACAAGGTATAGATCAATGATTGGAAGTTTGTTGTATCTAACTACTTCTATGCCTAATATAATACATGATGCATGCATGGTTGCAAGGTTTCAAGATGCCCCAAAGAAAACTCGTGTGAAGGAACTCACAAGGATATTGAAATATGTACAACATACAAAAGACTATGGTTTATGGTATCCTAAAGGAAAGTATTCTATCTTACATGCCTATATAGATGTTGATTGGGAAGGGTGTGATGATGATAGAAAGAGAACTAGTGGTGGTGCATTCTTTCTTGGGAACAAATTGGTTTCTTGACGCAACACGAAACAAGATTGTGTGTCACTATCAACTATAGAGGCCAAATATATAGCCGATGCTTCATGTTGCACTTAGCTATTATGGATCAAATAGACCTTGAAGGAAATTAAGGTAGAGTATTAAGAGTCATTACTACATCTTTGTGACAATACTAGTGCTATTAATATATCAAATAACCTTGTGATGCATTCCTAAACGAAGCATATAACTATCAAGCACCACTTTTTGAGGGAAAAGGTTGCAGATCAAAAAGTTCAACTAGAGTATGTGTGATGAAAAGGGATCCCCTACTCTAGACCTCTCAAGGGTTTAGTCACTCAAGGTGACACTCCAGAGGATCCTTCTACATGCTAGGTGAAACCAACTTCTCATTCCAACTTCTAATGATCATGACTGATCATCTCATCAATTGTCTAAGACTGCCCTCTCAAGGTTTGATAGCCTACTCACTTTTTTGGACCCTAACCAAGGATCAACACATGACTCTTAAGCCTCTCCATACCCTAACACAAGGTAGACTCTTCCCATACTTCATTTGAAGCATTACAAACCCAATCAAACTCCCAACTAGGTTCTCAAGACA
Organism: Cryptomeria japonica; assembly: GCF_030272615.1. Taxonomy (NCBI): domain Eukaryota; kingdom Viridiplantae; phylum Streptophyta; class Pinopsida; order Cupressales; family Cupressaceae; genus Cryptomeria; species Cryptomeria japonica. The sequence continues at coordinate 222,933,786 of NC_081412.1, forward strand.
AGAATGCTTAAAATTGCCCTATCACTGGTTATTTGACAGTTACCAATTACCCCTCAAGATGAACACTTGAAAAAAATGGTTACATACACTCCCATCACCTAAGACACTTTCAAAAGCAACTAGGCTCTATCCACACTCCAAGACATCTTTAAAACCAACTTGATTTGGCAATCAACTCACTTTACCTTATATTGTCCTCTTAGATATACCTATACACATAGGTATATAACTTTTGAATCGGTTGAAAAATCCTCAATCTCTCTAGTGATATTGTGAATAACTTTATTTGAAACAACATATCCAAAATTTAGACAAATCCAACGGTTCAACTCCGAGATATGGCCCCCACATTAGGCTACATTTTGTGTGACTGTCATTCTGTCACACTATGATAGTTTGCTGTGATCTTTGGAAACCCACTGGTTCAAGACCTTCCTTGGGAACTCCATTTGATCCAACACCTTAGGAAGGTTTTTAACACACCAACAAACACTCCCCTAATCCCTCCTGGCCATCATACACTTTGTCATATCAAACAAAGTCTTCTTCACTTGACTGTGAGTCAAACTGAACCTGTGATTGTCCTAACAATATGAAACCATCATGTAGCACGTGCCAAACCCTTCATGGAAACCTGCACACACCTTGGACAAGTAAAATAAATCATTGGCCTCATCCCTACCCAAAATGAGGATTGGTCAATCATTAAAATAAAATATATCACATTTATGAAGCCTCGAGATACCCTAGTTTAGGGTTATGACAGTTTTCACTAAAATACCAAGAAATTTGATAAAGCACAATGAAAATGGATGCCACCACCTCCAAAGTAAATTTAGGTCATTCCTCTAACACCTCTAATCAATAAAATTTCAAGATATAAACATGAAATGCATCAAAACATAAGAGATCTGACTATCACGTTAAAATGGTGGAAAAGTGCAACAAAATACAAGTTTTATTGATCAAACTTCAAAGCCCACGTACATACAATTGTTTTCATTGGTTATCACCCTTTTATAATTTATTTGGGCCTAGAAGACCGAAATCCACCTTGTAACTACCCATAACTACCCTTTTTTCCAAAGTTGCAACAAAAGTTGCTCAAAAGTTGCTCAAGATTGACAATTTCAGTTGTCAACTTGATACTTTAGAAACTAATCATCCTACCCAACCCAAATGATCATAAAATTATCTTTTAAACATTATTACATGATTTTATTCCTCACAAACCTATTTTACCCATCAAAACCCAATTTTAGCCCTTTCTAGGCCTAATTGTCAATTTTGACAATTTTACACTTTTTGATCTTTCTATTACATTTCATTGCATATTTAGGGTCTATTGGCCATGATTACATTGTTTTAAGACCTTAAAGGCCTTTTAGACTTCATTTCTCATTTATTCTCCATGAGGGCCTATCAGTGACCCTAGTGCACCTTGTCTCCATAGGTGCTTCATAGGTGTTCCATAGGTGCTCCTGCACCACAATGATTCAATTAAACATGAATTCATCATTCCTAGAAATTAGGTGGTGAGGTCATTGATATAAATAACAAATTGATGCTCAATAGGACCAAAGTGGCATGGAAGACAACAATACTCTCCAATAACATTTTTACAGAGTCATTCACAGTAGCAGATCATATATGCAATGAACATTAGCTCATTCTAAATATTCAAAGATTGCAGTCTAAGAACAATAAGGATTTGAATCGAGAAACAATGATTTAGATCAAGGCTCCATAAATAAATATGAAAAATAATAGTCCATGCATCTAGTCATATGTTAGGCATTCAATCATTGCCTTATATTAGATATTAATAGTCAATGCATGTATAATGAAGAAGGTCATTGAGAATACTAAGGACAGTGAATGATAAAAAATGGAGCAATCATAGTCATTATAGAAAGTAAGGATAAGGAAACTAATACATGCATAATTTTTTTCATAGCAACAATATGTTTGATTTGCAGTCCATTTGACGGTTCTTGAAGAAGGCAATTACTTGCCAGTCATGACAAAGTTTGTTAAGGTAAAGAAAATATTAGAGGTGTAGGAACCATGCACCAAAAGCCAAACAAGGAGGATTAAAAGAACAATGATAACCCTGCCACACTCCCAAAGAATGAAAGGACAACAACATCAGGTCAACAAGATAGAGATCTCCAAAAATTAGTTCACAACTCAATTCTTTGAGAATACAGTCCAAGAAGACAGTTAAAACCAATACAAAGCAAGGAGTTTATATATTAAGGATCAAGAAAACTTTTTAAAATATATACATAACGGAGTATCTAGACTCTTAAGGCTTCTTACACGCAAAACAAAGAGCTATAGTGATCAGATTAAAGTGATGATGATGGATTGACAATCTTCAAGACATATGCTTAGGGTTGTTTGTGACAATCAGAACACAGCTAGAGAGGAGTCTTAGAAAAGGGATAGAGCAATACAATCACAATCTTATGAAAGATGGTATCATATATTTACAGAAAAGAAAAAATCATGACAGTCCAAATGACCAAGAGAGAGGCCCTAGCTGGCCATTGTAGTCACCTGGGTCATTCATCATGAATGGTAAGGAGTAGTCAAGAGATTGTAATTTGAATAAGAGACAAAATTTATTAATGATCAATACTCAGATTAGAATAGCTTCCTAATACAAAGCTTTATGGGACAGTCATAAATACACATAGCAGCCATAATATAGTCATGAAGGGTTGTCATGACAAAGATACCAAGCATTGATAGTAGTTGTAAAGTGCATAAAGTCATAATCAAAGGGTAGGACAAAATAGATTAGAAAAATATAAAGAAACCATATGTCTAATGTGCTCCCCTATCAAGATTCATCATTTAAAATGGATGGAACTTAGTTTGTTCTCTCATGGCTACGACCTACAAGACATGTTTCTCTTCATAAAGGAACAAAACCACTGTGGGTTTACCTCGAAGGTCACAAGTGCATAATAATAGCAAACCTTCTATTTTCAAGCTTTAAAGTAAAGGAAAAATAATAAATGTATAAGAGAATCAACTATGAAGCCTTACCTTCATATTTGCTGAGTGAAGCATACACATATGGCCACAAATTTCTTCAATTTTTCCTTTCAAAGGATCTTAACCAAACTCTTGAAAGGAGACCAAATGAGAAAGAGAAGTATTTGTAGAAAGAAAAGAAAGCACAAAAACACATTAAAAATCCATAGTAGCTGTGACCACGGAGGCCGAAATACCTCAAGAATGAAGATCATTATTCAGATTTTTTATTCAAATAACTTACCCTTTGATCATCTGAAGAAAATTGATAAGAAAGCATTAAGAATGGAGACATCCAGAGGTTGAAACCCTGAGTTTTCATGGCGGTTGAGTGCAGAGTCTTTTCCCAAGGATGGTCGAGTTTGAATGAGGAGAGAAATTATGGATTGAAGGGAGTTTTGATATTAGGGTTTCTTTATGCCCTAATTCGGGTTTGGCATTTTTATCCTAATATTTTTTTAAAAAAAGAAAAAAAAATCAAATGCCAAACTAATAGCATGGTGCATTGTATTTACCTTTTGCATGATTGCCAAATTTACATGACTTTGATTTATTTCAGGATCTTTCAAAATCAATTTGATTCCCTTATCCTAGGTTTTCCTTTAAACTTTGCAAAATCAAAATAATATGACAAGTGCCTCAAATATTTTATGATTTTTTATAGAAAAATCAAATATATAACCTTATAATATTATTTTTTATTTTTCAAAATATCAAACTTTTACCTTTAATACCAAATCAGGAGAATTGGAATCAAATTGTAAAAATCAAGACTAAGGCGAAGCTTGCCATTTTGTAATTTTGAAAACTGCAAATAATGTAAAACATCATTTAATGTTTCTATAAATTACCTTAATATTTGTTATCTTCTAAAAAATGCAATTAGCAATTTTGAGTTCTTATTTAAACTTTCCATTTTTGAGTTCTTGGGCGGATTTGGGAAAAAATGGGCAAACTGAACATTTTCTATTTTAAGTTTTGAAGTAGTTTGGGCATGTTTTTGTGGTTCTTTTGGATGAAGCTTTTGGAGATAGAAGGTTACTATCTTTCTCATGCAGTTTGGAGTAGTTTTGGGCACTATTTTGGAGGTTTTTCATGTGAGCTTGAAAATTGGAAGAGGTTGCTATTTTGAGATGCAGTTTCAGCTAGTTGTGTCTTGGAGATGTATTGGGAAAGAAGATGGTTTCTCTCTCTCGGATGCATTTAAAAAGAGGGTTGGTAAACATATTAAAAAAGGTGTTTTGGGAGGAGTTTTTCTTTCTCTAACTCATTTTGCAGAGATGGTTGTAAACAACTTGTATTCAGGTCTTGTATGGATACTCCTTCAGGTTAATAAAACAACAGAACATTCATATCTCCAATTTATATCTCATTTTGTAGTTATAGTTTTGATGTTCAAAATCATTTTTATGTCCTATCATTGTAAATTGTGAAGTGCATAAAGTTCATACAATACAGGTTGCATGTTGTGTTTGAGATTAAACCTTCATGGAAATCAATTTTGTGGTGTGTGTTCATGTGAGGTTGTGAGATTATTTTTCTGAGAGTTATTTGTGAGTAAATTATCAGAGTCATCTTAAAATCCTGGTGAATCACCCTAAATTTTAGGATTTAATTTTCAGTTTTCTTTATAAACCCTTATCTCAGAAAAATATTTTAAATTAAGTGATCTGCCAGGGGAACCAACCCACTCTAGAGATTCACTCTCACCATAGATTAACCACAATCTGAGAGTGTTTCCTTGTTACAAAAGGATAGTTAATGCTATATTGGCTAAGGGTGTAATCCTAATTAATAAGATTATCGATAAGAGTTATAAACTCCTCTCTTCGATATGATGTTGTCACACCAACATGGTAAATGACAAGTTATGTGGGACCCGTGAAGTTGATAATGGTAAGACAATGATACTTCGATGAGACTTGTCTTAAGTCACATCGATCTTGTGATATCTCTTCAATCTATTGCAAAAGGATATGGATTCAAAGTGTTGACAGAGGTTGAATGTATGTCGATGAGAAATAATCTTATTGAAGAGAGACCTTTCCATGTCTCTTCGATATAGGTTGAGAACATGGCTAAGTGATAATGCATGTCGGAAGAACATTAACACATTGACTTGATAATTTTTTGAGTCTCTACGATGTGGCATACAAATGAAGAGCTGGGGAGATTTTGTAAGTTGTAATGTGATGTGGTGCATGCAACTACCAAAATGTTAAGAATGAAAAATATTTTTAGACAAATTGTGATGATCAACAATTTAGATTTAAAGGATCTCGAGGAACTTGTTTTGGCACTATAACAAAGTATTCTGGGAACTTGCACAAGTTGACTTAGACAACTATGTATTGAACACAACTGGACAAATTGTGATGAGTTATAAAGAAGGGTGAATTCAATGAGTTGTGATGATATGAATAGAATGCAAACCAACTTAATGAACAGTCCCTAATGCTAGCATAGAAAGATGTACAAATCATGTTGCATGTTTATGGTGTTGTGTAGGATAAAAATGGAACCAAGTGAATTAGGACCTAATACCACTCTCATTCACATATTGGAATGTGAAATATCCTAAGGAGATGATTCACTTTGACTTCCTCTTATGAAAGAGAGTCAAGGAATATATTTAGAGATTTTATTCCTTTGCTGCTATGAAGAGGAGATGTACAAAATGTAAGTGCATGACAAACTAGGCTAAGGAAATGAACCAATATTGATAACATAAACTGAAATGATAAAAACTGCATAACTGAAACTGAGACACAATCTACATAACAATGAAAGAAACTCAAATGTGCACCTGTCACTAGAAATTGAGCTGAAATGAGCTAGACTAAGGTGTTAGGTGCTCTAGGCTCTATTACTGCACTGAGTTGATCTTCTAAAATCTACACATTGAAGCTTCGAGACATTGAATTGCTACAAAATGCACAAAAAGGAAGAGAACCAGGGCATTGGGCACTCTAGTCCTAGAGATTTGGGACCTCTTTCTAGTTCTAGATCTATACTTGTAATAACTAGCTTTCCTTAAGATCGTGCATATGTCAAATTCTTGTACCTACACCTACAACTTGAAAAAAGAATGTTTGGGTGGCTATATAGAATTTTACCTTAGTCAAACCCCTTGTTTTGGTGATTTCCACCTTCATAAATAACCAATAATATATTAAAATGTGTGTGTGTTAGAACCTTATGTGTACATATAGGATCCTAAATGAGCTAAAAATGCAAGAATTAGATTTCTACCCTATTCTTTTGAGTATAAATCCTAAATGAAAATGAGAATTCTTCAAATCACAAATGAAATAATGGATCTAAAGCAGTAATGTAGATCTAAAAATAAGTGTTGTGAAACTCATTTGAAGAAACCATACCAAACCCAAAGAGAGAGGTACAAGCCGATCAATAGTCGGTGATCTCCTATTATTCTTCAATATTTTCAAAGCTTCAATTGATGTAGACTTGATGAATGCTTGATTTTTTGATTGAAGACTTCACATAACCTACACTTTCACTTCATAAGAGGCTCCTTCAATTGCTAGAGAATTGATCCTTCAAATGGACATAGGAAAGGCTTTATATATGAAACCTTAACTTTGTTTTTGATCAAACGCTAACCTAGAATTGATATCTTTTTGCAAAAATGTGGATTTAAACATTATCATACTACCAAAACATGATCCCGAAATTCAGGGAGAAAAAGTTGGGATTGGTGTGATTCACACCGATCCTATCAATTTTTTTCCAAATTTCTACGGATGCAAGGTATTGTGAGTATAAGGTGATCCCCATGTGGGTACGATGATTTAAGATGTTTAGATATGCGAAATCATGTCTTGAAATTCAAAATAGGAGCTAATTAGGGCTTGAATGAATTAATTGATTAAACAGGTGAAATAAAAAGGGGCACACTTAGGGCTAAGGGCCCAACTTTATGATGTGTGAAGTGATAAAAGAGGGCTTTAGATTTAATTAAATTAATGAATTAAAAGCTTAAAGGGAATTTTTAAGATGCAAAATGCAACACACTAAGGCGAGTGCTAACTTAAGCGTGGAATTGTACCACCCAATTAAGGGTGTACAATTTACAATGCTACAAATGCAAATGCTTTTTGTATGATCTTTGATGAGGTATGGTGAAATTGGGTCTTTGCCGACTTTATGGAGGTGAATATAGAGAATAAAAATAGAATGTAAACTAATATAGATGTTGATGATGTTGTATTGAGAAGAAAGATCAATAAGTTTTAGAGAAGGAGAATAGAGTGTCAGCATATATCATTTCATCATACTAAACATCAAAGAAGGGGGAGTTGCAAAGTTGAAAGGGTGTGAAATAAATTCTTAAGAGATAAAGAAGAACTATAGAGGTTCATTTTAATCCATGTCTTAGGGATTAAGTGTATTACATCAAGATTGTAGTCTTGGATGTTGATATAGAGATTGGTGTCCCAAATTTTGAGTAAGTTATTGTAAGGGGGGTGATGCTCCTTTGAATTGGTGTCTCTTGAAATTTGGTGCCATAAAATTAATTTTAATTAGTTGATACATTTACAAGGTTGGATTTGGATAGTAGCTCCAAGCAACATCTTCTCACCGTGGTTTTTCCAATCTCGGGTTTTCCACATATATCCTAATGTTGTGTGTTTTTGTTGGTGTAAATAATTATTCATCTTGGATATTATTACACCTTACTTAAGTTTACTTAGGTACATGCATTGCATAGTAGTTTGGGTATGAGACACTTGGGTGTTTGTGCCACATTGGGATAGTGTGTGTAGGAGAATTTCCACCTTTTATGGTGTTGATCTTGTTGTTACACTCCACATTCAGTGGGTGATCCACCTCATGTGGACTATTATATTGTTTCTCCTACCTACCCACACCTATTTCCTACCTACCTTTGTTTCTTATTGAGCCACATGTCATGTTTGTGTGATCACATATCCATATAGCCTTGCCTATATAAGCAGGCTCATATTCATTGTATGTATCAATTGATGATCCAGTTGATCAGTATTTTCATCTTGATAGAATATAGTTTATTTCTATCATATATTTTGTCTCTCTTATTTGTGCTTTCCATTGCCTCTTGATCTTGGCAAAATCTCACAGTTTTGTTATTTATTTTCACATTTTTTTGCATTATATGGTTGATTACTTGTGAGTGGTTAAATTTTCTCTTAGAAGTATTAAAGTAATACAGTGATTCAACCCCCCCTTCTTAGTGTATTTGTGTGTTCAATAACATTTATGTGACGGTAGCTAGTCCTTCTCCAAAGAAGGTAATTTATGTTCATGGTATTCCTTTTAAAAATGCTTCACCAAATATTTATACAATGTACACATAATATAAGGTCCATTCTTATAAAATGGTACCCCATACTTATAACACTTAGAGAAATAAGAAAAATATTGATCATCCTAATAGTTAATTACCACCTTCTTAGACAAATCTTCCTTAAGCACCTAAATCTTCAATTAAGAAGCCAAGTGGTTACGATCTTATTGAACAAATCCATGTTACTCTCATTGAGATCTCACTTTGGGATTTTCTTTAGACTGCTCCAATTTATCAAGGTATGCTTCATGAATCCCTTCAGAAGATTTTGTTACCTTCTTTTTCTAGGCCTTAGAATGTGAATGTGTTGATAGATCATGTTCATGCAGATACTTGAAATATGATGTTTTATCCACATGAATTCCTACCTCTAGAATTAAGGAATCAAGAAAATATATTAATGATAATAATTTATGCTAATAGTGTTGGCATTAGATGGACTCCCATTGATACTAGCCTATCACTCAATGTTTGTAGCCTAGACCTATTTCCAAAAATTAAATTGGATTCAACTTCTCTTGATGCATCTTATTTGTTCATTTGTGGTTTTGATAATACTGGTAAAACTACTCTGAGCAATACTATTTTCCCTATAAAGATTGAGCTAGTTACTATTCCAACCTTGGTGTATGTTATGCCAGGGCCTTTACCATACAATCTTCTCTTGAGTAGACATTGAATTCATGCTTTAGGAGTGGTCACTTCTACCCTTCATGGTTCTATTAAGTTTGTTGCTAACAATCAAGTAGTTACAATCAAGGTTAATCTTGATGCTATGCACTTATGTCAAATGGTTGCAACTGGTCATGCTTCTATTACACCTATCTTTTAGAACTATATTCCATCTTTATCTCCCAATATGCCAACAACTATTCCCGTGGTGCCTCCTAAAGAGGAAATACATAAGAAGGTCATTCCTAAAGAAGATTCTCCTAAAGTAGAAAGTCCTAAGACTAATCCTACTCCATCTCCTTCAAAACCTTCTTTTTTCCAATCTTACAAACTCCTTCATTTGAGAATAAGTTGATCCTATCCACCTTGAAATTCAAAAAATGTCTTCCACACATGCTATTAAAGATGATTATTAATCTACATCACAAGGTCATGTAAACACTATTGAATTTACCATTAATGGTGATCCTCCCTGTCTTGAGGAGTTGCAATCACATTATAGTCTAGGATTAAATAGATTCTAAGAATGAATATAATGAAAATGGTCTTTGGCACATGGGACAAGGAGTTAAGGTCCCTTTGGAATCAAAAATATGTTCTTTTATGGTGGTTTTAGGTTGCAAGCCTTCTCCTTTGTCTTCATCTCATCCTCCATTGTCTAATGTTTCTATGTCTTCTTTTTGTGACTAGTCAAAATTTTCTCCAAAAGAGAAAGGGTTGCTTCCTTCTATTCATCATTTATCTAATCAAGAGCTTATTTTTTTGAGACTTATTAGATCCCTCTTGATTACTCTTCATGTGTATATCATCAAGTGCTTGGTCACTCCACTAGTGAATGTAAGGCCTTTGAGGATAAGAAACAATAAATTTATCAACCAGGTATTATCAATCCTTCATCTATTGATACGCCTTCTTCTTCTTCTTCTTCTTCTTCTTCTTCTTCTTCTTCTTCTTCTTCTTCTTCTTCTTTGCATAGCAAGTGATATCAAGGTTCACCTCTATCCTATTCTTTCTACATGATAATAACTCTCTCATGGGGTTATTCAATTGTCTTTCTTCTATTATATTGCTCCTCACTATGTGAAATTTGTAGCTTCCTTGCCCATTGCCATCCATGGTGGTATAATGTTGTGTGAAACCATACTTTCTCTATGGTAGAAACACAATATTTACATGTGTAGACTTTCTCTCCTATATGTTGGGGACAAGTGACAACTTGTTTTAGGAGGTGTACATCTCACTTGAGGATTTATTCTCTTCTTTATTTTTCCCTTCTCCTTAAGATATAAACATAGTACATATGATAATATCTTAAGGGGGGCATACATATTCCAATCTTTTTGCATTCTTATCATGTCTATTTTTCATCCGTGGTGGCACTTGTCTATTTTTCACATGTAGTGATGCATGACTTCTTCTCGCCAGTTGTGGTGACTATCTATTTGTCGCCCATTGTGGCAATTATCTATTTTTTTCCTTTGTGATGCTTATCAAAATCAATCTTGTCTATAGTTACTTTCTTCCATAATGAAGTTGGTCCTACCTAGCATCTATTTATCTCTATCTGTAGTGGCCCTCTTCCATAGCGAAGTTGGTTCCACTGATTATCTTGTTCAGTACTGGATTTCCTTTATAGTGAGGTTGGTGCTACTAATATTTTGATAGTGGCTCTCATTCATAGAAAGTGTTTAAACCTTCAAATTTTGGAAAAAAATTGAAGCTCTGATGATGAGATAGTTGATTGCAGTACTCAGAAACACCCCTGCGAATTCTTCCCAAGTAACTTACTTTGAGGATGAATAACTTGATGCCCTTTAATAAAATGAATCATAACTTTGAGATATTTTTTATCTACTATTAGACAGTGTCCATTACCATTATCAGTTTTCTAGAATCAGATTTGATCAATTTTCAAAGCACCAAATCTAAACTAGTACATTCGGGTCAAAATTTCGACGGCAAATCATCGGAATTCTGACGCATTTTTGTCGCACTACCGACAAAAAAAGCCATCAAAAACTTTTTGTCAGAAGTTCCGACTATCCTTGTGGTCGTCGCAATTCCAACACTAGCCCCATCCTTTCCGACGGTCACCATTGATACTCATACCCAGAAAGAATACCATCTCGATCTCAGGCTACCGTCGGAAATCCAACATCAAAGTGTAAAAATTCTGACAGAGGAGTGTCGTCAGATGCACAACATCCTCATCGGAACTCTCCTGGAGGCCATCGTAATTTTAACCCTTTGGTGTCAAAATTACGACAGTCTCTAGGAGAGTTCCGACGAGGATGTTGTGCATCCGATGACATTCCTCTGTCAGAATTTTTACACTTTGATGTCGGAATTCCAACGGTAGGCCAATTTTTCGAAAAAAAAAAATTTATAGAAAAAGATTGGCATTGGTATCTCTATTCTATCTCTCTTCTCTATCCCTCTCTACTATCTCTCTTCTCTCTCCCATCTCTAGGTCTCTTTCTCCATCCCTCTCTTCTTCTCTCCCTCTCTACTTCTCTTTCTCTACCCTCTCCAAGTCATTATCTCTTCCTCTCACCCTCTCTCTCTCTCACCTCTAGTCTGTGCATATGATCCTTTCAAACCCACTCGGGGGTAAAATAGCCCTAAGTTGGCCTTATTTTGAGGAAAAATGCAAACGTTTAAAGGATAAAATTAGTAATTTTCTACATTGCCGACCCCAATCTGTGCAAACCTTCTTGTTATTTGTGCCTAAATCTGTGCATGAGAGGAGTCCAAACCCACTCAGCAAGAGAAGAGCACCTTAAGTCAGCTAGAAGGAAGGTAAATTCATGAATTTAATAAACAATTATTGGGTTGGCTGACCTATGGAGGTGAAATGAAGGCAAAGGTAAAAAGGAAGCATATAAAACAAAGATCAAATGCTCATCAAATTCAATTTGCAACCAATTAAGAGGAGAAGAATTAGGGAGCAGGTTTGTGAATTAGGGTATAAAATCAGATTAAATTTATTTGTGATGCATTATTTGTTTTTCATTTCATTCACGATATGTTCTTTCTTGCTTTCAGGATGTGAGGACTTCATTACAAGGAAAAGAACACCTTACCCAGCACGTAGAGCATGCCAACATCATGCTTCAATGCAAGGATGAAGACACTTGATGAAAGGAGGCTTCAAGGCATGAAAGAGGACATTGGCATCATGGAGGGTTTTCACATCAATATCAACACCAAGATTCACGAGTTTAGGATGGCAACATGAGGAGTTAAACCTATTCAAAGCTTTCAACAATGCAATACAAAGGAAGGAGCATCTAAAGGTGAAAGGACAATGTCAAATGATGATCAAGATATTATGAGGATTCAACAAGGAAGAAACAGAAGACTATCTTACATTCCCTTCGAAAATCCAAGAATAGCAATCAGTAGAATAAGGAGAAATCAATAAGGATTGCTTTAAAATGAAGGGATCTACAACACGATAGGCCATATGTAAGACATCAATCACCAATGATCAAGGTATTCAAGTCAGAGTTACAAAGGTGATCAAGGTTGGATAGATAAAAAATAAGTGGGTTCTACATCAAGCCTAGGCATTACAAAGTCTATATCAAACATATTCACCAAGGTGAATTACCCCACAAAGAGGTAGATTTTTGAATCTCAAAGAGGATTTCATCAAAGCAAGACATTCAAGTCAAGTATATGCACCATGAAGTTGAAGCAAGCATCATCGGTATGGAGATGCAACAAAAGGAGGACCAAGCATCATCAACCATATACTTCATTAAGCACACAGTCACATAAAAGGATCAAGAACTATCAGGAAGATGGAAGGACACAAACATGATCAAGTAGATAGTTTCAGAAGAATTAATCAAAAGCTAAGGACTTGATCATCTAGATGATACAATTTGGGAATATGTCCCACCACCTTCATCATGTTGAGAAAACTAGATAACGCTGAGTATCAAGAGATATTGCTCAATCACATAAGCTTTGTGATGATCGACTTGGCAGGTTGAGTTGGCATCCAATCATTGTCAACTTATTCAAGTGAAGCCACATTGACATGTCCAAGTTCATCGTACTTGATTCATCAAATGAATGAGCTAGTGACACATTGCAATGCATCAAAGTTTGTTCAAGCATACCTAACCTATTTCCTCATTGGTTAGAATTCAAGGTGGACATGTGTCCTATTCAATGTAATTATTTAATTGGCTAGAATGGAGTTTGTTATAACAAGCCCTAATTAGGGTTTCACTATATTATCTCGACTATTGATTTGATAGTCAATCTGGGTCATTCATTATAATGGGGGTCTATAAAAGGCCTAGCCTTTTCATTTGTAAAGGTTAATAGTTTCTAGTCAACAATTAATAGTTCATAGATAGTAGTTAGATAGCAAGTATAGTAGAGTAGGAGGAAATAAGGAACTGTTGCCAAGACTGGTTGATTTTAATACATGATCTTCATTGAAGCATGGTGGATTTCTACGTGTAATTTATACATGTTGCATGGCTTCTTGTTACTTCTCAAGTTTAGATAAATTTTATATATTGCAATGGAGAAATGTGATGATTTCTTGATGGAATTCTTGTTCATACTATTTGTAATTTGCTGGTTGTAAGTTGCAATGTACGGTTAGTCTGAACTTCATCAAGCATAAGTTCAATTGTGAATGTTCACTTAAATTGCACTAGTTTTGGGTATTCAAATGAATGTTCATGATATGAAAACCCTTCGTTATTCCTTAGAAGATTGCATTAGTTTTATGTACTTGTTTCTGCATGGCAAAGCAAAGCTTGATTATGGAATTCGTCTATCAAATCATCATCCTTTATTGTCACTGTTCTTAGGATTAAATTAGATCTCTAAACCCTTTATCTCTTTTGTCTTTTATTTTCCAAGCAAGTTAGTGTAGAGTCTAAGTTCCGGTAGAGTTCAAGAAAAACGTAAGCCCCCTTGCGATTCCAGCAAAATCACACCATATTCACTAAGTCTATCCCATGCAATTAAGTTGCATAGTTCGTATTGTAAACCTTGGAGTTGCTTTGATTGATCACTTTGTTTAGCATTCAAAGTTTCTTTGTTCAAGAGATGATAGAATACCTTGGTATTTTATTGTGTTCGCGGTGCATAAAAAAACATCAATAGGTGGTTCTAGATGAAAGATAGTTGTGGGTTTGCATGCATGTTTAGTGCATGATTCAAGGAGGTTGTTTACAACTTTCTCATTGAGGAGATGTTGGTATGCAATCATTAGTCCCTCATCATCTCTACAATATTTTCTTGATGGATTCCTTGACTAGTGGAATTGTTTGGCAAATCGGATTTGGAGTTGATTTGGTGTCTTTGTCTTGAGATCCATATGGTATTTCTTTGTATCTCAGTTTGCAAGTTATTGATGTGATGATGAGTTTTACATGTGTCATTGTTTTAGATCTACAAGTTACGCAGTTGTATGGATTTAATCCACCCATTGGCTATAGTGAGATGACTTGAATGTGGACTGTCTATATCCACAAATCTATGGTCATTTGTGCATTGGTATGTTGCACTGGGATGGGAGGAAGGAATATTAGAGTACCTAGATAGTTATATATTGCCACTCTTAGTGAGGGCCACTATTAAGGGATTCTTGAATGGTCATGGAAGGCATACAATTTAGTTTGCAGCAATGAAGTTCCCTTAGAGGGCATGATGCCAAGCTTTTTTGGGGGGAGTTACCTCCCCATTTGATGGGGAAGTTGCAGCTTTTTGGACAAGACTTGGCTTTGATTGTGAAAGTTATGCTTGCATGATTATGAAAGGATATAAGTTTTACACGTAAGATCTAGATGCTTTCTTTCCTTACCTATGCGGGGAGAGATTTTCCTTCAAATCATGCCTAGCCAAGGTAAACCTCTTTGGAATAATAATAACAAGAATTTCTTTAACAAAGTAAATTATATATAAGAGCAGTATATGCATGGATTTACATAAGTGTCGTGCAGAATGTAGATCTATACCTTGTTACTTAAAAATAGAAGTTCTTCTCCGTGTTCATTTTTCCATGATATAACTTGACCTCGGGCAACCTTTTGATTGTCAAGAAGTGATTGCCTCAGATGAAAGTAGTGATAAATGTCACTATCAACACAAGAACAACCAATAAATGATAAATTTGCAGTGAGATCATAGTGCCTAAATTAGTCTAAAAGCTTATAAGGATCAAAACCAAGCCATATAAGCTTCAAGAACAATTTGAGAGCATCAAAGTCATCTACCAGACATTAGAAATTATCAAATCAATGACACATTCATATCAAGCATCTTTACTTTTTTGAAAAGTAGACCACATTTCAGATCTAGATGACACCATAATGACTTTGATTTCCTCTTGCAAGATATTCCTCCATCATGTATTGCTTCATCAAAGTTCAAATTTTCTTCTTCAAGGGCTCTCAATGATTCTCTATATAGGATTCTTCGTGTCTATGAGATCCACTTCATTGGGAGGCCTACTTAAACATTTCACATCTGTTTGTGGACTCTCACCTTTCAAAGATTTCACATCTTATAATTGAGCTTCACTTTGTTTCAAGAATAGTTTAATATTCTCTACTTAACAGGGCCAACCATGTGAAGGTGGAAGCTCATTTGGCCCCTCCCCCCCCCCTAACATCACTCTAAATTCCCCGTTAACATCTAACATTCATTCATTCTTTCATCCATTATTAAAATATAACATTCATTCATTATCACATAACGTTCATTAACACATAAAATTCATTAACTTTCATTAAAATGCAACATTCATCAATAATCATCAACACATATCATTCATGAACATTCATTAGCACATAATTACTTTCATTACACATAAAAATCAGTCATTATCAAATAAGGTAGATTACAATCATTTCTTTCTTTGTTTTTTCTTTGAAGCTATGAAACGACTAAGTGGAACATCGGTTTCTTCATCATTTCCCCCATCTTCGGATGCTCTGCCCTCTTCTCGTGCTCTTGATGTATGCATAGTCCTATACAAAGGACGATGATGCTGAACCAAAGGGGGGTCCTCTGCAATAACAAAGAATTGGGTTAAATTCAAAACATTTTTTTATTATTGTTACAAGTATTTCATTAATTTAAAGAACACAACCGTTACACTCTTTACCTGATGGGGCCACATCATCTTCCACATCATTTTATCTAGCCTCAACCTCGACATGCTGAGCACCCTCTAGATCCTCTGGAGTTGAAATACGAAGCGTTACATTAATCAATACACCAATTGCAATTAAATTTGTTTAAAGGAATAATAGTGGTCCTCTTTACCTGATTGGGGAACATCACGTTCCTAATGTTGTCTACCCGGATCATGCTCCACTTGGTCACCATCGACTACATGCTCTAAAATATTAACAATAAAGGTTACATTAATTACTACACTAATTTTCAATTTAAGATGTTTAATTGTATTAATAATTACATAAAAAAAATTGAATAGCAAATGAATACCTCCACTACTAGGATGCACATCCGGACCTTCATGTACAGGTTTTGTTCCATGATTATCATGCTGCATTCCAATGTCACGCGCAGTGTTATCATTGCTTGCTTATTTAAAAAAAATATAGTCACTTTATGTTGAAACTTAACATCAAATAGATTATTGGTTAAGTATTCAATTTGAAATAATTTTCATTTAGCTTAATTAATGTTGTGACAGATGCATCAAAATCTCGGGTTTGCCCACTCAATTCTCGTAGCCATTCAGCAACAACTATATAGCCTTGCTGGTAGCCAATTCTCTTGTCATCTTTCGTGGGCGCTCTATTGAATTCAGAGCCCTGCATTTTTGCTTAGTATTGTGAATTTTTCTTGTATTGTTTGATCAAAAAAAAAATGTTTACAATTTATAAATATTTTGATGTGATACTTAATTTACTGATTCTTACAATTCATGTAGCAAGTTTCATATAACCACCAGAGCTGAGTTTGTGTTGCCCATGCTTTTCTTGTCTTGCCTTGGTTGCCTTTGACATCTCACTCAATCTATGAAAAGTTTGAAATATGTTAGATTATATAAATATAATGAATAATTAGTACATATTCACATTCTTAATAGCATCACATACCTTCTTCTAATGTCTGGTGGTGTATTTCCTTTTTTCCTTTCAATTCTCTCCTTTACATCCAAAATCAGGTTCTTCCACTCCCTCTCTGGAATCATGGGGGCACACTCATACTTTACATTCTTCTCTAAATGTGTCATGTATTGGTCCCTCACATACTTTAGATATGTGCTAGCTTTTTCCAGGAGCTTAGTCTTGTCGAATGTGTCATTTACAAACAACCCTACCATACAGTTTGTGAGTTCATCTTTTAACTTTTTTTCTTGGTCATTCCACCTTTAAAGCAAAAACAAACCTGTTAGATTTAGAGAGAAACTGAAGCTACCTTTGATATAGTTCAAGAAATGGATAAAAGGAAAACTATTCTAGCATATATATGAAATCAAAATAGTGGATAAGGGTTAGTTCACGTATGATGTTCCACCTTTTACGTATGGTGGGCCCAAATATCTGCAATGAAATGTCATTAAGATTTTTATAAAAAATATCATTTCCTGCAAAAAAAACATGGGATCATTAGTCCAAAATGAGTGATCAATAAGTAAATTACAATTAGACTATATATAATAATATTTTTAAAGTACCTGGAACCTTCTGTATCTTCAAGGGAATCAATTCCTCGTCGCTCACCACCAATGTGGCCTGCAATGTTCCCATACTAGCAATACGGGAAGATCCAGGAAATGATGGTATGTTATCAACAGTACTCGCCTCTGGCGCATCCTCATGTGCATCTCCTGCCATATTAAATGAATCCACTATGAAATGCCTCTAAGAAAGAACACTTCAAGGGTAATAAACACATAACGAAAGAGAGAGAAAAAGAGGGATCTACCACTAGTGGGTGGGTCAACATGAGCCGGTGCAACAGATGATGTTTGCATGCTACATGTTGCCGACATTGCAGTCGGCAATACAGTTGGGCTCGACCTCGGACCCATGTCAGCACCTGAAGAGTAATACATTAAATATGTAAAACATTAAAAAAGCAAGTTCACAAGTCCAAAGGAGTGGTTTTAATATATAGAACATGGTCATCACCTGAACTACTCACAATACCCTGATCATCGCCACCAGGATGATGAGGCCCTATAAATTTCTGTAAAAACAACGCATACATATTTTAGTTAATGACATAAAAGAGATAAAAATATAAACCATTATTGAACTTTTGTTATGATTAAAGCTTTCATTACTGCTTACTTGCAAGTTTTTCATTGTCCTCAACAATAGTTGCACCCTCTTTGTTATCTCATCAGTCTGAGGACTTAGGGTTGCCAAATCAACAATCTCTTGCCTAATTTTTCTAATATTATTTTGTACAAATTGCATAGAGTTTGCGCTAAGTGCGATGTCATCAGTGCATAACACTGTCGAGCCCCCCACATCCCTATGGAGGTGCTGAGGTACTGCACGTTCCTTTCCCTTATCCCGAACATCCATCTGTGACAAGAATATAATTAACACTATCAAAATTACTTCAAAACACTCAAGAAAAGATCATAATGTAACAGTTTGCTTCTATCTAATTTGTACAATTACAATGAGGTTTACCTACTCCATAGAAGTGTCGTGACCTACACCCCTATCTGTGCTATGTGGTGGATCCATGTGGCCTTGTGACAAAGAAAAAATATAAAAATGTTAGCGAAATGAAACCAATAGACTTAGCAAAAAAACTTAATAATACAATGGTTTATTGGATTCATTAATTGGAAGTTGGCTTAAATGGTATATATATAGTACGTACCACCCCCATGATAGTAACTTTGTTTGCATCTATACGATTCAAATTGTAATCAATTAGCAGCTCTTCCCCTGCACTTATGGATTTTATCACACATACAAACACACAATTTCCCTCACATGCCTCAAATATGCAATTGGGTTGCTTATTAGTTGACCCAGGTCATGTACTATTTATAAAACCTGCAATATTCCCCATTGCTTTTGGCCTTCCATCAATGTATACAGCCACTCGTTTACTTTGATCATTATCTTTTTGTTGTATATAATTGGCTGACAGTGCATACCTACGCATACTTTTTTTATATCAAACAATCTGCATCCAATCATTATAATTGTAACAAGGTCCAACAAACTCCATCAATTCAGCAACTTTGTTGTAACAGACCTTTATGTTGTCCATGGAAAATAGGCCCAAACCATGTAACGACGAAGGTGCTATGTGATATATCCTCTCATTAACACAAAAATCAGTGTTTATTGGAGGAAGTTCCTTGGGTACACATTGTTTCAGTAGATGTTTGTACCTCAAGGGCACCTCAATGTCACCTTTGGTCTCATCATCATAAGAACATGACCCCCCTTGAGCAAGAAAAAATTCCATGCGTTTATTGAATTTTCTTCTAATCTTTTGACCTCTAGTTGATCTCCCTATTTGAGATCTACTACATGTCTCACTTTCCTCTTCTATTCCTACATTTCCCTCACTTGAGGAAGACACATCTGACAAATACCTATTTGGTGATACCTATGCACCATCAAATGAGAGAGTTAGTTGGTAATGAGAGAGATATTTTGCAAATGAGGGTAATATTGATGAAGAAGTTGGCCATAAAGTTGATGTTGAGATTAAAATTTAAGTCCAACTGGGGCCTCAAGTGTTGATAACTATATTAGATTTGCTGCTAATGTTGAGGTTTGAAAAACTGAGGAAGTTTGTTTTTCTTGTAATTTTAAAAAAATATATTATTTCTATAAGGTGTATTGACTTATACCTGTCGATCCATGAGACTGTACAGGATCCTCGTCAAAGGGGTTCAGGTTCCTACACCAACAATTGAGCATCATAAGCATTACATTTGTAATTTGATAAAGAATAAATACTGCAGTATCATAAGCATCACATATGTATCATCATATATGTAATTGAGCATCATAAGAATCACATATGTATCATCATAAACATGTAATCCATCACATATGTATCATAAATCACCATCCATCACATAGCTAATAAGTAGTCCACATTCCATAAATAAACACAAAGTTCAAAAAATGTCACATGTATCATCATAAGCATGTAATCCATCACATATGTATTTTAAATCACCATCTATCACATAGCTAGAGGTGCATCATGAATTAATTAAGTAATGGCATTAGAATTCAAAACATATGAATTATTTATGTAACCATATAAGTCAAATCAATTTATATCAAGATATCAATATTAAATAGATAATATAATAATCGCATCTCATACATTTCATTCATGTCATTGATCTTCTTCTTCATCCAACTCATCATCATGACCATCATCATCATCATCATCATCATCATCATCATCATCATCATCATCATCATCATCCTCCTCCTCCTCCTCCTCCTCCTCCTCCTCCTCCTCCTCCTCGTCATCATCATTGTGTTCGTCATCATCATCATCATCACCATCATCATCAACAGCAGCATCATCATCATCATCAGCTTCTTCTTTGTGTACATTTCCATCAGGAACATCATCGAGTAACTGTCGATCATGATCATCTATATCATCTTCTACTTCTTCGATATCTTCTTCTTCCATCACATTATACATTATTGGCCTTCCTCTTGGATCATGTCTAATAACAAAAGACCAACCCGGTTTATGTGGAACCTCCGAGTAAAATACTTGCTCACATTGACTTGGAAGAACATAGGGCTCATCACCAACTCATTCAAACGACCTTGTATTAACCATTGTAAATCCATTATCATGTTCGATAACAATTCTATCAAGATCATTTATATTCAGTCGTAGCCTATACCATTTGACAATGAATAGAACTAATTTGAAGGAATTAAAGTCACACTCAAGTATATCATCCAAAATGCCATAGTATTGATTTTGAGACACTTGAGGATGCATGTCATTTCTAGATGAAATATTGGTCACCTCAAAGACTGCAGTTATCCCAGAATCACAAGTTTTCTTCGTGTCATCCAACTGTTTGATGCGAAATTTATGACCATTGCAGCACATAGCCTTGTGGTGTTTGACCTACAATATGTCTAACATATTAAAAATATTGCATCATGAGTTGATAAACATACGGGTGATTAATAAAATTATACGTACCTGTTGATCTCTTAAACCATATGCTAAATCAATTTCCCTTTGTGTAACATTGGAATCTCCATTACGATGAGCTTCTTTAACCAATGAAGCGACACCATCCCATGTTAATGCGCGACCAGAATGTTGACATCATTCAATCCACACCATCATCCAATCAAGATTGTTTGCAATATACAAATGTAGCGCATCCCACTCCTGACCAACTGTACAAATAATTAATAGACCACTTACAACTGATTTATTTAGAAGATGAAGAATTAATTTACTACAATAACATCTTATAATTACCTCTCACTTTCTTCAATCTACCTTTCCCCATCAAGTGCTCCCCTTCGAATTTATTAATGGGGCTGGGATCCCAAATGCGATCTACGTGGATTTTTGCTGCAAACTTAGGAAGATATTCAGTAATGTACACCATAGTTTGGTATACCATATATCCCTCCACCATATAACCCTCAGGATGTGCTCTTTGTCAAACCAAAGCCTTCAAAAATTTCAAGTGCCTCTCAACCATCCACATTGACCTAGTGTGTACAGGTCCACACAATTCGATCTCCTCAACTTGGTGTATGAGGTAGTGTTCTTGTGCATTGAAAAAAGTTGAAGGTAGACACTTTTGCATTTCACACATTAGATGAGGGATTTTTCTCTTCCAATATTTTATATCTTCCTTGTGGATTTCTTTAGATGACAACCACCTAATTAAAGAGATGGAAGACGAAAAATATATAAACGAGACTTTACAAAATAATATACAATATATTGCATAACAAGTAAAACAAATGGCAAATATAATATCTATGCAACAAATTGAACAAACATCACTACTTACCTCATGTATTTTCCAAGATCATATATGACTTGCTTGATATTATTGTCGAAGTGGTCTAGGAGAGATAGAGGTAGAATGTATTGCGACAATTATAAAATGATCTTTTCATTGTTTTCTAACATAATACAATGAAAAGTACATGCGCAATATACAAATATATAGTAAATACACAAGAACGTGAATTACCTTAATGAAGGTATGCCAATCATGTGTTTTCATCCCTGGCCCAAATTCACTCTTCTTTGATATGAGATTGTTTATGTTCGCAGCAAATTCTGTGGGAACTCAAATTTTCCGTATGACTTCTTTTATAGAATTTTTTTGTTGCTCCGTTAATAACCAAGGAAGGGCACTTATATTAATCTGATCTCCATTGCTATTTGATTGAATGACATTTTTCATTGCATGATTGGATTCCACAATGTCACTACAAATTTTGACAATTTTTTCTTTGTCATGCCTTCCATCCAATATTTTCCATAGTCTATGTTATATTCTTTCCAATATGCATTGTATCAAACAAATGCACAATTTGTAGCTGCTCGTAGTAAGGCAACCTACTGAATTGTCTGGGATAAATTTTTAGTCCCTTTGGAAGGTGGCCATCCATGCCTTGATGACCTTCAGTATCATCAACTACATCATCAGTAAACAAAACATGATAGAAAAATTCAAATTCCAAACATAAACCATTAGATGGAATGACATTCCCTTGACGATTAATTCTATTATATTCCAACTTCCATAAGTGAGGAGTCATTCTTCGTGGCTTTGATGTAGTCTCTTCTTTCCCATTGAAAAGATGTTTTTCAGTATTCTAGTACTTATGATTTTTGTGAAGGAAGTGCCTATACTCATCAAACACCTACTTTCCTAAACTTTTTGAATGACGGGATTTCATCTTTGGACCACAAACTGGACATGCAAATTTTCCCTTTGTTTGAAGACCTACAAGATAATGTATAATTCTATTAAATCTGTTAATTTTTATAATTATAATTATCATGCGCAACTTGAACACTATAACGTACCACAAAAATGTGTTAGCCCTGGGGCATCATGTATTGTCCATACAAACATTGCATGGAATTGAAATTGTCTTTGTCCTATTGGTCTAGAGATGTCATACATGGTCACACCATTCCATAACTCCAGCAACTTGTCGATAAGAGGCTCAATATATACATTCATATCTTTAACTTGGTACTTGCCTAGTGGAATGAACAAAAACATTACATAATTATTATGACCATTTTACTACAATATTTATAATTAAATGTAGATGACTATTAAATAATAAAATACCTGGAACAATCATTGCCAACATTATGTGCTCCCTCTTTATTGACATCCATGGAGGAATATTATTGTTGATAACAAAAATAGGCCACACTAAGTAAACAGATCTCAACTCTCCAAATGGATTGACACCATCCGCTGCCAATGAAAGCCTGAGATTACGAGGTTCTTCTTTAAAGTGTGGCCACTTTTCCTCTATTTCCATAAATGTTGAACCATCCACAAGCATTTGAATAATGTCATCTCGACTTCTATTGCGTGCATGCTAATCCATAAATTGTGCCAAGCTAGTGCACCTGAATAATCATTGCATACGTGGAATAATGGGAATATAACAAAGAACCTTGCGAGGCACCTTTTTTGTTATTTGATCTGTTCGATATCTACTGATATGACATTCAAGGCATTCTGTTCCAAATTCATGTTGTTTATGATATATAATATGATCATTGGGACTAGCATCTATTGTTTGATACTCCATTCCAATATCTTTCATAATGGCAGATAATTCTCGGTATGAGCAATGTAGAATATTTGATGGTGGTAAGAAAAACTCACCTATCAATCTATAGCAAAAAAAAAAAGTTTGAGGTGTTAATATAAAGAATATTAATGGTACATGATTCACCATTTATTAAGTGTAATGACATGTATGACACACCTTAACATACGTGAGATTGTTATGTTGGATAAACTGTTCATAACCTTCAAGTTCACCAACAACAATACAGCAGAGAGAAGAGTTGTTTGGGACCCTTTGTAAAGGGGCTCATATGCCTTCTCAAGAAGAGGTAAATCATGAACATCAAGGTCATCCTGATCATCATGATCAGTTGTGCCAGTACTAAATGTGTCATGGATCAATGTATTTGTACCATCATCTTCAATTATGTTTTCTGGTGCATGATCGTCATCTTCCATGGGATCATTATCTTCAGCTTCGATATTCACACTTGCATGTTCCTCCACTTCAAAAACCATATTCTCAGGGTTTTGTTGATCCATACCATGTTCTCTAGGGTGCTCCACCTATATAAAATTGATATACATAAATAAACCGTGATCATGATCTCATTATCAAGTGATTTCTTATGTATATAAATTGTTAAAACGATATAATGAACAACTTACCAGTGGATGATAATCATGTCCCCCTTCAATGTGACCATGCTGCCTACGATGTTTCTTAGTTGTTTTGATTAGAAGTCTTCTAGTCTTTAAGCCCTTACAAATTTTGCAAGGACAATAACATTTCCCATCACCTTTTCTTTTCAAGTTAGACCATAATCTAGCAATTGTCTCCTTATTTTATTCTTCGCTGATATTATCTGACATGGTCTTTCTTGACAGGCAAAAAAATCAGGCTATGGAAACTTCAGTGCAAAAGCTTCACAAAAATTGCAAATCGAACCAAAACCATTTAACTCTTCTTTTTCATCTTAAAACATTGAACTTAATAGAGAACGTATTTAATGTAGCTGATTGTGTGAATTTCTGAGCATTGTGTCTGCAAATTCTTACTAAAATTTTGCCTGTTGCAGACTTTCTGAGAGATATTTTTGAGTATTCTAAGCTAATTAGGCCATGAAAAGATGGTTTTACACCTTCCAAGGGTTAGAGAACAAGGTTTACAAAAGTTGCTCATAAGGAGTATGCAACATTGACAGCTTTTCCTTTCTTGCTTTCTACAAACACATCTTTAGTATGAAAACCAATTACATTCTAGAACATGAGAACATGTCTATCATTAGAGACACAAGAGAATCACATTAGCCTTGCACAAAAAGGCATTGGCAATTACAAAACAATAAGTTGTTCACTGTCAAGTTAATTATGACTGCATTTTTGCCCTTTCATTGGTTTTTCACTTTGGACCTGCACTTTACACTGTCTAAACTCTTTCCCAAAGGTCTGATTTGTGCTCTTTATTAATGCCCTATCTTTGGATGTTTGTTGTCCTTCATACCTGCTATTTGGAAGAGGAAGATAGCATAAACAAATTCAACAAAAGTGTAAAAATCAGTCATAATTGACTGTGACAGCCAACTGGGCATTACTACTTTGCCTAAAAGATCATTAATTGATCTTGGCAACCTCAAAACCCATGGGCAGGGTCAAAAACCACTCCTTGATCTTGTTTGCAAACAAATAGAAGGAGGTTTAAAGCTTTACAAACTCCAATGTATGGTGGAGAGTAAGCAAGTGAATGGAAATCAACTCCAAAATAGTGACTCACTAGAATTCTAAATGATCATTCGACTAAACATTAACATGATGCGTTTCTAGCATGTCTACATGAATATCTATGGTTACTGTAATGTATTTCTATCATCATGAGATTTCTACTTTTTTGGTCAATTTAGAATAGGATGTGTGTAGATGTATATATGTAACCACAGTTATTACTTCTGACACATCAAATAGACTATAATTCTAGGTACTAGTTTGGCTAATTTTCCCAATGATATAGAACTCTTATGAGGTTTAACCCTCAAAAAGACTTTATTTTGAAAGTCCCATTCTTACGT
Source organism: Cryptomeria japonica (assembly GCF_030272615.1). Taxonomy (NCBI): domain Eukaryota; kingdom Viridiplantae; phylum Streptophyta; class Pinopsida; order Cupressales; family Cupressaceae; genus Cryptomeria; species Cryptomeria japonica. Next base: position 222,959,698 of record NC_081412.1, read on the forward strand.
GCATAGCTCTTCTATATGTTTTCTACCTCCTTTAACCAACCCTTGGTTAATCTCATTTCATCATGTATCTCCTAAGAATATTTGAACCAATTCCAATCTTGTCTTCAACTAGATATCCCAAATGATATGTGTACAATACTTTCATCCATAAAGATATTTAAATGGTGTCATACCCAAAGATGCATGATAGGAGTTATTATATGCAAACTCTTCCAATGGAAGATACTCCTCCAACGTAGACTATTAATCCATGGAATACATCCTAAGGAGGTCTTCAACTACTTGCTTCACTATCTTTGTTTGTCAATTTGTCTGTGGGTAGTATGTCAAACTAAAATTCAATATTATCCCAAATATTTCATTCAATATTTTCCAAAATTTAGAAATTATATGAGTATCTCATTTTGATATGATCATCTCAAGTACTCAATTCAAATGAAATATCTCTCAGATAAACTTCTTAGCTAACGTAAACAATCCATCCTGAAAAATCCTTTGGGTGAAGTATGCTACCTTGGTCAAGTTATCCACAACTACCAAAATGGCATCATGTTTATTCTTTTATATTGGCAACCCTTAAATAAAATCCATGCTAATAACTTGTCATTTATATTTAAGTATGTCATGTGAGTATACAAACCCTACTAGGTGTATATGCTTAGTCTTGGCTTGTTTGCACTCCAATCATCAAGCTACAAATTCAATCTCATCTTTCTCGATTCTTGGCTAAAAATATAAAGATCTCAATTTTCCTACCATCTTGGCTAGTCCTAGGCACCTTGAATAAGGTGTGTTGTGGATCTCCTCTAACATCAACCTCCTCAAATCCCTAAGTTTAGAATGTACATTCTCCCTTGGTATCTTAATAATCCATCTAACTAAAACAAATATCTATTGAATCGATGGTGCAAGGGGTTTTTCTCTACATCTTTCTCCATTATTGAATAATATCTTTGAAGATTATGAACCAATTTCTCAAATTAGACCTTTTAATAATAATGGCTACTAGATGCCTTCTTCTACTAAGGGCATCTATTTTTCTATGTTTCATCTCCTTGTAGTAATCATGTTTGCACTCCAATCATCAAGCTACAAATTCAATCTCATCCTTCTTGAGTCTTGGCTAAAAATATAAAGATCTCAATTTTTCTACCATGGTGTGTTGTGGATCTCCTCTAAGATCAACTTCCTCGAATCCCTAAGTTTAGAATGTACATTCTCCCTTGGTATCTTAATAATCCATCCAACTTAAATAAATATCTATTAAATTGATGGTCCAAGGGGTTTTTCTCTACATCTTTCTCCATCATGGAATAATCTCTTTGAAGATTATGAGCCACTTTTTCAAATTAGACCTTGTAGTAATCATGGCTGCTAGATGCCTTCTTCTACTAAGAGCATCTATTTATCTATGTTTCATCTCCTTAATGTATTCAATCCCAAATTTATATTCAATAAGAAACTATATCCATCTATTTTTGTGAGCATTGAGATTGGGTTGAGTAAATATATATTTAAGGCCTAGGTCGTCCATCTTCAATTCAAAAGGCTTACCCAAAAGATAGTGCCTCCACATCTAAAGCACATGAGCTATGGCTAATAAATCTAGGTCATGGGATGCAAAGTTTAACTTATATTATTTCAACTTGGACTAGACTAATAAGCAACCACTTGCCCATTTTGCATTAGCACTCCTCCTACTCCTTATCTTAATTCATTTTGTTATCACCATGAATTACCCATTTGGATTAGCTACAGTTAATATAGGATCTGAAATGAGCTTCTTCAAAAATTGGAAAGCTTGGTCACACTTCTCATTCCACTCAAATATTTTCCCTTTCTGTGGAGTGAAGTGATTGGTGCTACAATTTTAGAAAATCCTTATACAAACTTATTGTAGTATCTTGCAAGTCCCATGAAGCTCTAGATTTTAGTTACATTATGTGGTGTAGGCAACCCCACAATTGCTTTTATTTTCTCTAGATCAACTACAATCCCTCCCACTAAAATCATAAGGTGTAGATAATTCACCTTGTCCTTGTAGAAAGTACACTTGAATAGCTTACCAAAGATCTTATTCTCCCTTAAGAATTATAAAACTATCCTCAATCTCTTGGTGCAATGTTCAATAAATTCATGAAATTTGTAGCATTATTTGACTCAAATGACACTAATGTGAAATCATGGTAGCCATAATAAGTCCTAAAATCTATCTTTTAAATATCCTCTTCCTTAATCCTCAATTTGTGGCAGCCATATCTAAGGGACCTATCTTAGATAATATTATAGATCGTCTCATATGATCAAAGAGATCATTAATCCTTCATAGGGGATACCCATTCTTGATTTTTACCTTCAAAATTTATGAGACTTCACAATTTTCTGAGGTGTTTGAAATGAGCGATTAGGTCAAACAAATTATGGTATGTGTTGTTTTTTGAATTTGGTAAACTAATGATTGGGTATGTGTTGTTTTGAATTGAGCAAGTTGGAAATTAAATGTTTGTGTATGTATGTTCTATCGAATTGACCAATTAGCTGGCATATGCAGGTATTTATGGGCCAAGAGGTGTGCAAGTCCTTGATCCTCTCCAAACAGTGTTCATGAGATGGGGTAGTGATCCCTTCAGTCTCGGTTCCTATTCACATGTTGCAGTTGGGGCATCTGGTCGTGATGACTATGATATATTAGCAAAGAGCATGGGAGATGGTAGGGTTTTTTTTGCAGGAGAGGCCACCAATAGGCGTTACCCTACAACAATTCATGGTGCATTCTTGAGTGGCTTGAGGGAGGTAGCAAACATTTCAGCTAGAATCAGTTAAGAAGGTGATTGTCGTTGTTTTAGATTAGCTAATAGATTTTATTGGCATGAGAATAAAAATGAATCCACCATACATACATACCAGGAAACAAAGATGAGGCCAGAGGTGGACAAAAGTGAGCCAAAGGTGGAAACTTCAGCCAAAAACCCTTGCTTGCAGTGCAGAGATCACTCCGGCGGGGGGGGCAAGCACGACTTGCTTTCAAAATGAAAATGCATTGTCTTTTTTTTTTTTTAATAAAATGCCCGATGTCGTCGGAATTCCGACGAACATGGGCATTTTTTTAAAAAAAAATCAAATTTTCACACAATGCTCCTTGTCCGTCGGAAACCTCCATCGGAATTTGACCCCAAATGTATTAGTGCTATGGGTTCTGGAAAAGTTTGTTGTCAGCACCCTTTTGTATTAGCCAAAGTAGCCATTTTCAGAGATTAATATTTCATTACTATTTGGTGGTCATAGAAAAAGGGTTAATGCTATAAATTATCCACATATTAATCTTCTCTCATGTCCATTTGTATAGCTCCAATAACTCATTTGATATTTTTCCCAAGCCCTTATTGAAATCTGTTGTCTCCACAATGTTGAGCCTATTAGAGTAACCTTCCATATTGATCTATAATTTAGAACCACTTGATTGTCAAGTGAAATGGACTAGCTCTCATGATTCTAGGGATGTTCATGTACTTCCTCACTTGATTGGAGGACTTCATGATTCAATTTGATTATTTTTTGGGGTCAAAAGCAAATTGACTTTGTAGAGGTTTGTTATTAGCACTTCTAGAAAGTTTCAGAGAGGTCATTTTTTACCTTTAATACCTTGTAGAGAAAACAAAATTAGGAGAATCTCGTTTGTGCATGTATTCATTCTACCTTAAAGAACTTACACACCTAGTAGCGATCTCTTAGGAAGAGATTTGATATTTTTTCAAGGTACTGATATAGTGAAGATAGAAAGGGTTCTGACATGACTAGTTGCAAGAACACATGAGTGAACCACTTTGACCTTTAAAATTTTACAACATAGGTGGAATTAACTAAAACCTTTTCACTAAACCTATTCCCCTACCATCAATCAACATGTGTGCCCATCCTCAGTGGCCCCAAGAGAATGTTTGGTTAGTTTTTGTAGGTATTTTCAGAGGCCACCTAGGTTGTTTTAAACATTAAGTAGAGATGTCAGAACTCGAGTTCAAAGGACAACTTGCTCTGTCTCTTGGGTTCATAATGGATGTATTTGTGGTTTCAAAGTGTTCATAGGTCCACTTGTTCATTAATTTTTATTTTTTTAAGCCGAACCCGCAAGGGGACCTAACACACAATAATGGATTCATAGTGATAATATGAGATTGGTTTAAAATCCTCATCATTTTAACCAATATATGATTTATATAATACTATGATACTAAGGATTCAAGAGTATCCCATTTTATTTTTGTAATTTGTTGACAATATAAAAAATTTAAATCATTACAAAATGATTTAAATATATTAAAGATAGTTTTCAAGAGGGAGAAAGGTGAAGCTTAATTAAATCATTTTAAAATGATTTAAATACATTGCAATGTGGTGGGGTATGTAGTAATTCACCAAAGGCCAAATCAAGCTCACAATTTCTTGAAAAATGAAGGTGTTGTAGTGTCATAAAATTGCGACCCTAGCAATTTTCAACCACATTAGGGTCCTCACACATGTGAAATTGAATCCCCTAGCCTGATCGGAGATTGAAGACTGCTCAACCCCCGAAAACTGCTTCTCCCTTGCCCTTTGCACCACCCTGTCTACACTCTACCTTGGAGAAAAGGGATAGAAAGGAGCATGGTGCCCCTGTCCTTGCCCTATTTTGGGGCAGGACCTTTCCTGAGTTTGCATAGAAGGTTGTGCAGTGAGCGAGAAAACTTCCCCGATGTCGGCCTGTGACGAAAATAATTTTCATTAACCCTATATTGACAAGTATAAAAGTTGCATTTCCCCTTCCATTTTGGCATAAGACAGATACATGATATCATGCATTCAAGCATTCTTTTCTAGTGTTGAGAATTCTCAAGTCTCCCTTCAAGGCTAAGTGTTGCATCCAAGTCAAGGATTCAACCATTGAAGAGGAGATCCATTTCAACATTCAAATTCATACAAGCATTTCTATCAATATTTCTATCACAACCTCCCTTTAGGTTATTTACATTCCAGCCTTTCATTTACATTTACTTGCAAATACTTTCTTTCATTACTTGGTTAATTCCAAAACTAGGGTTTGACTCGAAGGCAAACCCCCAATCCAAACCCCTTTTCCTCTCTTTTCTGTGTGTAGGTTGTAGATGCATAGCTGTACTTTCAGATTTGGACTCCATTTGTAGAGGCAAAAAAACCCTTTTCATTTCGCAGATTTTTCGGAGGGTCGTGTACACTTTCGCCATGGTCCAGGGAACTTTTCCTCAAATTTGTAGGGTGGTTTCATCTCAACATATTACTATCAAATCCAGGTGCAAAGCTTCATCCCACACTCCAATATTGAGTTATTATTAGTTCTTTGTCTCTTTTCACTTAGTCTTAATACACAATTCAATCAATTCCTTTCCATTCCAAGTAGAAGAGGAGATTAACTTATCATTCTAATTTCATTCATAATTTTATCTTCTTCTTTGGAGGTTGAATCTAGTGAATTTTCCCCCCCTCTTCCAATGTAATTCATGAAAAGTATTTGAAGGGAAATCCGTAGTGAAACTCTCATCTCTCCTTGGAGGGAAAGGGTAGCTTTCCTCTTGATCTCACATTCATACATTTTTCACCCACCATTACATTTTGGTGAACCTGACGTCTTGCATGCTTTCCTTTGAACAAAATTGCATATTTTTCATTTACAATTTTAAATTTTCTGCAAACTTAGTGGTTAAATCATTAAAAACCTTGGTTTTTTAAATTAAAATTGAACTTGTGATTAGTAAAAATTGTTTGTGGTTATCTTAGATCTGAAAATTGTTTTGTTTGTCAAATTCAATTTCTTCATTGTCTTGTTCGATTTGAAAATCAAATTTACAAAATTAAGCGATTACTTGTTAAAACCCTAATTTTTAAAAATCATCTTGAACTTGTGCAAAAATTGGATTTCCATTTAATTTTCAGATTTGTGATTGTTCTTGCACTTGTTTTCATTCCTACAATTCAAATTTTCAATTTCCCTCCTTTTTCCCAAAAATCAAATTTCAAAATTAAGTGGTTAGGTCATAAAACCCTAATTTTTAAATTTAATTGGATTTTGTGCAAATTTCATTCAAATTTAGATTTCCAAACATTTTCCAATGTGTCCCTATCAATTAGGTTTGACGTTTTTCAAATTTGCAATTCAATTCCTCTTTTTCTTCAAAACCCTAATAGGGTCCTATTTTTATATTTCAACCTTAATTACGCCCATCTCAAAATCGTAAAATTCACCAATTTTTGGGGGTTATCTTTGAAATCATCATAATATTCATCCTTGAAAATTTCAAAAAAAGTTGGTCAGACCATGTGCATTCCCACCATGGTCCTCAACTTTTTTCCTGAAATTTTGGGAGATTGTTATGACTATATTTAATAGCCTAAATCCAGAAGATTGGCTGATTTTGTCAATTTTTAACCCCTCTAGAATTGAAAATACCTCCAAAATTCAACATTTCAAATTTCAAGAATTTTTTTAAAATTAAGAGGTTAATTATAATCTGCCTTGATTTTAAAATTGAGTGGTATCCCCTTGGCCCTATTTTTAAAATTCCAATTGTGTCTTTTTCTTTCTCCAACAAAGTTCAAATTGTGTAATCATTATTTTCTTAAATTTTGCATTACTCAATTTTGTAAGCTTTATTCCTATAATTCAAAATTCAAATTTTCCATCTAGTGTATGAGTTTTACCACTATTAGTCCTACCTACACTATCCCCATTAAACGAAGCATTAGAATTAAGGCCTCCCAAGGTTTAATTACCGAAGAAATGGAGCCTAATTTGGGTGACTTCTTTAGTGAGGACCATAATAATTCTTCCAATCCTAATCTTGTTCCTATTTACCCCATTGACGAATCTCATGATGAAGAAAAAAATTTAACTAGGGTCTCTATAGATCAAGTTTCCAAATTGGACAATCAATTTGATAATTTTCAACAATGGATGTCCCAGGAATACCCTAATAGTGAATCTCTTTCATTAATTTAAGGCCTTAAGCACATGATTCAAAGTGATAAGATTTGAATTGATATATTGTGTGGTATTGCACATATTGTTGATTCTAATGTCATGCCTATCAAGAGTTATGCCAAAACCCTAGGTTATTCACAACCTTCAATGCAAGTCAATCCTTCTATTCCTTTTACTACACCTATGACTAGTATTCCTACTTTTACCTCCAACATCATGGCTACTTCAACTCAAAATTTCATCCCTACAACAATTAGACATGGGAGAAATCCCTCTTCTTCATTAAAACCTCCATCTTTACCTATGTCTTCAATGAGTGTTCCTATTATCCCTCAACCAATTAATGTGACACAAGGGGGCAATTCCTTCATCAACTTTGTTCCTCCTTTAAGTGTCCCTTTTCCTACCCAATCATCACCTATGCCTCCTTATCATAATATCCCACCACCTTATTCTCAGTCCATGCCTTCTTTCAATAACATCACACCACCTTCTCAATCAACTATGTCTAACATCAATTCTTCTACAAAAGCGACAATTAACAATCTTGCTCAAAAAGTGGCTTCCTTACAACAACAAATTGCTTCTATGAGTTAATCCAATATTAGTGTTCCCACCTTTGATGTTGTGATCCCACTTTCTCTTGATATTGTTAAATTTGTGCCACCTAAACATGTCGAGGTCCCTCAATTAGAACTCTACAATGGAAAAGGTGATCCTCTTACGCATGTCAAAACATTCCAAACCTTGTGTACTGACTTTGCTTATGATCAAAGATTGCTTGCAAAACTGTTTACAAGAACACTAAGAGATAAGGCTTTACAATGGTATTTCTCTTTGCCTTCTTATTATATCACTTCTTTTCAACAACTGGCAAATTCTTTCATCCAACAATTTCAAAACATTGGTCCTAAAATCACTTTGACTGATTTAATGTATTGTAAACAAGGTGTTAAAGAAAAAGTGATTGATTTCATTGGTAGATATAAGCATTTGTGTGCCCAAATTTCTTTTCCTGTACTGGATAATGATATTCAAAAAATAATAATTTCTAATTTGCAAAAAGATATTAGGGAAAAGCTTCTTTTGTCTGAGTTTATTTCCTTTCCGCAGTTCTACGCAACACTCCACAATTATCAACTGCCTGTGAGTCAAATGGAGCAATCCACTCCTATGGCTCCAAGTGATAAGGGGGAGAGTGTTCAACAACCATTTGTGAAGTTCAAACCAACAAAAAGATTCATCAAGTTCAATGATACAATCAACAACAACACTGTGAATGCTACAATAGGTGTACCTCCTATGTCTAAATTTTTCCAAAGAGAAAGACAATTTACTCCTTTGAATGAATCTTTACATAGTATTATGTCTCAGTTATTGCAAAGAAATGTTATCAAACTTCCTCCTATAAAACCAGTTGATCCTTCTAAACTTGCATCCCCTTATTTTGATAACAATTAATTTTGACAATTTCATCATCAGCTTGGTCATGATACTGAGAAATATTTCACATTGAAAAATAAGATTCAAGATTTGATTGATAATAATACTATATCTTTGGTAGGTATGAATGATAAAGAGAATAAATTAGTAGCTCCTCCTAATCAAAATCTTAATAATTTCATTGATCCCTTGCCTTCTCATACCTCTAACATGATTGAGATTGTGCCTACTTCTTTCTCTTCTAAGGAATTCACCTCTATTGCCTCGAACTTGGTAAATATGTTAGAAAAACAAGATATGCCTAAGGATCCTTATATAACATTTGACCCTAGTGAGACCATTAGAGCACCTGATGGTCCTTTATACATAGTTGCAAAGGTTAAGGATATGTGGTGCCCTTATTGATCCTTCTTGCATGGTTAATGTCATCACTAAGTAGTATCTTTTCACTTTACAATTGCATAAACCAATATATGATGTTTCTAATATGGATGTGAAGTTATTTGATGGATTCTCTTGTCCTATCATTGGCTCTATCACCCTTCATGTTGAATTTCATACTAAATCTATGGATGTTAACTTTGTTATCATTCCTTCTTCTGAGCAATTCCATGTGAAGTTGGGCTATCCTTAGCTATCCTCCATGAAGTCTATTGCTTATCCAATCCATAGGTGTTTGAAATTTCTTCACAATGGCGAAATCATAACTGTGAACCATAGCTTATTTAAACCATCTGAAAGAAGCTCTGGTGTCCCCATTGATTTCTTTTGGCCTAAGAAATTTCAATCTCTTCCATCAAGCAGTGATGTTCTTTTTCAATCTTATCAAAAATAGAAGAAAGATATGATATTATCCTTAAGTCAACCTAGATCCCTAACACTTTACATTCCTATCATAATTGAAGATGAATTTCTCCCTCTAACAGATAGAACTAATCTTCTTCCTAAGGAAGATCGTCAACTTGTTCATATGGATGTGCTATGCCTTCTCCTAAGAAATAAAACAATATTCCTCCTAATCTTAGATCTGTACCTCCTCCTCATGATAGACCTAGTCTCCTTCCTACACCTAATATTCCTCCTTTGAATGGTGTAGTTCTGCCTCCTTCCTCTTATAGAGAGAAGAGGCATGCTTCTCCCCTTATTCAACCTAAAATAACTCAGCCAAAACCTTCAACTATCAAAGATGAGAATATTCATCCTTAACCAAATATTCCCCCTCCTTCCTAGCCTTCCCCTAGGACTTGACGAAATCGTCATGCGAGAGAACACCGACGAAGACCTCATGTTTGAGCTCATGAAGTTGTCCCTCAAACTATTCAATCACTTAAGACTCCAATAGTTGACATGATTCCCTTTTCTCCTAAGAAAGATGTTAAACCTACATCTCCAAATAATAAGTTGCACAAAACATGTTATGGTTTTACTTCTATTCATGTGTGAGCTCCTCTTCCTATAAATCTTGATGAAGAAATGAGTGAACATGATATTCATGATGAAAATACAACTCCTAATGCTTCTGATAGTGATTATGAATATTTTGATGTGGACAAGCATTTATCAACTAAATTTTCACAAACCCTAATCCTAGCTCCTAAAATAGAACAAAGTGAGTTACCACATAGCATATTCCTTGTTTTGATCTTGTGATAGCTCCATCTATTGTGCTCGATGTCACTCCTCTTGCATGTTTCTCACCTTCCCGAAATAGTGATCAGCAAGATCAGGAGGTGGATGTCATTCTAGATTAGCAATATTAGCAATGTAGATCTTCTCTCTCTCTCCTTTCTTGCTCTTTTGTGACCATTCTTCTATTTGTATCCCTATTCTTCTATGGTTCCCTTAATTTCTATTTGGGTATGATGCAAAGCATTGAGATCTTTTCTTTGTCTCTTTCATGTTGAATCAAAAGACATCCTCTCTTCCATTTTTTCCAAAGTAGTGGCCTTCTTTGGGGAATGACAATTATTATATGCACATACATATACGATATACACGAGTTATCATACAACATCATGACCTTGAAGAAATAGAAACTACCTCATGTTTTGTGTTCATTATATTTGGGTTTATTCCTTGATTGGGGGCTAAATCCTTGTGATAACATGCTCCCTCTCTTCTCTCTCTCTTGGGTGTATCCTATCTTAAAGAAATCACTCCCGATAAGGCACGCACGATCGCTTTAACGTGGGGGCATACACTCCGGACATATTTTCCACCTTAATACTTAGAGTTACTTAGTGTAGTTTGTTTCGCTTTGTAATCTTTGGTATCCTTGCTTTCATGACTCATAGTGAGGGGAACTTTTCTACTTGCAATCATGGTTTTCCCTTTCTCGATCTTCCCTTTTACTTTGTCAATCAAAGTCATAAGATCCTAAGTCCACTGGGGGCTTGGTGCATCTTGCCTCCTTGACATGGTAAAAATATTTCAATCTTATTTTTGTTTCCAGCATTGAGCATTCTCAAGTCTCCCTTCAAGGCTAGGTGTTGCATTCAAGTCAAGGATTCAACCATTGAAGAGGAGATCCATTTCAACATTCAACTTCATACAAGCATTTCTATCAAAATTTCTATCACAACCTCCCTTCAGGTGATTTGCATTTCAGCCTTTCATTTACATTTACTTGCAAGTACTTTCTTTTATTACTTGGTTAATTCCAAAACTGGGGTTTGACCTAAAAGCAAACCCCCAATCCCAACCCCTTTTCCTCTCTTTTCTGTGTTTAGGTTGCAGGTGCACAACTGTACTTTTGGATTTGAACTCCATTTGAAAAGGTGGAAAAACCCTTTTTATTTTGTGAATTTTTCGGAGGACCATGTACACTTTCACCACAGTCCAGACAACTTTTCCTCAAATTCACAGGGCGTCTTCGTCTCGACATATTACTGCCAAATCCAGGTGCACAACTTCATCCCACACTCCAATATTGAGTTATTATCAGTTCTTCATCTCTTTTCACTTAGTCTTAATACATAATTCAATCAATTCCTTTCCATTCCAAGTAGAAGAGGGGATTAACTTATCATTCTCATTTCATTCAAAATTCTATCTTCTTCTTTGGAGGTTGAATCTAGTGAATTTTCCCCCCCTCTTCTAATTTAATGCGTGAAAGTGTTTGAAGGGAAATCCATAGTGAAAATCTCATCTCTCCTTGGAGGGAAAGGGTAGCTTTCCTCTTGATCTGTCATTCACACATTTTTCACCCACCATTACATTTTGGTGACCATTATAGGTGTAAATAGATTTTTTTTTTTTAAATTTGATATGGCCTCCTCACTATCTCATGGGGTAAAGTGTATCAAACCACAAGTGTGTGCTAGTATGCATGGTAACCCCACTTCCCTGCATGAAAATTTGAGCAAGGTAAACATTGACAAGAGGGTGTGGGGTATCCTTGCCATCTCACATGAAAATAGGGTTTCAAGAAAAATGAGCGTAGGTGTAATGGGTGAAAGATTATTAGGGTTTCCACCATGAGAGAGATTAAAAACACTAATTTCCCATTACATTCAAAAGAGGGGTGAATCCAATAGATTCAATCACAAACCGGTATTGATAAGGAATGAATACTAATTGGATTCAAGGGGTTGTGAATTTTTTTACCCTCTTTTGTGAGTTGAATTGTTGAAAATAAGGTAAAGTGATGAAAATGAAGGTAAGAATGCGGAAGTAGTGAGCTACAGATGGGGGATTGAGACACACACCTGGATCTGAGAAGTATATGCATATTCGGATCTGATCCTCGAAAAATCTCCAAAAATGTCGAGATCGGAATGCCCATCGCTCCGGTCCTCCTAACTTTTCTCACACCCAAGAGGGTTGATTCGTCTCTGCAAATAATTTCCCAAGTTTGTACTTTCTTCTTGCACACAAAAAGAAAGGGAAATAGGTTGGGAATAGGGGCTTGCACAAGTGAAACCCTGGTTAAGGAATTAAATTTGATTAAAATATTGAAAATATTGAAATAAATAATGGAAAGATATACCTCAGATCTACCCTAGTCAAACACATGCTTGCATATGAATGATGTAAATTTGCTCCACAATTAATGAATTAATAATGTAGCCTTGAAGACCTCTAGAGATGCTTGATGATGAATTATTCAATGCTTGAATTCTTTATGATTATAATTTCACCCTTCTCTTATGATGTTTGTATATGCAAATAAGAGGGGAAAGCCTCCTTATATACTTGCCCGTCAAAAAATTTATTAATTTTCCAACATAGGCTGACACGGGAAGGGGTTTCCCACCCAAATTTGAGAATGCAAGAGGTGGCCAAGATAGGGCCCAATTAAGGAGGACTAGAGCATGGTGCCCTAGTCCCAATGAGGACCAGAGCGCCATGCCCTGGTCCTACCCTATTTTGGGGCCATACTAAGAGGCCATGTGATGCATGAAATTAAAATGAATCCATATTTGCATGATGAAGACATAATAAAGACTTAATTAGGCATTGGGGTACGCACACTAAGGTGAGGGCCCAAAATGTGGACTAAATTGTAAGGGAGTACAATTTAGGATGCTATAGCAGGAACATGTGTTAAGGTTTTCGCAGGCTCTTCCTCTATTTTGTGAGTTGTGTAACATTTGGAGTTGATTAGGCCATTTTGTAGGCATGGGGGTCATGGTTTTCTTTTCACTCTTTGCAAAAAAATGGAAGTAATAGAAACTTCATGAATTTGTTGGTGGTTTGTGCCATAGTCACGTTGCAGTTTGAATGTAAACAAAGTCATTTTCCCCTCACTCATTTTGTTTTTCACTTTGTTTGGGTATGTAAATGTGTAGGGATGCCTATTTTATATTGGGATGTGATTGGGATAGTACCTTATGTGGTATTGAATGGTGGATGTCAAGGGCATTTTGCATAATGTGTGGCTCTTGATTTTGCTTGGTTTGTCCTCCACGAGTTGTGTCCATTATTTATATTGATACTACCACGTGACTTATTATTTCTATCGCTTGGATCTTCCATTGGTACAAGCTGGGAGTTCTAAAATTGGCGCATTCAATTGCCACATGTGATTATTGCTTCTATTTGCTGTCACTTTCTAGATTTATGAGTAAAACTTGGTGTGATAGTGTATAAGTTGAGAAGGGTTTGGTGAAATGGAGTGCAAAACAATAAAAAGAGTTGAAGCTTCTATTCTGGTTGCAAGAAAGAGACATTGCTTGTGTAATAGTCAACGAATTTGGGGAAATAGTTTTAAAATTACAAGTCTTAAATAAAGTGCAAAAATGAATGGAGTTGCTCCATTGCATTCTATAAGTTGTAGTATTATTGGCGGGAGTTTTATTTGAGGTTATGGTTTTTTTCCACAATTGAATGAGGAATTTTATCTAGTTCCAAAACATGTTAACCAAGTGCATAGGTGTAGTTGTTTGACATAACTAGTTTGGTATGGATGTAACTATTGATTGCGCATTTGATCTCTAGTATTGTGCCAGAATGTAGTCATATGAGGGTAGACATTCCATACGATGGATTAGTTTCAGACCATGCATCATTTCATGAGAATTTTGTTGGTGTTGAAACAAAACACTTTGACATATGAAGGCTGATTTGAGTTTCTTCTGTAGGAAACCCATAGTTGAAGGCATCATAGATGATGAAGTGTTGATTGTGTGATCATAAAGATACCCAAATCGCATCTAGAGTGATTCCCGCCTCCTTTGCGTAAAAGAGAAATTCATGTTGATTTGTGTGATAATGAATGGAAGGGGTGAGGGATTTATTTCTCCACATAAACTATATGTCAAACTAAATTCAATTTAGGATAATAATATGTGTTAGCTACTAGCAGATGAATATGGTCATGGTGAATGGAGAGAGTGTTTTTATATTCAAGGAGGTACTCAAAAGAATTATATGCAAAAATTATAGCTATGGAATATTGTTTTTAGTCAAAGTGAAAATATCTTTACAAAATATGAGAAGCCACCAGGGGTATTACACAAATTTTTAATGCAAAAAATATACATGCAAGGGGATATCATTTTTATCAACATAAAGGCAAAATAATTATTTTAGTAAAAAATGAAATGGTTTCATGTAAATATGTCACCAAAGGAAACCAAATGGGGAATTATTTTACTCCAAAGGTGGAGAGAAGGGAATTGCAAGTAAAAATATTTACCCAGTTGTTAAATGTTTTCACTAAAGATGCACAAAAAATAGAATTATTTGTGCAAGGGAAGTGGATAAGTATTTTTACAAGAGGTGCAAATGGGAAAAATGTAATTTCAAGGTAGGGAGTTTATTTTATTTCCAAAGTATAGTGTTGTAGTGAAATATACTAAGAAAAATAATTCATGAGAAAGACCAAATCAATGGGAATTAATGTTCAATAGTAGATAAGTATTTGTTATGAAGTGTAAATATACTCACAAGAGGATAAATAACTGTGCAAGGGACAAAATATTATTGTTACAAACAAAGGTAGAAAATGTTCCTATGGCTTAAGACAAAAACATATTTCAGTTGCAAACAAAGAAAATAAAAGAAAGACAGTTTGGGTAAATTATTTTATTGGCCAATGGTATAATGCAACAAAGGAGTTTTTCACTAAAAGTGAAATATTTTTCACATGAGTGCAGGGCAAAGAAAAAGGTGAACAAAGATAAGACAAAAAATCATTTGCAAAAGGGAATATGCAGATCACAGGGTAAATAAAAGAAAAGAGAGGGAAAGCAAATTTAAAGATTCCAAAATCAGAGATAAAGGCCAAATAAAGTGGGACAATATTTTTTCAAATTAGATTTTGAGAAGGAAAGGTGTTAGCAACAAGTCAGATCTAGAGTTTTCTTGAATTCTTTTTATATTCTTCTTTCTTATCCTTTGTAAAGGTTCTAAACTACAGATTTAGAAAATAGAATAGAGAAATGTATAGCATTGTCAATCAAAATGAGTATGTAAATTTTTACGCCAAGAGGCGTTCTATACAATGTCAGCACATCTATGAAAGAAAAAAGAAATGGTTGATATTTTGAGTAGTTACATATGTGAAATGGAGAATGCCAAACGATAGGTACAAACTCAAAGTGGTGGACAGAAAAGGCAGTTACAGACACATGGCATTAACCACATGTTATGCAGAATTTAAAATGTATGGAAGTCAAGAATGGGAAGAGTGAGCTCTACACATATAAAACAAACAAATATTACCATGACCTTGTTGGCATATGCACACTCCAATGAGACATTGTAGGTGATTGAAGGTTTTGTCATTGATGGCAACCTTACAATCCTATGGCACCGGCAAGGCTTTACACCTGCACTAGCAAGATCAGACTCTACGCAGGCACTCAGACCACCAGCACCGACAGAGAAAGGAAGCATACCGACACAGAGGCCAACAGGATTTTTGTTATATTATATTTTGTTTATTATTGTAAAATCTTTGTAAGCTGACTTGGCAAGTTATAAAATGACTCATATATATAAGAGATCATTATAGAACATTTGTAAGTAAGTGAGAGGAATATATTTTAGGTGAAATAAGGCAGACCTATTAAGAAAATTATAGGTTAAGGGTTTATGTAAGAAGCAGAGCAGAAACCAATATTGGATCTGGCATTATAGATGCTATTTTGAAGCAGTACAAGATGTTGGATTTGTATAATCCATTTTTGTAAGTCAATGAGACTTCCTATTTTGTATTTGAGCAGTGAGCTCTAGGCAGTTGGCCTTCCTGCATGTGCAGGCCCCTCTTGTAAGTAATATTCTCTTATTGGCCAGTAAGTGAATATTGTGGGTCACAAATCCCACCGAGGTTTTTCCCACACCAGGTTTCCTTTTAAAACATTCTGTTATGGTGTGTTTTTCATGTGGATGCTTTTAATTTTGTTTATTGCATTACTTTTTGCTTACCGGTACACTATCATAATATGTTCTACATGTTTTAAGTTAAGAAATTCAATTCACCGGTTAGATATTGATTCACCCCCCCTCTCAGTATCTGTGGGAATCCTAACAGACATTTCTATTCAACAGTAATAGCTTATGCAGATTATAACAACAATAGCAGGTTTTCTTTTCAAATCTTTTCGAAACAACAAAATAATGTTTATATAATTGCACTTTCTCTGCAAATCTAGAGTCACTGTAATTCATTTTGTAAGCAAATATATCAGTTTCAATTATTAATGTTACATTAGTGATTGTTAGTTAGGTTTGTAAGGAAATCGATTTGCATGGTAAAAACTCACATTTGGTAAGCCCTTCATTTTATCTTCCAATGAAGAATTTCATTGATGACAAAAGATTTCATTTACTCTTCATTTCAATGTTTATACAGAAAACGGTGGAGTCATTTGTGTTAATTCTATCTGTGCACTCACTCGCATTAACACCTCTAAGAGTCCGTTTTAATATGAGAGCCCACAACACGAAGGTAAAATGTATTTCTTGCAGCCCAAAGTATTCTTGTATTCTGGATTTGAAGTCTAAGGGATAAATCATCATTGCTAAGGATATTTGTTTGCAGATATTGTACTTGGCACAGCCATTTCGATTTTGAGATAAAATGCCATTCAATTCAAGTTTTAATATTTACATTCAAATTTATGTATATATCATTTACTTGAAATGATAAAAGGAAAATGAAATTATAAAATTGCATATTCAGATTGTTAGAATTTGTGTTGTTGATTGGGCTTGCATTTTAATTTTACTTCACAGTGTGTACTCATTTATCATTTCAAATTTAGGTTTTTGGAATTTGATGCTCGTAATATGAGACATAAGTGGCTTTCTGGATATAGATATTTATAAATTTAGAATAGAGGTTGGAAGATCACGCGTTTTGAATTTAACATACAGACTGATAGAATGTACTAGGAATTTCGATACACGGGCCATATTGGGGATGAAGAATCACTAAAGCATTTTGGAATGGAAGTTTTCTTGTGAGAAATGCATGCAGCCATTCGAGTTTAGTGAATAAAGGCTGAGCGATGTTGTTGGCTCATTAGTAACGGCCCATTACAAAGGGTCACAAATAATCAAAGAATTCTGCAAATCTAACTTTTATAGAAAAGTATTTTTCAATTAGATGCTTACCATTAATATATTTATTGTATTAAATTTATTTGCATATAGACATTTTTAAAAAATCAATTGTTAATAAACTTATGTATTAATTTTTCACTCAAATAAAAAGGTTCAAGGTTCAACATTAATGTAATTTTAGCTTTCTTATTAAATTTGGTATCAACTTTAACATGAATAGATTTTTAAGGATAATAAAATATAACATGCAAAATTTAGATAAAGCAAATTAATTCTCAAAATAATAGATGTTTCCATGTTTTGATTGAGTAAAGATCAAGAGAGCAGTAAAAATAGGAAATATATACAACTTAGTAAGTTTTACAAATAAATAAATAAATACAAAATTTAGTAAGTTTTAGAAAAAAATTATGGTAATAGGTTGTAGTTATCCCATATTAATAGGGACTCATTACTATGAGTAATTTAGAAAGAATGAGTATTTTATTATAATTAACAAAAAGATCACAATGTAGTAAAAAAAGGAAAGATGTAGAACTTAGTATGTCTTAAAAAAAAGATACCAAACTTAAATAAGTTATAGAAAAAAATTATGGTAACAAGTTGTAGTGATCTGGATTTATAGGAGTCATTACTATGAATAATTTGGAAAGAAAAAGAGTTTGTTATTACAAGTTGGAATTACCCCCATATTTATAGGGAGTCATTACTATGACTAATTTTGAAAGAATAAACCCTAAACATAATTGTAACCTTGACACTAAACCCTAACCATAAATTTAACTGTAATAATAAACCATAACCATAACCCTAACCTTAACCATAATCCTAACTGTAAGCGTAAACCCTAACCCTTACCATAATCCTAAACACAAACTGAAACCTGACATTGATGGTAATCCTAACCATTATCATAACCCTAATCATAATCCATAACCCTAATCATAAACCTAACCCAAACCATGATGTGAACCGTAACCCTGACCATAACATTAACCTTAACCCTAACGCTAACCATAGCCATAATACTCCTGATTAAATAAAGTGTTATATTATCATTAAATAAACTTTAATAATCTTAGATTTTAGTATTTGCTTTGATCTTGCAACACATATATATTATAAAAATAGTCTAAATACATATATATAATTTCATATATCTCTATGTAATAATTTAATAATATTATAATATTATAATATCATTTATTTTAATAAAAAGATACTATATAATTATATATTAATTTATTTTATGTTTCCCATGTTGCGTCACACAATTGCCACTAGCATATATACCTTAAATTTTAATTTAATCTATATAAAATACATCGAGAGATATCCTTCTCGAGGCACCTATTTTTAATGAAATTGCACCCTGGAGTCAAATAAGCACCTCGAGAAGGATATCTCTCGGCATATTTTATATAAACTAAATTAAAATTTAAGGTATATATGCTAGTCTAGCATTGTCAATCAATTTAACTAGAATTGAAGGAAAAATTGCAGAAGTTGTCTCCATTTTGTATTCTCAAATTATGAATAAAATACATCAAGATGCTTTGATTTGTCATTGTAATATTTTTGCTTTTTTGTGATCTATGTATGGGATTCTTCAAGGAAGAATTAAATTTTGTATGTAGGTTATTGTGGGTTTGAGAGAATGAAATGGATCTGTAAGTATGATTATGCAATAATATGAGAGGTTGCATTAATGTCAGGCATTAATGTGAAAGGGCCACTGGTTTGAGGTGATTTATTATTTAATTTTTCACTCATGATCTTAGATTTGACACCATACCTAATGGTTAGGCACTGATTTATGATATTTTCTAGTTGTGGTTCAACAACATTCATATTATCAAAATCTCTTTTAAATTTCTATTGTAGGATTTAAATTTAGTGTAGAAATTGTTCTCAATTGTTGAGTGAATGTTGAAATACCAATATTATAACCAGAATCAAAGTTAGTAGACTTTCCTTGGTATATTTTCATTGGGAAATATTTCCTACAAGACACAATTACTGAGTTTAGAGAGCAGTATATTATGGAGGCATTGTATGGGTACACCCACCTTGGTCTAGTAGAGCCAAAATTGCAAGAGGTTTCAGTCTTGTGACTCAATCTCGTTTGTTGGCTAAATCCAACCTGAGTCTGAGCATAAGAAAGTGACTAATCTTTAGGATTTAGAGGATTTGTTGATTTGGAAATGACAAGGTTTGTCCTACTCATCTTTGATCACCTAACATAACATAACTTGCTAGAATATAATCTATCTTTTGGTAATGGCTTTTCTTCATAGAAGGGTTGTGATGTATATTTTTAATCATTATCATCTATATGACCACTAGTCATAGAGTAATCTAGTGTCTAGGTCATGTGCTATCTCTTTGATATTAGTTGCTTCCTTGTCTTCTAGGTGCATTCTTCCTTGAAGCAATAAATCCTTACATTCTTCTCTTTTTTTTAGAATTCCTCTTTGTGTTGTGTCTTGTTATTTTGGGGATGATGCATAGTACTGAAACAACCTTTTACATCAAGGTCTCTTTTACTTTGCTGACTCAAAATTTTAGTTTGTTTGTTATGTGCTTTTGTATGTGTGCCATCCATGTTCTTTTCTATACATCTATATGTTTATCATGATCTGACCCTATCATATTAGGAGATTTTATTCTCTAACTTTGTTGTGATGTATATTTATTTATCTAATGCATTTTTTTTTAGGTTTTGAGCTTGGGGCATGCTTCCTTGACTTGAAGGTTTGTCTACTTCCTCTATAGTATCCTTTTGGCATCACAATGTTATTTTATATTTAGTAGAATTCCTTTATCATGCATATTCATGTTGATTCATATATGTAAGCTTGCTAAAGTGGGGGAAAAATGTAGAGTCAAAAATTGCATACCCCTTTGCAATTCCACCTACATATATGTAGCCACTTTAGTGTTCATTCCCTCATTCATGTTTTCATGTAGATGCACTCCTTGCACTAACATGCATACATGCACGTGTCTTCTCCGCCCAATGTAAATAACATGTTTATACTTAAATTCTATGTTTTCTCATACCACTTCATCCAAGTTGGTAATATTACTAGTTATATTAGAAGACTCATTTAAGAAATGAATTAATTTCATATAGCCTCCTATTGTCTCAGGCATTATGACTAATATCAAAAAGCCAACATAGCTGCATTTATTTACAAATAATATAAGCCTAGTATTTATGCGCTAAGAGTGCATCGATATCATTGATCAACTAATATGATTAATTTATCAACATGCATGCAAATATTCTCGTCCCATAGGAGCATTGTCAATTGAGATCTTCTTTGTTTACTTTAATAGAAATTGTGTTAGTTATTACTGGTAATTTTTTTGGTACAGTGCCAGAGGAGATCCATCATTTCATGATGAATAAGTGATCGACCTTGCTTGGCCTTTAGAAAAAGCCCATGTATTTAGTTCTTATCGGCTTATTATAGCTTAAGAATAAG
Source organism: Cryptomeria japonica (assembly GCF_030272615.1). Classification (NCBI taxonomy): domain Eukaryota; kingdom Viridiplantae; phylum Streptophyta; class Pinopsida; order Cupressales; family Cupressaceae; genus Cryptomeria; species Cryptomeria japonica. The sequence goes on from NC_081412.1 coordinate 222,980,632, forward strand.
CTCCTAGTCAAGGTTTCCAACTAAATCTCTTTCTATCGAGCATACTCCAAGGTGTCAAACAATGCATTCATAAAGGAGAATAGGTAAAGTACATTTAATCAACCAAATAAGAAAATCTTAATTTTCTCGATACTAAGCTCTAGAGAATTAGAGATATGTTCTCCCAAACCCTTCTGTAATTTCTTAATTTCTTTCTTCCATAAACCCCCCAAAAACTTGTGCGTGCCTATTCAAGGAATGGTTGCCACAAATATATGGTTGGATCTCAAATTTTATGTTCCAATGCATAATCAAGAATCAATTATAACAAAATCCACGATTCCCATTTGCCATTATTTTGTTTTATTGGCGATTCAATTATATTATTGGGTCAATCACCATGATCTCCACAAAGTATGGGAGCAGTACTTCATAATGTCAATAGCTTATGGCATTTTGGTTATATATGTTATTAATAAAGATTAATAAAATTGGTTGAGTACTAAGATACTCCTAAGATCAAATCCAATCACTTATATCAATTAAATTATGAGTCCATGTCAAAAGATATAAATTTAATATTGAATATTATTAACATAAGGAAGATGCCTCTAACCTAACCAACTAAACCAAACAAAGTCTTGACATCTTAATGTCATAACACTATCTCAACCCTAACGACTCTAGGGTAACAAAGGTAAACCCTAATTAGGTTACTTATCTCAATAATAATGGAATTGATGGCAAATTTGAAATTTTCCCATGTTTGTGTCCCTTTCCCTGACGATGCTCTCCCTCCTTTATCGGAGGGTGGTAGTGGTTTTCATGCATCTAGTTAGCCATGAGAATGTAGCTAGATAAATCTCAACACCATTCACAATATCCACATAACAAAGCATTAGCTCACTTAATTGCTCAAATCAATATACATTCATTTCATAAAAGTTCATCAAATTGATGTTCATATTAAGCTTCACATAACATCATCATATCTTTAATATGCAATAAAGAAAAATGAAAATTTTCATGAAAGAGGGATGTAACATATCTCCCTCCTTGTGAATCATTGTCCCTAATGATTAAGTATTGACATAAATATAAAATAAAAGTCTTACTTTAATCAACATCAAATAAAGTCTTTAACTATTAAAAACATTGAAAATATGAGGAAATTTTTGATAGATTTTATCGTAATCCTCCCTAGTAGCACTTTCCTCCAAACACTGGTCCCACTAGAACTTATAATGTGTGATCTCATGGTAACATAAGAAAATCTTACGTACCTTGAGCACCCTAAGTGGCTCAACTGTGACCATCCCTGGATCTTGCATTTGCAAGGAGTTGTAGTCAATCATATGATCAAAGTCTCATATATACTTCCTTGAATGAGATACATGAAAAATATTATGCAACTGAGTGAGAGTTGGAGGTAGAGAAATCCTATAGGCTACTAGATTTATGAATTATAGGACTTGAAACGCTCCCACATATCTCAGTGCTAGCTTAAATTTTTTTTTTAATTTGATTGAACTTTTATGTGGTTTGACCCTTATGAGTACTTTCTCTCCTACCATAAACTATCTCAGAATTCGCTTTGCATTTGCATAACTCTTCTACTGATTGTTAGCTTCTACATAACTAAAGCATACAATGCAAGATTGTCTAGATGCGTTGAACCTAGGGAATCATAACAAGGTTCTAGCCGACCTTATGATGATTTTAAATGTGTGATGAGGTATGAAAGGATATTATATGTGTATGAGCTTGATAGTGTGAAAGATTATTAGCGAATTTTATACTCTTGATAGTGTGATGATCAGAGGAGTTGAGAGATGAAGTCTATGGGATACTGTAATGTTCTGAAGAAGATATTATCAGACACTGGAGGTGTTATACTGAGATCATTTGTACTTGTTGTCTCCCTAATAGCTGCAGCAAGAAAATCCTCTTACAAGGTCACTCCTAACTGGGTGCAGTCAAATCCTAATAGTTATGATCATTTAATCCTCTAACAAGGTGACACAATAACTTGTGTTTCCAAATCCTAGTAACTTGGGTAGCTCCTAACAGGTCTGGTCCTCACAGGCCTTTTTGTAAATATCTTAACTGGGCTTAAACACTTCTAACATGGTGTGTCCCTAACCAGGTGTTGTAGACCTTAACTGGTCAAATAGCTATACTGCAGATAGTGGATCTTGTGGGTACTAACTCCCATCGTGGTTTTTCCCATTTGGGTTTTCCAGGTATAATCTCTTGTGTCATGTGGTTTATGCTTTATGTGGTGATTGCATACTTGGTGTTATTTCTTATATGCCTATTGAGCTTTAAGTTGGTGAAATTGATGATCAAATTTGTATTATTTTTACTATCACTGATTCACCCCCCCCCCCTCTTAGTGCCTTATTAGTTCATCAATTGGTATCAGAGCTTAACTTCCTTAAGGACTAACCACTTGGAAGGGATCTCTAATCCTAAGGTAAATATGGGGGAAGGAATGAGTTATCAAGAGATGGCTAAGGAACTTGCAGAAACCAAGGAAGAGCTAGAAACCCTAAGAGGCAAGTATAAGACATCACTAGCTAAAAGGAAGGAATGGACCAAACAATTGTTGGAGATCAATGAAAGCAGCTCTTCTAATGAAGCAAATATAGGTGCATTGGCTGAGGAAGTGGAGAAACTGAATGGTGAGAAACTTAACCTAAGGAGAGAACTTGAAGCTAGGATGGCGGCTGAAGACAAGATCAAAGAGAAGTATCATGAGATCTTTAAGATAAAATAGGAGAATGCTAATCTTTATGAACACTAGCATGAGGAGAAAGAAGAGAAAGAAGAAATCAAAGATCTTGATATTGAAATGTCTCTTAGAGAGACTCTTATGAAGCAAAATGAAGATTTTACTAAAGAGCTTACATAAGCTAATGAGAAGCTTGCAAAATTCAACAAGAGTTATACCATACTAGACGAATAGATCCAATCTCAAAGGATGAAAGGTGATACATCTGGGTTAGGATACAGTACATTTGAAAAGGGTGAACCTTTCAATACCAAGAGCAACATGCATGAAGGTAAAACAACTCCTAAGGGTCAAAAGGCTACCGGTAAGAAAGCATACAAACCTATTTGTTTTAATTGTCATAAACCAGGACATACTGCTAATGTTTGTAGAAGCAGATCTAATGCTAATACTGGTTATAGACCTAATACTAGATATGTGCCTAGGAAATTTGAGGGTTACTATTATACATGTAACATGTATAGGCATGGATCTATTGAATGGAGGTATGGAGCTAATTATCCAACACCTCATATGAATCCAAGAACTAATGGTGATTGGAGAAGGAATTTCATTGAATGAAGAAGCACTAATTGGAAAAGACCCCATGTTAACCAGTCTAGTCCTTATGAGATGGAGAAAAGAATTAATGTGATTTGTGCAATCTGCAACAACTTTGGACATGTGGTAATGAATTATTGAAGAAGGACAGGTAGAGGCAATCTAGGACCGTGTAAAGCATCTGGAATGGCATGTTATCATTATAACAAACTGGAACACATTGCTAATTTTTGCAGAACACATAAGAACCAACCCGTGAATCATCCTACAGACCGAAAAGGAAAGTAGAAAGTTGATATTGAAGAAACTAGAGCTAAGATGAATAGAACCTGGAAGAAGAAGAGTGATGACAAACTAGCTGAGGAATCAAATTCTTCACCTAGTGTGGAGAACCCATCACCGACAAACTAAGTTGTTTCTACAACTTGGGGTGAGCTTATTGTCAAATCTTGAGATGAACCCCTGGATGAAGTAATGTAAGTTAAATCTGCATATTCTGATGCATTTTGATGTTTATAAGTCTTTTTGAATAATAACCGATAAATATCATTGAGTTTTTGCAACCGGTAATATGATTTAGAGTGTTTTAAGGTGTTTTAAGGTTTTGTCAGTTAAAGCATTTAATGCAGTAGTCTGAAAGAAAATAAAAAGGAACAGTTTGAATTTTATTCGAGATATTGCAATCTTGAGAGCATTTGGCAAGCAAGCAGGGCAGAGGAAAGTTTGTGATTGTAGCATTCAGCATGTCTAGCAGAGATCTTAGGTGATCGGAAGTGCATTGTGAATCAGTGAATGGTGTTGAAGGTTTTGACGGTGTGTAACCCTAGTTCAGAAGCAGGAAACGTATTTATCAGTGAATCCTACACTTTCCTTTGAAGTTTTGCATATTGTAGTATGGATACTCTACATCTAGTTGATGTGACCGAGAAGCCACAACTACAGTTTAAACGACATTCTTACAAATCAGAGGAAACAGACCCTATCGGTGCCCTATCTAGTGTACTGTATGGAGTTTTGCATGTCAAGGATGTTAGATATTTTTATCACTGCAAACTGGAGGATATGGATGTATCAGTCATTCATGAACATTATAGATCATTGTGTGATAACAAGGGCATATTGAAAGAATAGTTTAAAAGTGTCATCGAGAAAGGGTTCCATCATGCAGTCAACTTCATTAATGACTTTTATAATGAGTTAGTTAGATTTTTTTTGAGTTGCATTCATGATCAATTAATGTGGTTAGATCAACCACATAAAATAACTAAGGAGGTCATTCATGCAGTAACCAGATTCTGCTCAACCGGTGAAGTACCCTTACTTAGATCAATACCCAAGAATGATGTTGAGAAGCTGGCAGGATCAAGATGGGATGGTAGAGCCATGACAGTAAATAATATCAATGATCCAGCTGTGAAATATGCCTCCATGGTGATCGGATACAAGATCTACTATTCGAGTAGAATGAACAACATACCGGTAGCAGCTATTCATACTGCCTATCGGATGGTAAAGGAGAATGTTGACTATGACTTGGAAGAGGCACTAAGAAGTCAACTGATGGTGAATCTAGAAGCTGTGAAGAAAGACAAAAAGCTGAGATTCAAATTTGGTCAAATGGTTTTGGGATTGTTCTTTTATTTCCAAAACCATTTCCCCAGTATTGGAGATGTTGAATGGATTGAAGGTACCCCTGCACTACTTTAGATGAAGAACAGTATTAGGATACTGAAGGATAAGTTTGATAATATCTCATGGGGTTACTTCAAGGAATTTCAAAAGAAAATGCATGCTAGAGAGCGTATACCGGCAGAAGTAGTCAACCGGTATGAGAAGACAATTTGTTTTATAGTGGATACTTGTTGTCCTCGATTTCATTGCGGCTAAAATTGTGAGGCAACCCTATGAAATTGGTCCGTTTCGTACCTTACGTCCTCTGGGAAAGGTTGATCGACTTCATCAGTTAGTCGTCTTTTGCTATTTGTCATTTGTTTTTGTCGTTTTCCAGTTGTTAGATTTTGCAGTTTTACCTGTAGGTCGGACTTTAAAGTCCGACCTACATGGTGCTTTTTGGGTGAAACTACACATCGGACTTTAAAGTCCGATGTGTAGTGACTTGCAGTTTTTCGTGCATGTCAGACTTTAACTTTAAAGTTCGACCTGCAAGGGAGTCTGACTACACATCGGACTTTAAAGTTGGATGTGCAGTCTAATTGAATTAAACATGCATGTCAGACTTTAAAGTTTGACCTGCAAGGAGTTCTTCATGCATGTCAGACTTTAAAGTCTGACATGCATGGCGCATATTATAATTAATATCATCATTAAAAACTTTTTAAGGGTTATTTATTTGAAGTTTTGGTCATTTTAATTTTATTTTTTGATCGTTTCCTTATGTGTGCTCTTTGGTTCTCCTTTCGTGATTTCCTCCTGATCATGCCAGTGAATTCCTTCTTCTCCTTGTTGTTCGGTGTTTTCGAGGTAGGTTTTCATTTTGTTTTTGTGCTTTCCTTGTTTCTATGCGCGTTTTTTGCGTAAGGTAGGGTTTTTAGGACTACCCATCGGCTTTTTTTTTTAATGTTTTGTAGAGATTAGGGCATGTCAGATTCTAAAATCCAATGCCCTAATCTCCTTGTCCCGACCCTTTCCTTTTTTCCCTCGCATGTCGGGTTTCAAACCCTGACATGCGAGATAACATTGTTCTTTCCCTAACTAAAAGGTCAGATTTTAAAGTCCAGCATGTTAGTTACAATGAGGTTTCTCTACTAAACAGATCGGACTTTGAAGTTCGACATGTTAGCATTGTTGTTGTCCCTTCCAACATGTCGGATTTTAAAATCCAACATGTTAGTTGCCTCATTGTTTCCTTTCTAACATGTCGGATTTTTCCCTTCCAACATGTCGGATTTTAAAATCCGAAATGTTAGTTGCCTCATTGTTTCCTTTCTAACATGTCGAATTTTAAAATCCAACATGTTAGCAGGATGTTTGAATATTGGTTAACATATCGGACTTTAAAGTTTGATATGTTAACATATAATGTTTTACCCAGATGACATGTCGAGTTTCAAAACCCAACTTGTCAACCTTTGTGTATTTTCCAGTTGAGAGTCTGGTTTTAAAACTCGACATGTCATCAATTGCATTTCCTTTTGCATATCAGACTTTAAAGCCCGATGTGCATATTACCTATGCATTTTGTTAAGGCACAAGTCGGACTTTAAAGTTAGATCTACAAATATTGTTCTTTCCACTTGCACTGTGGACTTTAAAGTTCGATATGCAATGAATGTTGTTTTTCCCCTACACATCGGACTTTAAAGTCCGATGTGCGAATTTTGGTTTCTGATTGACTTGTTGAACTTTTTTCTCCAACCTGCCAGTTTTCAACAATCTTTTTTACAAGTCTAGTTTAGCTCCGGATTCTTGTTCCTGTTGATAAAATTTTCTTTTCTGATGGTGATGATTTTCAAAATGCTAATCCTGTTAGGTCCCAAAGACAACTGAGAGGGTGGGGGGGTGAATCAGTTGTCAAATAAATTCAAACCAAAAACAACTTAACCAACCTTAATGCTTAATACCGGTAAACCAAACTTTATGCTAGTAGACATTTTATCAATTAATTACAGTACCGGTAAAGATTAATGCATGAAACAGAAAGACAACAACATCCACAACACATAACACCAATATTTGTACATGGAAACCCTGTAAGGGGAAAAACCACAGTGGGAAACCTTACCCACAATCAGATGATACTACTGCAAATAGTAAATGTATACAAATGGGGTCTGCACATGAAGAAAGGCCAAGTGCCTAGAGCTCACTGCTCAAACACAAATAGGAGTCACACTGACTACAATTGGATGGTTAAATCCAATAAGAATGTATTGCTCAAAATAGCATCTTCATATGTTGGATTTAGTACTGGTGTAGTTCTGATTGTCTTTACAAATACCTTGCTTCACCTTCAAATGATGTCTGCGTGTATAGCTTTTCTTATTCTTGCATATACCTTCTTACAATTCCTTATCCTTATCGCCTATCGATCTTACAAATAGGATCTTACATATATACCATAACCTAAGACCAATTTTAGTAGCTCGGCTCTAAAAGATATTACAATAAAATAATTACAAGTAAATCAATAATCGATGCAATATCCGATTCAACATGTCAGCTTAATGCATTTACAATAACAACAAAATCATCTCCAAATCGTGTCGTGTTGATCTAGAATAGATAAGCCTGTCGGTGCATAACCTGGACCTATTTGTCAGTCACAACAAATATGCAAATACGAATATGCCAATGAAAAAATCTCCAAGACAAAGTGTCCAAATGATGTCTTCAACATAACCAGGTGTTTTCCATATCATTCTAAGTGCCGATGAACACTATATCCTGCCAGTGTACCAGATATCGGTGACTGTGCATAAGTCGCTCGTCGATGAACATTGTTGATTCTTCAAAGTGCCAGAGTTGATAAGTGTTAGTAGGTGTTGACATCAATGACAAAACCATACCAAAATACCAACAATGTCCCCCCTTGGCATTGATGGCAACACAAGATGGAAAAACCATCAAAGTGCCAAAACAAAAATGCCAAATACCAAAAACCAACATCTCCCAAAAGAGATCATGACCAGAAATCAAAATTCAGATGCAGAGAGTAATCAATCATCTCAAAGTATCAATCTCTCCCTTAATGAATAATCTCTCCCCAAAAGGTAATGTGTTTTTACATAGATATCTCTCCCCCTTTGATATCAAATGCCAAAGCTGATACAAAACTAGATGTAAATATAAAATACCAGCCAATTCAGTATGCCAACAACTCCCCCTGAGAAGTAGCTCTCCTCATCAAAGCCAGAGTAAAATATTTCTCTGTTAATTTTGTCGGTTGATGACAAACATCAACTGTCTAAGTCTCTATCAGTGGGGGTATAACCCCGAGCTGATCTCTAAGATATTCAAAGGTCTCTTTAGGTAGAGGTTTAGTGAAAATATCTGCAATCTGCTCTTTAGTATTCACATAAACTAGTTTTATTTCTTTTGCTTCAACATTCTCTTTCAAAAAATTCAGTTTGATAGAAACATGTTTGGTTTTAGAATGTAATATCGGATTCTTAGATATATCAATTCTGCAGTGTTATCACAATAGATAGTTATAGGTTCCTTGCATTTTACCTTTATGTCCTCCAACATTTTCTTAAGCCATAATACCTATGTACAGTTAGTTGCTATTGCAACATATTTTGATTCTACTGTTGATAAAGATGTGCAACTTTGTTTCTTACTCAACCAAGAAATTAATCTGTTTCCAAGAAAAAATGCTCCATCGGTGGTGCTTTTTCTGTCATCCACATCTCCTGCCCAATTTGCATCTGTGTATGCACATAATTCAAAGTTTTCATCTCTAGGATACCATAAGCCAAGATTTGTAGTACCTTGTAAGTACCTGAATATCCTTTTTACTGTTGATTCATGATTTTCTCTAGGATTACTCTGAAATCCTGAAACAATACATACTACATTCATAATATCAGGTCTTATTTGTGTCAAATACAGTAGGCCTCCTATCATAGATTTGTACCTAGTCAGATTAATAGGTGTAGATTCATCCCTTAGTGATAATTTTTCATTTGTAGTCATAGGTGTGCTTACCGATTTAGAGTTATCCATCCCAAATTTCTTTAGTAACTCTTTCAAGTATTTGGATTGACTCAAGAATATACCTTTATCAGTCTGTGAAATCTACAATCCTAAATAGAATTTTATCTCTCCAATCATAGACATTTCAAATTCTTGTTGCATTTCAATAGAAAAGTCTTTACATAATACATCTTCTCCTCCAAAGATTATATCATCAACAAAAAATTCTATAACCAAGATGTCATCATTAGTTACTTTGTAGTATAAGTTGTTGTCAGCATTAGCTTTAGAAAATCCAATCTTCAAAAGATACTTATCCAATCTAGCATACCAAGCTCTTCTAGCTTACTTCAATCCATACAAAGCTTTTCTTATCCTGCAAACCATATCTTTGTTATATGTCAAATAAAATCCATCAGGTTGCTCTATGCAAACTTCTTCTTCAAGATCTCCATTCAAAAATGCACACTTAATATCCATTTGATATACTTTGTAGTTATTGTGTGCTGCAAAAGCTAAGAATAATCCGACCACCTCAATTCTAGCTACAGGTGCAATGGTTTCATTATAATCAATTCCTTCTTTCTGAGAATATCCCTTACACACTAGTCTTTCTTTATTTTTTATTACCTTACCATCTTCGTTAAGTTTGTTTCTGAATACCCATTTTGTTCAATTCACATTTTTGTCTTTAGGCCGGGGAACTAATGTCCATGTGTTATTTTTCTCAATTTGTTCTAGTTCCTCTTCCATAGCTTTAATCCAGTGTTTATCTTCACATGCCTCATTAATTGATGATGGTTCAATTTGAGAAATAAGACATACCTCTTCATTTGTCAGTCTTCCTCTTGTCATAACTCTTTGATATTTGTTCCCAATTATCTGATTTTCAGAGTGATTCAGTCTTACATATTGGGGTTGTTAGGCCCAATATGGAAAGCTAATGTACTGAGAGGGGAGGGGTGAATAAGTACTCCAAAACTTTTCTTCAATAAAAACTTTACAGTTATGCATAAACCGAATAGTGCAAAAAAATAATATAAAGCTAAAACAAATAGATAACAATCATACATGATTCACTCCATAACACATATATTTTGGTTACCCAGAAACTCTTGGTTATAGAGAAAAACTACAGTGGGGATGGCACCCACAACTTCACTACTGCAATAATAAAGAGTGCTCGATTAGAGCTACATGTTTAGCTATTTCTAATAGCTTACCCTGTTAGGAGTAACAAGATCTATTAGATCTACATTGCTAAAGGATTTTACAACACTTAATCTAAATGTTGCACCTGGTTAGAGGCTTTACAATTTATAGACTTGATTAGAGTCTTTTACCCTGTTAAAGGTTTCTCTTTCAACTTCACAATATTACAATAAAATCATTACAAATATCTGCAACTTTACATCTAAAATGTTATAGCAGATTCTATGTGCTCAGAATAGATTACCTTGCTTATAGCATACCTCGGTAACCCATATAGTAACTCGGTAAACCCTTCTATTTACTCTGTTCTTCGACTATTCTCTGAAAACCTTCTTGGTGACCTCTATGTCTTTGTAACAGTCTTCTTACACTCATACATACACCCTTAACTCATGCTGTATAAATAGATCTCTTAAGACGGTGATCCAATTTATTGCTTCAATCTTACAAACATGATTTATAACCATGTAAAATATTTCATTGGTTAGATGACCTCGAAATCATACACAATCTTCTAGTGCAATTTCCAATGTGATAACGGTTAGATGTGCCTCGATCTTGTAACACATTTTCATATGCATGTCCAGGTTCAATGAATCTGGTAACACGTTTAACTTGGTGTATATCAACTCGATGTGTCATCTTTGCTGCTTGGTAGACATGAAAAGATACTTGGTAGATAGCTCGGTGTATACTGTGTTCTATGACTGCTTTCTTCTGTAACTGACTAGACTGTACATACCGACTGAATATTTCGGTAATAGTAACTGACTAGAGTATATAGTATAACTTTGACATAAAACTAATGGCAATCTGATAAGTAGTAACAATCTCCCTTTTTGACATTAGTTGAGATGTTTGACAAAAAATTACTTTCAAAGTTATAACTCAAAAATCTATATACTTTGCAAAATGACTATACTTGACAGTATATACAATAGTCAAAGAAATAGTATATTTAGATATACTCCCCTTATCATTATATTGTACATAACTCTGATTTTGAATGCTTAGTTTTGGTCTGTGTGCTTTGCTTACTGTCCTGTATACTGCTCGATTCATTACTCTTGGATACTCTGCTTGTTCTGCTCGGTATACTCCCCCTGTATACTATACTCTGAATACTATATCACTCTCTCAATACTGTATCAAAATTGTATCACTCCCCCTTTTTGACAAACATCAAAAACTTAATTTCCATCCGGGGGCGGTAACTGGTCAAAAATGGATTTGTACTTGTTTCGAGCGTCGGTGAGAGAGACAGAGAGTGCATCCTTTACACTGTCCATTAAAGAACTTTGCGCTTGAATATCAGCCAATAGTGATATTAAGCCATCAAGAGTGCTTCCCTCTTGTGTAGTAGACAAGTATGTGGCTTGGTTGATCTGTTCTTGGACTGATGAAAGATGTGGAAGGAATAATGTCTGAAGTGTCATTATGTCCATCCTGATCTTGTGTTCTTCATTTCTTAAGTCCAATTATTGAGCCATGAGCTATTGTAACCTTGTATAAAAATTCTGAATTGAATGTGGCTCTGTGGTCAACTTGCTTGAGAGATCGGTGATCTCTTTCTCAATTGTCTTTGTTTTATTCTTAATGTCTTTAATGAATAAAGAAAATGTGCAGAGTTTCTGAAATAAATAATGAATGTGCTTGAGTTGAGGAGTCAACTCAGCAATAAATTTGACAAGTTTGACTTTGCCAATGGCTAGAGCTTTCTGTACCTCTTCTATCATTTTAGCAATGAGCTCCTTGTCTTTTAACTTGCTCAAATACTCAGATGCATCAACTCCGGATGTTTCTATTTGATTAAGGAGTTCATCCAGTTGAATATGGATGGCTACACCGGTTGACACTGTAGTTGTAGGTAGCATATCTGATAGCAGTGCCTTCACCTTCTGAAGTACTTTGTTCTTCTTTTGTATGGCCATCTATTTTTCTTGTTCGGCCTTTGCTTTGCACAGTTCACCAAAATCAATGAGTGCTTACCCCTTTAATTTTGATATATCTACATTGGGCAACACTATTGGTTTAGACAAATCAACTTTGAAACTATGCTTTTTCACTTTCTTTTCTTTACCTTTGGCCAATTGGACCAAGACAATAGCTTGGGAGGCTTTCTGACCCTCAGTAGGTTGCTCGGTAGAGGCAACACTTTGGTTGGTTCCTGTAGCCTATGTGGTGTCTTTGGGTGTCTTGGTACTAGGTGTCTCACTTGCAACATTTTCAGTGCTCGAAGGTTCTTGTGAGGTCTATCCTAGAGTAGTATCTTCTCCTGCTATAGACTTGTGACCTTCGGTGCCTTGTGTTGTATCCTGAGGAATTTCAATAGTGACAATTTTATTGACTGGGGGATAAGGCTGAACTTGTTCTAAAACAAATTCACTAGATACAAGTTTTGCATATGTAGTGCCTTCTATCATTTCCTGCTCTGGTTCCTCTGTATCCATGACATCTTCATCTATTTGAATGGTCTCAGCAGGGTCTTGTTCAGTAGCATCAAGACCTTGCTCAGTGACATTAGGATCGTGCTCGGTGACATCAATGATTTCAACTGTAGTTTGTTCATCGGCATCCTTGATTTTGAAGATTTCCTGCCACTTTGCTTTTGTCTCATTTTCTAAATCAATATATAGCCCATTCATCAGTTTTAAGGCTCTCTATTTGACAAGAAACTTTGAATTGTAGGTTGTCAAATGTTCCTTTATTTCAGCTACTGACATATCAGGAAAGAGATGGACTAGACTTCTTTCTCTGATTTGTTTCTCTGAGTCCATTGCATACTTCCACCTATTATCAATATGCAAGTAAAGTTCATTTGGAAGTGACTTTACTAGTTCCAATGGAGCTAACTGGAACTTTAGAAGTGTGCAGATGACAGCTTCTTCAATTTGTCTCTTCTCATCATTATTTCTAGTTTCATACTTGACATATCTAAATGAACCAAATCCACCATATTCTTTCAGATTAGCACAAAAGTTTTCAACACTATGTATATTTACCTTCTTGCTCTTGACAATCTGGAATTTGTTTGCATGTTCGGATTCTGTATCACTATAATCTTTTGCCAAAATGAGTCTCCGAGTAGATTTCTTGTATGTCTTTGTTACCTTAGGAGCAATAACACTCTTTTGTTTCTTACTCGGTGATGCTACGGATGCTCTAATGTTAGGTCTCTTTGTTGGAGGAGTCGGTAGGGCCTTTGAAGTGTCATGTTTCTTTCTTTTTAACACTTTACCCTTAGGTAATTCGGTGCTCAGTGTTATAGTTGCCTCTTGAGCTTCTAATTCCTCTTCGGTGATGGCAAGAGTGCCTTTGACAGGTGTAGAGGAAGAGTCTTCTCTGAATTTCTCTGACAATACCTTAATCATCTTTGTTGCCCTTTTTGTAGCTTTGGGTACTACAATGCTCATTTTTACCTTTTCCTTTACTTCTTCATAGGTTCCATATCTGAGCTCGGTAGCTTGCCTTGGTAATGTAAGAAATGCATCAATTTGTTGTTGTGTGATGTCAAAGTCAATCTTATAACCCATAGGTGGCAAAGATTGAATCCTTGGTTCCACAACATTCACATAACAGTAATCGGTGTCAACTTCAAAACATATATCATGTTTGTATTTCTCTACTAGCTGGGATGGGATTCGGTACCTGTTATGCATTTTCTCTTGAAATTTACTGAAGTAATCATCCATGATATCATTGAAATTATCTCCTAACTTCTTGATGAAGTCATTAATCTGATGGGTGATTGGTCGGTGTAGCTCCCAAACTACTTTACCGACTGATGGAAAGAATTTTTTAAAGTAGAAAAACATGCATACCAGTAGTGAGCCAAACTTTAGAGTGTTAGCCGAGTTGTTCTTCTTTGACTTCCTAATTGTATTCAGATTCTCAAACAGGTTCTTCAATAACACCTCACATAAGTCAACTTTCATTCCCTTTTTCACAATTTTATAAGCTAAGTCAACTGCTGCACAAGGTACACTGTTTTCCCTTGCCAATTGGAAGAAACAGTAACCAATTACTCTAATAGCAAACTTAAGTTCTGCATCAGTGACATTGTTCAGTTTCAGTCCTTTGTAATCAGATTCTACTCCGGTTAAACTGATCAATTCCTTTCGTGATATCATCTTCTGGGCTCGGGCATGATCATAGATAGGGTAACTGGTAATCAAATGAATGATTTCTTTGGTTATCTTGAATGGTTGCTCTTCTAGCCACATGAAATCATCATGATCTCTGCTCAGAACAAACTTGACCCACTTGGGTTTGAACACACGAGGATAGGTTAGGGCTTCAGTTAATCCTTTGATTTTGATGTGTTCATACTTGCTATTCAATTTCCCATCGGTACATAGTTCATCATAGGTGTCTCTGATTTCAACATGACCGAGTTCTTCAACATGACATTTGGTGAAGAATCTCACATCTTCGACTAACAACACTCTATCCGGGATTAGTGAAAAGGAGGTTTTGTCATCCGATTCAGAAGCGACTTTGGGAGTCAAAGAGTATTTCAGTGAGGGCTTCTCTACATTTTTGACAACTATGGGATCTTGGATCTTGGGCGCCATTTAAGATTTTAGGTAAAAACTAGTAAAGAGTCATTAGGGTTTCAGAATTTCAAACAACAGAGGCTTTATACTTAGTAGATAATGGCAACAAGATAAGATCGGTAAACCAGCTTAACAATACGTTGAGATTTGATGTAAATACCTTGGATTTGCTTTGAATGAGGTTTTGATCACCTTGGAATCGCTTGCTCTACTCTCTCGAAAACTTGGTAAGTGTAAATGACCGCGAAAATGCTTTTAAGTACACAAAATACCTTATTGGGCTCCATGCGGGTTAGGTCAAAAACATTAAATACACTCGGTTCCTCTTTAACCGATTTACTCTCTTTTTTTCATTTTAACCAAGTAACCAAGCTTCCTTCATTTACCGGCTTGACAGGCTTCCTATATTCACTGACTTGATAGGTTTCCTATAAAGTTCTTCAAAAGACTTTGATAGAATTTCAAACTTACTAATGCATCTTAACTATGCAGATTTTGAGTTTAGTACATAATAGAATAGGAACTGTTATGATTTTAACCTTCAGAGAATGCAATCCCTTCATACCTTTACTGATTAATTTGGAATAGGTGCACCTAACTTGATAGGTAAGGTGCTTTCTTTATTTGACACAATTTCCTTCTTTTTCCAAATCATCTATAATTTTTCTTTTATTTCTTCAGTGTCTTTTCTAGGTTGATCTCTGCAATCTCCAGCAAAGTGTCCAACTTTGTGACAATGAAAACATGCCATACCAGGATTTCTCCATGATCTTCGGTTGTTCATTTCAAACCTTATAAAACAATTAGCACTAATGTGTCCATATCTTCCACAACATTCACACCATGTCCTTGTATTGTAATCCCATGGTACTATTGCATATTGTTGGTAAGGATCTGTGTAAGTTCGGTAACCTCTAGTGTTTGCTCGGTGTGCAAACCACATGTAGTTCTTTTGCTTAAACCAGCACTTCTCGGTACTATGTCCATATCTATTGCAGTTTCTACAAAACCCTTTGAATTTTGCCTTCTGATAATTGTTAACAGACTTTGTCCTACATTGATTAGATGTGTCATCATATTTATTGCAATTGTAACAATAACCATTGGACTTAGTGATATTCGGTTGCTTACCTTTTCTGATTTGGCATATGTTGGCAATGTGAACTTGATTTCCACAGTAGTTGCAAATAGGCTTCTTTCTTCTTTCTTTTGATGTTATTCTTGTTTCCAGCTTGCTTTGATGATTCTCCTCTCTCGGTAGTAGGAATTCCTTTCTCGGTAGAGTCTTTTCCTTTGTAACTGAGTCTCGCATCTCTGTTGGGTATTCTTGTATTCAGTTGCTCATCCAACATCTTTGATGCTTCATAACTCTTCTTCAGTGTTTCTTTGGATTTCTTCTCTGTTTCAAGTTCATCAGTCTACCTTGATACCTCAAGTCTCAATGCTTGGTTCTCATCATTCTTCAAAATTGCTTCATGATGGGCATAACCTAGTTGATCGGATAGGTTTTGTTGAATTCCAGTCAACCTTGTGATTTCATCATTTTTATCAGATACTAAGACTTCAAGTTGTTGTTTATCTCTTTGTAGATCTCTTGTTTTATCCTTAGCTGTTCTTAATGCATCTAGATTTTTAGTCATCTATGTGCTGAAATGTTCATGCTCTCTTTTCATTTCTTTTAGTTGATCAGCCAATGCTTTGTTCTTTTCTTTCAATATTCCAATCATTTCTTCAGTTTCTTTAGATATACTATTCTTATATGATGTCTCAATTTGTTCCACTAACTCTTGAGAGTCCTACAAAACATCAGATAATCTTCTTCTTACTTTTAGAGATTTTTGCATTTGCCTTTGCATGTCTGCAATCACTTGATTAGCATGATCCAGCTCTTCTTGCAGATACACAATCCTCCGAGATTGTTTATAGCCTTCTATTGATAAGATCTTTCTCTTTAGGTAGTTAAACCCTTTTCCAAGATTCAAGCTCTGATACCAATTGTTAGGCCCAATATGGAAACCTAATGTACTGAGAGGGGAGGGGTGAATCAGTACTCCAAAACTTTTCTTCAATAATAACTTTACAGTTATGCATAAACCGAATAGTGCAAAAAAATAATATAAAGCTAAAACAAATAGATAACAATCATACATGATTCACTCCATAACACATATATTTTGGTTATGCAGAAACTCTTGGTTAGAGAGAAAAACTGCGGTGGGGATGGCACCCACAACTTCACTACTGCAATAATAAAGAGTGCTCGATTAGAGCTACATGTTTATCTATTTCTGATAGCTTACCCTGTTAGGAGTAACAAGATCTATTAGATCTACCTTGCTAAAGGATTTTACAACACTTAATCTAAATGTTGCACCTGGTTAGAGGCTTTACAATTTATAGACTTGATTAGAGTCTTTTACCCTGTTAAAGGTTTCTCTTTCAACTTCATAATATTACAATAAAATCATTACAAATATCTACAACTTTACATCTGAAATGTTATAGTAGATTCTATGTGCTCAGAATAGATTACCTTGCTTATAGCATACCTCGGTAACCCATATAGTAACTCGGTAAACCCTTCTATTTACTCTATTCTTCGACTGTTCTCTGAAAACCTTCTCGGTGACCTCTATGTCTCTGTAATAGTCTTCTTACACTCATACATACACCCTTAACTCATGCTATATAAATCGATCTCGTAAGATGGTGATCCAATTTATTGCTTTGATCTTACAAACACGATTTATAACCATGTAAAATATTTCATTGGTTAGATGACCTCGAAATCATACACAATCTTCTAGTGCAATTTCCAATGTGATAATGGTTAGATGTGCCTCGATCTTGTAACATGTTTTCATATGCACGTCCAGGTTCAATGAATCTGGTAACACGTTTAACTTGGTGTATATCAACTTGGTGTGTCATCTTTGCTGCTCGGTAGACATGAAAAGATACTTGGTAGACAGCTCGGTGTATACTGTGTTCTATGACTGCTTTCTTCTGTAACCGACTAGACTGTGCATACCGACTCAATATTTTGATAATAGTAACTAACTAGAGTATATAGTATAACTTTGACATAAAACTAATGGCAATCTGATAAGTAGTAACAGGGGTGTCTTTGTTTGATGTTGTTCCTCAGTTACAGTGGAATTTTCAGATGATACCGGTGTAAGTGGATCTTCATTTTGTATCGGTTGATTCACTATAGGTTCATTTGCCAATATTTATTTTGCCGGTTTAGAGTCTATATACCTTGAAATTCCTCTAAATTGTTAATCAATCTTCACATTTGTACTCTCAACAATTTTCTGCAATCTTTTGTTAAAACATCTATATGCCTTGCTCTTAGATGAATAACCAAGAAATAT
The DNA here is from genome assembly GCF_030272615.1 of Cryptomeria japonica. NCBI lineage: Eukaryota > Viridiplantae > Streptophyta > Pinopsida > Cupressales > Cupressaceae > Cryptomeria > Cryptomeria japonica. The sequence goes on from NC_081412.1 coordinate 222,998,745, forward strand.
TCCTTCATCACTTCTAGGATCAAATTTTCCAATATACTCATCTCTTCTAATATAGCATTTACTTCCAAATATTCATAAATATTTAAGAGTAGGAGTAATACCAAACCATAGTTCATGAGGGGTCTTACCAGTTTCTCCTTTGATGTGAACTTTGTTGAATGTGAAGACCACTGTGCTTACTGCCTCTCTCCAATATACATGTGGTAGATTTGCTTCAGATAACATACTTTTGGCTACATCCAAGATAGTTCTATTTTTCCTTTCTACAACCCCATTCTATTGTGGTGTCCGAGGTGTTGATAATTGTCTTATGATTCCATTCACTTCACAGAATGCATTAAATTCCTTAGATGTGAATTCTCCTCCTTGATCTGATCTCAGACATTTGATTTTCTTACCGGTTTCATTCTCTACCATTGCTTTGAATACTTTGAACTTTCCAAGTGCTTCTGATTTTTCTCTGAGAAAAGTAACCCAACACATTCTAGAATAGTCATCAATGATTAGCATGAAATATCTATCACCTTGTAAGCTTTTAGTTCTAACTGGACCACATAAATATGTATGAATTAAGTCAAGAGCATTATTTGATTTTTCTGGAATACTTTTAAAAGATGCTCTAACTTGTTTTCCAAATTGACATTCCTTACATACCAGATTGTGAGGTTTGACAATCTTAGGTAAATCTCTAACTACCTTAGTAGTACTGATTTTTACCATGCAATCAAAATTTACATGACAGAGTCTCTTATGTCATAGCCAACTTTCATCAATATGTGCAATCAAGCATGTCTTTTCATTGTTATTCAAATGAAAGATATTACCTCTAGTTTGATTACTGGTTGCAATTTCCAAACCAGTTTGGTTCATAATTTTGCATTTACCATTCTTGAATTGTAACTGAAATCCTTTCTCAACTAATTGACCAACACTCAAAAGATTATGCTTTAAACCTTCTACATAGTAAACATTGTCAGTATTATGCTTTCCATCAAGAGATATTGTACCTTTTCCTTTGATTAAACAAGCTTTGTCATCTCCAAATCTTACCAAACCTCCATTATATTCCTAAAAATTCAAGAATTTACCTTTATCACTAATCATGTGATGTGAACATCCTGAATCAATGATCCATTCATCCTTAACTTCAACTTTAGCTGCCAGGGCTTGCTCTACCGGTTGAATAGTACGTGTCGGTTGATCTTCTATTATAGCAACAAAAACACATCCATTGTCTGTCGGATCTTCATCAAAATCATCAGTGACTCCTTCATCAACAAGATAACAAGATTTATCTTTATTCCTCTTAAATCTATATCTCTGATATTCAGGGTTAGCCTTGTATGTTCTTCTAGCTTCTTCTCTTAGTCTAGCATGTCTATCAGGGCATCTAGAAGCCATATGACCAATCTTATTACAATTAAAACATTTAAAGGGTGCTTTACCTTCATACTTACTTCCAACTGGACCTTTAGGCATTTTCCTTGAAAATAGTGCTTCAAGTTCTTCAAGTTCTTCATTTTCTCTCCTGCTTTCCTGAAGTTCTCTTGCATAAAAGGCTTTCCAATCAAACTTGTCAAATGATGGTGCAGATGATGTTGATGCCTTAAAAGCTAAATCTATCTTTATAGTAGCAACAAGACCAAATTCCTCAATTTCAAAAGCTAAAAGTTTTCCAATCAATGTATCCCTAGTTACTAATGTATTAGGCATTGTTCTCAACTCATTTATAGCAGTAACTTTCATTTTATATGCTGGTGGCAATCCTCTTAAAACTTTTGAAACAATTTCATCTTCACTTAAGGTTCCTCCACAACATTTAATACCCAAAACAATTTCATTTACTCTTTCCATAAAAGAAAAAATCCTTTCATCTTCTTCCATTTTCAGATTTTCACACCTGACTCGGAAGCTTTCAAGTTTTGCAATTTTGACTGTGGAATCTCCTTCATTCAATGTTTCCAAGTGATCCCAAATAGCTTTAGCAGTAGACCTATCTAATAATCCCATGATTTTCTAATTTGTTAATGCGCTCAAAAGTGCTTCTCTTGCTTTGCAATCATTTTCCTCATCTTTAGCCAAGTTTGGTGGATTAGGTTGATTGGTTGTAAGAGTTGTATAGCCATTCTTTGTAACATCCTAGATGTCCTTTCCAATGCAATTTAGATGTGTCTCCATTTTGATCTTCCATATCCCATAGTTGGTTCCATCAAGTTTAGGATTGTCCTTCTTGAAATAGTTAATAGACATTGGATCTCCTCAAGCTGTTAAACTTCTGCAAAAAGAGGACTCAGCTCTGATACCAATTTTTAGGTCCCAGAGACAACTGAGAGGGGGGGGTGAATCAATTGTCAAATAAATTCAAACCAAAAACAACTTAACCAACCTTAATGCTTGATACCGGTAAACCAAACTTTATGCCGGTAGACAGTTTATCAGTTAATTATAGTACTGGTAAATTTTAATGCATGAAACAGAAAGACAACAACATCCACAATGCATAACACCAATATTTGTACGTGGAAACCCTGTAAGGGGAAAAACCATGGTGGGAAACCTTACCCACAATCAGATGATACTACTATAGATAATATGTGTATACAAATGGGGTCTGCACATGCAAAAAGGCCAAGCACCTAGAGCTCACTGCTCAAACACAAATAGGAGTCACACTGACTACGATTGGATGGTTAAATCCAATAAGAATGTACTGCTCAAAATAGCATCTTCATATGCTGGATTCAGTACCAATGTAGTTCCGATTGTCTTTACAAATACCTTGCTTCACCTTCAAATGATGTCTGCATGTATAGCTCTACTTATTCTCGCATATACCTTCTTACAATTCCTTATCCTTATCGCCTATCGATCTTACAAATAAGATCTTACATATATACCATAACCTAAGACCAATTTTAGTAAGTCGACTCTAAAAGATATTACAATAAAATAATTACAACTAAATCAATAACCGATGCAATATCTAATTCAACATGTCGGCTTATTGCATTTAAAATAACAACAAAATCATCTCCAAAGTGTACCATGCTGATCTAGAATAGATAAGCCTGTCGGTGCATAACCTGGACCTATTTGCCAGTAACAATAAATATGGAAATATGAATATGCCAATGAATAAATCTCCAAGACAAAGTGTCCAAATGATGTCTTCGACATAACCAGGGGTTTTCCATATCATTCTAAGTGTCGGTGAACATTATATCCTACCAATGTACCAGATACCAGTGACTGTGCATAAGTCACTTACTTGCCGATGAACATTGTTGATTCTTCAAAGTGCCAGAGTTGATAAGTGTTAGTAGGTGTTGACATCAATGACAAAATCATACCAAAATACCAACAATGTGAGAAAAATAAGACATGGACATTAGTTCTCTGGCCTAAAGACAAAAATTTGATTGGAACAAAATGGGTATTCAAAAACAAACTTAACGAAGATGGTAAGGTAATCAGAAATAAAGAAAGAGTAGTGTGTAAGGGATATTCTCAGAAAGAAGGAATTGATTATAATGAAACCTTTGCACCAGTAGCTAGAATTGAGGCGGTCAGATTATTCTTAGCCTTTGCAGCACACAAGAACTACAAAGTATATCAAATGGATATTAAATGTGCATTTTTGAATGGAGATCTTGAAGAAGAAGTTTACATTGAGCAACCTGATGGATTTTCTTTGACAGATAACAAAGATATGGTTTGCAGGTTAAGAAAAGTTTGGTATGGGTTGAAGGAAGCTCCAAGAGCTTGGTATGCAAGATTGGATAAGTATCTTTTGAAGATTGGATTTTCTAAAGGTAATGCTGATAGCAACTTATACTACAAAGTGACTAATGATGACATCTTGGTTATAAAAGTTTTTTTTGATGATATAATCTTTGGAGGAGAAGATGAATTATGTAAAGACTTTTCTATTGAAATGCAACAAGAATTTGAAATGTCTATGATTGGAGAGATAAAATTCTTTTTAGGATTGCAGATTTCATAGACTGATAAAGGTATATTCTTGAGTCAATCCAAATACTTGAAAGAGTTACTAAAGAAATTTGGGATGGAGAACTCTAAACTGGTAAGCACGCCTATGACTACAAATGACAAATTATCACTAAGGGATGAATCTACACCTTTTAATCCGACTAGGTAAAAATCTATGATAGGAGGCCTACTGTATTTGACACAAACAAGACCTGATATTATGAATGTTGTATGTATTGTTCCAAGATTTTAGAGTAATCCTAGAGAAAATCATGAATCAACAGTAAAAAGGATATTCTGATACTTACAAGGTACTACAAATCTTGGCTTATGGTATCCTAGAGATGAAAACTTTGAATTATGTGCATATAGAGATACAAATTGGGCAGGAGATGTGTATGACAGAAAAAGCACCACCGATGGAGCATTTTTTCTTGGAAGCAAATTAATTTCTTGGTTGAGTAAGAAACAAAGTTGCACATCTTTATCAATAGTAGAATTAGAATATGTTGCAGTAGCAACTAACTGTACATAGGTATTATGGCTTAAGCAAATGTTGAAGGACATAAAGGTAAAATGCAAGGAACCTATAACTATCAATTGTGATAACACTGTAGCAATTGATATATCTAAGAATCCGGTATTACATTCTAAAACCAAACATGTTTCTATCAAACTGAATTTTCCTAGAAAGAGAATGTTGAAGCAAAAGAAGTAAAACTAGTTTGTGTGAATACTAAAGAGAAGATTGTAGATATTTTCACTAAACCTTTGCCTAAAGAGACTTTTGAATATCTTAGAGATCAGCTCGGGGTCATACCCCACCGGTAGACACTTAGACAGTTGATGTTTGTCATCAACCAGCAGAATTAACAGAGAAATCTTTTACTCCGGCTTTGATGAGGAGAGCTACTTCTCAGGGGGAGTAGTTGGCATACTGAATTGGTTGGTATTTTGTATTTACATCTGGTTTTGTATTGGCTTTGGCATTTGATGTTAAAGGGGGAGAGCTATCTATGGAAAAACACATTATCTTTTGGGGAGAGATTATTCATTGAGGGAGAGATTGATACTTTAAGATGATTGATTACTCTCTGCATCTGAATTTTGATTTCTGGTCATGATCTCTTTTGGGAGATGTTGGTTTTTGGTATTTGGCATTTTTTATTTGGCACTTGATGGTTTTTCCATCTTGTGTTGCCATCAATGCCAAAGGGGGAGATTATTGGTATTTTGGTATGGTTTTGTCATTGATGTCAACACCTACTAACACTTATCAACTCTAGCACTTTGAAGAATCAGCAATGTTCACCGACAAGCAAGTGACGTATGCACCGTCATCAGTATCTGGTACACCAACAGGATATAATGTTCACAGACACTTGGAATGATATGGAAAACACCTGGTTATGTCAAAGACATTGTTTGGACACTTTGTCTTGGAGATTTGTTCATTGGCATATTCGTATTTGCATATTTGTTGTTACCGGTAAATAGGTCCAGGTTATGCACCGACAGACTTATCTACTCCAGATTAGCATGACACGCTTTGGAGATGATTTTGTTGTTGTTGTAAATGCATTAAGCTGACATGTTGAATCATATATTGCATTAGTTATTGATTTACTTGTAATTGTTTTATTGTAATATATTTTATAGCCGACCTACTAAAATTGGTCTTAGGTTATGGTATATATGTAAGATCGACATGCAATAAGGATAAGGAATTGTAAGAAGGTATATGCAAGAATAAGCAGAGCTATACACGCAGACATAATTTGTAGGTGAAGCAAGGTATTTGTAAAGACATTAGAACTACACCGTACTGAATCCACCATATGAAGATGTTATTTTGAGCAGTATATTCTTATTGGATTTAACCATCCAATTGTAGTCAGTGTGACTCCTATTTGTGTTTGAGCAGTGAGCTCTAGGCGCTTGGCCTTTCTGCATGTGCAGACCCCATTTGTATACACATACTATCTACAGTAGTATCATCTGATTGTGGGTAAGTTTTCCCACTGTGGTTTTACCCTTTACAGGGTTTCCACATACAAATATTGGTGTTATGTGTTATGGATGTTGTTGTCTTTCTGTTTCATGCATTAATCTTTACCGGTACTGTAATTAACTTATAAACTGTCTATCGACATAAAGTTTGGTTTACCGGTATTAGGCATTAAGGTTGGTTAAGTTGTTTTTGGTTTGAATTTATTTGACAATTGATTCACCCCCCCCCCCCCCCCCTCTCAGTTGTCTCCGGGACCTAACAATTGGACCTAAAAAAGGTTTCATTATAATCAATTCCTTCTTTCTCAGAATATCCCTTACACACTATTCTTGCTTTATTTCTGATTACCTTACCTTCTTCATTAAGTTTGTTTCTGAATACCCATTTTGTTCCAATCACATTTTTTTCTTTAGGCCGGAGAACTAATGTCCATGTGTTATTTTTCTCAATTTGATCTAGTTCCTCTTCCATAGCTTAATGCATTTACAATACCAACAAAATAAATTCGACTTTAAAGCCCGATGTGCATATTACCTTTGCATTTTGTTAAGATGCAGGTCAGACTTTAAAGTTGGATCTACAAATATTGTTCTTTCCGCCTGCACTTTGGACTTTAAAGTCCGCTATGCAATGAATGTTGTTTTTCCCCTGCACATCAGACTTTAAAGTCCGATGTGCGAATTTTGGTTTCTAATTAACATGTCAGAAATTTTTCTCCAACCTGCCAGTTTTCAACAATCTTTTTTACAAGTCTAGTTTAGCTCCGAATTCTTGTTCCAGTTGATAAAATTTTCTTTTCTAATGGTGATGATTTTCAAAATGCTAATCCTTGGTGTTGGATGTAGTACTTTGCAAATGTCAAAGCCTGCTCAAGGAAAATCAGGTCCTTCCTCAAGTTAGTTAGAGTCCTCACCAAACAAGCCATTGGTAAAAAGATGAAGTACAAGTATGATAAATACTTGAACATGTATCCAGAAATCTCAGTTGACTCCAATGTCAAGGAGATAAGGGATACAGAAATTGGTCATGTGAATATGCAGGAATTCATTTATTGAGTTGAGAAAGCTCCTTCACACATGTCAAGTTTGATCAAATCGAAGCTGCACAAATATGCTTCCATCCCAGTCGCAACTAATGATCCAGACTTTGTACTTGCAGTGGTAGATCATTTTGATCCAAATACAAGACAAGTAAAGGATGTCGACCAAAATGTTGTGATGACATTAGATAGTGTTTTCTTTAAAAGTGTATTCAAGGGCTCTCCAGTTGAGGAAGTAGTTGACATTACTCAGGAAAGTGCTCAAAAATATTTTGATAAAAATGAAGCAAAGTGTAAGAAAATGATTAATATAGTTTTCCTCTCTTCTGATAGGAATTCCACCAATTCAAGATGGCCAAAATATTTTTATAGAAGTGATTTCAATGAGGAATACAATGATATGGTTACCATGCTGGCACGAGTAAAGGGTTTAAAAGATTCTCATTATTTTCAAAATTGGATGTGTTATTATATGAACATAATAAGAAAGGAAGCTACTAAGATAGATTAGGGTGAGGAGATCAGTGATGCACTTTGTGCATAATTGAAAGAGGTCAAAATAACACTGAAGTTCTACATGACCACATACCCTGTGTATGCAGCCACCTCTATGAGGCAATATCCAGGTTTGTCTACAAAGGGCGATAAGAGGTTAGTACCTGTTTGGAACTATTATGATCAACTCACCATCAATAATCAAGGAAGTCATTTTAGAAGGGTCAATGATGCCTTCTTTGCTGTATGGAAATGTATGTTTGATAAGCACTTATAGAAGAAGCATATAGTAAGGTTTATCATTCTGGTTGTGTCTTTCTCCAATTTTCTACATTCACTTACATCCGCATAGGATGTTTCATAGGTGAACCTTTCATTTTGCCAAGATATCCATCTGATAAGATTATATTCATGAAGTTATATTGGCAATTGATATATGTGCATGAAAAGCAGTCACAGGCTCATAAAAATGGCTTGAAGTTTCCAGAAGCTATTGGCCAATTTTTAGTAATGACTAACCCAAAGGTCGAGAATATGGAAGAAGAGATGCAATGGAACACCATGAGGAGATTCAAAGCCTGAATAATTTTGATTTTTATGGAATGAAGAACAAACTCAAAAGAAGTTAAACTCATGTATAGAGGTTTGAAGATGAAGAGGATGTAAGGAAGATGGATTTTAGTCGCCTTACATTGGAGCAAATTGAAAATCTGGATTTGGCTAAAATCCTGATGACCATGGAGGATGTTGATGATATAGTGGATCTAGTCTATTTTGAACGAAAGATTGTTGATTCCCCATTGTCACCTCTTCAATGGTAAAAAAAGGAAAGTAAGTCCATTACTCAAAGAATTGCCCCTATTTTGGCCAATACTGATGCATGGTTATTGAAGAAGAAGATTAGAATGAAGCAGCTTCCTGTTAGTTCTAGTGATGATGATAATAGTGATGATCCAGTTGGTAAAACAACTACAGCTAAATTCAGGACCAAAAGAAAAGCAAGTGTGCAAGCACCACCATCGATCCCTTTGACACAATCCAAGGGAAAATGACCTAATATCGAAATCATTATCAAAGGATCAAAGAAAGGTGAATCTTTTTCAGCAGTACAAGTGACACAAACAAAGGAGCTTGAGCAACAAGCTATTGAAGAGACTGAAAAAGAAAAATAATAAGATGGAGAAATTCCTCATGAAAAGGAAATACAGGTTGAAGAACCAGCTCATCAAGGTGAGACCAATACTCCCACCACTTCACAGGTTATTATTTATTCTGTTGAATCTAATTCAGATCAAGAAGAAGAGGAACATGATAATGAAGGGTTGAATATAGAAATACCACAACGGGAGGGTGATCAATAGTATATTGCATTGTCTAGTCTCTCTAGTTTTGATGATGTTCCCTCATCCATGATTGAGTCTTCAATTTTAGATTTTACTGAATCTATAGAGAAAGCATTTGCAAAACAACAGATGGTGCCCTTACCTTCCACACAATCATAGTTGAATTTTCACTCGGTGTGAGTATCATTGTTGCCACTAGTGTGCCATCCAAATTTCCATCCATAGTTGTTTCCAAGGAGGCATCAACAACGACTACTATTGCTCCATCAACTGAAACACCATTAGTCACTGCAGCCTTAATACCAATGATTTCATCTACAACTGCTGCAACTTCAAGTCATAATGTTCCTCGGATACCAGTTGATATTTAGAAGGAGGCCACAACTCCATCCACTAACATAGAATTACCACCATGGATGGATATAGTAGCACCCAAAAGAAAGAAATAGGTAATTTCACTAGATGAATTTGATTTTGAATAGTTGGCTACTCCCAAATCCAAAAGTACTAAAAAGCCAAAGACTGTTTCTCGGGTACTAGTGGATCCTACTACCAAAAGGAAATATATTGAGGTTATGGTGCCATCTTCAGGCAAGAATAAGGATAATATTCAACCTAGAGATTATACTATGCAGACTGTAGAACTTGGAGTGGAGACACATGAGAGTGTCAAGTTAGACTCTCAAACTGCTTTCAATTCTCTGAATCAAATATTTGATCAAGAAAAAGATGAAAAGAATGAATTAAAGCATAAATGTGAGCAATTGACCAGTGTGCTTCTCAAGGTCACACAATCTTCCCAGGAAATCAAGCCAATTATTTCTTCAATGGAAATTGAGGCTCTCAAGAAGGTGGAATAGGTGGGCATCAAGGGCCGAGTAGTGGATGAGTGGATTGCTCGATTGAAATCAGAAGGTTCCCATCTTCTAGATTCAACGATTAAGTTGTTGATTGATTTTGAAATTAGTCAAAGTCAAATGCAAGGTTTCAAAACTTCCTTATCTCAAGAGGTAGAAGATATTGAAAAAAGTGTAACTCTTTGGGATAAAATGGAGGATTTTAGAATTGACGTCCTTGTGGAAAATAAAGTAATTCCAACAAGAGAGAAATACATCCAGATTTTGTCATTATTGTCTCATAAGAAAGAAAAAATAAGGTCAATGATTATGGAACTAGATTAGGAGAAGAAGGAAGGTGATGATGAGATTCATCTTATTTCTGAAAGGGTAGCTTAAATTCCTTGTTATTTGTATGATAATAATCAAAATCTTGTGACTAGTGATGCCATCATACAAGAATTTCTTTCCCTAATAGATCACTATACAAAACAAGATTTCACATTGAATGCATTTGATAAATTGCTAGAAATACAAGTCAGTTTTGAAGTTCTTACATCAATGTTGAAAGATGGAAAAAAGAAATACATGAAGGCTGAAGATGCGGTTTCCCGACTTCACGTCATCACTAGTTCTACCACAATGCCTAACAAAACCGAGATGGAAGTTGTTTTGGTCAAGTTCAAGGAATTCCAAAAAATCCAATGAGGAGGAGAAAGATGAACAAAGTGTCCCCTTTTTGACACTTTCTATTCATGTAGTTGCATTTTTAGTCACTGTAGGTTTTCTCGCAGCTACACATTTTCTTTATGCATAAGTTGTAGTCAAGTGGGACTATGCAATTTAATTAGTCAATTGTGCCCACATTTTTCTCCACTCTTTTCCTACATAAGGAGGACCCTCATTTGTATATATTTATCTTGGATATGCTTAGCAAAACTCTGCCTAAATTTTGTGCCAACTAAGACTTTGTGCTTTTTATTGTAAAAGTTGATTCAAGGAAATAAAGATAGCAATCAACTTATTTCCAAACTCTTTGTTGAATAGAAGATTGTGATTGTGATTGATATTATTCTTATGTTTAATTCTCATAATCATTCTGTACGTTCTTGAATCTTTTGGTAAAAATTGTGAAAGTTTATGAAAGAGCTTCCTAACTGTGGAAATATACTTTGTGTTGTTTACATATTTGGGAAATTTTCTGATGTTAAGTGATTAGTAGTAGGTGTTGTATTGCTACTATTACTTGTAGTTTAAGGAATTGGGAATTTGTACTTGAAGACTTTGAGCTACAAGTTAAATTTCTTATCATTCATAATATTTAGATTAGTTAGAATTACATTCAAGAAAGACTTTGTGCTTCTTGATTATAAGTTTTGGTGTAATTTTTTGGAGTAGTTTGTTCATTTCTTTAAGTTTCATAAGTGAGAGGGAAATGTAACAAGTGGAGGGAAAATACATAAACTCTGAAAAAAGGGAGTTATATGCCTGAAACTTACCCACAGATTTTAGTTTCTTGTTAATTAGAGAAGAAATTTCAAAGGGAACCTCCCCTTGCTGAGAGGAGAGATTAATTTCTCGACATAGTTGTGTGTGAATTATATATTTTGTCATTGGTACACTAGTGACAAAATATTCATCCAATAATGCTGACACCTATATGATGGAAGCAGTTATCCCTATAACCACATGGGTATTACCCATGGGATATGGGGTAGACAAGGATCTACTCATTGCTTATGCTAGCCATCTGTTAGAGAAACTGATAGATACCACTGCAGAGAAATTTGGGACTTACAAAGAAAAATCTCTACAAGTCCACTCTGAGCAGTAGAAACCGGTGATTGCTAAGAAAATAAGGAAGGAGGCTGAAGCATTTGCTAAGCAGGCAAGTTTCTCAAAAGAGAAGATAGCAACAACAAGGGCTAAGTATGCAGCTAAGCAAGGTGAAGCATCAAGTGTACCTACTGGTACCCCTACCAATTCCCCTACCTGTAAGACTAGAGATGCTAAAGCCAAAGTAGAAAAGAAGAAGATGGAAGAAGACAAACCGGTTGAATCACAAAGAGGGAAACCATCTAAAATTCAATTCCAGAGGAAGCAGAAAAATGTTGGTCCACCTTCTAAAGTAGTTCAAACCACAAAGAGGAAGAAGCAACAAGCCCACAAACTGGCAAATGATAAAGAGGCTATTGAATCAAAGGAGGATAAAAGAGAACTTAGAGAAAGTGTTAAGAAGCCTAAGGCAACCGGTAAGGGAAAGTCACCTAAGAAACCATTTATATTAGAACATTCTTTCAATAGAATGGTTCAAATAATCAAGAATTATGGCATATACAAAGGTTTGAATACACTGTTTGTTCATTTATCTGAAAGTCAACAAAGGGAGATTAAAGATGCAGTCATCTTCAATATGAATAAATATAGAAGAGCCCTTATTGAGTTGCAAGGGTAGATTCCCGATTCTTTGTATAATCTTATTGATGCAGGGTGGCAAGCATCCATTAGCCAAGATAAAGAATTTAATGATTATATCTTTAAGCACCTGCAACCGGAAGCAAGTGAAGAAGAAATTGAACAAATAAAGGTGAAAGTGAAGGCATCATTCAGATCCAAGAAGAGATTAACAAGAATTTTAATAGGAGAGACCGAATCAGTCCAGAAGGAGACTGAAATTTTGATTAAGAAGGTTCTAGGCCTCATCCTGGATGAAGATGAAGAAAAAGATGAACAAGTTGATGAGGATAGTTCTCAAAAGCCAAAGTCAGAAGAACTTCCTAAAGGTGTTAAGATCATAGATTTTGAACCAAATAAAAAGCATATGTATGATGACCCTATTCATACTGAACCAGTAGATATACCATATGATGATATTGGTGATGCTGATAATGTTAATAATATTATTGATCATATAGATGTACTAGATATTGATGTTCAAATGTTTGAGAAACAAGAGGAACAAGTGGATAAGCAAACTGAAGAAAAGAGCTCTGATGAGCCACCGGTGAACACATTGACTACTGATAATCAAATTCCATCGGTAAGTGTAAATGTTGATGACAGTCAAAAGGAAAGACTGATGAAGAAGTATCAGTGAATGAACACAATGTGGAGACACAATCACCACCGGTCAAGGACACCACAGAGGAAGAGAAGACAGAAGAAGATAATACCGAGAAGGAGAAAACAAAGAAAGAATTAGAGAAAAAGGATTCAAAGGAGAAGAAAATAATTGATGATGATGATGATGATGACTCGGTGAGCATTAAAGGACCTATTGATATGGACAATTTGAGTTCTTCAAAATTGATGGAGATTACAATGGCAATGCAATCTAGAGCTCAAAAAAAAAGAATGAAGGAACAACAGAGAGAGGAAGAGACAATCAAGATAGTAGATGATATTTTGTCTAGTCTCCTACCAGAGACTAATACTAAAAGTTTTGTCACTCCCACTAACAAACTTGGACAGTTGGTTACCGATGTTGGAGATCAACTCAAAGCTTTTGAAGATGCAACATATATATCAGTTGAAAATGATTACAAGAAGAAAAGGACATAAATCCTGATGTCTAAGATAGACAAAGCTAAGGTAGCACTCATGGTTAATGAAGACCTGTTGAAGAAAGCACTAGAAACCAGAAGAAAGATTTCGGCGACTATTTCTAAGTTTTCACTATTTTGTGCTGACTTGAAGGAGAAAAGGGAAGATGCTGAGAAAGAACTTGAAATATTGAGTGAGACATTTAGGCCACTAAATGAATCAGCTATTCTTTTTGGTAGATCAGTTGTAGACTTTCATCATAAACTTGAGATGTATGAACATGAGCAGGTAAAACGGGTTAGATCACTGAAGGAGCTCCAGACTCAACTGATTCCTAAAGTTGAAATTTTATAGCGAGCATATAAGGAGTCAGAATCTATTTTGGCTACACCTGAGATGAGCAAAGTTGATGCAATGGAGGAATTAGTTGGGCAAATAAAGACACATATTGAGATTATCGGCACACTGTTAGAGACATGGGATAATGTTCTCAAATAGATGAAGTTTCATTTCAATGACACTTTTTCTAAAATTGATTTGTAAACAATTTATGAGTCTTATATTTATATATGCTTTGATGCAAATTTTGATGTAAAATATATATATTTCATGTATTTTACTTCTTTATTTGGCATTGTTGTCAAAGGGGGAGTAATAGTCAAGAGTTAGTCAAAATTTTGTATGCAATGTAAAGAGGGAGTAATAAGAGTAATTGCTAAGGGAGAGTACATGTCATATAGTCATTTTTTGTATTTCACACTTAGTCGACAATTTTTTTCTAAGTGTTGCCATCAATGCCAAAGGGGGAGATTGTTGGCATTTGATCATTTGATCTTAATCGGTAATTGTTTGTTTGCTTGATGCAACTGGTACATGTTTGATTAGATTGTTGTATGATGACTATGTTGTATGTTGTCATTGATGTCAACTATGTTTTTACAGCCATCTAATTCCTATAGGTCAACCAGTAAGGATTAACCAACAAGCAAAGATAGTTTTATCAGAACCGATAATTAGGACTTTAACTAGTAAAACACAGACAGAGTTATATTCCGACAACTGGTACAGGAAATATATGAAGAATGAGATGATGCGGTTTGACAACAACAATGAAGGATGGTAGATGAAGTTATGTTCATGACCGCACGTATTCAATCAGATGAATGAGATTTGATTGACAGAGAAGGTATTATGACTGAGACTTAACCGGTAGTGATGAAAATCACTTAGATCAGTAAAATGGCACAAAATTGGATTTGTTATGTCGATGATCAACATAACTAAAGTGTACAATGCAATATTGTTTAGATGCATTGAACCTAGGGAATTGTAACAAGGTTCTAGTTGACCTTATGATGATTTTAAATGTGTGATGAGGTATGAAAGGATATATGTGTATGAGCTTGATAGTGTGAAATATTATTAGCGAATTTTGTCTTCCTGATAGTGTGATGATCAGAGGAGTTGAGAGATGAAGTCTATGTGATGTTGTAATGTTCTGAAGTGGATCTTATCAGATACTAAAGGTGTTATACTAAGATCATTTGTACTTATTGTCTCCCTAACAGTGGCGGCAAGAAAATCCTCTTACAAGGTCACTCCTAACAGGGTGCAGTCAGATCCTAACAATTCTGATCATTAAATCCTCTAACCAGGTGACACAATAACATGTGTTTGCAAATACCACTAACTTTGGTAGCTCCTAACTGGCCTTTTTGTAAAGCTATTAACTAGGCTTAGACACTTCTACTAGGGTGTCCCCCCAACCGGGTGTTGTAGACCTTAACTGGTCAGATCTCTATACTACAAATAGTGGATCTTGTGGGTACTAACTCCCACCGTGATTTTCCCCATTTGGGTTTTCCACGTATAATCTCTTGTGTCATGTGGTTTATGCTTTATGTGGAAAATTTAGAGCTCTTATTGTTGCATGTTCAAGATGAAAAAGAAGTTAGAAAGATGGCATCAATTTTTCAAGGATTAAGAAATTAAATGCATTTAATTTTGGCAGCTAAGGTATTGTAACTTCTCTTAAAACTTGTGCTAATATTATTCTCATGTCTTCTATCATATGTTGGTCATGAATGAATTGAAGTGGTTGATGTCACAAAAAGACAGTGCCTCGAGAGCCAGAAATGGTTTGAGTCGAGCAATCAACAAAATGTTGAATTATTGAACTAGGCTAGTGAAGAAAACATAGGTTCCAAAATTTCTTGATTGATCGATTATAAAAAGTCATACACCATGAAGATCGACAACATTTTAAGAAGGGTAAGACAGTCGAGATTTCTTGAACTTGTGAACCCAAAGGAAAGGTTTAGGGACATATTAGCCTATCAATTGGGTACAAAGTTTCGATGAAAGCCTGATTGTAAACAAGAATTGTCAATGCTAAGTGAAATTTTAAGGGCAAAGAGTGACATATGAACTTAGATTTTAGGCTTAAGGCAGGAAAATTGAAATTTTCAAAAATTGAGGCAACATCAGCCTTTGAAGGGGGACAAGGACTGGACAAGACACGGAGAATCCAGAACACTCAGCCAAAGGCCTTATCCATTGGGTGAAAGAGTCAAAATATAAGTAGGAGGATGGGGAAACCAAGCATAACATCAAAATGAGCGAACCAAAATAGGAAAACAAAAAACCATGGTAAGTGGATCCCACCTCTAGAGGTGGCCAAAATTACCTAATGAACCCATCAATAGGCTGAGAAAAATATGACCCTCTATGAAATAATGGATTATGGCCAAAATGTGAATTTGAACATAACTACCATAATGCGATCACTTCAATACCAAATTTAAGATTGATAAAGTGTAGAAACCTTTATAAAACATATTCAAACCCCATCAACCACTTTTCATTATACTCAATTTCTTTAATGACCCCATATGCAACATTAGTAAAATAATCTAGTTTTGTATTGGTCACAATTTCAATGATTTTATTTAGATATGCAAATAAATAATCTAAACTCAAACATTCATTCTACAAAGTGCAAGTCGAGGCAATCTTTGGACATGTGCATGATTGCCCTAATTTTGGAATACACAATTCTAAAAACATAGGATTTAGTCTGAATGTAATAATTTATTCATCCCCCGCACCAAGGAATCATCACTAGTGACACAAGTAAATTGAAAAGATAGTTCACCCTTAGTCTCATTGAGCTCCATTATCTAACTATTTGGTTTTTTAGTTTTATCTTCACTTGCATATATTTCTTTAATTGAACCAACATCACCAATAACAGGGAATTGAAGTGAAACCATTTGAGCTTGCATAATGTCTTCCTCAAGAAGATAATCTTTGAAAGTAGGAGGATACACTACCTCCTCTTCTGACTATTTTCCTCTATCTTCTTCATCGAGAAACTTAAATGATGAATATTCGAATGAAGTGAGAAGATTAGATTGCTTCATTTCCTTTACATCAACTTTATCAATCATTGAATCAATATCACAAAAAAAAAAAATCATGTAGATTTGAATGATGGTTTAAAAACCCCTTTGCAACCTCATCAAAAATAATTCCTTCAATTTGGTCTTCTTTGTTAATATCAAAGGTAAAAGTTTCTAATTTGGGAAGAAATAAAGGCATAGATACAACACCAGATTCATAAGAGGAACAACTCCTATAAAATTATGAGGTACATAACTTATTTGAGAAACTAGAATTGATTGTTTTGATACTATTTTTTATAGTGGAAGTGAACATATAAGCGCCAATCCTTGCATCAACATATAGAATCTCAAATCTTAGGTTTGCAGATTTGAATACTATAAATTTTGCTTTGGGTTCCGACTCTAGGTGAGCCTTCTTTCCATCCATGGGTATGGTAGCATAAGACCAATCCATTAGAATATTACCTCCTATGTCTTTGCAAAAACTTCTACTTAGTAGCATCCCATAGCTTGTAGGAATATCAGCCACTAGGATTGTGAGCTTCAATCTCCTTTTAGGGAACAAGGCTAGAGCGGCTTGAGCATATTTCATCTAGCCTAAGATGGGTACCTTGAAAGAATCCATGGAGTAGAATTTTTCATGAGAAGAAGTGATTTTTAGACCAAGGGATTTGGCTACTTGAGTAGGCATGACATTATCAGGATCCCTTGTGTCTATCACACATGTTCTCAATCTATACCCATTTATATAGAGAGGTATAAGAAGTGGCTTTGGATTTTTAGGAGAACCTTTGAGATCAGAAGAAGTCAAATGAGAGCTTGAGAATTTTTGTTTCTTAAAGGGGTAAGGGCTTTCATCAAACACTTGGGAATTTAAACGGGAGTGCAAGGTTTCCTCTTTAATAAACTTGACAAGCCTATCCAATTCATCAGGGTTGAGTTTAACATATTTAGCTTTTGAAATTTGGATCTTAGTATTTTTACATGATTGAACAATATCAAAAGATGAAATAATTTCATTGGAATGAGAGTTGGGAGATACCTTGGCAAGGGTAGTTCTGATTGCTTTTGACTCTTGGTCTTTACGGTTCCAAGTAGCACCCCTTGATAGGATGAATTTTGGATTGGTTGAGACACCACTGCTCCATTCTTCGGACTCCTTTTCTTTCCTTTGAGTGAATTGTCCTTTGGAAAATATGGCACAATTGGAACCATCTACCTGGGTACATATATACCTTTCCTCTTTTCAACATCAAACTCATATTCAAAGAAATTTACAATAGTATTAGCATCCTATGAGAGCTCTTCCTCCACCTGATATTCTTCTTGTTGATCATTTGCTGAGATCATATGTATAAACCTTGTCATTTCAAGACAAGAGGAGCCATCATGATATGTCATCAGATGAAAATTAAATGCCATGTGTTTTCCCCTGCTTTTTGAGAGAGGAGCTTCTATGGCAAATTTCTGCATAGGCCTAGTTAGAGACAATTTCTTTTGGAAAGTGCTTTGCTGACCATACACATTCCTTGACATATCTTCATATGACAGTTGATAGAAACTTTTAAGTATTTTTCTTTTCAAATTAATGATGTCATTATCCAGTCTCTAAATCATCGAGTCTGTAGAACTGGTTATTTGAGGTTTACCGGTTTGTAATTCTTTTTTCCACCTTCCAGATGTTATCGGATCATCTTCTACTAATAATAGAAAATGCTTGTTTTGTTGATAAATTAGCTTCACCTTGTCTTTTTATAGGAAAACTAGCATTTGAATGGAGTGTATTGATAAAAAAAATACTTTTGAAGAGGATCGCCAGGTCTGAGGTTATTTGAGATTCGATTAGCTATCTTATTGATCTTCGCCACAAAACCACACATGGGCTCATGCTCTTCCTTATTCTTCAATGATAATTAAGTGATTAGAGTGTACTCATTCTCAGTAGACTTAAATCTATCTTCAAACATAGTTCTCATAGTCACCCAAGTATTGATTGCTGCATTAGGTAGGTAGATGATAAAACTACTCAGCTACATCATCTATGAGGGATTCCATGAATAATTGGACAACAAAATCTTCATTTTGGACCCCCAAAATTGAGCATGTTGTTAATAAGGCATCAATATTTTTTTTATGAGTAACCTTTCCATTTCCTTTAAATTCAGGTATTATTTTTCTTGAGATTCTTGGTAAGTCATTTAGATATGCTCCTAAATTAAGAGGTCTAATTGAAGCTTGCCAAGGGACCAAGAGGGCCATATTGATTTAGATTAACAAAGGAGAAGTTAAGTTAACTTGTAAGCATAGGGCACTCTCTACTAGAATTAATACAAGCTATGTAAAGCCTTTGGACAAGGAGGAGAAGGTGGTCTGCTCAGGGACTTAGTTTTCCTCATGAGTGGAAATGCGAAAAAGTTAATGGATTGGAGCAAATCAAAATTAGGATCCAAAAGTCTGCCTTTAAATCAATGAAAGAATATAGAGTCACCAACCCCCCCTATAATTATCTGGGAGAGGATTTTATTATTGGGTCGGTCTCAAGGTGGCTCCTGATTTCTTCTACGAACTGGATTCCCCAAAAAAGCTACAACGGGAAACCTCCTTGCCCTATGTCTCACTAGTCTAGGAAGTTGGGCTAATTGTTCCTCTTCTTGTAAAACTTTCTCAATACTAATGCAATCATCAAAGTTTCTTCTACACCTCCAAGACAAAGTTCTCAGTTGTGTAATTATCTCTTCTTGGTCATCTTGCCAACCCAAATTCAGTTGAAGGACTAATCACAAACAAGAAATTCATCAAAATCACTATGTGATAGTATTTAATATATATTCCCCAACAGAGTCACCATAAATTTATTGGTTAACAAATTTGCCACCTAACTCTGTTTTCTCACACCAAAAAAATGGTAATTGAAATCATCAGTTGAGTCAGATGTAATTATATTTTACACCCATTCTCTTCTTATTTTACAAGGCGCAACTACCTTCTAATAAAACACAGTAAATGGAAACCATTCATGCTTTTAACCAGAAAGCTTAAAAAGGAAAAATAATAACTTAATTTACTTTAATATTCATTCAGAGATGAATTATTCACAACAAATGCTCAAACATGAAAAAATTAATCACTTCAAAAAACAATAAGAAATTATCTAAATTTAAATGCATTCCACATAAGAATAATAAATCATATGAATATCGTAACTCAAATTTTATGACTCTCGGGAATCAATTCAGATAATTTTCATTAATTGCTCTTTCAATAATTGCATTACATTCTCTATTCTTATTTTTTTTAATTCTTATTTATAGCTAGGTTTTAATAACTATCATTAGAGGTAATAGCTTCTTGAGGATAGCCATTACAAAGATAGTTAAACAAGACTTCAAGAAAAATGACTCTTGCAGAGTCATGTTGCATTCTTCTTCCAATATTCAGGGGGGGTATGGGTCTTCCTCATTTACATTTTTCATGCTATCAAAGATTATATTCTACCCTTGGTAGTATCAAAAGGACCAAAATTTCGATCATAATGATCAATCAAACACAAGAATTCTATAATACTGGAATTCAACAAGTGAGTTTGTACATGCTAAGGGGAAATAGATTGCACATGACGGCATGAGGAACATTCAATGCCTTTAAGATAACCTACCTAAAAGTGACACCCTAAAGAGATGAGGGTAAATAAATGGGATAAATTGATTCTAACCCATGTCTTTACTTCTTTGCAACCTCTTTCGCAATGGAAAAAACTTAGAGCTCATATTGTTGTGTGTTCAGGATGAAAAAAAAAGGTTAGAAAGATGGTGACCATTTTCAAAGATTAAGAAATTCAATGCATTTAATTTTGGCAGCTAAGGTACTACAACTTTTCTTGAAAATTGTGCTAGCACGCTTCTCATGTCTTCTATCATTTGCTGGTTATGAATGAATTGAACTGGTTGATGCCATGAAAAGATAGTGCCTAAAGAGCTGGAAATGCTTTGAGTTGAGTGGTCGACAAAATGTTGAACTAGTGAACTAGGATAGCGAAGAATACATAGGTTCTAAAATTTCCCAATTGATTGACTATAAAAATTCATACACCATGAAGATCGACAACATTTTAAGAAGATTTGGATGGTCGAGGATTTCTTGAACTTGCGAACCCAAAGGAAAGGTTCAGGGGCATATCAACTTGTCGACTCGATACAAAGATTCGACAAAAGATGACTGTAAACAAGACTTGCTAGTGCTAAGTGAACATGTCGGGGCAAAGAGTGACATATGAACTCGAATTTTAGACTTAAGGCATGAAAAATAAAAATGTTAATAAATGAGGCAATAATGAGTCTATCCACTACAATTGATATGGCACTATGCCTATTCCTTGACATAGGTAGACCTTGAACAAATCCATGCTAATCATCTACCTTTTTTGATCTAGAATGACATGAGGTTTTAGTAACCCTATTGGTGTTGGTGTTCCACCTTCACCCTTTGGCACTCAAAATATCTTGCCACCAATCTTGTGTCATCCTTCTTCATTCCCTTCAAAAATTAAAGAGTTTAAACATCTACTAATAGCTTGGTAACCCCTGGATGTCCCAAATATGGTGGTAAATGCACCTCTTTCCAAACCATTTTTTTTTATTCCATGGATTCAGGTAAGTACATATGACATTGGTACCTCAAAAGGCTACCAGATTCAAAACTAAACCCCTCATACCTTGGATCCCAAGGATTAGCCTATAGAGGCTTCTTTGACATGTTTATAATATCCATCCCCTTCTATTTTTTGCAATACTTGAGCCCTGAAATCTATGCAAATGGAGACCATGGAAGATATGTGCCTTATACAACTTAGGGCATCTACCACCCAGTTTTCTTTCCCTTTATTGTAGTTGATTTCAAAGTCGTAATCAAAAATCAATTCTAACTACCTTATTTGGTGGGTGTTTAAATTTGGTTGAATGAATGTATACTTTAACCCTTCATAATTTAATTTGGGTTCAAATGGTTTGCCTAACAAATAGTGTCACCACATTTAAAGAGTGTGTACAATTACTACAAGCTTGAGATTGTGGGGTATGTATTTCTACTCATACTTTTTCAACTTCCTTGATTCATAGGAAATTACCTATCCATCCTACATGAGAACCCCTCCTAATCCTTCTCCTAAAGCATTTGTATCTACTATGAAGCATCATTATAGATATGGAACTTTCGAGATAGGTTTTTTCATCAATTCTTTCTTCAAGTACTAAAAGGCCTTGTGGCATTTATTATTCCATTCAAACCTTTCCCCTTTTCTCTGAAGTGTGGTGATTGTGTGGGCTATCTAAGAGATTCATTACAAACTTCTTTTCATATCTTTCCAACCCAATAAAACTTCTCACTTTGGATCAATCGCTATGCCCTCATAAGAGATAATATTCCCTAGGTACTACACTTCCCTCTAGAATAAAGTACACTTAGAAAAAATTCCATACAACTTATGTACTTGTAGTGATTGCAAAACTATTTGTAATTGTCGGAAGTTATCTTCCTCATTCTTGGAGTAAATTAGGGTGTCATCTAGAAACACTAGAACAAACTTGTCAGGGCAATCTATGAGCACATTTTTATGGGGTTTATAAATTTTGTTGGGGCGTTGGTGAGGTTGAAGGGTAGAAATGTAAAGTTGTAATGTCCATATTGAGTTCTAAACGTTTTTTGATGTATGTCTTCTTGTAGTCTTAGTTGATCATAGCTTGACCACAAGTTTATCTTAGAGAATAATCCAATCCCACACATTTTATTAAACAGATCATTGATATGTGGCAAAGGATAAGTGTTTCTTATTGTAACCTTATTAGGCAGTTGATAGTTAATACATAGATGCAGGGTTCCATCCTTCTTCAAGAATATCACTAGAGCTCCCTAAGGTGACACACTAGGTCGAATCAACCCTTTACTAAGCAGTTCTTGTAAATGTGCCTTTAATTCCATAAGCTCATTGGTTCTCATACAATAAGGAGCCTAAGACACGAGTTCAACTTTTGGCACCAAATTGATAGAAAAGTCAAAAACTCTTTTCGACGGTAAACCTAGTAATTTTTCAAGAAATACATCTTGGTAATTCTAAAGATAAGGGTATTTTTCTTCAAAAGACTCTTTTGTCTTGCTAGCCTCTTTAAACCCTAATCCATTATGAGTGGATGACTCGTATATCATCATGTCATCTTAAAACATAATCTCCCTAGGTTCCCCTATCTCTTCCATTCTAACTACAAATATTTGACACCTCTATTATTCTGCTTCATTTGCATGACAAATATTTGTTGTACTTTGACCTTATGTTGGGTTCCTTGAAGATAATCCTTATTTTCAAGGTCATCTAGACATTCTATAGTTTTAGAAAATCAATTTAGTCATGTGCCTCCACAACCAGTTCATTCCTAGAATCACATCATAGGAGCCTAAGGGTGCTATATACAAATTGACCTTTGTAATGAATCACGAAAGCTCAACCCTAGCCTCTAACAAACATTGCTCTACCTGAGCTCTCGATTGATTTGCATGTTATACTATCCAAGAGTTGGCCATAAAGTCAACCCTTTTTGGAAACCTACTATGGTGGTGTAAAATTAGGGATAGGGTTAAATTAAGATAATAAAACCACTAAGTTACCTAATTTACCAAGACATTAAGGAATAGAGGAATCTAATATATCTATCCTTGATAGACAAAGATTCTGATCAAAATCCAGGCTCCTTTGATAGGGCTTTAACCTCCTTAAATTGAATTGAATTGATTTGTTGAAGATTAGGGCAAGATAGTGATTTATTGAAGAAATCTGATAGAAATAGTGAGCTACAAATGTCGTACGAAAACATCAACCTATATCTAAGAAGAATAAGATGATTCAGATATGTTCCCAAAAGTTTGGCATGATTTTTCAAGATCATGTAGTATTAATTTGCCATGGTCCTCTGAATTTCTCGTGGTCGAAAGATGAACCTGTTCATATTTGTGAATCTTATCGATCCTCTTGAACGCAACTTTGTACCTATTTCCCACACAAAAAAAGGGGGAAATTGTAGGGAATAGGGGTTTGCCATTGGGTCAAACCCTAGTTTTAAAATTAACCATGAAATTGAATTGAAAATGCAAAATGAATGGCTATAGTAAAATACTTTCCTTTTGAGGGAAAGACTGAAAATGACTGAAACACTAAGGATATACCTTAATGAAATTTTGTTTGTCTCCGCAAAGGAATTATGGTTTCATGTAGGTTGTCTTCATAAAACATAGAACATGAATTTCATCTCCAATGCTTGAATCTTCACTTCACTTTTGCTCCAATGCTCGATAGAAGAATGATTGATTGCTCACTTGAATTTTCTTGAGTGTAGATATTGATTTTGAATTTGTTAGGATTAAAATTAGAGGATTAAACCTCCTTTTATACTTGATTGTCAAAAATCAAATTAAATTTCTAACCTAAGCCGACACAAGATCTAATTTCCCTCTCTCACAATGTGACTATTGAGAGGGGCTAGTTTGGGGCAAAATTGAAGAGTCCAAGGCGTATACGCCCTAGTCTTGATTTAGGACCCATGGTTAGTCCTAATTTGGTTCCAGAGTGTGGGCTCCTGGTCTTGCAAGTTAGGGCTCTAGATAAGGGGGTCAAACTGGAAAATGGATGAAAATGTGACATGAATGAGGGGTGTGAGTAGAATCAGTGCTTCAGTCACATCTTGGAGGACAAAATGCCAAAGTGAGGCCTTAGAAGTAAAATTTAGGATGCTATATTTAGCCCCACACTTTAGTGAGAGTATGAGACTAAGCATACTAATGGTAAAGTACAAAGGTCTGCATTGAAAATTTTCATCAAGATATCAAAGAGACAAGGCACACCAAGTCTCGAGGGACTTTAGGATCTTACTACTCTAACATCAAGATAAAAGGGACATCATAAGAAAGAGAGAGAAAGAGATCATGAATACTAGCCTAGTAAGGTTTTATTACTATGAGTCATGAAAATGAAAAATACCAAATTACAAAGCAAAAGGCTTAGTTTGCAAAGTAACTTGAGTGTCAAAACATGTCATGGTTTGTGCATAAAGGTGTAACATTGAGTGGAGTGTATTCTCCCACGTTAAAGAGATTGCATATGCCTTATCGGGAGCAATTTCTCTAAGGTAGCATGCATCCAAAAGACAAGCACATTACCACAATTAGATGCCCCCAAGAAAGAACAAATAAAAGGATAATGGTCAAAAAACATAAAAAACACATAAGGGATCCACTAAATTTGGGTTATGTATGCTCTTATGATAAATAATGTATATCATGAATATTTATATTGAATTTGAACTCATCCCCCAAAGGTAGTGGAACCACAAGCACAATGGAAGAAGGGAACATGTGTCTTTTGAGTCAACATGGAAGAGATGAAATGATATCTCAACACTTTGCATCCTCCCCAAGTAGACAATACAAGGGACAACATATAGAATAATTGAGATACAAATAGAATATTGTCACAATAGATTCGACCTCTTTATTACCTTGCATCAATGGAGTAACAAGTGTCATCTAAAGAGAACCCAACATAACACAAAAACACATCATGGGAGAAACACATTACGAACAAGCAAGAGAGGGATCTATGACACAAATGAAGCTAATCAAGAAAATAATTTGTCTCCCAATCTTGTTAAACCTTTTTTGGGGAAGGTGGAGAAGATGCAAGAGGAGAAACTTTGATCACAATAGATGGAGCTACTACAAGTTCCAAAAAAGGACCATGCTCTTATGACGAGTCACTTGGTTTGTCACTAGGAGCTAGGGTTAATACTTTTGAAAAATGTGAAGCGAGATCATGATTAACATCAACAAGCTCATACATATAATCAGAATCATTAGAATCAACATTGTTAGCATGAAAAACAGCATCATCCATTTCATCATCTAGGTTAATAAAAATGGGATCTCTAATGAGAAAAGAGCATGAGCCATCATTTTTCTTAAGCATTTTTAATCTTGGTGATTTAGGTTGAACTTCCTCCCTAGGGTTAGGCAAAGGTTGGACAAATGGGACCAAGTTAGCATTTGGTGTCTTCGGGGAGGAAATAGTTTGGGAAGCCAGTCCATGAGCCTTAGCTTGACGTCTTCATTGGTGTTCTCTCACACAATGATTCCTTTTAGTTTTATCTGCAGGTTGTGAAGGTTGAGGATCAATGTATACATGCTTCTTTTCTTCCTTTGAAGAAGGAGGAACAAGAGAAACCACATTAGGTTTAGGCAAAGAAGATGCCAAGCGTTTTCCTTTGTAAGATGTAGGAGGCGGGACTGTGACATATATAGGAGGAATATAAGGTGTAGGAAGAATACTGGGTCCATAATGAGGAGGAGGAATAGGTCTAGGGTCTCTAGGATTATTCAAAGATAAGATGATCTCATTTTTCCACTTTTGATAAGATAGAAAAAGGACATCTTTTTGAGGCTTGAGAGGCTCAAGTTGTTTAGGCCAAAAGTAATCAAGCGTGAAATTGCCATGCTTTGTCATGGGTTAGTACATGCTATGATTAATTGTTATGATAGTGTTATTAAGAGGGAACTTTAAACATTTATGAATAGAAGAAGGGATCATTTTCATGGAAGAGAGCCAAGGATGTCCCAACTTCACATGAAATTGATCCAATGTAGGAATGATAGAAAAAGCCAAATCTAAACACTTAGTACCAAACTCAATGGGGAGTGTAATAGAGCCAATAGTAGGGAAAGAGAAACTATATGTACACCTTGACCATAACATCAGATTTATCATATGTTACTTGATGCAATTGTAAAATGTAAAGATATTCTTCAGTGATAACATTCAACATACACACTAGATCAATAAGCACTCCTTGCGGGAGTTTTTCTTTAATCTTCGCAGTGATATAAAATGGGGAATCAAGTACAATAATAGTCTCACTAAGATCAATGGTAATACATATGTCCTTAGGAGGTGTGGGTTTGTCAACAAGATTCACAACATTATTAAACTCAAATCCTAAGTCATCGGGAGAGAAGGAAAGAGACTCGGAATCAACAACATTAGTTGAGTGGGAAGGCAAAGGATTGGTGAAGATTTGGAGATTTTGAATAGGAGTTATGAATTTGTTTCCTTTGTCATTCACACTAGCTACATATATGGTACTATTATCAATGAAGTCTTGAATCTTACTCCTTAAAGTATAACACTTCTCAATATCATGACCGGGTTGACAATAATATTGGCAAAAGGATTTGGGATCATGATAGGATGGTAAGGGTCTGGAGGTATCAATTGGCTTGATGGGAGGAAGTTTCAACACATTATTATTTACCAATCTTGAAATTATATTATGCAAAGACTCCAAAAATATTGGCTTGATGTCATGGTTGCCACTTGAGTATTGGTGTTGTCATTTATCTTGATGTATCCTTTGTTTCGTTTAAACTTCACAAAATATTTTTGAGCACTCTTATTCTTATCAATCAGAGCCATTAAAAGAGATGATTCAAATTAACTCACTTGAAGATCACAATTATGAAGCATTGCACATAATTGCATAAAGGAAGTAAACTCAAAAAATAGAAGCTTATCTCTAATGTCTTTTTGTAAATTAGAAATAATAATTCTTTGAACATAATGATCAGGAATAGGATACAAAATTTGAGAATACAAATGTTTATATCTACCAATAAAATTAGTCACTTTCTCTTTAACTCCTTGCTTACAATAAATAAAATTACTCAAAGTAATTTTAGGACCAATATTATTGTGAAATTGTTCAATGAAAGAATTAGATAATTGTTGAAATTATGTAATAGAATAAGGAGACAAAGAACAATACCATTGCAAAGATTTATTCCTAAAGGTTTGAGTAAATAATTTAGCCATAAATCTTTGGTCATGAGCAAAATCACTACACAAAGTTTGAAATATTTTCACATGAGTCAAGGGATCACCTTTTTCATTGTACAACTCCAATTGAGGGACTTACATATGTTTAGGAGCGACAACATGGAAAATGTCATTAGATAATGGGCTCCCTACATCATATGTGGGTGCATTAAACTTGTATTAGGTAATGGAAACCAATTGATTTTGTAGGAATGTAACAGTTTGGGCAAGGTTATTAATGGTTGCTTTGATGGATGAATTGAAATTGGACATATTGGATTGTGATGGAGGAGTAACATTATTGTATGTAGGTGGAGGTTGAGAGTAACGGGGTGGAATGCTATGATATGTCTGTATAGGAGATGATTGGGATACAAATGGAAGACTCACAAAAGGAGGAATGTAAGAATATTGATTAACAGGATTGCCCCCATGACTAACATGTAGGATTAACATTTTGTGTGGAAGTAGTCATGATAGAAGATGCAAATGTAGGGACACTAGGCAAGGATGTAGGCATATGAATAGAATGATTGATCTGACTAGTGGGTTGAGAATAACCAAGGACTTTAGATAAAATTTTGATATAAATGATATTAGTGTCAATAATATGAGCAAGTCCACACAACAAATCCGCACCAATTTTATCACTTTGTACCATTCTTTTTAATCCTTAATCAATGGTATTGCCTCACTTTTTGAGTATTTTTGAATCATCCATTGTTGAATATTTTCAAATTAATTGTCAATCTTCTCCAATTGGTCAACGGTAACCCTAGTTAGTGATTCATCCACATCATGAGAATTATGAAAAGAATGAAGATAAATGACATAATTTGTTGGCTTGGAGGAAGAACCAACATTCTCATGAAATAAGTTATCCAAACTAGGCCCAATATCCTTAGTAATTAAACCTTAGGAAGCCTTAATTCTACAACTTCTTCTCACAGGAATATTGTAGGTAGGACTAATGATGAAAAAACTCATGCACAAATGAGGGAAATTTGAATGCACAAATTGAAAATTATGATTGAACATTGCAAATTTTTGTATAAGTGTTTGATTAACCAAATAATTAAGTAGCTTGATTTGTGAATTTAAAAGATAAATGCCTCTGAATCATAGCATAATGTGTCATAAAGATCAGTTCTGAAAATAAACTTCAAAAATTATGCAACCCACAAGTGAATTTTAGAATTATAAATTAGGGTTTTTGTAAATTTAACCTCTCATAAATGTAATTTAATTAAAAATGAGATATATGAGTGCAAATTTGAATGTTAACATGCATAAACAATCATGAGACAATCAATCAAAATTATGCAACCCACAAGTTTAAATTTAGACTTATAAATTAGGGTTTTTGTGAATTTAACCTCTAAATTTATGTAATTCAATAGAAAATAAAACTTATGAATGGAAATTTAAATTTAAAAATGTATAAATAATCAGATCTAAGATCACAAATTAAAAATTAAGGTGCAAGAAGTCGGGTTCACCAAAATGTGGTGGTTTAAAATTAGGGTTAAGGTTAAATTAAGATAATAAAACCACTTAGTTACCTAATTTACCAACACATTAAGGAAGAGAGGACTCTAATAGATCTAGCCTTGATAAACCAATATTCTGATCAAATTATAGTCTCCTTTGATAGGGCTCTATCTTCCTTAAATTGAATTGAATTGATTTGTTGTAGATTAGGGCAAGATAGTGAATTATTGAAGCAATCTGATAGAAATAGTGAGCTAAAAATGTCGTATGGAGACACCAACTTGTATCTCTATAGAAGAAGATGATTCATATTTGTTCCCAGAAGTTCGACTTGATTTTTTCCGACTAGGTAGTATCAATTCACCATGGTCCTTTGAATTTCTCACGATTGAAATCTAAACCACTTTGTCTCTGTGAATCCCATCGATCCTCCTGAACGTATCTCTATACATGTTTCCTCCACATCTAAAGAAGGGGGAAATTATTGGGAATACGGGTTTGCCTTAGGTCAAACCCCAGTTTTGGAAGTAACCATGAAATTGAATTGAAATCGTAAATGAAATACTGTAGTAAAATACATTCCTTTTGAGGGAAAGGCTAAAAATGATTGAAACAATAAGGATAACCTTTAATGAATTTTTGTTTGTCTCCACAAAGGAATTAGGGTTTCATGTAGGTTATCTTCATAAAACATAGAACATGAATGTCATCTCCAATGCTTGAATCTTGACTTCACTTTTGCTCCAATGCTTGATAGAAGACTGATTGCTTGCTCACTTGAATTTGCTAGAGTGTAGATCTTGATTTCAAATTCGTTAGGTTTAAAATGAGATGGGTAGGCATCTTTTTGTACTTTCTTATCAAAAATCAAATTAAATTTTCAACCCAAGCCAACATGGGATCTAATTTCCCGCTCTCACAATGTGACTATTGAGCGGGGCCAGTTTGGGGTCCAATTGAGGAGCCTAGGGCATATATGCTTTGCTCTTGATTTAGGCCTAAGGCATGGGCGCCCTAGTATTGCAAGTCAGGGCTCTACACAAGGGGATCAAACTGGAAAATGGGTGAAAATGTGATATGAATGAGGGGTCTGAGTAGAATCAATGCTTCAGTCAGGCCTTAGAGGACAAAATGCCAAAGTGATGCCTAAGTGAGGACAAAATTGGAGGTGAGTACAATTTAGGATGCTCCACCTACTTAATAACAAGGGTACTATAAAACTTTATGTGGCACTAGTGTCTATAAGTACAAATACAGGGTTTCCATAGAACATACCTATTATTTCAATTGGCATGATTTGAAACTCCACTTGTCTATTATCTAAAGTTGTGTGGATCCTCTATTGGAAAGTTATTTGTTGTGATGGAAGTGAATTCCTTTACAGTTTCCCCCTTGATTCCTAGTTGGATGTTGTTTTGCATAGTGATCTCCGCCACATATAAAGCATCCTCCTGGTGCCCTCTCTTTTATATACCTTTGTTAGAAGAATCCATTTCTTTTATAAAGTTTGTATATCCCTTCTTGTCTCCTTTGGTATCTTCTTTGTTTCTCTTGTAACCTTTCTCTCTCCTCTTTCTTGATTTGTATTTTTCGCCCTTCTTGAAAGGCTGAGAAGACTAAGACCACCTAGTCTTCTTTCAACTTTTATCTTTGATGGCATCATCTCTGTTAAGATACTGCTCCTACCTCATTACCTTCTCATAAACCTCATCCACGGTGCTAGGTGTAAGGACATCTACTTCTCTGCCAATGTGGTTGTCAAGACCCATGAAGAATTTTTAGATTCAGAATCTTTCATCTTCTTGATATCGAGGCACATATTTAAGCAATTGTGTAAACTTATCCCAATACTCATTGACTAAGAGTTCCCCTTACCTAAGGTTCTAGAAGTTATCAGCTTTTGGTTAAAGAATAGTTGAAGTAACCATATCTGTCTAAAATTTCTCACGAAATGCTCCCATGTTATGTAGGTTGGTTTTAGGCCTAGCTTAAATATGGATATGAGCTTGGTAGATATGTATATTATTAGTTCCTGCCATGGAACTATAGCAAAAAGGTCAACTTTAAACATTGATTAAACTATCTTCTGACAGCCAACCAAAAGTTAAGTTTGTCAATATTTATTTTATATTTACATAAAATAAATTGTGAAGTGTTTAGAAGTTAAGTGACAAGAAATGTGGTGGCCTATTATTGGTCTAAATTAATAGTTTAAGAATGAAAGTAAAGGTTTGGAGTTTCATGAGACAAGAGAAGGCAAAAATTTCTAGAGGCATTACTATAGTTGTTAAAAGAAAATGAAAATTACTAAAACTCGTATGACGTGTTGCCTGCAAATTTTTGGAATCAGATAATGTAACTTGCACGTCATTTGGATGCATTTTTTAATGTATGGAATTACATGGATTCAACACAAAAATGAATCAGGGTGGGAACTTTGAGGATTTTCTTCTGATTGTTAACTATAGTGATTGCAATGCTTGTGATCATGCACGGGCATGTTGACATTTTTCTATGGGTTTTGTTCGGTGCCCTCTTTTTTTATGATTATTTATATAAACTATAGATTCATAATTGTTCATACGATTTTAGTAGGGAGAAGAATAGATGAAACCTTGTTAGGCCATTTAATTTTCTTTAGTGTTTTTGTTCTATATATCTTTTTTTGAAAGGTTAGGTTGCGCTTCTTAAATAATTACTTAGGTGTTTTCATGGTTTTTGTAATTAGCAAAAAATAATGTGGAAGATGCACATAATGCCTAATTTAAATTTTTATTGCAATTAGGGTTTCTTTCATGTAAGCTTAATATTCTGGTTCATAAAGGAGGAGAATTTTTTGACCTTTTTAGAGATTCCTCCTTTTTTTTTGCATAGTCATTGACCTAAATAAATGTATTACTTTTAATGACTTGATTGATAGTGTTTGATGAAGGGGATCTAGGTTGTGAGATTTTTAACATTTTTTTGAGAAGCTTAAATCAATTCTTTTATCTTCTAGAGTCCCATAACTCTGTACTTGTGTTTTTTTTAATTTTAGAATGTGCCAATAAATCTGCCAGAATAGAATGTCAAGTATATTTTCTAGATGTTGAGTAGAGTACTTTTTTTTAACCAAGATATAATCATAAAGGATCTCTAAATGACTTATTTTGTTGAGTTGAATGTCCTTGACTTGTGAGGGTAAATTTTGTCTCTAGTTGGAGATGCCTTTCTTAATATAAAGTGCACCTTTGGTACCTATATGGTTGGCATATGGATATTCTACTTGTCTGGTTGTGAATCTCTTATTTTCCTTTTACATTTGTCATATCATAAGGAAACCCTTTCATGTGCAAGCAATGTCTCGTAATAAAGAAAATGACCCTCAAAAATACAAATATAAGTCTAATATAAATTAGATTCCTTGCATTATATCAGATTATTAATGTCTCACAATTGAAACTTAAGTCATGAACTAAATAATATAAAGTTTTTTTGGTTTATTCATCATCAGATATTTCCCCTGTATGTGATTGAGTATATATGAAAGGTAGTTTTCTAATAAATTATAAAGACAATTCTCCTAATTATTGTTTTATAGAGTTCTTGGCACCTTCAAAATTTGGCAATATTTGAAGTGTGCAGAACGAAAAATAATAATTTCGGCATTTTGAAACACCCCTGAAATTATTTTCCAAGTAGCCCACTTTGAGGGTTAATAACTTGCCACCCTTTTCTAACCATGGGTAATCAATTTGGGATCTTATTTCCCTATTATTAGAGAGTGTCCATGTCCATTTGTAATTTCCTAGAATCAGATTTGATGAGTGTTGAAAGCACCCCATTTGGGGGTTTTGAGAAAGTTTGTTGTTTGTACACTGTTAAATCTACAAGAGTGGCCATTTTTAGAGAGTGATATTTTGCTACCAGTTGATTGTCATTTCAAACCAATTATTTACTATTATTTTAATCATATTAATCTTCCCTCGTGTGCATTTTAAAATCTCCAACAACTCATTTGATATTTTTCCCAAGCAAAAAGCAAGTGCAGATTATTGAGATTTGTTGTCAAGACATTGTTAAATCTGTCAAACTGATCATGCATCTTGATTAGAATTTCATAACCAGCTAACCTACATGTCAAATGGATTGGTCCTTATGATTCACTATATATTCATGTACTTCCTCGCTTGGTTGTAGCACCCCAACATTTAGTTTGATATTTTTTCAAAGCTAAGAGCAAATTGATTTTACATAGATTTGACATTAGCACTCCTAGAAAGTTTCAAAGAGCCTATCTTTGACCTCCAATATTTTGCAAATTTGATTTATACAGGAAAATCCTCTTGACACATGTACTCACTATATCTTGATGAACCATTCCACCCAGTTACAACCTCTCTAATCAACATTTGCTAGTTTTTCGAGGCAATGATTTGACAGGGTTCAAATAGGTTTAGCATGTGTAGTTTCAGAAAATGCTCAAGTGAGCAACTTTGAGCATCAATATTTTTCACCTCGAGCATTGTCATGGAAATCCACTTGGTAGTATGATTCTCATAACAACAATTAGCATGTCTATCAATTCCTAGGGCACGGGGAGATTGTTTGATCCATTTTTTAGGGCAGTTTCGAAGTGTACTTGGGTTGTTTCGAGCATTGACCGAAGATTTTAGGAATCAAATTTTACTTGTTGTTTGCTTCACATTTTTTCTCCAAATATATTAAATTGTGGTTCCAAAGCAATTCCAGAGTCTAGTTGTTAGAAAACGAAAAAAAATTAGGTCGAACCCACAAGGGGACCCAAAGTCCATCATGACAATATAAGATTAGTTTAAATGGGTTTTAAAATGTTTTATTACTTAAGTCATTTTTTTATTTAAATAATATTATGCACTTGTGGGTTATCCAATTAATTTTTAGAGATTGATGAAAATTTAGAATTATTTAAATCAAAGTTTATGATTTAAATATGCTTGCAAAATAAAAATTAAATTTCAATAATCATGGTGGGGCCCATTATAAATTTTATAATGGACGTGAAAATGTTTAATGTCCCTGCTATGTCATTTAGAAAAAAAAAATTAAATCTTTCCCTATGCTTTTGGGCAAAGTCAAATGTGCGGCTCTCATTTTCCTTTCCCCACACACCCCACAAGTTGCAAAGGAAATTAGCTAAATTGTATGCCAAGACACGGGGCATTAAGTGGTCAAGCCAATTAATGTTGTTTCATAAATTTTTACTAACCCACACCTCCATAAGGAAAATTAGGGAAAAGAGAAACCTTCAGGGGATTTGCACAACAAAGCACAATTTAGGGTTTGTCTTGAAGTCTGTGGGCAACATTGGTGTGTAATGTTTCTATCTACTATTGTAGACTACTTCTTGAAGGGGAGTATAGCCGCAACAAGTCTCAAATGAGTCTCAATCTTTATTGTAACAAATAGTTAAATGCTAAGATGTAGATCCCATGCACTAATGAGCAGAAATGAAGGTGTATTTTTTGTGTCAACGTCTTTGTTTGCAATGCAATGATGAGGTGAGTAAACACCAAATGGAGCTTGCAGACCACATAATTGCACAACCATGGTAATTTTGTTTGAATTCAAACTTGATGAGGGGATCGATTTGTTTGCTTAACTAGTGAAACCATTTTACTCTACTTAGGTTATAAGGAAGAAACATTATGAGCAGAGTTGAAAGAACCATATAGGGTGGGTAGATATGATTTCAACAAAGGATGGAGATAATATCTCACATATGATTTAACTAGTTGATATAGATTTGGAGGTTAGGAAAGCCTATTTAGAACCACATGATATGCCATGAAAAGGCAAACAAAGGCATTAAGGGGATGCTAGCTACCTTCCAAACTCCCTAAACCATTTTTTTAATGTAGTGTCCTAAAATTGTACCCTTTGTAATTTTGACTGCATTTGGGTCTTCACCTTAGTGTTTGTGCCCCTCGACCTGATTGAAGACTTGATTATGCTCTTGCACATCACAAATGGCATCTAAACTCAAATTGTACCTCATCTAGCACCTTATGCCCACCCCAAAATAGGGCAGGACCATGGCACCATGTCATGATCCTCCCTAGATTGGGCCCAATTTGATCCATTGGTCCTATTTCAAAATTGAGCAAGATTTCCCTCTCCGTGTCAGCTCATGTCAGAAAATTAGCCAATTTCACCAACGAGCAAGTATATAAAAAGGATTTATCCTCTCATTTGAACATCTATCAATCACATGAGCATCAAGAGCACACATGAGATCAAGCATTCAAGAGAATTTGAGCATTATCAACCTTCTTTTAGCTTAGGAGCAGCAGTAAAGTCAAGTTTCAAGCATTGAAGGAGACATTATTCATCCTATTTTGTTGAAGACTTCCTAAACCCTAATTCCATGTGGAGGCAAGCAAAACTTCATAAGGAGGTATCATAATTAAATTTTCAATCATAATTCAACATCTCCCACAAAAGGAGATCCTTTCCTTTCAGTCATAGCAATTACATTTATTTCAATTTCATGGTTAATTCCAAAACCGGGGTTCGACCTAAGGCAAACCCCTATTCCCAACACATTTCCCCTTTTTTCTATGTGCAGGAAACAGGTACAAAGTTGTACTCCTTATATTAGGCTTCATTCACAGTGACAAATCATCTCCCTTTGGTGTGCGAAAAGTTAAGAGGACCTTTGTGATGTGCCACGATCCCGGCATTTTCTTAGCAATTTCAGGGAGCAAGTCCGATTCAACGTACATTTCTTAATTCCAGGTGCACGCAGAAATCTTGCAACTGTAGCTCACTGTTTTCATGCTTTTACCTTCATTTTTTAGCTCTTCAACTAACAAAAGAGGAAGCACCCTTCAATCCAAATTCACTTAGCATTTATTCTTTATATAATTTATGACTGGATCTAGTGAATTCCCCATCCTCTTTTGAATGTAAACGCCCCAAGTGAACAAAATATCTAGCGGTTTTCATCCCTTGGGTGGAAACCCTAGGGAATCATTTTTCCCCTTTACAATTAAGAAGTCAATTAGACCTACTCTGGTTGCCTAGATGTGTTTTCTTCGTGCTTGTAGATCAATTGAGAAATTGTATGAGCCATTAAAATTGATTTCCAAGTTCTCTAAAGGCATTGCTTAAGGGTGTGGATGGTTTTATTTTGCGTACTTCGATGCCTGGTGTGCCATCATTCGAATGGGATTCGATATGGTTGTGGACATCATGAACTAATCTTGTGAAGGGTTTTTCAAATTGGATGTCATCAGTGCTGAAGGCTTTTTCATCTCCAAAACCATCATCTAATACAAATGGGCTGGATAGTTTGAACGAGAACCCACCAAATTTCTTGATAGGAAATCATTAATAGTTGAAGTAAAGAAACCTTTGAATCGAAAATTAGGAGGATCTTCCATTATTGATGCTTTTGAGGTTGATGACCATGTGCAAAAGTCAACTTGTAATTTGAAGAGGCTACCAGTGGGAAGAAATATGAGAAAAAGCTAATGGAGAGAAGATTAAAAAGGTTGTCAAACTAGATATGGTATAGTTTATAGAGAAAATCAAAAGGTGATTATGGAAAGAACAAATGAGAATAAATCAAATCGATGAATAACGAGACAATGTATGAGTAGTGCATAGGATGAAGTGTTTTTCTTGGAATTGTTGTTTATAGTACCTTGAGAAGAAATGCAAGATAGTTCAGAATTGGCTTTGTTACCTTTTCATCTTTGTCCACTTGGAAATAACGGTCATATAAGAGAATGTGCGTGGTTTTGGTTGCAAAAGTCTATTTGACTTTAAAATCTTGCCAGTGACTGTAGCACACCTAAGATAATGAGTGAGGATTATTTTTTTCCAATATATAACGGGACTGCACATTTAATGTTTTCTTAAAACAAGCTTTCAATAGACTGATCTTCTTTAGATATACATATTTGGGAAAAGCGACGGGTGTCATCAACATATTGAATCTAGAGATTTCTCTTCCTCTATGTCTTATTCTTTCTTCTCATTTGTAGGGGTTTTGGACTTCTGATTTCTGATAAATAGAATAGAAAAATGCTTAGCTTAGGATTGGAATTGAGTCTATAGTGAAACGGATGTGTAATTTTCTCAGCACTGTCAATTAGTTTGTGCAAATTTAAAGAAAAAGTTGCAGAGTTTGTCTCCAAATTGTGTACTCAGATTTGTATGAATCGGTGACATCAAAGATGTTCTAATTTGTCATCATGGTTTCCCTATGATTGTGTAGTTTGTGTGTTGCATTATTTGAAGGAAATAATCAAAAAGATTTATACAAATTGCAGTGAATTTGAGTATGTAATGATGATATGTAAGAATGATTATGCAATTACAAGAGGGGTTGTGTTAATGTTATGCATTGATGTTAAAGAGTCACTAATTTGAAGTGAGATACTCTTTAAATTTGCATCCAGAGCCTTAGATTTGACTCTATACCTTGAGATTATGCACTAATCTAGGATATTTCTAGATCTGGTTCAGAATATTCAGAATCTCTTAAAAAATCTTGTTTGTAGGAGTAGGCTTAGGATAGAAATTTGTTCTCAGTTGTAGTCCAAATGTTAAATAACCAGAAATAGAGCCAATTTAAGGTTGATAGCATTTTCTATGGTTAAAATCTACTGAGAATAAACTGTTGTTTTGCAATGCCTAGTAGAATTTGCATGAGATCACAAATTATTGTAAAGGGATCCCTCCCTAGCTTTAACAGAGCCTAAAGTGCAAGGGATCTTTCAACCTTTGTGTGTAGGGGAAAAAGTGAGACTAAGTATGGAAACCCTAATCCCACTCTCATACACACTCATGGAATATGAAAGAGGATAGGGAGGTAACTCATGTCGGCTACTTCTTATGAGAAAGAGAGAGTTGTGGATTACCTCTTAGGTTTTCTATTCCTTTTTTGTAAATGAGAGAGAGGAATGATGCAAAATGCAATCTAAACTAGAAAGAAAATAAAAAAGCAATTCCTAATCTGAGAATGTAGATTACAGAACAATTGATACACTGCTAAAAAATACAGATTAAAAGGCAAAATTAAAGGTGCACCTATGTCTAAAATCTGAGCAGAAATGTCTGGGACCAGGGTGCCACGCTGCTATCCTGATTCTGCAATTCTGGAGCTACAACTGACGGGTGGGATTCTGAGATTTGTAAGTTGATGATCTGCCAAGTCCTCCTGATAAAGGGCAGAACTAGGGAACCACACCCCTATCCTTGATATATTTCTACACTTCTGAGGTTTCTGGGTGGTGTAGATGCCTTTTCTAGACCTGTAACTGCTTCCAGATTCTTGTTTCTGCACCTGCAATTGAAAAGGGAAGGTTTGGGGTGGCTATATAGGGTTTTGCCTCAGTCAAACCCCTATGTTGGTGATTTCCACCTCCACAAATAGCTGATAATGTACTGAAAATGTGTGTGCAAGAACCTTGTATATATGCAAGATCCTAAGAATGAAAGTAAACAACCTAGAGCAACCCTCAAGAGTAAACGCTAATTGCTTATAATTGACAAAGTAAATGTTCTAAATCCATAATGCAAAGTGATCTAAAGCATGAATATGATTCAAAATGAAGCTTATGCAAAGATATGAAAACAACATGAAACCATACCCAACCCCAAGGGAGAGGTACAAGCCAATCGTCAGTCGGTGATCTCCTATTGTTCTTCTACATCTTCAAAAGCCCCCAATTGATAAAATGATGCTTGATGAATGTTTGATGGATGAAAGATGAATGTTTTTGAAGACTTGAAAGATCTACTCTTTTGCTGCAAAGAAGGCTCTAATAGTCCAAAAACCTGCTTTTAGATTCTTAGAAGAAGACCCCTTCAAATGAAGAAAGAGAGCTCTTAAGTATGAAACCCTAGATCTTAATTTCATGTTTAGGCCGACCTCGGATTTGAATTTCCCACTGATATTTTGGGGTTAAACATTATCATATTATAGGATTGTGCTCTCAAAATTTTGGGAAAAAAATCCGCAGACCATGTGCATTCCCACCACGATCCAACCAACTTTTCACCAAATTTTTGGGGTCATTATATGTGATGATATTAAAGCACATCCCAAAGTTATAGGTGATTTCAAGATGTTTTGGTATGCAAAATCGGGCCTAAATGGTCAAAATAAGACATAATTAGGGTTTATGATTAAATGCTTCATTGGAGGAATAATATGACAAGGACAAACTTAGGGTAAACGGCCCAACTTTTTGATGTGTAAAGTGATGAGACATGACCCTAGATTTAATTAAATTAATCAATTAAATGCTTAAAGGGGAATGAGAAATGCAAGATGCCAAACGCACTAAGACGGGTGCTAACCTAAGTGTGAAATTGTACCACCCTAGCAAGGGTGTACAATTTATAAAACTAAATTTAGCCCCCAATTTAGTGGTCATATGACACTACGTGCATATGCAAGCTAAAGTACAGAAAAGTAAACATAGTTTGAAAAAGGATATATCCATAAGTTGTCGAACGAAGCCCCCAATGGTATCTACAGTACACAGTTAGGAACTACACCCTACAAAACCAAATGTTAGATAACAAAATCACCTAATGCTTACTAAGTAAGTTGATGAAATTCATGGGTAGATATATGCCCCCTGTTTCGACTTGCTTATTTGTCAGGTGAAACAGGTATCATGTTTTCCACAACGAATTGTGATAAAGATCATGATGATGCAAGTTCACAACAAGGCTTGATTACTCATCCAAGCATAGTATGGAACTAACGTGGAGTGAGAGGGTGAATTCATGATTCCAACACCACTGACGGTTCGAGAATCAAAGCTTCCTAGCTACAGATATGATAGATTGAAGAAAATATGCAAAAAATAGGGTTTTAACTTAAAAACATAAAGTCAAAAAGTGCATAACACATAAATATGAAAGTGACATCTTCATTTGTCACTTTCTAACTTTTTTTTGGCACTATTCACTACAAAGGAGCCCACATACAAGCCATCATGCCTCGACGCCGACCCAAGAGACCTATGCAAATGGAGATCCTGTGCCAGTCTGTACTCGTCGACTGTCCGCTCGACGAGGTGAGTTTACTTTCTGTTGACTACATTTGACTTTGTCATATTTTCATAGTTTTTAGAAGTGATGATGTCACCACCTAGTTTGGGCTAAGGCCCACCCTTTGGACACTTAGGGGTCCTAGGGTGCCTTGGTCCTCCTAGGGCACCATGGTCCCAAGGGGGTGCTATGGTCCCAAGGGGGCACCATCACCTGGCTCCTACACCCTACATGCGAGGTTCCATTGGTGAGATGACTCATGATTGCGACCCTTGCATTAGCTATGTGCCCTAATGGGTGCGACACACATATGCATAGAGGACTCATCTACGCATCGGAGCATGCTTGCACATCTCTATCACGACCTTGGAGAGTATGTGTTTAGACAGGGATGCAACCTTATGACATGCACACTACTATAGGTGTGGATGTTTGAGTATATCACATGCACTAGACTTGGTGGAGCCCCCATAGAGCTAGTCCCAGAGCAGCTTAGGGTATATGCTTATCCGCTTACCCGTGAGTGGCGATTCAGCAATCTCTTGTATTAGAGGTTGAGCATGGATAAATTGAGAATGGGCGGGATCATATGGAGACTCTACCTCAGGATGCGCATGTGGGTAGAGCTACGCAGATAGATGTTCAACATGCAGAGGAACCCTCTACTAGAGGGATGGTATAGCCACATAGTCGTTCCCTTCTACTTCAACCAAGTTCGGCAACAGTTTGGGTTTGAGTTGTGTGTTCCTACTGACGTGGTTGTATACATTCGACACTCATGAGTGATCTCGAGGCTAGGAGCCATTCCTAGGCCTATGAGCGATGAGATCAACATCATAGATTCAGATGGGTCAGATCTAGACATAGCAACAGATTATAGAGATGATTCAGGCGCGTACTGATGATACATCACATGGTGGAGGAGAAAAAACCCTGGAGATATTTTCCCAGTAGGCTTCTTTGGAGGAAATCTTAGACCATGGAGACAGTCAGGTGATAGGGAGGAATCTGATGCATCGGAAGAAGATTCAGATGATCAGGGTGACGACATAAAGGAGCAGGAGGCAGGCGGAGATCGAGGTGATCTTGATACCAGAGAGGGAGATCAAGATGGAGATGATGAGGATGAGGATGAGGACGAGGACGAGGATGAGGACGAGGATGAGGACAAGAAGGACGACGACAACGATGAGTCAAGTATAGTTCATCACTTCAGAGAGGATACCAGAGCCTTAGATCCATCGAGTCTCCCACGACGAGCAGAGAGGGGTCCCATAAGGGGTCCTGATCCTGATCCTCATTGGCCCACACCAATTATACAGAGACAATACAAGCAGGGAGAGGCTAGTGGGTCCCAATCTTAGGCAATCACTGTCCACGATCCTCACTAGTGAAAGGGAGATCTAGGTAATGTGCTATGTTATTGTTTAACATATGCATCCTACCTACTTTAAATTTGATGATATAGAATGTTACTGATAAAAAATTTCTCTCTATCTTGCAGTTACCGTCCAAGAGTGGCATTCTTTGATTCAGAATGCAATGACAGACCTTATTGTGACTACACACGTTCCCAGTTCCTCATAGATAGCACACAGATTCCAAATGAATGGAGGATGACACAAGGACCTTTTCTCCCCTATTCGGATGAAGGTAGAGGTCCTACAAGAGATATTACGATAGACAGAGCATGACCTAGTGATGTCACAGACAGAGGCAACCACATACCAAGGGATCATGATGGAGAGGGATTGCAAGAGCTCCTCGCAGGGTCACTCGCGGTCCGTATCACTATACACCCATATGGGGCCACTACCATGACCAGATCAGGAGGGGGCATCTAGCCACCATCCTCCTTCTACTAGTCCTAGGGATAGGAGATGATTTTGATGTATTGATGTATATATGATGATACTCATGATTATGCTATTTTTAATGCTTAAACAATATACACATTGCTTAGATTAGAAGTAACATATTGAGTAATGAGCATGTATATCTGATTTAATTTCCATGTGATTGATTTCTCAATACTTCATGATTAAATTGATACATGTGTGATTTAATTAAATAACTAAGTATTTAATCAAATGCTCCTTTGATGATGTAAAAGAAGAATGTATTAAGCATGAGAACTATATGACTAATGTGATTTAATTAACTCTAATTAAACACAACATGATATAATTCTACTTAACACATAAGAAATTGTATAACATGCTAGCACATATGAAATATAAATCCATTATAATTTACATAAAAAGAATCCAAGACAAACAATATAGTAATGAAACATGCTTGTCAAGAATGAAATAATTTAGACAAAACAATATAACATCATTTAATCTTACATTCTTTAATGAAGATACACTAACATATTGCCCAATTTTGAAGAAAAATATATAGATAAAGAACATAAAGAAGGCTAGAAAGAAAGAGGGAGAGAGAAAAATAGAACTAGGAATAGTATCTACGAAGGTGCATAGCATTAATGGGTTCCTTGAGAGGCGTACCTTCCACATCTGCTACCCTGTAAGCACCTGATCCATAGACCTCCACAATAATGTATGGTCCAAGCCAATTAGGATTAAGTTTTCCTTTCTCCTCAGGTAAGGCATTCACGTTGCATTGATTCTCATAAAGGACTAAATCCCCTACCGAGAAGGAACGTTGAATAACCTTATCATTGTAGCTTTGTTGCAAAGTTTTATGATACACTTGAATATATTCAAGGACATTGATATGTTGTTAATTGATCATCTCAAGTTGTTGAAGTCTTTTCTCTCTATAGGAGTCATCATCCACTATACCCTTAAGAGAAACTCTTAAAGAAGGAATTTCTAACTCCAAAGGCATAATGGCGTCAGCACCATAAACAAGATTATAAGGGGCACAACTCGTAGCAACATGTACACTCATGTGATAAGCCCACAGAGAATAGGTTAATTAAGTATGCCAATCCTTATCATGCTTGTTTACAATCTTTCAAAGAACTTGTTCAATTATCCTATTAGAAGATTCAGCTTGACCATTTGATTGAGGATAATAAGGTGTAGAAAATTTGTGTTGAATATGTTATTTCTTGAGAAACTTCTTCACATCCTTATTTTTGAATGACATTCCATTATCTAAAACTAAGGTGAAAGGTATCCCAAATTGAGAAATGATGTTTTTCAAAATGAATTGACAAATTACTTCAGCAGTAGTCGATCGAAGAGGAACGATTTCCACCCACTTCGTAAAGTAATCAGTGGTAGTTATGATGAAAGTATGTCCTTAAGATGAAGGAGGAGATATTTTACCAATGAGATCCAAACCCCATGTAGAAAAGGACCAAGATGCTACTTGTGAATGAAGTTCTTGGGCAAGGGCATCAATCAAATTGCTATGTTGTTGACACTGATGACAGTGTTTGACAAACGCAAAAGAATCTTTTTCCATGGTTTGCCAATAATATCCTATTCAGAGCAATCTTTGAACTAAAGACCTCCCCCCAAAATACCCCCTACAAGCACCTGAATGCACTTCTTCAAGAGTGATAGGGACCTCAGCCTTGTTTAAGCATCAAAGAAGAAAACCATTATAACCCCTCCTATAGAGAACACTAGAAAGGATAATGTATCTAGCAGCCAATTTGCGAACCCTAGCCCTAGTATTCTTATTCATAGAGTCTGGAAAGGTACAATCACTCAAATATCTTACGACATGCGAGTACCATTCATCAGAATCTATAATGCAACAATATGCCAGATCACTAGGGTTATCAGCAATAGTCGGGGAAGTAAGGTTGTGAATACTGAATTGAAGATCTACCATGGGGTCCTCTAGAGACACAAGAGAAGCAACACATGCCATCGCATCAACATTTCAATTATCTTTTTGAGGAACAGGCTCAATGGTATAAGAATCAATTTTTTGTAACAAGGATAAAGCTAGATCTTAATATTGTGATAGTTTGTCTTGTTTAGCTTGATAAAATCATGTCACTTGTCTTATGATTAACTGAGAATCTCCATAAATATGTATTTTTTCATGCTCAACACCAAGGCTGCTTTAATTCCAGCTATAAGAGCTTCACATTCAGCAATGTTGTTTCTACATAAGAAATTGAGACGATATGATAAAGGAATAGGCTTCTTTTTAGGAGAAATTAAGACCACCCCTGCCCCTGATCCTGTATGACACTTAGAGTCATCAAAGTACAATTCCCAAGTCTCATCAACCTCAACAAAAATAATGTATTCATCGGGAAAAGACTCTGGATTAGGTAGGGAGAAGGGTGAAGGAGCATCAAATAAATGATCAGTCAACGCTTGACCCTTTATTACCTTTTGTGAGACAAACTTAATGTCAAACTCGATCAACATCATAACCCACTTAGCTAAGCATCCGAAAAGATCATTTTTGGAGAAAAGATATTTAAGAGGATCGAATTTAATTGTAACATGAATCTCAACTGTCAAGAGATAATGCCTCAACTTTTGGGTTGCAAAGACTAAAGCAACGCACTGTCTCTCTATCACAGAATATCAGACTTCGTAATCGAGTAGAGTGTGGCTTATGTAATAAACCAGGCATTCTCTACCATTTGTATCACATTGTGCCAA
This sequence comes from Cryptomeria japonica, assembly GCF_030272615.1. NCBI lineage: Eukaryota > Viridiplantae > Streptophyta > Pinopsida > Cupressales > Cupressaceae > Cryptomeria > Cryptomeria japonica. The sequence continues at coordinate 223,043,441 of NC_081412.1, forward strand.
TAAGGCTACAAGAGCTTGAGGGGAAGCAACGATGTATAGAAGACAAGGCTTAGCAGGATCAATAGGTTGAAGAATGGGAGGATTGGCCAAATAAGTTTTTAGGTCTTCAAATGCTTGATGACAATCTTCATTCCATTGGAAAGTGATATTATTTTTAAGCAATTGTGTGAAGGGAAAGGTACGATCCGCAAGTTGAGAGATGAACCTACGAATTGCTTGGATCTTTCCTTGCAAACATTTTAGTTGGGAAACATTCTTAGGAGGTGGCAAGTTAACAATAGCATCTATCTTCTTTGTATCCACCTCAATGCCATGGTGTGAAACTATGAATCCTAATAGTTTTTCACTATCCACACCAAAAACACATTATTGGGGATTCAAACGCATGTTGTACTTACAAATTCTCTCAAAGGTTTGATGAAGGATCTTAACACGATCTATATGAAGGACGGATTTGGCTAAGATATCATCAACATAATCTTCTAAGGTCTTATGCATAAAGTCATGGAAAATGAGAGTCATGGCACGCTAATAGGTTATGCCTATGTTTTTCAATCCAAAAGGCATCACAATCCAATAAAACATACCCCAAGGAGTTGTGAAAGCAGTTTTGTATTGATCTTGGGGATTGATGAAAATTTGATTATATCCTGAGAAACCATTTATAAAGGATAGTAAAGCATGCCTTGCTACTGAATCCACTATCATATCAATATTCAAGAGGGGAAAATCATCTTTTAAAGAGGCCTTGTTCAAATCACAAAAATCTGTACACATCCTAATCTTGTTTTTAGTTTTAGCCACAACTACAATGTTTGAAATCCATGGGGAATAATTGATAGGATGGATGAATCTAACATCCAACAATTTTTCAATCTTAGCTTTAACAAGTAATGCCACTTTAGGGTGAATCTTTCAAATCTTTTTCTTCACAGGTTTGGCATCAGGAACTAGGACAACGTTATGAGTGACAATATTAGGATCTACGTCAAGCATGTCAGAATATATCCAAGAAATGATCTCAGGGAATTCATGTAACAACTCAGCATATTGTTTTTTCTCTTCTTCATCAAGATATTTCCCTATCTTGATGATCTTATCTTCAATACAAGGACCCATCTTGATATCAATGGTGTCATTTATTAGGAGATTACTTTGTTGAGGAGCATCTCTCAATTGAGGAAATTCTTTAACTATCTCATCGTTATTTTTTTCTTTCCCAAAGTAAGCTTCTGCATTTAAACAATAGGGAAAACTGCAGTTATGGTGGTAATGAGGAAGGTTGTCATAAGCTCCCAAGAATTCAGCTAAGGAATCATCGGTAGAAAAAACATCCAAAGCAAAGACACAAGAAGGGTCAAAGTCAATATATTTTGGATGTTTTAATGAGAGAGAAGCAAAAATGACATTAACACTAGTAGATGGTCTCTTAGAGGCTTTAGTATAAAGGATCATAACCAAGCCCAAATGTCATATCACGAAAGTTGTTTTCCAAGGGAACTTTGATCCCTTGATCTTGAGAACCACATCCATTTCCATTATATCCACACCTAGCTAGGATGTGAAAACTAGGACCATAATGATTAGTCATTTCCGGAGAAGAAGGAGGATTTTCAAAAAGTGAAGGATCAAAATCCTCTAAACCAGAAACTAAGGGAGATGAAATCTAAGAAGCCGCCACAAAGTTATTACTCAATGGCCCAGACAAAGTAGATTTATTTTTAGCTTCTTCTTCTTCTTTCTTCCTTTCGACCTTAGGTTCTCTAGGGGGATTTTGTATTCCCCTACGAAATTAGGATTGAAATCAATGGATCCCCAATCATCTTCTGCAAGAAAATGTTCAGGAGAGAAAGTATTCTGAATTGTAGAGTCAAGCTGAGAATATTCTTCCTCAAGAACCTTAGGTCCACTTGAGGAAGTATCGGGGATTGATCCTGTAGACACCTAAAATTGTCCAGTCTAATTAAATAAATATTTTATTTATTTAATTATCTAAGCCTAATTCTTCTATTAATTAAATAAATCTTTATTTATTTAATTCATTCATTTATCCTCTTCTAGCCTTATTTCTCATTTAAATAAATACATTTATTTATTTAAATTATCCTTTTCCTAAATTAAATAAATATTTTATTTATTTAATTATCCTACTTCTTCTATTAATTAAATAAATCTTTATTTATTTAATCAATTCATTAGCTTTTTCTACACATGACACATGTCATTCATCTCTTAATTCCTACACTACCTACCCCTTTCATTATTTTGGTATTTCTTTTACCTACCCTCTAATCTTAGCCGACCTCTCTTTTTACACCTCTCAATCTTATCCCTCCATTTCATATTGTGTCTTTTATTTAAGAAGATGCCTCCTTCATTGTCAAACCCTAATGATCTTTTATGCAATTGACTACACTACAATCCTACTAGCAACCACATTCCGTTCTTTGTTGAGCTCTTGTGCATATAAAATCTGAGAGCAAATATATCAAGCAAGATCAATGGAGATAGGAAGAATGGAGATCAAAACCCTATTGGACATGTGATGGTATAATCTTTGTGATTTCATGTGATTTGCATTGCCTTAGGTAATCTTCATATGTTATGGTGGATCTTTGTTGATTGTTAGGCTAGGGTTTTGTGGTTGAATTCATTTAGCCTTTCAATATTGTTATTATTGTTATCCATTTTCACCATAAACATTTTGGCATGCCCGGTGGGACTCTTGTCCCTTTGCATTTAACCTTTTTGTTGCAGATTTTGCATTTTTGAAGTTGCAGATCGGACATTTTTTCGACGACATTTTAGGTATTTCCGCGTCTGCGAGTGTTCGGATCGCATCTCTGAGTTTCAGGAGCGTCTGCGGAGGAGGGAATCGCGTCTGTGTTTTCAACAAATTTTGTTTTTCAAGTCTCAGACAGGGGCGTCTATGTTACATAATCGCGTCTGCGTTACTTCTGATCGCGTCTGTGTCCGAGACGAGCGTCTGTGTGTTTTGGCCGTGTCTGTGCATCACAGAACCGCGTCTGTGTCATAAAGACGCGTTTGTGTCTGGTATAACAGCGTCTGTGTTTTTACTGTTTCAGAATTTCAAACTTTCTTTGATTCGATTTTCGGATTTCGCACCTAGGGTTTCAGATCTGATTTATTTTTGGACTAACCCTTGCAGATCTAGCTAACCAAGTTTGTGCAGCTTGTTTTGGAAGCAAAAACGTTTTTGTTGAAGGCCCCTCTTTCACAAAGTCTTTTGGGTTTTTAAAATTTACCTAACTTGTGTGCTTGCAGGAAGGGGTGATCATTTGAGACAACCCAAACTAATAACAAATTTTGTTGCAGGTCCTTGGCTAGGGTTTTGAAATTTTGTTGTGTGCCTTGTTTTCATAGATTAGCAAACACTTCCATTGGTGCACTAAAATTGAATCATTGTCTTTTGTGTCTTGAGCAATAGGCTCTTTTTGTTTGATCTTTAGAGGGTCTGTCTTCCCGTGTGGTCATTAGGACTACTAGTGAGAAGAGAATGACCCAAGTGGTAGCGAGGAAAACCCACCTCATCCGAACCACTATAATAAAATGTATTCATGGTGAAAACTATGAATAACGTGTGCTGATTAGTTCATACCGACACTATGTCTCCCCATTAACCCGTTTGATCAAATTTATTTGATCATTTGTAGGGTGTAACCCCTACCGGCTGGGAGCCTTCTGTATTTACAGAGCTGAAAGTGCCGCATGTATGGCCACACGAGCGGATGCCCTTACTAGCACCATTTTTTTTTAGAGGCCCAAATCCTTCTAGTTGTTGAGGCAGGAGGTTGGACCTCTGGTAGCGGCCCACACACATACGGTTCTTAGTAGAGATACAAAGTTCGCCATGGGGAGTTTTCATGGGGACTGATGCTTGGCTGACCCGAGAAGTGAGTGCCGAGGGTGGAGCCAGTGAGGTCAAGCATCTAAGTATCCGCTCTGAATAGCGTAGCCTCGAGGGTAAAACCCTATGTGGGATCAACAACTATTGTCTTGGCCAACCATAAGAATTGTGCTTGTCTTATTTTAAACATTCAAACATTCAAGACCAAACAGCAAAACATTGTGTCTTTTGTGTCTTCAAGTGTATGCAAAACAACTTTACATCAAACAACACACTTTTGGAGTCTAAAACACTTGCAAACATTGAGTCCTCATCAACATTGTGTCCTCTTGTCACGAAAAACAGTCAAACAGTCAGATTTGGTCACAACAAAAACGACTTCACATATTGGAAAAATTGTACAAAGTTTACAGAAACGCGTCTGTGTTTTCTAGGCGCGTCTGTGAAGTGCAGAATAGTGTCTGTGTTTATAACAGCGTCCGTGTTGAATAGAAACACGTCTGTGTCAGATAATCACGCCTGTGCAGTATACAGTCATGTTTGTGTCCAGGATTGCAAAAAAATTTCACAGTCCAACAAACATAAACAGGAAAAATCTCATAAGCGCGTCTATGAAGGGCAGAGTAGCGGCTGGGTCAAGAAACCGCGTCTGTGCAGTATACAGGCGCGTCTGTGTTCAAAATTGCAAGAAAAATTTCACAGTCCAGCAAACACAAGAAATCAGTTTCGGAATACTTGAGCTTCCTAGGTTGTTTCTTCAGGTTTCATCTAGCATTCAATCTGTCCTTGGGTCTCATACAATCCATCATTGCTTTACATCTCATTTTACATTCATACTTGTCCAAACTTGAGTCACAAGGTCACTTGCTTGTCCTCATCATACTTTGTCAACATACTACATACAACTACACTTTGCTAAGTGGTCCCTCATCAAGGTTTCTTACCTTTGGGTCTCATTTGGTCTTACTTAGAGTCAAGGTCAGCTTACCTCATCAAGAGAAACAATCATCTCTTTGGAAGTCACACCTACTCTACTACATACATACTTGGTCTTACACTTTGGACATTTGCAAGTACACCTCAAGATTCATTTACACTCCATACAACTCTTGGTCTTCCATACTCTTTCCATTTTTCATCTAGTCTCTCACATCTTGGTCAAACACCTAGTTCATGGTTGAAACCCGTCTTCAAAAATCTAGGAGAAAAGCTAAAGAAGCTCAAGAGTCCACAAACATGAGTTCTTATGAGTATGACAATGATTTATTTTTCAATCCTGAGAACACTACATTGCCTGACATGGATGTTTATAGACACATTCCAAATGTGGAAAATGCAGACAATACAAACAAAAATGCTACACACGATGACAATGTGGACAACTTTTCAATATTATCAGCAGATATAGAAGAATCCATAATGAATCCTCATTTCAATAGATTGGTTGAAGAGATAATGAAGAGGGATAGACAATACTTCTTACACATGATGGCACAAAGTGGAGCTAAAATACCTCATGACTTTGACATGTCTCAACTTATGGAAAACCGACCCTCGCAACAAACTCACTCCAACATGGATCAAAGGAAACCCAATAGTGGAGGAAATAGAGGACCGCATATGGTACCTGAATCACCATCAGCTTTGCTTCAAAAACCAGAAATCCCACATACACACGGTCAAACATATGATACTTACCTTCGAAGACCATTATGGAAGTCTTATGCAGATAGATATGCTCAATCACATGCTCAAGCTATGGATCAATCAAAACAAGTGGACATTCAAAGGCATGCTCAAAATTTGGACACAAGGAAACCTCATGTCAAATTTGGGGGCAACACAATAGAACATGACATGCCTATAGAATATGGTATACACGCACAAAATAGATATGGGGTTCCTCAACATGAAGCTATACCAAGTGCTCCCTATATGCCGCATCAATATAGACCTCCTCCATATGAACATGTCTATGATCAATATCATCCATACATGCAACAAGCTCCTCCTCAAATTGGTGTCTCAAACATGGGGTATGCTACAAGAAATCGATCGCCACCTAAGAATAATTTGGAGCAACAAATCAGAGATTTACAAAAGAAAATGGAGGACATGAGTACACCAAAACCAACATACACTATGAGAGACATATGTCCTTATCCATTTGATAAGAGCATCCCAATGCCTCCATTTCCTGCACACTTTGTGACGCCTAAATTTGACAAGTATAGAGGAAAAGGAGACCCCAAGGCACACATAAGACAATTTTTCACAGCTTGCATTGAGGTAGCGGCAGAAGAAACATATTTGATGAGGTTGTTCCCGCAAATCTTAGGTGATCAAGCTATGGAATGGTTCTCTCAATTACCTCCTGGTATTAAGTCATGGGGTGACTTAGCAGAGGCATTTATTTAGCATTTCTCCTACAATATTGAGACAGATATCTTAGTCACTACTTTGTGCAACACCAAGCAAAAAGAGGGAGAATCTTTTGCATCATTTTTACAAAGATGGAGAAATCTAGCCAGCAGATGCTCTTGTGAGATTCCACAAAAACAAATGGTAGAGATGTTCACACAAAACGTTAACAAGGACATTGGCTATGATCTAAGGAAAGCTTGTTTGTCCACCTTCAAGGATGTTATTGAAAAGGGCTTAGCAACAGAAAAGGCCTTAATTGAACAAGGAGTCATTAAGATATTCAAGGAAAACAAAGATGACTTTAAAGGAAAAGACAAGCCAAGATTTTGGAATAAAAACAAAAACACAGTCAATGATGGTGTTGTTGATGCCAACACAGTGCGACCCAAATTCATCTTTTCAGGATCAAGTTCTACAAACAATCAAGTGAATACTCAAACAACTTCTAGACCACGAAGGAAGTACACCCCATTGGGAGAACCACTTGAATCAGTCTTCAAAAAGCTTGTGGCAAACAAAGTGATCACAGTTCCAGATTTTCCTCCATATGAACCAAAGGTCAAACCAAATTGGTGGAATGATGATGAGTATTGTGAGTTTCATAAGAGCAAGGGTCACAAGACAGGTAATTGTCATCGACTGAAGAATATTGTGCAAGATCTCATTGATAGAGGTGACATTGAGATTGAGGGACACTCATCCAATCAAGAACATGAGATGTTTAAGGAACCATTCCCAAAGCATGACAAAGGAAAAGCCAAAGTCACAGATGATCAAGCCAAATATACTAGAGCACCTTACAACTATGACTCAACTATCAATCACATCTCAACGGACAATCATATCTCTACTATTACTATTAAGAACAAAAATCCTGAGAATCCTCCTCAGAGACCCAAGATTGTCCTAAGAGGTGTTGGATCTTCTTCCGAACATACCTCTGAATGTCATGTTACAACCCGTCGAGGTAAGATTACTTTGCCAGGTGCTTCCACTAAAAATGTCGCTTCTTCATCAACCAAACCTGAGTATGACCTTGTAGAATAGTTAAGGAAGACACCCGCGCTCATCTCCATCCTTGAGCTCTTACGTATATCCCCCGCTCATAAAGCTATTCTTGACAAAATCTTGAGAGATACTGCTGTTCCTACTGATCTGAACGTGGACCAGTTTCAAGCCATGGTGGGATACCTTTCCATTCCACATTCCCTTACATTCATAGAAGCCGATGACGCCTCTGTATGTCAACCACATAATGCACCTTTACATGTTGAAGCCTTCATACACAAACATCGAATAAAGCGAGTCCTGATAGATGGAGGAGCAGGTCTAAACATTTGTACATTAAGAACCATTAAACAATTGGGATATTCTGATAAAGCTGTGAATTCAAAAAATGAAATCACCATCAAGGCATATGACGATGAAGAGCGCTCATCCAAGGGCACGGTCACCTTACCTCTAAGAATTGGGCCAGTTACAAAGGATGTGGTTTGTCAAGTCCTAGATCTGGATCTCACATACAACATATTGCTAGGACGTCCTTGGATTCATGAAATGAGGGCAGTCCCATCGACATACCATCAATGCATTAAGTTTCCTCATAATGGAGTCGAGGTAACAGTTAACGGTGATCCTAATCCGTTCATATATTGCAATAACTTGAGATCACATACTGAGACCATCATTCCCAGTAATCGTGAAGCTGTTCCTTCTTCGGCATACATTGACCCTGAGTCATTGAAACCTTCGACATCAAAACAAGGTGAACTTAAAGGCAAATTTCAAGACAAAGGCATGGGAGAATACACTCTAAATTAGACAATGTATTTACGACAAGTCATGAGCTCTCCAAAAGAATATGGAAGGCCACATCCTAACAAGAAAATATCCATCATGATACTCAAATGGGATCCTACTACCTTTCAAAGATGGGGCGAACTAGAAGAGGAAGATTTATACAGAATGCTCTATAAAGACATTGAAGAGGACACACAAGATCAGATCAATATACCTTGTGAGAAATATGGTAAAGGCTTCAAGATTCTACAAAAATTCGGGTATGATGGAAAAAGCCCTCTTGGGTTATGCAAAGAAGGTGTCATGGAACCCTTACAACCTGAATTGACTGTAAAAAGGGAACGCTCAAAGGGACTTGGTTTTCTGACTTCCAAGATCCACACTAAAAGGACAGAAGAGGCATCACAAATCAAAGTTGCCAAAATTCAACAAGAGGATTGCTATTCCACAGATTCCAACGAATGGGAATGGGGTTCAGACAAATCCCCCAGTGACTATGAGCTCATCGAGACATTCAGAGAGCCAGATGAACCCACAGAAGAGGAAGAATTTTATAAAAAGTTCAGAGTTGGTCAAGAAACAACCCATAAGGATTCCGCACAGTCTTCGTCTCAAGGTCTTAGGTCGAAATCACATAGGATGAGGACACCTGTCCCGGAAAGCGCTACTAGTGATGACAATTTGGATTCGCTTGTGATCGAAACTGATGAGGAGAGTGCCATCGATGACCTCGACAATTGCCTCGATATACCCGAATATAACCACATCTTCACACTTAGCCCCGCAAACTCCAAAAACATTAAAGGCCTTCCCCTTGTTCACCACCAGCTCATTGACTGGGATTATGAAGGACCAGCACAATTTGACACATTCCAAAATGACGAAGCCATTATTGACTATCTTGGCATACGAGATGATCTTCCCCCTGGGGACCATAAAGCAGGATACATCATAGAACTCAACAACATGGCATATTTTGGTGAGGGTGTCGGACCTTCCAGTCGCAAAAATGTGAAAATAAGAACAAATCAAGGGTCTTATGGCGAAAACCACACTGTGGCGCTATCTGATCCCAAAAAAGTAAAAAGAAAGGACGTATCTGAGGGCGAAAACCTCTCTGAGGCACCCGAAGATGGAAGGCTCGACATTCTCCTAGCATCATATGAGTAAAAGTCATCCATGTTGGTAGAAGATACTATCAAAACGAATATTGGTACAGAAGAAGTTCCACACAACATATTTCTGGCTCAATCATTAACAGAGTCCGAAAGATCAAAATTCATAAGTTTCTTCAAAGAACGACAAATCAACTTTGCATGGTCATACGCTGATATGCCTGGACTAGATCCGGAATTGGTAATGCATCATTTGACAGTCAAACCGAGGGCAAAGCCAGTGAAATAGAAATTAAGGAAAATGCATCCACAAGTGGCATTACTAGTCAAAGCAGAGCTGGAGAAGTTATTGGATGTCGGATTCATACGCCCAATTGATTATCCTGAATGGATCTCCAATTTAGTACCTGTCAGTAAACCAGATCGCAGCATCAGAATATGTACAGATTTCAGAGACATCAACAAAGCTTGTCCGAAGGATGACTTCCCATTACCAAATATCGACTTGATCGTTGATCTCACAGCAAGTCACGAAATGTTATCTTTAATGGATGGATTTTCTGGTTATAATCAAATCAGGATTGCACCCGAGGATCAACACAAAACATCATTCACTTGTCAGTGGGGAACTTTCTGTTGGAATGTCATGCCCTTTGGGCTAAAAAATGCAGGTGCTACATATCAAAGAGCAATGACCACTATCTTTCATGATCTCATGCACATAACTGTGGAGGATTATGTTGATGATCTCTTGGGTAAATCAATAGACAGAGATACACATTTGGACATACTTTCAGTCATCTTTGATTGGTTGGAAAAATACAAAGTAAGATTAAACCCCAAGAAATGTGTCTTTGGAGTAACCTCCAGGAAGCTCCTAGGATTCATTGTGTCCAAAAGAGGAATCGAAGCCGATCCAGCAAAAGTCAAGGCTATCTTGGACATGCCGCCACCCAGAAATATCAGTCAACTTCGATCCTTACAAGGGAGACTCCAGTCTATACGAAGATTCATAGTGCAACTGGCAGATAAGTGTAATCCTTTTCAGCACCTGCTACATAAAAATATCAAATTCAAATGGGATGATAACTGTCAACAAGCTTTTCAGACGCTCAAAGATTATCTTTTGAATCCGCCAGTTCTGATGCCACCAGTTCCAGATCAGCCTTTGCTACTATACATATCAGCTACTCCAACAGCACTGGGGGCACTCCTAGCACAACAATTAGCTGACGGCAAGGAAAAAGCAGTATACTATATCAGTCGCACATTGGTGGGATACGAGCTAAACTACACACCGATCGAGCGTGCATGTCTCGCTGTGGTCTTTGCTTCACAGAAATTATGACATTATATGCTCACTCATAAGACTAAGTTGATTACAAGAATTGATCCATTAAAATATCTTCTCAACAAAGCTACACTTACTGGGCGATTGGCCAAGTGGGTAATGATCCTGAGTGAATTCGACATCGAGTATGTGGACAGAAAAGCAATAAAAGGACAAGCAATCGCGGATCAATTAGCAGATGCCCCCATGATTGATGATGCTCCTCTAAATTCAGAATTTCCAGATGAATCCATTTTAACAATATCACACGAAATACCATGGCAACTATACTTTGACGGCTCATACACACAGCACAGGGCAGGAGCTGGTATTCTCTTTATAACTCCTCAAGGCAATTCTATACCAAAATCATACCGCTTATCATTTCCTTGCACTAAAAATATAGCAGAATATGAGGCATTAACAACTGGATTACGAATTGCAGTTCAATGGAAGATCCAAGAACTTCGTGTTTTGGGGGATTCTCAACTTGTCATCCGTCAAGCAACTGATGATTACCAAACAAAAGATGAAAAATTAATGCCTTACAAGCAACTGGTAGATGATTTGAAACAGCACTTCACAAAGATAGATTTTGAGCAGATACCAAGAGAGCAGAATCGTGCTGCAGATGCCATGGCTACAATTGCTTCACTAATTGACCTGCCTCAAAATGAAACCTGCTAAGAGTTCCTAGTAGACAACCTGTTGGTTCCTTCATATGAGATCACTCCTACTAAAATGATATGCATTGTTGGTCCCGAATCCCAGTTATATGGGTCCATATTCACATACCTTCGCGACAATATCTTGCCTCCTGATCTATCAAACAACCAACGCCGCACTTTCATTCGTCAAGCCTCTCGATATGTCATTCTAGCTGATATCCTATACCGACGAGGTCTAGATGGCACTCTTCTTAGATGTTTAGAAAGCGACGAAGCTCAGATTGCGTTACGTGAAGTGCATGAAGGGATATGTGGTCCGCATGCTAGTGGTCCTACCTTGGCCAAGAAACTCATCAGGACTGGATATTATTGGCCCAATATGGAAAAAGACTCATATCAGTTTGTCAAGAAATGTAAGAAATGTCAAATTCATGGAGACCTCATACATGCACCAGCACAAGAACTACAACCACTTGCATCTCCTTGGCCCTTTTGTCAGTGGGGACTCGATCTCATAGGCAAGATTCACCCTCCTTCTTCCAATGGTCATAAATTCATTATCACGGCCACAGAGTATTTCACAAAGTGGATTGAGGTTGTGCCTCTTACACAAGTCACTGGAAAACAGATTGCTACCTTCATCCTTAACTATATCATTTGCCGATATGGTATTCCTGATTCCATTATTACTGATAACGGGCGTCCCTTCAAAAATCAGGATGTTCGTGAACTCTGTGACCGCTTCCATATTTCCCATCGTTTCTCCACACCATATTACCCCCAAGGTAATGGCCAAGCTGAGGCATCTAATAAAACAATTCTTAAAATCCTCAAAAAGACAGTCGACGACGCTAGCCGTAACTGGCCTATCCAACTCAATCCTGCACTTTGGGCCTACCGCACAAGTGTCCGCACACCTACAGGAGCTACACCCTACTCACTTGTCTACGGTGCTGAAGCCATCTTGCCTATTGAGGTCGAGTTACCTTCTTTACGGGTCTCTTTGCAAAACATCATCAACGATGAAGATTACAGGGTCTCTCGCTTACAAGAACTAGAACTGTTGGATGAACGGAGACAAACTGCTTTTAATCATCTCAAGGCTTACCAACAACGAATGAGTCGTAGCTACAATCACAAAGTCAAGCCTCGCACATTTGAGATAGGTGACTTGGTTCTCAGAGAAAACCCCAAGAATCAGCAAGACAGAGAGAAGAAGGGCAAGTTCGAACCAAATTGGCTTGGTCCTTACATCGTTACAGCAGCCTATGGATCTGGGGCATATCAGCTCTCAACTACAGAAAGTGAACCTTTGGAGAATCCTATCAATAGCATGCATCTTCGCAGGTTCTACACATAGCTCTTCGGAATATCCTAATTCAAAAAATACAAAAAAATTATAAAACATAAAAAATCGTTACTTGGTGAAAACCTGGCAAATAGGCGCCTTGTGACACAAAAAACATGGAAAAATCGAAAAAAGTAAAAACAAATAATTTCGTCCAACGGTGAAAACCACTTCGGTGGTGCCCTGGGCAAGTACCATGGTGAAAACTGGGTCACCAGCGCCATGTGTAGAGACATTGCTCCTCCCTCCTTCAGGATTCACTTTCATCCTTTCACTTTGCACACACTCATGACTAATTCATCCACAATAAACTTACCCATTCCCATCATGGCTTGTTATTGATCTAGCCAAGATTGGTTAGCCGTTCATAATAAACCTCCCTGTCCATCCATAATAAATCAGATCCTATCTGTGGCTAAGGCAAATCCTGCGTCTAGTGATGGGTGTGGAACTGAGAACACCACATGTTTCGAGGAGTACAGTTTCTTCCAGCTTCCTTCAAGTCTATCCGCGCACAATCCGCAATAAAGCAACATTGGCATCACAGATCCGCAATAAAGTTTCATCTTCTCCACAATAAAGTATCAGTTTCATGGATTCAGTCAGTTTCAGACGAGACACAGCAGCAACAATGGGCTTCAACAAATCAAATCTTTCAACAGACTCAGACAACATTATGGTTCAGTGCTATCTATCATTTCTGTGAAAGTGAACATTGTGACCACAATCAAATAAGACTTATACAAGTGACAAGAGACACTAAACTTGAGGACTACAGTGGATGTTGGTGTCGAGTCTTGGTTTTCTTTTGATTTTATCTTTTGGTGACATGTCTTTTAGCTTTTCCAGGATGTCTCTGACTAGAGATTCTATCTCCAGGATGTCTTTGACTAGAAAGGCGAGGATGGGGTATCGTCACCTATTTTGTTTGTTGTTTGTGGATTGTCTTTTAGTAATGCTATGGCTTGTCCAAGGATATGAGGACACTGTGAGTCTAGTATGAACTGGGGCATTCCTTGTTTGTGACTGTCTTATCTCTATGCAAACAGGTACAATGACTTTCTGGGTCAAACATATGCCTCGATTGTCATAACCTACTTGCCATAATAAAGCTCAATGATGATAACACACAAGAAGCTCTTTCATGTTCATATCTTCTGTCTTCCATCCCCCTTTCTTGATTGATTTCCATCGTCCTTCTTGAGTCTGCATAGCCTGCTATCACATGACTGAGTATAATGACACACCAAAAACATTTGCATTTCATATAGTTACACCTGCATTTCCACATATAAGCATTTCATACATACATATAGATATCACAATTGCATCACATCCTGCACACAACACCTGTTAGCACAATTTACATTTGCATTATCATATTCATCTGCATTACATACATTCACATTTGCGTCATGCATCACATATAAAACATAAAAGAACAAAAATATTGCATTGTATCATATACAAATTTGCATCCATATCATAAGCTTACATTCTAAGAACATCTCATCACATAGGTACACATGCATATAGCTGCCGCAAAAATGAATCATCTCTCATATATAATCAAATGTGTCATGATACAATGATGTCAAAAGAATCATATGGCTACAAAATCACCCGCAGGTGTCTACAATACAAAAAAAAGGGTACAAATACTGATACAAGGGAGCCCTCTATGGCTATGATGAACTCCCTCCCTCGGAGCTGCCTGGCCTTGACGGAATCTGAGCTCTAGACGGACCCGCTCCAGGATCACCCTGCCTGTCTGGTGGTGGAGGAGGACCCATGACCCCACCACTCAATGCCTGTCTCCTCCGGCTCCCTCCTGTAGCCGTCGTTGTCCGTGATGGTCTATGAAAGCTCCTCGCCCGCTGATCTGCTGGCACGACACCATAATACAGGTCCCTCCAGTAGGCAATCTCCTCTCCAGCTCGCAGGACATATGCGTAGCCTGCTCCTGTGTCCTCCGCCGCCTGCCTCCCTACCCTCAGCGCTGTCTCAGCCTCAGTGTAGCGCTGAATCGCCTGATCCCTCTCACGCTTAGTATCCCTGAGCCGGGTCTTGAGCCGATCCCTCTCCCTCTCCAACTCCTGGATCTCGTCTGCCTGGCCCTGGCAGATCTCCCTGAGCTCAATCAGCTCATCCTCCTCTGGATCCCCACCCTCTACCTCTGCCTGTGGCTCTCCCTCTGCGGGTGCCTACTCCTATACCTATCCCTGTACCTGTCTCGGTACATGTCTAGGTCCTTGTACCTGTCTCTGTGCATGCCTAAGCACCTGCACCTATCCCTGTACCTGTCCCTGTCTCTGTCCCTGTGCCCTAGGACCCTATGCTGCTGGTACCTGCAGGGGCACTCCACCGCGACCCCTCACCACTTGAGCCTATCCCTCCTATCCACCCTCCCTCCGAGGTGCCACCCTCCTCTCCCCAACTACTCCCCTCCGCCTCCGTCGACCTCTGCCCCCATCGCCTCCACCATCATCATCATCATCTCCTCCTACCTCTCCCTCCAGTAGCTCTCCTGGATCTATCAACCGTGGGAACGGATGCTCTGCCCAGTATGCCGAGTACTCTACATCCATACCTACATCCTCAATCTCCGGCCACATATCCCAAGGTAGGGGCACCATCTCTGCCAGCTGTGTAACTGCCTGATCATATGACAACAGCGGTCCAAACTGCACCTGATCCCTGACTGTACGGGCATACATACCCGAGCCTCGTGGCACCCTCTGGATCCTGCCATACTGCCTGCATACTCTGTCTACCAGCTGCCTCTCCAATATATAGGGCATCCGCCCAATCAAATATCTACTCCAGAAGGTGAAAGGCAGCTCCACTGCATCATCCTCCCACTCCTCGCACCGCAGATACGGCCTCCAGATGACTGTGTCAATGTCATCTATCACTCGCCTCCAGTGCTCTAGCCTGCCAATCCAAGGCTGCGAAGTGATCATATCATACAAGTGAACAAAGCTCCGCCCATGACCTCTGCCCCTGAAGTGTATCAGCCATGTGACAGGCAGATGCTCATATGCCCAAACCTGTAGAAGTGTCACTCCACAACCCAGTCCCACTGATCCATGGTAGACAAACTGGTGAAGCTCATAATACAGGTGTGCCAACACACATGGACCCCATACATATCTGGTGTGATGTGTAACCAATGTCTCCAGTGCTCCTCCCCAGCCCACTGCCAACCCCCATGTCGCCCTGTCCGGACACAGGAAACCACTGATGGCTCCTCCAATCACAGCTGGCAAAGCTAACCCTGTCGCAGTCATGGTATCCCATGCCACATGCCCTGCTCTCATCTCTAGCCCGGGATCCTGGAACACCCGTCTCAAAGCCTCTCTGTCTCCATCTCGGTCATAGAGGATCAGATCTCCATTGATCGGTATGTGTAGAATCCTATAAACATCCTCGAGGGTCACTATCATCTCCCCCATCGGCAAATGAAACGTACATGTCTCGGAGTGCCATCTCTCCGCCAGTGCAGTCAGCAAACCCATGTTTGCCCGAAACTCAGGTACATATAATACGTGTCTCAGACCCATCTCCTCGATGGTAGCTCTATCTTGAAAAGACAACTCCGGTCGCAATCTCTGTGTTGACGGGAATCTCTCCCGTGACTCCAACATAGGTAAATACTCCTGCAGTCAAGCAAATCAATCATGTCAGTCAGGGTGGCATTCACTGTTCATCACAAAATGCTACTCGCTATCTCAATGCATATGGTTATCTATCTCAGTGACACTCACTGTTCATCACAAAGTGTTGTTATCTATCCTAGTAGTGCTCCCTGTTCATCACAAAGTACTACGTGTGTGACATTCCCTGTTCATCACAAAGTGTTACTCACATTTGCACTCCCTGTTCATCACAAAGTGCTGCTCATACTTTGGGTACTCCCTGTTCATCACAAAGTACTCTATCTTAGTGCTCCCTGTTCATCACAAAGTGCCTTGATCTATCCTAGTTTTCCTAGAGGACCTGCTTGAGTGTATTCTCTCAGCAGCTTATCCAATCGACAGCATATGTTCATCACAGAACTGCCGATTTGACCTAGAAGACTAAAACCGTGCATTTTTTTGACATATACGCGCTTTTAACTCATAGACGCATTTCTGCCTCACAAACGCGCCTGAAGACTGCATAGACGCGCCTGTACAACACAGACGCGCCTGTATGACATAAACGTGCCTAAACTATTCACAAACGCGACTTTGGCACACAAACGCCCCTTCAGGACGTAGACGCGCCCGCATCAAGCACAAACGCGGTTCCAGACACAGACGTGCCTGGCACCGACACAGACGCGCCTGTCGAACACAGACGCGCCTGGCACCGACGCAGACGCGGTTGTACGTTTTTGCACCTTTTTTGTACCCTATTCCTAAGCGCATTTATTGCTAACTAGCATGCATTAATGACAAAATTGAATGCGTCAAAGTACGAGGAGGTTTGATGGTACTTACCGGCTCTCCTACCTCTACTGGTCTTTGAAATTGGCGAACGCGGTCGAATCTGTGTACGAAAGCCATCACTGCTGACTATTGCTGCTCTTTTTCTCGCTCTGCACTGTGATCTCGTGAAGGTGTAGA
This sequence comes from Cryptomeria japonica, assembly GCF_030272615.1. Classification (NCBI taxonomy): domain Eukaryota; kingdom Viridiplantae; phylum Streptophyta; class Pinopsida; order Cupressales; family Cupressaceae; genus Cryptomeria; species Cryptomeria japonica. The sequence continues at coordinate 223,060,604 of NC_081412.1, forward strand.
TGACAATGAGGATGTCTTTTGCCCGTGGTATATCTTATAGCCTACCCTAGCCCTCGCATTCATTTTCCCGAGTCAGTCTTCTTCATCCCGTGACTCTGTCACTTTATCCGGTCTATCCATTCTAGCCTTTCTTTCTTATCGAGAGATTGTCTGCAATCTTTTCAGACATTTTCATCCAATCTCTCGAGGGGGCATATCATTCCCATTCTGTGGCAACTTTGTATCAGTTCATCTTATCTTCTTTGAAACAACGCGACAAGCCGCATTGTCTCAAAGAGGGGCAAAATGTAGACACCTAAAATTGTCCAGTCTAATTAAATAAATATTTTATTTATTTAATTATCTAAGCCTAATTCTTATATTAATTAAATAAATCTTTATTTATTTAATTAATTCATTTATCCTCTTCTAGCCTTATTTCTCATTTAAATAAAAACATTTATTTATTTAAATTATCCTTTTCCTAAATTAAATAAATATTTTATTTATTTAATTATCCTACTTCTTCTATTAATTAAATAAATCTTTATTTATTTAATCAATTCATTAGCTTTTTCTACACATGACACATGTCATTCATCTCTTAATTCCTACACTACCTACCCCTTTCATTATTTTGGTATTTCTTTTACCTACCCTCTAATCTTAGCCGACCTCTCTTTTTACACCTCTCAATCTTATCCCTCCATTTCATATTGTGTCTTCTATTTAAGAAGATGCCTCCTTCATTGTCAAACCCTAATGATCTTTTATGCAATTGACTACACTACGATCCTACTAGCAACCACATTCCGTTCTTTGTTGAGCTCTTGTGCATATAAAATCTGAGAGCAAATATATCAAGCAAGATCAATGGAGATAGGAAGAATGGAGATCAAAACCCTATTGGACATGTGATGGTATAATCTTTGTGATTTCATGTGATTTGCATTGTCTTAGGTAATCTTCATATGTTATGGTGGATCTTTGTTGATTGTTAGGCTAGGGTTTTGTGGTTGAATTTATTTAGCCTTTCAATATTGTTATTATTGTTATCCATTTTCACCATAAACAGATCCAAATATAGGAGACAGGTTTGATGAACTATTCACACTAGTCGGAGTGGAAGCTTTAGAGGAATGGTCTAAGATAGTTGGGGAAGAATTGATTGAATAAGATTTAGAACTTGATGTTTGTAAACAAGCCTGAAATCTTGTGTCACCTAACAAAGTGTATGTTGTACTGTTGTGAATGAACTTGATTTGCCTATGCAATGTAGAGGGAACAACTTGCATGCTATGAATCCAAGGTCTCCCTAGCAACAAGTTTTATGTTAACTCTCCATATATGACATGGATAGGTGTGGGTAAAGTAACAAAACCTACCTTAACAGGCAGGGTAATGATACCTAGTGAATATTTAGCAACATTATCAAAGCCATAGATAGTGAGAGAATCATGCTTGATAAGAGATGTATCAGCATTGATCTTATGCAACAAGTTAACACTACAAATATTAAGGTCATAACCATTTTCCACTAATGTTCTTCTTATCGCGCTATCATTTATGACGACCACAATCATTAAGAGATCATATTGTTGTTGAATTTCACTAGAAGGCAGCTCATATTGTGTATACACAATCTAAGCCTTAGGTGATGTAATAGAGTGAATCAAGGAAGCTATATTATTGGATGTCATTATGGGTGCTACATTCAATGTTTTCAAAGCATCTTGTAGCATTCCATGATGAGTCGAGGAAGTTTGAAGCAAATCCCAAAGGGATATCTTGGCAGGAGTAGCTTTAAGTTGTTCAACAAGATCATATTCCTTACCAAGAGTTTGTGAAATACGAGGTGCTTGAGGAAGAATGAGTTGAGGATCAGGTAGAGGATTCGAAACAACCAGAGGAGGGTTAGGTTGCCTATTTTTTATTGTGTTATAGGTATGGGCAACTGAATTGTAACTCTCCTTAGTAATTAAGTTGTCTAGCATAGCTATAAGGACTTAGTGGGATTCCTTCCCTTAACCATAATGACGGATTTGTTTGGAGTACTAAAGGAATCGTGACCATATCCACCTTGAACCGTGAAAAGAGGTTGATTAGGAATAAGTGGTTTGTTATGTTCATTCACATTGATCATGTTGATTAACTTTTTAGATGCATTATTCTTGTTTAAAAGTTTAGGAGAGACATAAAGTCATCAAGGGCATCATCCAATAAAGCATGGTCATAGTGATTGAAAGGATTATATTTGGACTCAAAAGGAAACATAACATCATAGTAGGAATCATGGGAATCAACTATGTTGCTAGATCTAGTGGAGGAGTTGATAGGAATATACCCATGAGAGGGATCATTCAACTTATCTTTCTCATCACCACGAAATGGCATAGTAACAAGGTTGATTAACTTTTAACAAAATCAAGGTTTAGAAGGCTTAGGGTTCAAAAACTCATTTAGAGCTTCATCTAATTCATCCTTACTAAACTCATGATCAACAAAATTGCATACATCATCAAAAGCATGAACTTATTGCAAATAGAAATCTAACAATTTGAAATAAAAATTGCATGAAACTTAAACACACAATGCAAGGAAAATGAAAGAAACCTATTTCTTTCTTTTTTTCTTTTTTTCTTTTTTTTTTTTTCAAAGCAAATGAAATAAACTAAATCTATATCTAACAATGCAATGCAATGAAAATGAAATTGTGTTCACGTTAGGTTCACCAAAGATCTCTAGGGAAAAAAAGTGAGACTAAGTATGGAAACCCTAATCCCACTCTCATATACAATCATGGAATACGAAAGAGCCTAGGGAGGTGACACACGTTAGGTACTTCTTATGAGAAAGAGAGAGTCATTGATTACCTCTTAGGTTTTCTATTCCTTTGTTGTAAATGAGAGAGAGGAATGATGCAAAATGCAATCTAACCTAGAAAGCAAATAAACAAGCAAATCCTAATCTGAGAATGCAGATCAAAGAACAACTAATACACTGCTGAAAAGTAAATATCAAAGGTAGAATCAGAGCTGCACCTATGTCTAAAATCTAAGCAAAAATGTCTAGGACCAGGGTGCCACGCCACTATCCTGATTCTACAATTCTGGAGCTATAATTGACAAGAGGGATTCGTAGATCTGTAAGTTGTTGATTTGTCAAGTCTTGTTGACAGAGGGCAAGACCAGGGGGCCATACCCCTATTCTAGGCAGGACCAGGTTGTCGAGCCCCTGTCCTTGACAAACTTTTGCACTTTTGAGGTTTCTGGGTGGTTTAGATGCATGTTCCAGACCTATAACTGCTTCCAAATTCTTGTTTCTACACCTGCAACTAAAAAGGGAAGGTTTGGGGTGGCTATATAAGGTTTTGCCTTAATCAAAACCCCATGTTAGTGATTTCTACCTCCACGAATAGCCGATAATGTACTAAAAATGTGTGTGCAAGAACCTTGTATATATGCAAGATCCTAAGAATGAAAGTAAACAACCTAGAGAAACCCTAAAGAGTAAACCCTAATTGCTTATAATTGACAAATTAAATGCTCTAAATCCACAATCCAAAGTGATCTGAAGCATGAATATGAATCAAAATGAAGCTTGTGCAAAGATATGAAAACAACATGAAACCATGCCCAACCCCAAGGGAGAGGTACAAGCCAATCATCAGTCGATGATCTCCTATTGTTCTTCTACATCTTCAAAAGCCCCCAATTGATAAAATGATGCTTGATGAATGTTTGATGGATAATAGATGAATGTTGTTGAATACTTCAAAGATCTACTCTTTCACTACAAAGAAGGCTCTAATACTCCAAAAACCTGCTCTTAGATTCTTAGAAGAAAACCCCTTCAAATGAAGAAAGAGAGTTCTTAAGTATGAAACCCTATATCTTAATTTTATGTTTAGGCCGACCTTGGATTTGAATTTCTCACTGATATTTTGGGGTTAAGCATTATCATATCATAGGATTATGCTCCTGAAATTTCGGGAAAAAAGCCACAGACCATGTGCATTCCTGCCATGGTTCGACCAATTTTTCACCAAATTTTTGGGGCCATTAGATATGATGATATTAAAGTGCATCCCAAAGTTACAGGTGATTTCAAGATGTTTTGATATGCGAAATCGAGCCTAAATAGTCAAAATAAGACATAATAATGGTTTATGATTAAATGCTTCATTGGAGGAATAATATGAAAAGGGCACACTTAAGGTAAAGAGCCCAACTTTGTGATGTGTAAAGTGATGAGACATGACCTTATATTTAATTAAATTAATTAATTAAATTCTTAAAGGGGAATGAAAAATGCAAGATGCAAAACACACTAAGGCGAGTACTAACCTAAGTGTGAAATTGTACCACCCTAGCAAGGGTGTACAATTTATGACACTACACTTTGGTTGAAATCTTATTCATTGGCCACCAATATGAGGATTTGTTGATTCAATCTGGCTAATTCATAGGAAACCCTTAGGCATTTAGTTGGAAACACCAACAAGAGTAATTGGCTAGAAAGGCAAAAAGAGATGAGTTGAATTTGTTAGGTTATCAAGAAAATTTGATTAACAATTGAGAAATGGATATCCTAATTAAGACTCTAGTTTTAAAGGTTAGAAGTCCTCTAATTATTGTTATCTAGAGTGATTGGCTAATAAAATAGAAAGAGATGAATTGAATTAGCTTATTGAGAAAATTTGAGTAAGAATATATAATGGATATCATCAGTTTACTACAAGTTTTAATACTAGAACTGCATTTAGGTAGTTGATGTGAATCAAGGCATGTAGATGCAAGATAATAGAATTATTGGCATGTAAAGTCAGTTGAAATCATGAGTGATAACTCGTCAATTGCTCAACATTTCCTAGAAATTTGTATTTGGTTGTTATCTATGATTTAAAACTGGATCGTGACAAATACTTGTTAATTATTCAATATCTACCTAATTTTTTTGAGAAAGACAACACATGCTTATGTTTAAGTAATCATATTACAATAGTGAAATGAGGGATTAACCTAATGAACAAAATAAAATTTATGTTCCACATGCTTATGTTAAGAATATGAAAAAGTATTGTTTTCTTTCTCGTTGAATCTACTCCATCTAGTATCTTATGTATCTCATTTATAGAAGAGGTGTTATTGTTAACCTTCACTTATGCCTAATAGAGTGAGGTGTTATTGTATGTAACGTTGATCATATTTTTGATTGTTAACCTTCACTTATGCCTAATAGAGTGAGGTGTTATTGTTTATGCTTTCATATTGTAATGAGAGTAAGTGTTCATCCCCTCCACTTTTGTTTAGTTCTCAACAATTGAGTGTTGTGATGTCTCCTGCCTATTTTTGCATATGCTTCTAATTTAAAGAATTTGTTGCATTGCTATGCTCACTACTCCTACTTTGTTTGAGATAATGCAGTATCTCTCCACATCTCTTTTGATTATTTTGAATATTTGTAGGATTATAATTGTGTATTTTTATGTCTCTCTATATCTCTTTTGATCATGTTGAATATTTGTAGGAGTGTAATTGTGTATTTTTACATTGTAACATTGTTTATATTGTGTTTGTCTTAGTGAATTAAAATTCATTACTAGGAGAGAGGACCTAGTACTTGAGCATGTTCCAATGGTTGTGATAGTAGTTGTTGTTTAATGCCCACACTTATTGATTCAATATCCAAATTGTTTAACAACATTGCACCAATAGTTGCGACTTTAAAGTTGTTATTGTTGATGATGACTACCCATAATTGAATGAAATGTATCCCTTAGTTGTAAAAAGAAACCAATCATGTGATGCCACATCAATTGCACAACTATGAGCCTCCCTTTTGCATTATCATTGGTCTCACCTTTTTCTTGGGCTATTTTGGACACCTTGGAAAAAAGCATGTTGATGCGGCATCACATTTGATGATGTGGCCCTTAAACCTTAATTATAAGCAAGGGACTTGTCAAGTAAGCTACTGTAAAAATTTGAGAGTGATTCAAAATTTTCACATAGAATTTTGAAAAGTGAGAAGTTAGGATGCTCAACTATTAGGTCTTCCACCCTACATAAGTAATCAAAAACAAGGAAGAAAAGGTTATCTAGCCATGAGGAAGATGTTAAAGTTGTGAAATATAACCTCACAGAACCCAATGAGCACCTGTATGAAAATAACTTGTCACAACAATGGAAGATTCACACAAAACACAAAAGTTGTGTTGAAACCCTAGAGAAAAATAATGCAATAATGATAATCAGTGTTTTAAGGACTACAAAGGGATCAATCATTATAAAAGGAGATCAAAACCTAAATATTAAAAACCCTAAAAAAGCAATTAATAATTAATAATGAATTAATTATTAATGTGCCTAAGTTTAGCTTCCTAAATTTAGCTTAAGTGAAAATAAATTAAAAGGTGGCTTAATTATTAAATCAATATGATAAAAGGTGACTTGATTATTAAATCAATATGATTTAATTAATTAAGTAAAGAACCTTATTACTCAAGCACCCCCCCTTAAGATGAACTAAGGGAGAAGCTTAAAAACTAAGGACTAGATACATGAAAGCAAAAAATGGGTCCTGAAAACAAAGCCTGATGAGGTACCCAAGTACAATGAAATCTCTATAAAGTGGAGAAAAGGAGAAAACCCTGTGGGAACAAAACATCTCTCCAAGAAGAGAAACACAAGTGAAGTACTAAGAAGCCTCCAAACAAGAATGTTCCAAAAGAAAGGAACAAAAGACGAGCATGAAGAAACATTCAAGCATGAAGAAGCTACAAACATTGTCGTAGAATGATTGTTATGATGCTGAAAAGAGAACCTCCTCTGAAACAAAAGATGATTAGAATCAATAAGACATGAATCTACATGAGTGCCCTCAATGACACTACTTGAATCTGAATTAGATGGAAAATACAAGCAAAACATTTGGAACCCGAAGATACAGATGGCACAAGTACCAATAGTCTGAAGAACTGATCAAGTGAAAAATGGAAGGTCGCCTCCAGAAATAGGAATGCAAGAGTGTCCATATGGTAAGTGCTCCATCTCACTAGAATGAATGGGTAACCAACCACTGCATCTACCTAGTACATAGGAAGACATATTGAATACATAGCTCACTCCAACGCAAAACCAAGGAAGCATTAGCACCAATAGTAGAAACCCCCCCATAATGTTGACAAGGGGGAGTTATGACAAGTACACTGAATCTGAATGCCATAACGGGTATGTGCACAAAGATGGTGGTCAGAAAAGTGGACACCACCTAAAAAGAACATGAAAAAACAAGCAGCGCGTACGCGGTATTAAAATTTGAAATCACCATGTACACGCTTAGGTCCGTTGTCTCTAAACATAAAGAAAAGATACCGCGTACGTGGTGTTTTTAGGAAAGTGAGCATGTACACGGTACTTGTCAAAAAAAGTTTTTTTTAAAACAATTGGGTCTTATTTTCCCCGTGACCGCAGTGTTTTTTCCTTCATTTTCCCCATGAAACCACAAACAGGCTGCCACATTTCTCCACCAAATGCTATGGATCAAGGTTAGTTTTTCTTAATTTTTGTTTTTCTTTCTCGTTTATTTAATTTTTATTACATTTTTAATTTAATTTCATTTATTTTGATTAGGTTTTTTTATTTTTTGTTTCAAAAACCAAATTCTGATAATCCACAACAACAACAAGATGCCCCTCCTCAAAACCCCGAACAAAACCCACAAGATACACCTCCAACTCCTCTTTTTGACCGTACACCTGATACACAAAAGCAATTGATTAATCAGTTAGGGAAAAACACGTCTAAAATAAATAGACTAATTACTAAATTGAAAACATCTGAGCTTCAACATCATAAATCCCTCGCCACTAGCCTAGAAACATTAGCTAGTGGTGCCACAGTCATTTCCACACAAATTACAAAATGGAGAAATTTTAGGGATATGTGTTGTCAATACTATGCTAGTGGGTTATCATACAAGGGAGTGAAAAATAGGAATATTAGTAAACAGCGAATATGTGCCCTTTTTGTTGATCCTAAACTGGTTAGTTGTTACCTCTTAATGCAAAGAGGTTTCCCATACATTGGTGTACCAATGTAAAGATGAAGAAACTTTTTTGGCAGAGGTGGTGGATGGTCTTTGATGATCCACCTTGTAATAATTATGAGGTGCCATTGTATTTTTTGAGAAAAGTATACTTTGAGTCTGTCCTCAATGTGCGGCCAAACTATTTTGACATGACAGAGTTCCATGGTAGAGGTGGCAGCTCTGCCCAAGATAGACCTAGAGCCCGTAGGCGATTAGCCCCGGAGAGTCGCTACCCCGTGGCACCCAAACCCAAGGTGCATCAGGTTGTCCCAGTAGAACTAAAAGAGTCGATGGAGCTATAGACTTTTTAGGCGGCCACAACATTGACTGGTGCCATAATCCAGCATGGGACATAGTTAGCACACCCTCTTGTATTGGATGATGAGCCATTAGTTACTCCAGGTGGCGATAGAGAGCCCATTCAGCATATGTGTGTCAGTTTCTCAAGGATATGCACAGGGATGGATAATGAGGCCACTGTAGATGGATCCAAATCTCATTCATGCACAATTTGTGGGAGTAGATGTCAAACTCGCACGGTTGAGCATGTGGCACTGATAGACGAATTGATGGACATGTTGTTTGACCATCAGTCGCAGACACGGGTGTGTTGATTTGAATTCATAGCTTTTTATTTATCAGTCACTTTAAATTTGTAATTACATAAATGAATTTTCATTTATACATCGATTTAAATTGATCCAAATAATATGCATTTTAGGATGCAGCAACGGTATCCCATACTCCTCCCGCAGTTACAAAAGTTGCAACTTCAACGCCTGAGGTATAAATTTTGTAACATGTTAAAATAGAATAGTACACTTTCAATTCAAAAAAATTACAAGATATACTAACTATCTTTAATGCTTGGTCCAATTTTTAGTTTGTAGGTGTTGATAGGGGACCAAATGTCCTAGATTCATGACATCACGCTCTTAGTAATCGATTTTGGCCTACAAGGCTATATAGTGTCATATTTTGTACACTCTTTTTTATGTATTGTTTTGATGGAATATGAAAGTCATTTCATTTTAAATTTTTAAAATTATGTTTAATATATTATCTGTACTAATATCTCATGTTAATTTTTTTTTTTTAGGGTACCCCCTCCACATCTAGGCTTCGTCCTAAGCAAAAGAATTCCTCGAAGATGCCAAAACGTGGGAAAAAGGTAATTGAACACATTTTTAGTTGTACAATTGTTTGAAAATGTTGAAATTGTCTTAGTTGCGATTTGTAGAATGGTTAGTGTTTTTTTGTCTATTTTACATGTACAACGACCATTGAGCTATGTGGATTTGTTGAATGCACCTGATTCGCCCGTGGATCGAGAGAGGGCAGAGGTATGTATCTCTACTTTATTTTCTAGATTTCATGATTATATGCACGTGTACATGTGAACTTGTGTTAAATTATAATCTTATAATTTTTTCATACAAGAAATATCCATAGTTGCTTCATCAATGGTGAGCCCTATTCCATGCACTAGAGAAGCATCTCAAGATCCAGTACACTTTTGTTTGATATATTACATTAATTGTTTTTAACCTACAATACTTATCATTATATTAATTTTATTTAATCTTTGATCATTTTTTGTATAGGTAATAGCGACAGTTTCTCCATCGATGGTGAGCCATCCTCAGTCCATTGGAGAAGCATCTCAAGCACCGATACGTCATTGTTCTCTATATTATAGCTTTTAAGTGTTTTTTATGTAGTTATGTTAGTACATTGTATTAATTGTACATTTAATCTACAATAGCCCCCTTCGCGGTTCAGCCATAACATGGATCCTTTTAAGTTTGTCTTCAAGAAAACTCCTAAGACTGACAAGGAGAGGAGAGCGAAAACATTAGATCTGAGATCAGTCGATGAGGTAATCTTCATTTCAATTGCAAAGAAATTATAGTTAAATGCATAGTTATGTTGTTAATTGTGAACTATTTTCTACAAAATAATTCTAACTTGGCTTTTGAATTGTGGTTTTGCAGCCATCTACAAAGTCGCGTACTGCATCAAAGAGGCTCAATTTTGATGATCCACCACAAGTTTAGGATCATTTAGTGCTATTTGTGGTCATAGAATGACCAATACATGTAGATATATTCTACAATTTTATTGTATATCGATTTGGACATGGCATATGCCACATTTTTGTAATACTTGTATTGACTTGGTAGACATGCCTTATATATGTATATGTTGATATTTGATCTAATAAATGTGTACTGAGTTCATTATTGTGTATTCATTGTATTTTGTGGCTACCCTTTTATAAATTTAATTGATATAAAACATTGCAATCATGGAATATGATTTGATAAAATTTCTAAAATGTTGAATTAACCCTACAAAACTCCTTGTATTCAGTCCATTATTGTGTATTCGTTGTATTTGGTGGCTTCCCTTTTATAAATTTAAATAAATATTTGCCTATGTAATCAACAATATAAATATAAAGAACAAAAATCGACAATATGAATATAAACAACAATATGTGTGTGGTGTGAGAGCACCCTCATGCTCGCAATGGTCAAATTTTGGTTCTCGTGTTTGGGGTCATTTGGATAAAAGATGTTAAAGTTGCTCAATTGTTGTCAAAGTTACTCAATTGTTGTCAAATTTGTCAAAGTTGTCAAAGTTTGGCTTCATTTGGTTAAAAGATGTAAAATTTTCTCGGTTGTTGTTAAAGTTGCTCACTTGTTGTCAAAGTTGCTTAGTTGTTGTCAAAGTTGTCAAAGTTGCAAGATAAGCTAGAATTGATTTGGTTCATCCTGTACATAAACCAACATCATGAGCATGTCTGAGTGGGCAGGTTTATGCTAGGCATGCTCCTCTCGTGCATCCCAAAGCGTTGGAACGTCGAGAGTCATACCCTATCGGCGCGATCTCTCAAGTGCCCCAAGTCCAAAAAATTGTCAAACTTTGACGGACTGTTTCTTCCAATCCTGGACACATATGATCGATTAGTTTAAACATGTGGGGTTGCATGAGGCTCCTCTACAATGTCCTATCTCATTTTTTGATGACTCAGAGCCATTTTCAATTGGTAGCATTTTTTCGCCTGCTGCAAAAACCATCAGTTGCATGCAATGCAAAGTTGCAAGATAGGATAGAATTGAATCAGTTCATCCTGTGCACAAACCGACATCATGAGCATGTTTGGGTGGGTAGGTTTATGCTATGCATTCTCCTCTTGTGCATCCCAAAGCGTCGGAACGTCGAGTCATACCCTACCAACGCGATCTCTCAAGTGCCCTGAGTCCAAAAAATTGTATTGTTTCTTCCAATCCAGGACACATATGATCAATCCGTTTGAACCTGTGGGGTTGCATGAGGCTCCTCTACAATGGCCTATCTTAGTTTCTGATGACTCAGAGCCATTTTCAATTGGTAGCATTTTTCTGCCTGCTGCAAAAACCGTCAGTTGCATGCAATGCAAAGTTGCAAGATAGGCTAGAATTGATTCGTTTCATCTTGTGCACAAACCGATGTCACAAGTGCATCTGAGTGGGAAGTTTTACACTAGGAATTCTCTTCTCATGCATCCCAAAGCATCGGAACGTTGAGAGTCATACCCTACCAGCATGATCTCTCAAGTGCCCTGAGTCCAAAAAATTGTCAAACTTTGAGGAACTATTTCTTCCAATCCAAGACACATATGATCAATCTGTTTGAACCTATGGGGTCGCGTGAGGCTCCTCTACAATGACCTATCTCATTTTCTCAATTGGTAGCACTTTTTTGCCTATTGCAAAAACCATCAGTTGCATGCAATGCAAAGTTGCAAGATGGGCTAGAATTGATTTGCTTCGTCCTGTGCACAAACTGACGTCACGAGTGTGTCAGGGTGTGCAGGTTTACGCTAGGAATTCTCCTCTCATGCATCCCAAAGTGTTAGAACGTAGAGAGTCATACCCTACCGACGCTATCTCTCAAGTGCTCTGAGTCCAAAAAAATGTCAAACTTTGACGGACAGTTTCTTCCAATCCATGACACATATGATCAATTTGTTTGAACCTATGGAGTCATGTGAGGCTCCTCTAAAATTTCCTATCTTATTTTCTGACAACTCGGAGCCATTTTCAATTGGTATTATTTTTTTGTCTACTACAAAAACCATCAGTTGCATGCAATGCAAAGTTGCAAGATAGGATAGAATTGATTTAGTTCGTCCTGTGCACAAACTGACATCACGAGGGCATCAAGGTGGGAAATTTTACACTAGGTATGCTCCTCTCATGCATCCCAAAGTGTCAGAATGTTGAGAGCCATACCCTACCAGCGCTATCTCTCAAGTGCCCTGAGTCCAAAAACATGTCAAACTTTGACAGATTGTTTCTTCCAATCCATGACACATATGATCGATCAATTTGAACCCATGGGGTTGCATGAGGCTCCTCTATAATGTCCTATCTCGGTTTTTGATGACTCAAAGCCATTTTCAATTGGTAGCATTTTTTTGCCTGCTGCAAAAATCGTCAGTTGCATGCAATGCAAAGTTGCAAGATAGGCTAGAATTGATTCGATTCATCCTGTGCACAAACCGACATCACGATCATGTCTAGGTGGGCAGGTTTACACTAGGAATGCTCCTCTCGTGCATCCCAAAGAATCAGAATGTTGAGAGCCATACCCTACCGATGCGATGTAGAAGTTGCTTGACAACTTTTTTGACAATAATGACATTTTTTGCTCAAACTATATCTAGACTCTATCTATGCCTCCTATGACCCAATAATGACTCAAATAATTCTCCATGATTATACAAGAATCAAGAATTCTCATGATTGACCTTATCAATAATGGTCATGATTGACCTTATAACATCACATAAACTCAAGACATTGTCACAAAAAATAGTCACATATTATTCAAAAATTTGCCTCTAAATATGGTCAAATCAGCTCTTGGCTACTTGAATATACAAAAAAATATATCTTACAAATTATCTCATGGTCTTTTATACAAAATTTGGCATTATAATATGTGTGATTCAGCTCATCACCATTTTCATATACAAAATTTGGCATCTAAATATATACAAATCAGCTCATTGACATTTAAATATACAAAATTATGCCCCTAAACATGTACAAATCAGCTCATGGGCATTTATATATACAAAAAACGAACATAGAACAATTTGTCGACGAAATATACAAAATTCTTAAAATCATTCTACTCTGAACTATAGAATCAATCAAGTGAGCCTTCGGGATTGGATCTAACCCGTTTTGTGTCAAGTATTGCCTCGTGGTCAGATTCACAAACTTTCCATAAAATCTTGTTATGAGGTCTACCATGATACTTCATCAAATGAATATTTGTTGCAACAATAAGGTTAGAGAAATGAAGAATATGTCTATGTGTTTCAAAGTCCTCGAACAACCAAACATCAGAATTCCTGACACGGTATCTCCTAAGCCATGTTCCTGTCACGACAACAGACCCTATTGGGTACTCAATACCCTCTCTGTCAATGATTGTGGTTGTCAATTTTCTTTTAGGCTCAACACAATGACACAAATAGTAATTTGTTTCTTCTTCATTGTTCTCTTCTACAATAACTGCATACACATGACCTGCATTTTATCAAAAATAAAGTGTGATGTACAACAAAATGAACCAAAAAAAATACTCGCAAAAAAATTAACTCAAAAAATCACCTGAATCCACTAGGTCAAATACATGGTCAAAATCCATTGATGTCTCCATCTAGCTCAATTGTAGTGCTTTGGGAATTTGATATGTATCAATGGGAACCAATGGTCTATAAGACCATTTGTCAGATAGCTTAGATAATCGGAGGACAACTGAGAGGGGGGGGAGTGAATCAGTTGTCAGTAGATTATAGAACTTTAAGCATTAAAACCTTGTTACTGAAATACATAAACCAAATACCGGAATAGCAAACATAATAGTTAAGCACAAATATAAACCATAGAACATTTACAAACCATCCACAAAAGATAACGCCAAGATTTGCACATGGAAAACCCGATGAAGGTAAAAACCACGGTGGGAAGCTTGCCCAGAGTCAGATAATACGATTACAATAAGAGGGGCCTACACATGCAGGAAGGCCAACAACCTAGCGCGCACTTATCATCACAAAAGGAGCCTCACTGAATACAAAATAAATCAGACAACAATCCAAAAGAAGAATGAACTGCAAGACTATCATCTCCTATACCTGAGTACAGTTATGGTTAAGCTTAGTACTAGAGGTCTTAAACCTCTTTCACCAACCCAATTCGATCACCTATGATCAATCAAAAACCTCTGCATATGATTATAACTTTATTCGCACATAGATAATCTATAACCACATTAATCCCATGAATCCCCATGATCTACAAAGAGATCTTACATCATATTTAAACCAAACAGGATCTAAACAATTAGGTCGGCCACCTAAAAGATAATACAATAAATTCATAACTTAAACTCGCAATCTAATGATCAACCAAGTTGGCCTCAGACCGAAACAACATAATCCAATCAACAAACCCAATCGGTAACACATTGGGATCTTCCACCAACACGTTACATAAGTCGGTCCATAACCTAGCCAAATAAGATAGCATTAGGTATGGACCCAAATCCAACACCATCGATCAACATGAACATGAACAAGATAACCAACAGCATCCCAAAAGTCATCTAGAAGTCACGCCAACACCACTTATCACGTGCATCAAAAAGGTCTTCAACAAAGCTCTGTCGGCATAACCCTTACCGATGACCAAAAGGCTTACTAGAACAGATGGTAGCTCCTGAGTCATCAAATCTCAAATTAACAGGTCGTGATACCCATTTGAATAGCATGAATGATAGATCTAAACCAAATCCACAATCCAAAGCATACCGGATCAATATCATAAACCAACCACTCTACCAGAACCTACTGGAAGCCGGTAAACAACCAAAACAGTCGGTGTTGCCATCAATGACAAAACATCAATGCAACACATAATAAATTCCTCCAATTTCCAACACCATTTGTCAACCCATTCTTGTGATTCACATTCTTCCCACAAACAATACATGCATGAAGAGAAAAATCATACCATATGTCTCGTATAAATTACTAGTGAACTCATAAATGAGTGCATGCCACTCGATCCTGCAGTTGTACAACAATCTAAATAGTTTTCAATATTAGATTCAGTGATCAACCAAAAATATCTACGAACCATTGACATACTTGGATTACCTGGACCCATCGTAGAGTTACACCATCGCACAATTGTTTATGCATCTATCAATTCAAAACCACCTTCGTACTTCAATTCTTCTCTAGTTAGAGCTCTTTTTACACATGCTCTTGCACCATCCTGATATCCCTTACCATGTACAGCCTCAGTGAAATTCCAAAAATGTTGTACACCGCTTGTCATATGCATCCTTGTCAACCAATAAAACATCCTTGCATTCTTGAATTGTGCGATGCAATTATCTGACCATATTAAGTGTCAGTTGTATTGTATGTTTCTTTCCTTTAAATTATCATAGAAAACTTTAAAGCATCCTTGTACAAACTTCGATGAATGAGTACAAGCATCACTTATGTAGAAGTGATACTCTCTTACAACCTTTCTATCCTCCTATGTTCTATCATCTTCATGCATAAATGTTATGTGTACAAAAATAGAAACTCATGTAGAATGATAATACATAGATTGCACTTCATTTTGAGATTGTAATGTATAATTTTCAGCAAAATCAACAACAGAGACAATGGTGCCAAGAGGAAATGTGTCCTTACATAACTTGAATTGTTCATCTAACCATCGAGCTCTATGTGTATGCATTATGTACTCATAAACTAGTTTCTCTTGAAACATTTTCATAAATTCAGCTACACATATATAATTTTTCACTAACTCACATCTCTTCAAATCTTTTCCATCTTTAACTCCATATGTGACTGTCTTGTATTTTCCAAAAGAAACTAGTTTCCTACCAATTTCATGTGTGCTCTCCAAATTTACATATCTTGGTAAACGTTGCAAACCACCACATATAGCACAAGAAACTTCCAAACAAAGCATCTTATAATAAATGCAACCACAATGTCTATTACATAGCACACTTGAAATAAATTCTCTTACTGACTTAGGAGGTGCTTGTATATTGCATTCATGCAAAACATCATTAGTGTGCAAAGTAGAACAAATATGATAAAAAATATAACATTGCATGGAAAATTCAATATGCATCTTACAACAACACGTGGTGCGTATATGATTAATCTTAATATAAAAAGGTTTTTCCATTTCAAAAAATCTTTGAGAAATTCTTATTTGAGGAAACTTTTCAAGGAATCTTTCATAAAATTTTGTTTGAGTCATATCCAAATAGTGTTTGGCATGTGGCTCACTATTTGTAGACCCAGTTTGCCTTCTAACAACACCTCTTTGGTTGGGCGAAACTCTTGTGTTGTCATGCCAAAAAAATTCAATTAATGTTCTTAGTGCATCAACAACAACCTTGTCTTTGCATGGTAGTCTACTTGAGAATGCCCAAAGAGAATTATTGTTAGGTTTCTCTATTATTTCTTGCCTTTGTAATGCTTTACTTAATGTTATTCTACTAACGGTTAATGACTTACTTGTTTTGTTTATCAAACGATCTTTTTTTATTTTCTTGCTCATTATGGTTGATGTAATGACACGTCGAGTAACATTAGAATCTTTAGTATGTTATTTTGAACCAATAGTTTGATATGCATCAAATAGATTTCTCATAATAGTTATTTCGCTGTTACTTTTAGATGATCTTAGGCCTAGAATTTTCATTATCTCTCTAAAATTTAAAATTTTAATCATTTGAACAATTAATTGACATCTTGTGGTTTGATTTAAGTTTTCAAAATGGTTTTGCCATATTCTTTTAACCATTCTCCTACAAGTTCGTTCATTCATTTTATCGGGCATTGGCTTCAATATATTCTCATCAATGTCAATTAGATACTTTGGTTTCCTACGAATGATTCTAGGAGGTGTTAACATCAGTGCATTGTGTGCATTGTGTACATTCAATTCATCAAATAGAGCAAGTGCATGTTCATCATTTAATTTATTAATCAATGTGGTCTCTTCTTCAATTGCATTAGGTTCATACGGTAAATCAAATGTCTCTTCTTCAATTGCATTAGGTGTATTATGTTTGTTTGGTAAATTGAATTGAGATGTTGAGGATGGCATACCTTCTTGTCCCATTGTTCTTATGTCACGTAATTTCTTCATACGTTGTCTTTGTCTTTCCTTTTCAGCCTCTCGTTGTTCCATCGTTCCTCGCTTGTTCTTTCTCATGGTTGATATCGGTTGTCCTAAATAGAATTATATTACATATATATGTAAACAAAAGTTCATAAACAATCAAATAACCATAAATATGCATCTTATCATTATTTTTTTGAATCAAAACTATTAAACAATCACAATAATATTGACAAAACTAATAAGAACAACAATTCAATCATTTGAAATCATGCAAAAACAAAAAAATCACTTACTTCTATGTATAAAATAGTGACAGAAGTGCAGACACAGTTGTAGTGGGGCCTTTAATGACCTCAAAAACTTCTTTTGAGGCCGTTGAGGTTCTTGGGAAACTAAAAGTATGTCTAAGTACCGCTTACGCGGTCTATTAATAACCGCGTACGCATTGTTAGCCCCTAAAATGTTTGCAAGCCCAACCATATTTTTTTTGCACCCTGTACGCGCTTAGAACTCATAAATACCATATACGCACTCCTATGCCTTAAAAATGTTATGGCAGGGCAGTGAACTAATAGGCTCAGTACCTCGTACACGCTATTTGTAGTAAAGAAAATGTGAAGGAAAAGGGGAGAGAGAGAGAGAGAGAGAGATGATGCACAATGGGTTTTGTACATTGAGTCAAATGCTAAGTCTATCAAGGAAAGAATAGCCTCTCGAGATCAAACTGTGGACCTTGGGATTATTAGGTCTACTGTTCATCCAAATGGTGACCACTACATGGCAGACCTAATTGCAATACAACAATATAAAGTAAGGGAGATAAAGGGGGTAGGGAGAGAGAAAGAGTGGGGAGGGAGAGAAGAAGAGAGAGAGGGATGGGGTATGGAGGAAGGGAGAAGGGGAGAGAGAGAGAGAGAGAGAGAGAGAGGGGGGGGGGAGGGAGAGAGAGAGAGAGAGAGAGAGAGAGAGAGAGAGAGAGAGAGAGAGAGATGGGGGGAGAGAGAGAGGGAGAGAGAGAGAGAGGAGGGGGAGAGAGAGGGAGAGAGAGGGAGAGGCACCCTATAAGCGCTTGAGAGGGGGAGAGAGGGAGACAATACACATACATACACATATGTGTGTGTATATACTTAATATATTATATATTATTATATACATATATATATTATATATTATATATTATATGTATATACACATATTATATATACAATATCATATTATACATATTATACACACTCCCAAATTTTAAACAAAAGTAGTGTGTACGCACTGTTTTAGCTTTATTACCGCATATGCGTTGTTTATAGTAAAGACAACGTGTACATGCTTCTTATACCATAGGTACCCCGTACATGCTTTTGACTATTTAGGCTTGGAAATAGGCCTGGATGACAAAGCTATAGGTTGGAAGTTTGATTTCCCTCCATTTCCCTCCTTTTTGACATGTTTTATTTTATCAACTTGGTTTCTTGACTTTGTCATCATCAGGTTTACACTTCATCAAGTGGGTATTTTTAAAATTGCTACCATATTTTCACCCATCTTCTGAGCTTTCTAACCATATATTTTTTTAAAAATTTGAACAACAATAACATATTATTATTTAATTTCTTTTACCAGTGTCTCCATAGTTCTCACAGACATACGTGTACCATTTTTTAATAACTTTTGATCTACTTATTCAAATTAAAAAAACTTTATATATTATTGTAGTGCACTTGATTCTTTACAATAAAAAAAAATATGGTATTTTCAATTTTTTAGTGCAAGTTATGCTTCGCGCACGAACAAGTACCTAATTTTCAGGATGTGTTCGATTGGAAAAATCATTTAAAAAAAATACTCGACAAAAAATTACAAAAAAATACACAACTTCTTGTGCTCACTCTTAACTATCTTTCTGCCAAAGGATTTGTCAAAATACTAAATCTAACTATGACTTTTTTGATGCGCATGTTAGACACTATGTTATGTTTTTCAGAAAAAAATAGGGTTTGTTTTTCGTGCGTGAAAGATTTGACCCCCTTTATCTTATCCAATTTTGAAAAAGTTTAGTATTTTGGAAATTGGATTTAGAGTACTACAATATTTGTTCTTTGATTATCTTCATATCTTGAGTGGATGACTTTCAAATTTTGCCTCCAAGTTAAAGTTCACCCGATTTCAGAAAAAAAGTGTCCACTCATACCCCCCTTTTTTACCACCATCTTTGTGCACTTACCCTAATGTAGTGCATGAAGAAGAACCAAGAACATCTGAACATGCAAACATGAAAGTAAAAGAAAATACAAAGGGTGTGCAAACCAAGGCACACACACATGAGAAAGGTGTGAAGACAAAATGAAGGCAAACATCAAACCCCCATGGCACTTTATATCATAGAGCGAGTACAATAAGACACAAAAGTGACGTACAAGATCCTATAATACATGTGCAATACAAAGGTTATCTCAGTGTGTTTACAAAAGATCGTGCATGAAGCAAGTCTGCCATGTGAAAATGTGAAGGGCCCACCAAAAAAACTCTACAAATCACGAAGGAATGACATGTAAATAGTAAACCATGCCCATGTTTAAAAAGAGATCCACCAGTGGAAAGACCACATGCAAAGCTATAATCTCAATTGATGCCAATCAAATGAAATTCTCCTACTCAAGAAGAGACTGCATGTGCAAAGATCGACCACCACTCAAGAATTCAACACTGCTTCTCAGCATTAATGGCCGCCACAGAAGGGATCAAAGTCGTCACTATGGGTGGACAAACCAAGTCGTGGGTAAAAAAAAGAAGTCGCGCTGGAAAATAATGGAGGAACGATACATGGGAGGAACTGCAAACAACAACGTCCACCTAGATCCACCATCCTACACCAAACATTACCCCTGATAACCTTGGTCGCTTAGAAGAAAGAACAAAATCGACTGCCCATACATACAACTGGACACCATCAGCGAATGGAAAGGTCATCGAAGAATAGCACAAAATTCCTACGATGGCATAAAAGAGAATGTCATCAGTATATGAAGCCGCCCAACCAAGAAGCATGCAAAGAATCGAAGATGATCGAGGAGTAGTGACAATTATAGTCGAATAAGAGCCCATTGCTAAAAGAAACTGTACTAGTTCGCTCCCCATGCAAGAAGCCACTAGCTATGAAGGCACCCAGCCAAAGGACCGATGACCAAAACAATAGCAACCGACCCCCTCAAAGTCTCCAAATCGCAAGTCGAGAAGAATCGATCATGCAAAAGTCATTGTTATAGAAACTCCAAATTGTCACATGCAAGGAGTAGTGCTGGAAAAATGGCAAAAACAATGCCACTTAAATCTAAAAAGGGTCGACCCCAATAAACAAGTCAACATGCCAAATAAATACCAACACATGCATAGTAAGGAAATAGCGCTAACGGAAGCCAAAAATATGCAAAGAAAAAAGGACAAATCGATGCTAAATAAGCATGCGTTGAGTCACCAATGTAGAGAGCCCAATAGCAAGGGAGTCAAGCTAAACTGCTCAAAACATGCCAGCCAATATTTAAAAGTCGAAGTTCCCAAAGAAATGAGACACCATGAGTATGCACCACATAATCGACCATAAAAAATCTCCACCCAAAAACGTTGGGAAGAAGGATCTCGCCCAAGGTTGGGAGTGTGCATGCAAAGTAGATGGAAATCAAACCCAAGGAATTCACTTTTACAAAAACTCCAAATTGTCGCATGCATGGAGGAGTGCTGGAAAAATGGCAAAAACAAATCCACCAAAGACCAGAATACACTATGCAATAAAACCATACAATTGTGGCACAAAGACTCCAAACTTATTGCAACTTTGGCACAAAGACTCCAAAGGCAATAAAGAAAAGTCAACTACAACAAAATTTCCTTGTTTATGCAAATAAGGCAACAACTAGCAAATAAAACACCGGTCAATCTGACCAAACACAAATCAAATTAATCACAAAACTTTTAGATATCTGAAAAAACGGATAGGGAATTGCAACAAAGCTTTGATGCCATGTTAAAGTTGTGAAATACAACCTCACAAAACCCAGTGAACACCTATATGCAAATAACCTGTCACAACAATAGAAGATTCACACAAAACACAAAAGTTGTTTTGAAA
Source organism: Cryptomeria japonica (assembly GCF_030272615.1). Lineage (NCBI taxonomy): Eukaryota > Viridiplantae > Streptophyta > Pinopsida > Cupressales > Cupressaceae > Cryptomeria > Cryptomeria japonica. The sequence continues at coordinate 223,082,027 of NC_081412.1, forward strand.
CCCTACAACAAGAATTTGCAATAATAATAATCATTGTTTTAAGGATTACAAAGAGATCAATCCTTATAAAAGGATATCAAAACCTAAATATAAAAATCCTAAAAAGCAATTAATAATTACTAATTAATTATTAATGTGCTTAAGTTTAGCTTCCTAAATTTAGCTTAAATGAAAATAAAATAAAAAGTGACTTAATTATTAAATCAATATGATTTAATTAATTAAGTAAAAGAAGAGAAGATATGGTCCTTGTGCCCAAGGAAATCAGATAGTTATAAAGGTTATGAAGTTTAACCGGAGTTTACACTTAGGGAGGAGTATTTGTTACGTTATCCATGTTGACCCGCACAATTTGTGAGCCGCAGTTTCTCTGTGAGATAAAACCATCCCAATTTCATGGAAGCTCACATCGTAAACTCTTATAATATGTCGGTTTGAATTTTCCTTAACGCCCAAGTCATGCTTGCTTACCAGTCACCGGGAAGACCGAATGAAAGAGAAGTTGGAACAGTAACCAAATAATCAAAAGAAATGTGTTACAATCCTCAAATTAAAAAACAATTTAAGGCTTGGATAGATCCGGAAACCAGTTGAATGCGCGGAAGAGAGGCTGGCCACATATATGTTAGATGGCGTCATTCCGCGTAGTAAGTCTCGCCCACCGCCATTGAAACTTCTCAATCGCAACGTCGGCAGGTTCAAGGCAATAAAAGTCTCCGATCCCTTTGATCGGGTATCAGATCCTGAAAAAAAATCAATTGGGTGTCTCTAATTTTTGAAGCGGCGAAAAACCCAGATCGTCAAATCAAGCAGAGGGCACAGCAGTCCGAGGGATTCAAATCGATTTCTGAGGAACCAGGAGGTCGCGGGTTCGAGCCCCGAAAATGTTGGACAGGGAACCAGAGGAGCTCCAGTACCTGGGGGCATGGGGAATCGTGAGAGAGGCCCGGAATGTCTTTAAGGCCAGCCGAAAACAATTTATGGCAATCACGTTGACGCTGATCCTGCCGCTCTCCTTTGTGATTTTGGCCCATACCCTGGTTTCGGATTCCCTTTTGAAGAAAATTCAGACAAATGAGGACAAATTCGAGAGGGAAGGGGATGGCCCTGAAGCGGATCGAACCCTCAACGCGTTATCTTCAGAATGGACGAGGCTGCTTCTCTTTCAGGCCGGGTACTTTGTGTTCCTATTCGCCTTTTCCTTGCTTTCCACAGCGGCAGTAGTGTACGCAGTGGCCTGCATTTATACAGGAAAACAGACCACCTATTCAAAAGTGATGAGCGTGGTTCCCAAGGTCTGGAAGCGCCTGATTATGACCTTTCTCTGGTATTTCTTGATCATGGTGGTCTACAATACAGTGCTCTTTCTGGTTCTGATTTTTCTCATTTTAATGGTGGGCACCGGCAGTATGGTGGCCTTTTGGACCTGTGTTGTTGTTCTGGTCACAGTTTTTGTGGCTGTTCATGTTTATATGAGTGCTCTGTGGCATCTGGGTAGCGTGATTTCTGTTCTGGAGGATCAGTATGGATTGGGTGCATTTAGGAAGAGTGGGGATCTGATCAAGGGGAAGAGGATCATTGCTTTTGTCATGGTGTTTCTGTATTTTGTCATGTGTGGGGTCATTAATGGGGTGTTCAGTAGCAGGGTTGTTCATGGGTCTGGAGCTCTTTCGAGGATTTTTTGGGGGATTTTTCTGGTGGGTTCACTGGTGGTTGTTAATTTAACAGGTTTGCTTGTACAGAGCGTGTTCTATTATGTCTGTAAATCTTATCATCATCAGAGCATCGATAAATCTGCACTGTCTGATCATCTTGAGGAGTATCTTGGGGAATATGTGCCCTTGAAGAGCAGTATTCAGATGGAGAATTTGGATGTTTGAGACAGATGGGAAATAATCAAAATACATGAATTCAACATTGAATTCCATTTTGAAATCTGAAGTTTAGTATAAAACTGCAATTTGTATGTAACGCTTGTTTATCTGTAATTTTGTTTTTGAGATTACTTTAATTGTTACAGAGAATGAAAAAATCCATTTGCATGATTTCCTGATGGGATTGCACTGTTACACATTTATGCATGATGTATTTATTGGAATGACCATTGGGGAATATGTGCCTCTGAAGAACAGTATTAAGATGGAGAATTCAAATGTTTGAGACAGATGGGAAATAGTCCAAATACATGAATTCAACATTGAATTCCATTTTGAAATCTGAAGTTTATTGTAAAACTGCAATTTGTATGTAACGCTTGTTTATCAGTAGCTTTGTTTTTCAGATTACTTTTAAGTGTTACAGAGAATGAAAAATTCCATTTGCATAATTTCCTGATTGGATTCCGCTGTTGCATGATGTATTTATTGGATTGACCATGGGATTGTTTAATTTAATGGTGAAGCAATCATGATAAATAATAACAATATAAGCGATTTCCGCAATTCATATAACAGTTGAGATCAGTTTTTGTGATCTGAAACATCGATTAAAAATCTTGTACATAATTTAATTCAGAAACATAATTTAATTCAGAAACAGCTTTTAATCATGATAATTTTCGTATTAGATGTTTGGATTTTTTTTTCTCTTCCATTAAAAATTGGGAAAGAAAATATCACGAGTTAATAACATTATAATTATCATGAATCTGAAGGATGCTACTAAAAAGATGCATCAGTTCGAGGCTGAAGCTGTTGATACCCTGCAGACTCTGGGTTAAGTTCTTTGATTGTGTTTCTGTTTCTTTGCTGGCACTCTGTTGTTATTTTGCTGCATGGTTGAGTTGGGGGATTTTTTTCGCTGTATTGTTTTGTGGTGTTTTTTGGGTTGTTCTATTTTATATTGGACTTTCTATGATACATTTTAGGTAATCTTTTTGTAAAGGGTTTTGGGTCCCTTCAAAACCTGTTTTTATCGTAATAAAAAACATTGTAATTATCATGAGTTAATACTTGCCTTCACATTTACTGCGGCACTTCTGAAATGACATTTACAAATTTTTTTAGTATTTCTCTGTTTTTTTTGCGGAACCTTTTTACTACTCTCAAAATGGGAGGAGATCGTGTGTGTATTGAGCCCGATAAGCCATATGAGTTCAGGAATATTGAAATTGTATGGCACATTTGTAGGGAAGGAAGGGTCGATGGGTATCTTGAACTGATGCAAGAGTTTGATGAAGAATTGTCGATACAAATTGCTACAACCTGGGTCAATAGAAGAGTCAATATGGGAAGAATTTTGTTTGATGTCAGTGAGGAGGCGATTGCGCAAGTGATTGGCCTTTCCATGGAAGGCAGAAAGTGGAAGAGAACTAGTCATGTAGTGAATAGTGAAAGTCTTAGCATGTTCTTTCATGAGAATGAAGCCCCTATGAAGGTGCAAGGTGGATATGCGAGAGAGGAGCTACCCAACCACTAGAAAATGGTATGTTTGATGATAATGAAGTACTTTACTCTGGAAGGTTGTTTTAAAGTTAACTACTTTTACCATATTCTCCTTCTGAATCATTTTAGGAACCGTGAAACTACCTCCTTCTCCTTCTATCTGTTTCACTTCTTCAAACATTCTATCAAAGAGGTCGTAGACCCTAAAAACTAGGATAAAAAGCTTGTGCCTTTGCACCAGAGCTTGATTTATAAACTATATTTGTTCCATTTGACCTTGTGTCCACCTAGGAATATTGTGATTATGGAAGCCCCTACCTCGAGTGTTTCTCCCTTGTTAATTGGTATACCTAGTGCTTGGACCAAATGCTACATTCGTCAACTTGAGACTATTTTCATTGCTTCCCCTAAAACCCCCTCCACCGTAGTGGTAATTACAAAAATTGATGTGCTCTAAACCCAAAAGCCCTCGACAAGCAAGAAGAAAGGAAAGAACACGAGCTGCAAGAAGATTACTATTTTAGAAGAGTCGAGTAAGGAAGAGAAAGAAAGGGAGAGCAATAGGAATGAGGGTAGAAGAAGGTTAAACAGATTGGCCTTTCGTGATTTTGGTAAGGTTAAAAGATTAAAGCTTGCTGATTATAGCTTGGAAGATGAGGAAGGAGAACCAGGGAAGGAATATGACAAAAAAGAGGATGAGGGGAATGTTGATGGTGGTGGGGAGAATTTGGATGAGAACCTAAAGAAGTTGGTAAATAATGGCTGGGTTGAATAGGGGATTCCAATTGGGATGAAAGAATGGAAGAGGTTGCCATGGAGGAGGATGCAAAGATGAATGCCACGGGTGAGAGTTGCACGGGATGTTAGAGGGCCAACAAAGAGCTGAAGGAAATAGGGGAGGAATTGCATAGGCTGAATGAAAAAATCCTTGAGCTGGAAATGAAAATGGGTAGTGTCTACAGATTCAGTCTCTAGGTTATGCACAATTGGGCAACCTCACTTTGTTTAATGTAGGACAAGGTGCTTGACAATGCTACAGGCGAGGATGACATTCACAAGGAGCTCTTTAAATTCCTGACCAAGGATTGGAACAATTATTTGCTGCAAGCAAGCCAAGGTGTCAAGAAGTCTAGTAATGCTTAGTGTCATAGGGGCCTCCTTTTTTGTTGTTCTTATTTATTGGAACTTGGCTCCTCTAATAAACTTATTAGGTTACTACAACATGTTTTATGTTAGTTGATATTTTGGACTCTCGTTGGTGATGTATATTGTTTTCAAACTACTATGACTATACTTGTTATAGGGACAACACCCTTGTTATGTTGCTTTTAATATGAAAAACATTGTAATTATCGTTGATGTGTGTTTTTTTATTATGAAAATTTAGAAATAATTTAAAATTGTAAAGACTAATTATAATGTACATTTTAGATTTAAAAAGTTAATTAAGAGAGGATTTATTACCTATGCATTTTAATTATGACTTTTAATAAATCATATTTATTAATATGTCTTATTATTAATTATTCTATGTATCATTATATGATTGATTATTTCTTTAATATAGCTATTGAAAATGGATAATTTTTACTCAATTTTTAGATAGAAATATGATGATTGTTTTTTATTAAGGTAAAAATAGGTTTTGAAGGGCCCCTGAAATCTTTTACAAAATATCCTTACGAGATAAAAGCATTAAGAAACCAAAAGGAACATACATAAGAAAAACCAGCATAACAACTAGAAAAAACCAGCTAAAAAGCCCCAAAAAACTAGCGATAACCAGCCAAACCAGACAAAGCACAAAAAAGGAGCTAATTTATGTTTTTCAGGGCATTAGCCAAGTTACTGCTAATCCCATACAAATCTTTGATATTATCCCTAAGATTAGGCAGTTCCTTAGCAGACGCCGCAACAACTTTCTTCACACTCGCCCTAGTTCTCTTTGCTTCTCCACCAGGCATAGCTTCCCCGCTCCCAATCTCGATAGCATCTTCATCAATGTCGAGGTCCACCACCGGTTTGGGAGAGCTGGAGTTTTCAAGGACCTTAGAAATATCCTCTAGGTTCTTTGTAACAACAGACAAGATATTCGGGATCATTCCCAACAGGTTTTTCATTGCCACTTTACCTTCTTCCAGATAGTCAATCTGAGCTGCCATCTTTTTAGCTTTTTCCTCCATGTCCTGCTTCCATTGCTTCTAGTTCCTATCGTCTTCCTTCCTTTTCTCATCCATCTGCTTCCCATTTTTTTCCAAATTCTTCAAAAATTCATATGTCCATCTGTCAAAACCCAATCTAGCCTCAGTAAGGTTTTTGAGGTTATCCAGGAATAACCCTACTCCATCTGGCACACTCCTTATCCTTACTCAAACTATCCTTAGCCATTTCCTTCTCGAGTTCCTTATTCTTCTCCCTCTAAGAATCCATATCTTTCTCCTCATTATCCTTATCATCCTTATCCACCATAGGTTGGCTAATGTCTAAGCTAGCATTGTGAATTGGACTATCTTGGTCGGACATGTCCTCAACTTCATCTTCCTCTGCACCCACGTCCTCATCTTTCCAACTTTACTCACCTCCTGACTCGTTCGTTTCCATTTCACTGCCATCTTTTCCAGTTTCCTCTGTGTCGTTCTTGTCATCTTTGGTTTTAATCCCAGTGGCGCTCTTGCTTTTTTTGCTCTAAATAGACTCTTCCTTGTTGGGTCTGCCTTCCTCCTACTTTCTCTTGCCTTTCCCTGGAGAAGAAGACAACCTCTTGTTTTTCTGAATGGCAAGGATTTTGCAGTGCTCATAAATGAGCAAAATGAGGCCACAATGAAGCACCGGGTTCGAGGGATTCTTGTTGTGTTTGTTGAGAGACCTCGACAAGGACCTAAAGAGATAGTAGGGCAGGGAAACCCTTTTCTCATGCCTGAAGTGGTTTAATAGCACAAAGTGAAAAATATGATGATTGTTAATACTTTATAAATATTGGATTTTTTTTCAGAGTCATTATTATATATAACCACAATAACTATTAAAAATATTCAACTATTAAAACATATCAGTTATAACATCACAAATTTTAATTTAAGCTATGACAGTGATATGTTATTTGGTATAGGTAAGATAATGACAAGTATAAATAATTGAGAGAATATGAGGTTCTAAATATAAACAAGTAGGCCCAACCATGAATAGTTCTCTATTTTTTCTTCTTTTGGTGTATGATTTCATGCAAACATTTTGAGTTTCTTAAATATTTATTTGGTGTAATAATAAAATATATTGTGAGCTGCTTTAATATTTGAAAGGATAAGAATGTTTTCTAATCTGTTTAGCTATCCTTTCTTTATTATTTAATCTAATATTTAGAAATTTATCTTGGTCAAATCTTCAAATTGTTTTACTAGGATGTATTATAAGTGCTAAAATGTGTAGCACTAGATGTAAGAACATATGTATGCTACCAACCATAGTAATGGAGGTTTAGCCATGGAGATGTCTAGTGTTTGGTTATTGTTGTATGTGTTTAATGCTTCCTAGGTGTTCTTGGTGTGTTTCTCTATGTGTCATTAATTTCATTCCCTTAACCTATATAAATTCAATCATATGTAGTCATTTTTACAATTAAATTATAGATTAGGGTATTTTGAATTCATTCCTAAAAGAATTAACAACTTATTTAATCAATTTATCTCAACCATCAAGCCCAAACACTCTTTCAAATTTTAAAATGCATTTTAGAATATCAATGTACTACAATATACAAGACCATTCTACAACGAAAAATTAAAATACATCAATTTCAAATTTAAAGCATAAAGGTTGCTTGCATATACTTCATAGCAACTAATGCATAAACGAATAAAAATTTAAATAGAAATCAATTAATAAAATAAATACATGTAAAAATGACACACTCTTCATGTCTTTATCCACAACTCTGGATTTAGAATTGATGTTGATTTATATCATGGTTTTACAAATATCAATTAGATATATCTCTTAACTTGAACCAAGTGAGACAAAATATATACACACAACATATTGACCCATATCAAATCATCTCCAAATAACCACTCTTGGGGATAAAACCTATGTCTACACACTCAATAAAACATCAAGCCTACCTAATCTATACAAGATGGTTGAAGCATGTCATAAACTCCTAACATGATAATATAGATAAAAAAGGATATCAATAATTGCATTGAATAAAAATCATCTTGAGTCCACACAATACACAACATGTGCAAAAATTGATAATCATAAAATATATAAGGGTAAGTTAGACAATCATATTCAAATCACATATAATAGGTATAGTGACAATAGTGATGTTAAAATACTAAAATAGTCAAACAATTCTTGCAAACATAAACCCTCGTCGATAACATGCATGAATGGCAAATCAAAACATTACAGAAGGTGATAAAAACATTGAATCACAACATAACTACCCAAGGTACATAGTATGAACACCTCAATCATAATACAAGTACTAACTAGAAGGTTTGGTATAAGGGATACAAGCATGCAACAATGAGCATTATGATTGTATCATTGGAAGATTGCAAAAAAAAAAAGAAGTTAATTTAATTTTTTCAAATTAAATTTGAAAATTTACATCAATTACAAATTTAAAGTATAAAGATATCATTTTGAGGGGGCTACATGGTTTCTCTTCTCATGTCATTTTTTGGAGGAAGCATCTCATTGCATGGAGTTTATTCCTTCTCTCATTTTTAACGAGGTCACATGACCACCTCTCTTTTCTCTCTTATGGGTGGAAATTCATTGTATATTTTGTATCATCTCTCTTTTGGAGGAAAGTTTTTTTCCATAGGGTTTACTTTCTTTCTCTTCTTTATGAGAGAATGCATTGTACATGGGCACCTAACCAGGCTAGTAGTTGGGGCCCATCATCATCATTGTTTACATTACTCCCTAAGTTGCACTTAAGGGGGATGTTGGTGTTAATAGTGTCATTACATATCTAGTTAGGACATATCCTTTCTAGGATTGACCTATTCACACATAGCTAGGGTATTTTAGAGTTTTGTCTCACCTTGAATGTGGTTGAGACATGTATCTTCACTTTGTGAGACATCTATTATATACATACTTGCCACTTGCTCACACACTTGTCAAATGAGCTCACAAGTGTTCCATATATGGAGGGTATTTATTCATTGTCTCCTACATTCTCACCTTCTCATCCTTGTCTATATAAGAAAGGTCACTAGGTAAAAATTACATACCTTCATGTTGTATATGATAGATATCCTATTGTGTTCATCAAATTTAACTAGTGGAAGGTTGTTTTTGTGTTTTTAGATTCTTGTCTTACTCCAATAGTCCATTCCATAATGTATGGGGTGGGAAAATAATTGGGAACAAGAATCTTGGATGGGTCGTAATTCCAAGCATTACTTAATAGTTTGGACTAGAATTTTTTCTAATACCTTAGTATGAATAATGATCTGCTAGGTTTCAAAGTTTTAACATCTCTAATTTGTTCATTGCTATCTTTAAATTGATGGTCAATTTAGCCCTTACCAATTGTCAAGTTCTTTTATTTTTTTCCTTTACGGCCCAAGGAATATGGTTTGTACTATCCTAGTGAGGAGTCCATTTTGATACCATCTTTGTGGCTTATATTTGGTCTGAAAGGTTATGTACTAGCTAGGGCTTTAATAGGAATAAGGCACAAGGTGCATAAAATATCATTTAGGGTAGAACTAAAACTGATATTAGATGTATCTTATTGTATGATTTTACTAGGTTAGCATGTAAGACCTTGGTCTCTAACTCTTATGGCTCATCAAAAATGGAAAATCTACCTTCCAATAATATAAAAAATTATAGTAAATAACAATAAGGGAATAAATTATATACCAAAGAAGTTGTACTAGTTACATTCTATAAATCCTTGTTATATTCTCAGCAATGGAGGCAAAGAAAGAAAGACATGTTTAGGTAGTGAAAAGCTCTGTAATTCATGAGTGAAAGTGAATTTTCTTTGAGTAAGTAGCTTGAAATTCAAAATGGCTTATTAATTGTATCTAGAAGAACTGCATTAAATGAGAGATGATGTAACAATAGTTATTAATATTTGAAATATTTGAAAAAGGTTTAAACTCACTTTTTCAACATGTCATCTATTTATGAAAAGAAATGATAATCCATAAGAAAATAGGGTCACAAAGAAGGAATACTCACAACCAATAAGAATGGAATACACAAGTTGTAATGTAATTCTTTAGTTGATCTGTACATAACTCTCTTGAAATAAATTGGTCATCTTACATGGATGCTTATGAGGATCCACATAATAACTCATAAACAATGAACAACAATAATGTGAATTCTAGTGCATGATAGTAATAATGTATAAAGTTGATGTTATAGAATTTATAAACTATGAGCCTAACCTTAGTAGTTAATAGAACCATTAACTACAAAGAAAGACTTAATCTGTAAAATTAGTTTCTAATTTTATTAAAGTGACAAAGAATAACTTATATGCCATGATAATTGTTGATTACAAGTCAACAACAAATATACAACACAACACTTTTTCAACGAATAACTATTAAAACAAATTTTTATGAGTTGTAGGAAGGAGAGGGTAGATGAATCTACTATTTTTTTTCTATTATACATATATCAACTACTTATGCACATCTACTAGTTTGTAGATGACCCATAGTAACCTCTAGTAAAGCTATAAGTACATCTATGGTCTAAGGAAAATATTTAGTAGCCTTAATATTTAGTAGCATTGAATGTATACATGTCATTATTATATTGGTTCTTTGTTAGCTTTCTCATATTAATATTTTATTTATTTATTAGTGTAACTCATCAAATAATAAACAATAGTCATGTGAATGCTAGTGTACAACACAATAATGATATATAAATCTTTTTTAGTTGGAGGCTTAACAATGATGATTAACCAAAATATTAAATAAAATGAAAATCTCATCTACAAAATCAACTAGTCATCTCAAAGAACAACCTAAATGGTGGTTGCAAGTCAATGATGAGTTATAAAATTAAAGTATTGTTTCAAAGGTTGAGGTTTTAGTAAAACCTTTATGTGGTCTATAAATACTTGAGTAGACTTGCTAGGTCAAGAACAAAAAAAGGAGGACCCATTTCCTAAAGTTGGTTATTGGTTGAAATGTAGTGATGCCAAGAAAAAAGCAGTGGCATAAAAACAAGCAATTGTTAATGTATGGTCTAGATTTTAAATTTTAAGAATTCAATAGTAAAACAAAACAAATATCCAAAGTAGTATCCTAGATGAATTCATTTTGAAGTAAATACAACAAGAGTTTTATTCAACCAATGACCCATGACCCATGACCATTGAAATAGTCAACATAAAAAGTATGGAATAATAAAAAAAAAGCATAGACCATGTATTAAATCAATGATAATATATTGTAATCAACAAATGATAAATATGATTATAAAGATTTATCATATAATATATAATACACAATATAATGTAAATTGATAATTAAGTATAATATCTCTATAACTCACTAGGATTGGGAGTTTGAAGAAGAGTTGTAATTTTTGTCTATTTCCTACTTCCAAGAAAGTGCCTTCTTGTCTCATAATTAATAGTTAATTAATCAAATCTAAATCCCCCAAAAAAATAAAAAAATAATTTGAGAATATATGAACTTAATGTATAATGGGTAATGAAATTTTTGTTATTGTTTAAATTGAAATCCATTATCACACTAAATTTTTGGTTGTCTAGCAAACAAAAATGCCAGAACTTCTACTAGGGTTATTTAACACATTAGCCCTAAATTAACCTATCATTCTATGGTAATAGGACATGTATTCTAAAGTTCTTATAATTGCATAGCGATAGTATATGTTTTTATTCTTAAAATGCCTATAATTGCATGTTTATTATATGTTTTTCCTAAATTACCTATAATTTTATTAGAGATTGCACCACCCTTTGCCCTTGATTGCTTGCAATTTGATTGACAATTGCATTGCCCTTTTCCATAAGTAGCCTCTAATTTCATTGACAATCATATCGTCCTTTGTCATTAATTGCTTATAATTTTATGGGCAGTCACACTAGCCTTTGTCATATATTAGCAATAATGGCAAGGGTTTTTTCATAAAGTTTGGAAACAAAATAATGTAGAAAGATAGGTAATTGAAACACAATTAAAAAAAAAAAATCAACTAATAGAAGATTGGACCTAGATTAAAAGTTATCTCTATACTATCCTCCACATTAGATTAAATAGTGGGGGCGATCTAATGTTCTAAGAAATTTTAAAACAAATTTAGTCTGGGAAATTTGATGTTACATACAAGAAAATAATATCAAATTCAAGCAAAAACATATGTTGCAAATGTATTCTCTTATTTTTGAGATCCCAAAAAGTTATTTAATTTGTCAATTAACAAAAAATGCCACTAAAAATTCCTTTACTATGAAGGCAAAAATTCTATGCATGTATAATTCAAATTAAAAATATCGATAAACCCCTCTTTTCTCTAAGATGACACATGTTCTTTTCTTTGCAAGAACCTCCTTTATTCATTATTTAAAAACTAAGTTAAAGATTGATTTTCCACTTTTCCTCTTGTCTCTTCACATTCAAGCTAACTCTTTGAATATTACTTTTTCTTCTCACACAAGTTAACTCTTCACTTCCATAAAACAAATCTTCCCCTTTATTTGTGATCAACATAATCTATGATAAAATAAGAATCACTTTATTTTGCGTATTCATATATGCAAAACATCCAATTCTCAATTTATACATACACTTTTGTCCAACACAATAGGATTTTAGAACATTTGTATTATTGTCGTCAATCCATATTAAGATTTTGGATCTCATTTTTCAATCTCATGTTTCAAAGCATCAATCAATCAACAAAAACAAAATCAACATCAAATCAAAAATCAAATAAACTCCTTATTTATCAATCTTGATTTGCTCAAATCTCAATTTATTATTTTATATTTTAATATCAACTTCAATAAATCTATTTTTAATTCAATCCATTATTAAGCCTAAATCACTTAACATAAAAAAAGAAGTTAAATTGTTTTTTTTTCACTCATATAATTATGCTTAAATATATTATTGCATAAGAAACAACCAAGCCACACCTAAATATGGGGGTTTTACTAAAGCCTTAATAGAGGTAATGTACCTTTTTATTTGACAAAGCAACGAATTTCATTGTCATTCAACGTTTCTTATAAAGTCGATGGAAAGTTTCCTCTAAATTATGATGGGCAGGACCATGGACGCTTTCATATACTTTGGTCGTTCGGGAAGTATAGAGTACTCCTGAATTCTTTTTTCAGTTTGGATATCTAGCATATTATATTCTTGTCTTCTAGATAGAATTGAATGCATTTGGATCTTCTACATTCAAAATTATTTTTTACCATTAAAAATTAAACTAGTTTACATTTCAAAACCTTAATCCATTTCTAATGGTCAAACCTAGTACTGTATGTTTATAGAAAAAAAATTATAATTCAAAAATAAATATGGATAGAGCATTTAAGACATCTATGAGAGCATCCATATACACATAGGCAACAACAACCTCATACAACAAGAAATCCATTGTAATATTACTATTGTTTTAACAACATAGATCATATTACACTTAGGACATTTCAAATTAGATAGGAAATTAGACTTCAAGCCAAATTCTCAAATGTGCCATATACACCAATTTTCCCCAAAAATAGACATTTCTAGTGTAGGTACACGTGTAGGTGTTGTTAGAGGTTTTAGTTATCTTATAAAATGTTCTAGTGAATATTATTGTAACCATATGGGGACACCAACACATCACTCAAACATTAGTGTGATCGTACAAGACATCAAAACATGAAGTAGACAATATGATGGCCACAAAGATAGGGTTGTGTCATACAATAAATTATCACTAGTGATCCCATTCATATTTACAAAAAGCCAAAATATAAAGTGTAGATTCCAATTTAGATAGTCTCATCCCCCCTTCTTCCCTCCTCCATTCACTTGCACCTTCACCAACCACTAAAATAAACAAGCCTCTCTTCTCCTTTTCTCTTTTTCAATTCATTTTCCATTCATGGACAACCTCAACTCATAGTAGTTTTTATTGTAAAAATTGAAATACATTTTTGAATTCTTGATTATGTTTAGTATTAGATTATAAAAGAAAAATGCATTAGTAAGTAGATTATATTAGGACATTGTCTATTTCTTATTTTCATATAGGTGAACTCAATGATCTTACACAAATTTAGGATCTTTCTTTACTAAAACAAACCAACATTAATCACACACTTTTCCTTGTCAAATTCCTCCTTCCTTGGATTTAGTGTTTAGAGATTTATTGAAGTATTTTTCATACTTTGATAACACTTTGCACCAAAAATAAGATGCATTTCCTATATTTCCAACAATAACCAACCAAAATAGAACACTTCTTTATTCCAACCCTACTATTTGTGTCTTTTCAGGAATATGTCATCCTCTTGATCCTCTATCCTTTTATGGTGTGGTTCTAAGGCCAGTCCCTATTCTATTGCCTCACAATGAAAATCCTCATATACAAGATGCAATAACCTTTCATCATCTTAATGATGAGGATATTTCTAATTTTGATAAATATTTTAAGCAAACATAACACCTAAAGTGGAAATTTGTCTCCCACAAGTTTCATATTCTTAATGATAATGTAGGGAAGTTTGACGATAATTACAATTGTGATATATATATTAAGCAAATAGAACAACTAAAGTGGTAAATTGTCTCCCATAAGTTCCGTCTTATTTGTGATAATATAGGGAAGCTAGAGGATAATTCTAGACATAATTATTTTAAGAAAATATACCAACTAAAGTGGAAAATTGTCTTCCACAAGTTCCATCTTCTTTATGATGATGTAGGGAAGCTTGAGGATGTGACCAATCCCTCATCCATTATTGATGCCCTTTATGCTAATTTGGCATCCACCACTTATGGTATGAACATCCTCAAGAACATCAAACAACTTATGAAAAAACATTCTCCCCATTCCCCAACATCTTTTTTCTTTCCCTGTATCCTCTTCTCCCCTTTCTTCCCTTTTCTTCCACTATCTCTCCTCTTCTTCAACTTACTTCCCATGCTAAACCTCCCTTCCATGCTTCGTTTTAACAAACTTTGTTTCCTTTACCCAGTACTTTGACATCCATTCACTACCAATCCCATATCTCCTTTACATTATTTCTCCTAACACTTTTTATAATACCCTCCCTACCATCCCCTCCTTTCTTCCTACCTTTATCTATCATCACCCATCCCAACAATATTTTCCTTCTTCTTACCCACTCCCTTCTACCCCGTTGGCTACTTAGCACCACATTTCTAACTAGCCCCCTTTTAGACCACTTTCTTTTCCCACTTCTATCCTTCACACTTTACTCCTCTCATTTTCCATTATGTGCCTACTAAAAGACAGAAAAATAAAGTGTTATCTAGTTTAGATACAAGAGATACACATAAATATGTATTGCTGAATGCATCTTTGTAGCATCCACTTGCTAAGTAAGAAAATAAAAAGAACATAAGTTCAAATAAAACCAAGAACACAAATAAAAGAGATAAAATGTGGCATGCATTAGAAGAGATAAGCAAGAAATTTAACCAATGAACTCATTGCCATCATGTAAGGTTATGTCTTGATATACTTAGAAAATATATTGTAGACACCTAAAAATGTCTCATTGATCATGTACTAATTATTCATCTAAATTGATTAAATAATTCTTTAATTCTTTAATTAAGTTAATTAATCTTATTCTCCTATTTATTCATATTTCTTCATCATCTTACTAATTATTCCAATTTTTAATTATATCATCGTTTAATCATTTAATCCATTTTCTAATATTAATTAAATATTTATTATTTAATTAATTGTGATTTTTAATCCCTCAATTTAAATAATCTTTATTATTTAAATAAATTCTTTTTCAATTTCTATCTCTATTCAATTAATCATTAACCCTTTTCTAAATATTAATTAAATATTTATTATTTAATTAATTATGAGTTTAATCCTTTAATTTAAATAATCTTTATTATTTAATTAAATTCAATTTCTAAATAATTAAATAGTTTCTTTAAATTATTTAATAAACTAATTATATCCTCTAATTCCAATCCCAATTTCATTTAATTCTTCTAATTTCATTTAATTTAATCAATTCTTCTAATTTCATCTAATTTCATTAATTATCCAATTTTAAATTCATTAATTCTTCTAAATTCTTCCAAATTCAAATACATTTGCATGATTTCAAAAATCAAATTCAAGTTCTAAATATATTCAAACAACAAATTGAATTTAAAATAAATTTCATAATTGAATTAAATATCATGCAAAGATTAAATTGAAAATCAAAGTCAAACTGCAAGCACATGCTAAATTAATTAATTCAATTATCTTTTCAATTCCTATTTCTATCTTTTAGTTAGCTTTTTTTCTAAATAAATCTCTCAATCAACTTTCAATCAGTTAACTATTTAATCCTCTTTATTTCCTCCAATCATCATTTTTCATCTTTCAATCAACTTTTTTCTCAATCAGTTAACTCAATTAACTATTCAATCTATTCTGTTCCACCTCCAAATCAGGAGTTCAACTATCAATCAGCATGTGAGTTCACCTAAGTTCCATCTCTTAATCAATCTATTGCACCTCTCAATCAATCCTCTCCAATAATCTATAAATTGAGCATTCAATCTCCATTTTCAACAATCACAAACTTTGAATCTTTGTGTCATTTGCAGGTTGCGAACGCGATGTCTGAGATCCATCATACCACAAAGAAGAGAAGAACAATGGAAGCTACATGCAATCATGGAATAGGGAGTTTTTATTGAATATTTTATATTCCTATTTGCTTGATTGTATCATTTCATTGGTTTTGTTTAGAATTCATTGATTAGATAGGGATTCGTGATTTCCCCTTGATTCTAGTTGAATTTAATGATGAATTTTAGCATAAACATTTTGGTGAACCCGACGTGAATCAACAACACTTTGATTTGGAATTTTAGTATGCCTACAGGTATAGGTATTGGATCTTACAACTACACCTCTCTTTTAAATTCATATTCTAAGAGGTTTTCTGATCTTAATGGGTGTTTTATTCAAAAAATTCAAGACTAACATTATGCAGATCAAGTTCCAGGCAAGATTGCAGGTTGTTCAAATATTTTATCATATCTTCCAAACGGTTGAGAATTTATTCATGATTTTTTACTATAGGTTAATTATCATCTCACGGCTCTACATTAAAAAAATAAGCCTTAGATCGTCATTTTTGAGTGAGATATGGTAGTTTTAATCCATTTCATAAATCTTTTATTTTTGGAGAAAATAAATGAATTTATTTGATTTACGGTAGTTTAAAGATCCCAAGACACACCTACAGTAAAATATTTGGATATGTACCATCTGTTTTGACCTAGGTATGATCATTTTAAGTTTTTAATAAATTCTGAATTCTAGGCACAAATCAGAGAATTTTTCTAAATTTCTTATATTTCTCGAAAGCTCTTGAAATATCATAGGGGGTATCTTCTTTACACTTTTGATTTTGATGTCAAATAATTAACGTAAAGCTAGATCTTTAAAAATTCATGTTTTTCCATAAATCTGCTTTTCAGAGTGCAAATTAATGTATTTTCTAAAATTCTTACATTTTTGGAAAGCTCTCAGAAATACATAATGGGTATCTTCTTTGTAATTTTATTTTGGGGTTAATAAAAGAAAAGAAATAAACTTTTTTTAATGTTGTCATTTTGATTTCTCTTACTAATTGTTTGTTTGCAACATGTGGCAAAATTACAGAGAAGGCTTGATCATTCCAGATTATTTTGGACACCACTAACAATTTGATTGCAGGATCCTTTAGGGTTAAATCACTTTTGAATTTTGGGTTTAAAATGGGCATGCATGCTTTCACACTTCAGCTTGGTGCTTAAAACAAATCTGGTTAAAATTGACATGCATGCTTTCACACTTTAGTTTGGTGCTTAAAACAAATCTGGTTAAAATTGACATGCATGCTCTCACACTTCACTTTGGTGTTTTAAAATAGACATGCACATGCATATCTTACACCTTAGTTTGGGCTTTAAACTTGACATGAATCTGGCTTATGAATAGAATAAATCACACATTGCAATATTTAAGGGAAAAAGAACTTTTTTATTGTGTTTGGGGTGGACCTATTGTTGCATTAACTACCTTTCCACCCACCTTCGGGTTCTTGGGAGAAATAGAAAGGTGATAATGACACCCACTTTTTCATTTTAGTAGTGAGGGGTATCTTTGACTGGGGATTTCATCACCCCACAGAGGTACTTCAAATTGGGATGCGTTGGGGATATCATCTCTCCCATTGTACTCTCGAGCGGGTTTTTCAAGCCGCTATATAAAAATACTGGTCAGGCGGCTAGAGTGTTGAGTGAATTCGATGTATGTGGGGGCCTTCCCTGCATCGATAAGATTAACTAAAGTATTAAGTGGCTTTCTCTGAGAATCCGTCGTTGGATCGGGACCCCTCAAAATTTATAATAAGAACCAACTTAGCAGCCCAAATCTCACATTCAGTGATTCCAGGAGTGCGGATCGTACCCCATAGATACCCCTCATGTACCTTGGATTATGAGATAGAAATATCTCGGTGATAAGGTCTTCGGATCTTCGAGGTAAGAGAGACTGACATGCCCTAGAAGTGTGTGTCATGGAGTGAGGCCAGTGCTGCCAGACTCTCTATGTGTTCGTCTTGTTTCGGTATTTTGTTGTGGGGACCACATTGAATGGTCTCCACTTTCTAGCCTAAGATTGTCTTATGTGCTTCTATGTGTATCGTTGTACCAAACCAATATTGAGTTAGTATTTTGGCTATTTCAAGCCCTACCGTGCGTATCTCTGAATTCTCAGAGTTGGTGAAAATACAGTTCAGTTAGCTATACTTGTCTTCAAACAACTATTCTCAGATTTGAAAAACAACAAACTTGTCCTACAAACAAAATTACTTGAAACAAAGTTTACCTTGAAACATTAGACGATCCTACAAACTCCAAAATTATACATACTTGTGACCATTGGCATCCTTGCATAGTCCTCATATACGTCCTTAGAATTTGCATAAGTCCTTGCATAGTCCTCATTATCGTCCTCATATATGTCCTTATAATTTTCATAAGTCCTTGCATAGTCCTCATTTACATCCTCATTATCGTCCTGGCATAGTCCTCATTTACATCCTCATCATCGTCCTTAGAATAAGTCCTTGCATAGTCTTCATCTAGTCCTCATAATGTTTGCATATAATCCTCATACAGTTGTCATAATCTTTGCATAAGTCCTTGCACAGTCTTCATAATCCCAGATTTAGTCCTTGCATACTCTCCATCCTCATAAGACATAGGGTCAAATCATTATCTCCATTTTCCATTATCTTCAAAATTAGTTTGTTCCCTAGTCCAAGTCCAAAGTTGTATTGTCATTCTTTAGGATTTCATCTTGTCATTCTTTAATCCAATTTGTCAAAAAAACAAAAAATCTAAAAACATAGGTTGCACTTTCATCCCTTAGTTGCATTGCATTTCATCCCTAAACTTCAAAATCCAAAAAAAATAAATAAAAAATGGCTAATAGTGCAATGGTTGAAACAAGCTCTCAAACTTCTAGGAGACAATGTTACCCTTATCAAACTTCCAAATTTCATGGGACCATGTCATTGCAACCAAACAATCAATTATCTCAATCCAACATATACATGTCCCAAAACATGCATCAAACTTATCAGGAACAAACAAGTGTCATACCTAATTCTCCATCACTTGAAGAGAAACTAGCTCGAGAAATAGAGATCTTGAAACAAAACGTTAAAAAAGGTGAAGAGAGTAGATCCCATATGTTCAAACTATTTCAAAAATTTGGAGATCCTATTACAAACCTAGAGCCAGTTGATGTGCGAGCTCTTATTATGAAATCGGACATAAAATCTATTCTCACACAAATAAACATGAGAAAGCAATATCAATAGCAAACACATCCAATAATGCAAGTCCAACAACCAATACAATAAACAACACAACTCTCAACACCACAAATTGTGCAAACAAGTCAATCACTACCAAGGTCACACACAATCACATAGTCAATTTTGTCTTCACTCACATCACATGTCTACGAATAGCGTCCTATGTCTTCAAATACACCACCAAGGGTGTCCCAAATGAATGCAAGTGTATTTACAAACATGTCACCCTTTGGACATCAATCGAACATGGTCAATGTGTCACCTATCATGCAACAAGGTCATCTGCCCATGTCTAGCAATGACTCTTCCCCTCAAGACTTTTCACCTCAAGTAGCCTCCATATCTTCCACCATTTCCTCATACCTTGAAGTCATACAAGAGCAGCCCACACCATCTCTATCCAATAACACAACCTCCCAAGGGCTATCCATAATACAAATCCAATCATATCCAAGTCATGATGCTATTCCTTTCCATGCTTCAAAAATTCAAGATCCAATGCCATCATATATTCCATTTCCAAGAAAACCCACTTCAAAGAGTCTCATTCAAAATCCTTTCTCATCAGGCCAAAATGTTGAAACATTCCAAGAATATCCCATGCATCTCTAAACTCCTTCCCCATGTCAAGAGGATGATCCAAAATCAAAAGAAATGAGCCTTGAAACAAATCAAGATCAAGAACAAACCCTTCCATCCTACCAATTTTTTATCAAGATCCCACCGACCAAGAATCTTATGATGATCCCCTCGCTATTTTCTATTCTATTAATGATACCCTTTTGTATCAAGAACAAAGTGTCCTTTCAAGTCCCATCCAACATCCAATGCCTAAGCAAGATCAGGACATCCCTTCCATCCTTCCTAATAATCCCTTTCCAAGTCAAGATCAAATTATTCCCTAACACACACGCGCGCGCTCGCGCACACGCACACACACACACACAAGCACACACATAATAATATAAGCATAAAGAAATACCATAAATAAAAAATAAAGAACAAAGGTGAAAAGATAAAAAGAAGAAGAAGCAAACAAATAAAAAAGAATAAATAAGTGTGTGTGTGTGTGTGTGTGTGTGTGGAGAGAGAGAGAGAGAGAATTATTAATATAAGAGAATAAATTTATTAATTATAAATAAAAATGTAAATAAAAGATAATATAATAATACATTTTTTTATAAAAATAAAAAATATTAAAAAGGAAATAATAAAATAAAGTAAGAAAGCAAATCACCAGGGCCAAAGAAATAAAAAGCGAAAGAAAAGAGGGGGAAAGAAGGACAAACAAAAGGGGGAAGGGATGAGAAAGGAAGCAAGACGGTCAAGGGGAACACATCAAGGAGGGAGAGAGAAGTGAAAGGGAGAGGAACATCAAGAACAAAGGTGATGGCTAGCTCTAAGGTTGGAGAGAAAAGGTTTGCATGCCAGACTAAGACTCCACCCCTCATCAGGATCGAGGTTAGAAGCATGGATGTTGATCACAATGACCTCTTTGAGCTCATGTTTGAAAAAATTGCCTTCTTTGAACAAAATTTGTGTCCTTTCCAAATATATATGGTGCTTGGTAGCCGAGGCATGTTCAGCTAGGGCCGATTTAGAAATCCGTTTATACTTCCTTATTCTTTTACATATTTTACGTTTTACGTTTTTGTTTCTATAGCCTCTTATTTTTATTTCTTTGCTTCTACTTCTTTTTGTCTTCTCTCCTCTGATGTATTTCTTTGTTCTTTGGTATTTCTTTGTGCTTTTATTCATTATGCATGTGATGTGTGTGTGTGTACATATACATATACACACACACACACACACACACACACACACACACACACACACACACACACACACACACACATATCTGTGTGTGTGTGTGTATGTATGTATATGTATATGTGTGTGTGTGTGTGTGTGTGTGTGTGTGTGTGTGTGTGTGTGTGTGTGTGTGTAAATATGTATGTGTATGTGTGTGTGTGTGTGTTCACACACACACACACACACACACACACACACACACACACACACACACACATATATATACACACACATATACAAATGTGTGTGTATATATATATGTGTGTGTATATACATGTGTGTGTGTGTACATATATATATATGTATATGTACATATATATACATATATATGTATATATATACATGTGTGTGTGTATATGTATGTGTGTGTGCACACACACACACACATATGTATGTATGTATGTATGTATATGTATGTATAATATATAGATATATATGTGTGTGTGTGTGTATATGTATGTAAATGTATATACATACATATATGTGTGTATGTATGTATGTATGTACATATGTATATATGTATATATACATATGTATATTCATATGCATACATATATGTATATATATGTATACACATGTATACATATGTACATATATATACACATGTATACACATGTACATATTTATACACATGTATACATATATATATATATATATATATATATATATACATACATATATATATATATGTATGTATATATATATATATATATATATGTTAATATGTATGTACATATATATGTTGGCATTTGGCATAACTGATGCAAAATGAGATGATGCAAGTGATGCAGTTAAAGACTGATGACTGCACCAGTAGAGGATAGAAGACTATTTGTGATGAAGAGATTGAGATTTTGTGATTAGATGACTTGATCAGTTATTTGTGTTGTCATTAATGGCAACTGATATCAAATAATGATTATTGATGTTCCTAATGTTTTGTTTTGTCATCTAAGTGATTTGGTTTACCGGAAGATAGGGTTTAAAAGCAAAGAACCGAAGTTTGTGAAATAGGACTTTAACCGATAAAGATGAGATGTTTTCATTGAATTGGGCGATTGGCGATGATTGGTGATTTGCAGTTTGGAATGTGAGCTTGTATCATGGAAAGGACTATCTAACCGGAACCAGAACTTGTGATGACTACCGGAAGGATTGTTTCAAATTTCTGATGAAGTTTTGCTAAGGTTTTAGTAGGGTTTAAGGACCGGTGAAGATATCCTCAAACTGGTAATGATTTTTGTTATGGTGGTGATCGACGACAAGTCTACATGAAGGTGATAACACGACACAACCTCTGTGAAATGTTTGATTGTTGTTTTGGCGCGATCAAGGAAGAATTTCTTGGGAAATAGTGAAACGCTTAGTGGAGTATTTTGATGTTTTGACTTTGGTACAGATCATATTTTTGTGATGGGTTTTGATCAACCAATGGTTGATATTGCATTGTAAGTTGATGTAATGATCTGTATATTATCTGAGATGATCTCTTATGATTTTTATTGTAATTTCATGATGTAATTAGGGTTTAGTGGCCAACCTAGTTGAGATGGCTATTTAGGATGACACGGTTGATGTTTATTGTGTCGGTGGTCTTAAGAGAATGTGTTGAGTCATCCAAGAGTAGTGTGAGATCTGCCTGAGAGTTCCAGAGTGTTGAGCATAAGTGGATCCAATTTAGCAAGCTGAGAAGTACAAGTAATAGATCACTTTTTCACTGTTGTTCCCTAACAATTGTAGCATGTTAGATCCCTTAACCGGGTAGGTCCTAATAGGCCTTAAACATTTAAGTCCCCTAACAGGGAATCTCTCTAAAAGAGAGGTAAATACTCTCATGAGGTTGATCCTAACAAATCATCAAGCTCCTAACTAGGTTGCTAGGCAAATCCCTTAACTAGGTGACTCCTAGCAGGGTCTACTCCTAACAGGGTGTATTATAAGCTCCTAACAAGGCATACTTCAAAAGAGTAAAAATATTTGTGGGTGCCAACTCCCACTGTGGTTTTCCCCTATTTGGGTTTCCATGTCAAAAAATCATGGTGTTCATGTGTGGAATGCTTTTCATGTGATGTTCTTGTTTTATGTTACATTTCATGTACTATTTCTAAGTAAACCGGTTATGATGATTTATCAGAGGTTTATCAAGGTTAACGATACTGATAAGAGTTGGTATAGAAAGTGTTTGATCTGATAGATTAGGATAATGAGTTGGTAAATGATCAAATTTATATGACTGCTTAAGTGGTGAAAGAATTGATAGTTGTGGTAAATGATTTGATTAATGTGTTAGCAAATCTGATAAAGAGGTTGTTAGATTTGATAAAAGAAGTTGAGATATTTGATAAATGGTTTCAGATCTGATATAAGTTTGATTTTGGTTTAAAGTTACAATTGGTATTAATATTGATTTACCCCCACCCCTCTCAGTATTAACTAGATCCTCGTAGGATTAACAATTGGTATCAAATCTTTGGTCCTCTGTGTGTAGAAAGCCTAACCGCTTGAGGGAAAGATTCTGAGGAAGTCAAGATGATGAAAAAAGAGGGTCTTCAATTCAACAAGGATAACTACAAGATCTAGAAAGACAGAATGAAGATCTACATCAAAGGTCTTGGTGCACAATATTGGAAGCAAGTTGAAACAAAATATGTTGCTCCTACTACTACTCCCTTGACACCGGATGAACTCAAAGAGCAACAAGATAACATGCAAGCCTTAGAATCTATTTTAAGTACTTTATCTTATTCAAAATATATTGATGTTCAAGGATTGGAAACTATAGGTGAGGTTTGGGAAAAGTTAGATATAATCTATGGGGGAGATGAGCATGTTCAAAGAGCCAAAGAGTAAAGCTTAAGAGGAAAGTTTGATGACATGAGAATACTTGAAGGAGAAAATATTGCACAGTATGGTCACAAAATCAAAGAAGTTGTTGGCGGCATAAAGAGTGTTGGAGGTAAAATGGATGATGACGCAATAGTAAGTAAAATGCTTAGAAATCTTCAACCTCAGTATGCTATAAGAGTATCTACAATCCAAGAACTTATATCTATTTCAAAGGATAAGGTAACTATTGATTCATTGATTGGTAAGCTTACAACTTTTGAGTTAAATAGTTTTGACAATAGTGTTACAAAATCTACTGAATTTGCCTTTAAAGCTTCTATTACCGGTTCATTTGCTAGAAAAGGAAAAGATATATGTCAAAATCATGAGTGCAGGTCAAGTCATGGAGGGTAAGTGCAAGGTAATGGGTCACAAATTGGTAGAAGTCCATGCGTTGGAAAATGCACTCTTAGAAACGGGGGGCCATTTTTGCTTCGGACCCCTGAGGCAAAAAGTAACGGGGGCTCGAGGCGAAACTAAACAAGCCCCCATTTTGTTCTCAAATGGGGGTCCACTTGAAAATGAAACAGGGTCCCGTTTTTAAATCCGATTTTACCCATTTTTTTTGAAAACCAACTGTTAAAAAAGGAACGAGCCCCCATTTCGTAAACAAGCCCCAGTTTTCAAAACGGGGGCCCGTTCTGTGGATGTTGATTCCACAACCCACCACTTGCCTCGGTATTAGGTCAGGGATAGGCCTAGGATGGCCACACTTGAGACATGGACCTACAAATTCAAATCTCCATGAACGAAAGCACATATATGAACATCTGAAATAGTTTACATGCCTCTTATTAGAGAATTTTTATACGAAATTAAAACCCATTTCAAATAATACTGTCTAGATTCTAAATATGTCAAAAAAAATTTTAAAAAAATTTCTAACTATTTTCATTTAATTTATACTAAATCAGGGCCATAAACTTGAAATATTAACTAATTTTGTTAATTTAATAACTTTTTTATTTTAATGAATTTTGAAAAAAAAGTTATATGTCATCAATCTACACAAAATTCTTTTCTATTTAAAAAAACAAAAATAAAAAAATGTTAAGTTTACGTCAAATTATGTGGGTCGTACACGTCAAATTTTTAAAAAGATGATTACGGTCATTAAAAAATTAATTTTAAAAAAAAATATAGAAAAATATGCTCATCAATCTTCAGTGTGTTACAAAACATTTCCCAAAACGGTTTGAGAAAATAATTTTCGTTGTGTCAAAAATGTGGGTCGTACACATGCATCGTATGGTCTTGAAACAAACATTTTTAAAACATAGTTTTTAGAAATCCACTCAAAAAGTTATTTTCTATTATGTGAGCATTAAAATGAATTACATATTTGGAAAGTAGACTTGGAGGGATATCTTTTATATTACTGACTTTTTCCAAGATTCAATCTCCAAGTGTTTCAAAATTTAAGCTCAAATAAGAAAAAACTTGAAAATCAGGGAAAACACTTCCACTTTTTGGCCAAAAAGTGGACTCAGCTTCTTGCACTGACCCTGGAAGTAACTGGAGAAATGAAGACAATGAAGATCAAGTGACGGAACTTGAGGCACTGTTAGCAAAAAGATTTCCAAGAGGCACCGATAAGTATAAAGGAAAGCTACCTTTGAAGTGTTTCTCTTGTAGTAAAATTGGCCATATTGTTGCTAACTGCCCTAACACTGATAAAAAAGAGAAGTTTAGGAGATTCAAAGGAAAGGGCAAGAGACATTGTTATGTTGCAGTAGATGAAGGTGTGACCGATGAAGAGTTTGAAGATGAAGATGACAATGAGGAAATTATGTTTGTAGTCGTGAAGGAGGAACTGACATATGAAAAGGCACTGATATCTCATATGGAGAATGGTGATGAATGGATTATAGATAGTGGTTGCTCACACCACATGACCGGAGACAAAAGTAAGTTCATAACCCTTGATGAATTTGATGGAAGTGTTGCTAGATTTGGAAATAACTCTCCTTGCATGGTGAAAGGTAAAGGTTCAATTTCTCTAAAAGGGAAGAGTAATGTTGATGATGTGTTTTGGGTTGATGGTCTAAAGCATAATCTTTTAAGTGTTGGTCAACTCAATGATAAAGGTTATTTGCTTGAGTTTAAAAGCGGAGTCTGCAAAATTCTTGGAGGTAATGGTGAATTAATTTCTACCGGGAATCAAACTAGAGGTAACTTATTCCATTTGAATAGTAATATTAATAATTGTCTGGTTGCAAGAATGGAAGATAGTTGGTTATGGCATAAAAGATATTGTCATGTTAATTTTGATAATTTGGTTAAGATAAGCAAGTCAAGTGTTGTAAGAGGATTTCCACAAATTGTCAAATCAGATAATGTGATATGCAAAGATTGTCCAATCGGTAAGATGACCTCTATTTCTTTCATGAGCAAGAATTGTACTTCTGAGAATATTTTAAATTTGGTACATAGTGATCTTTGTGGCCCTACGAGAACAAAGAGTTATTATGATGATAGGTATTTCATGATTTTCACCGATGACTATTCTAAAATGATGTGGGTGACATTTTTTAAGGAGAAATCATAAACATTTAGTAAATTTAAATCATTTAAAGCTTTGGTTGAGAATGAAACCGGTAAGAACCTGAAGTGTTTAAGATCGGATCGGGGAGGTGAATTCACATTTGATGAATTGGTTAAGTATTGTGATGACAAGGTATCAAGAGACAAATGTCTGCTCCGAGGACACCACAACAAAATGGAATAGTAGAAAGGATGAACAGAAGAATAGTTGAAGCTGAAAGAACCATGTTATTACAAGGTGATGTATCTAAAATGTTTTGGAGAGAAGCGGCCAGTACTATTGCATACACTTTTTAAACCGGGTACTAGTAAAAAGAGGTAACAATAAGACACCCTATGAGCTATGGTATGGAAAAACTCCCTATGTAAGTTATTTCAAAAAAATTGGGAGTCGATGTTTTATTAAGAGAGATAACTACACTGAGAAATTTGATGTAAAATCTGATGAAGGAATTTTTCTTGGTTACTCTTCTAAGAGTAAGGCATATAAATGTTACAATAAGAGAACTGAGAAAATTGTTGAAAGTGCTAATGTAAAAGTTGATGATATATTTGATAAGTCTGACGGTACAAGCATATCAGAACTTGAAAAGGATGATAATGAAGAAAAACTTGTGATCGTTGAATCGGAGGCAAAGAATAATGAAAAACCTGCAAATAATGTAGAATTGGATGCTCAACCAGTAAGCAATGACAATGAGGAAGAAAATGAAGAACCTGATGCAGAAGATGCAAAATGGACACAAGTAATACCTAGATATGTCAGATTGAACCTATCACAAAAGCAAATAATTGGTGATAAGAATGAAGGTGTGCAAACCAGGGGAAAGATCCGAGAGAACTCATGTTTGATTTCTACAATAGAATCCAAGACAGTTAAGGAAGCACTAAAGGATGACGATTGGGTGAATGCAATGAATGAAGAATTAGACATGGTCACTTGTTCCTAGATCAGAGGATAAGAAAGTAATTGGAACAAAATGGGTCTTTAGGAATAAATTGGATGAAGAAGGAAAAATTATAAGAAATAAGGCGAGGTTAGTCTGCAAAGGGTATGCTCAAGAAGAAGGTGAGGATTATGGTGAAACATTTGCATTAGTTTCTAGATTAGGAGTAAGGATGATGTTGACATTTGCTACATATAAGGGATTCAAATTTTATCAAATGGATGTCAAATCATCCTTTCTGAATGGAATTCTAGAAGAAGTCTACATTGAACAACCGGATGGATTTTCCTTGACTAATGATAAAGACATGGTGTGTAAATTGCATAAAGCACTATATGGTCTAAAGCAAGCACCGAGAGCATGGTATGAGAGATTACATGCACATCTGATCAAAATTGGATTACAATGTACCAGTGAGGACAACAACATTTATTTGAAGACTAATGGAGACAAGATGATGATAGCAGAAGTGTTTGTAGATGACATAATATTTGGTGGAAATGATGATGTGTATGGATTTTTCTGATTTAATGAAAAAGGAATTTGAAATGTCTCTAATCGGTGAAATAAAGTTATGTATTGGCTTACAGGTCCAACAATTGGATGGTGGTATTTTTATTTGTCAGACCAAGTATATTAAAGAAGTGTTGAAGACTTTCGATATGGAAGACTGGAAACCGGTAGGAACACCGATGGTGACAGGCTGCAAGTTGTCCAAGCAAGTTAATTCCCCTGTTGTTAGTGAAAAAGAGTACAGATCTATGATTGGCAAGCTACTCTATGTTGTTCATAGCAGACCAGACATTGCTCATGATGTTGGATTACTGGCTAGATTTCGAAAAGAGCCTAAGGAGAGTCACATGGTGGTTGTGAAGAGAATTTTTTGGTATCTCAAAGGCACAGTAGACTATGGTTTATGGTATCCTTATAAAGGATATTTTACTTTGGATGTCTTTACCGATGTTGATTGGGCAGGTAATGTGGAAGATCGAAAAAGCACAACTGGTCAAGCTTTTCTACTTGGTGGAAGATTAGTGGCATGGATGAGCAAGAAACAAACATGTGTTTCTCAATCTATAGCTGAAGCAAAGTATGTAGTTGCATCCATGAATTGCACCTAGGCAATATAGATGAGACATGTGCTAGAAGGATTCAAGATAGATATGCCTGAACCGGTGGTCCTATCTATTGTGATAATACAAGTGCAATAAATATTTCTAAGAATCTTGTACTTCATTCTAGAGCCAAGCACATTGAATTGAAGTATCATTTCCTAAGGGAAAGAGTTCAATAAAAATAGGTGAAAATGGAATATGTGAACATTAAAGATCAGTTAGTTGATATCTTTACTAAGCCCTTACTGAAGGCTACCTTTGAGTTTCTTAGAGGTAAACTAGGGGTCATACCCCTACACCGGAAGAACTAGAATGATGGAGATGCATAAATCTATGGATTTCATGTTTTTCTTTCACTAAGGATTGATGAAGGTGCAAGCTACTCCTTTGGAGGAGCAAGTCTGATGTAAAGCTCTGATTTAATGCTCTGATATAATTTTTCAGATTTGACTAGCAGAGATGATGGAAGAGGCAACAACAAAATTGAAGACAAGTGATGCATTTACACATATGGCATTGTTGTCGAAGGGGGAGAAGAAAAGAAATTAGATATGGGAGAAGTTGAAGATCAGATTGAGAGATGCATTAGTTAAGGGGGAGAAGACAAAAGGAGGAGAGTCGACAGATGATGTGATACCGGCAAGAAAGTTGCAAATGATGATGTTACTCTGATTGTATATCTGATTGGTGTTGCCATCAATGCCAAAGGGGGAGAATGCTGGCATTTGGCATAACTGATGCAGGTGATGCAATTAAAGATTGATGACTGCACTGGTAGAGGATACAAGACTATTTGTGATGAAGAGATTGAGATTTTGTGATTAGATGACTTGATCAATTATTTGTGTTGTCATTGATGGCAACTGATGTCAAATGATGATTACTGATGTTCCTAATGTTTTGTTTTGTCATCTAAGTGATTTGGTTTACCGAATGATAGGGTTTACTGGCAAAGAACTAAAGTCTGTGAAATAGGACTTTAACCGGTAAAGTTGAGATGTTTTGATTGAATTGGGCGATCGACAATGATTGGTGATTTGCAGTTTGGAATGCGAGCTTGTATCATGGAAAGGAGTATCTGACTAGAACTGGAACTTGTGATGACTATCAGAAGGATTCTTTCAAATTTTTGATGATATCATCAAACTGGTAATGATTTTTGTTATGGTAGTGATCGACGACGAGTCTACATGAAGGTGGTAACACAACACAACCCGCGTGAAATGTTTGATAGTTGTTTTGGCACAATTCAAGGAAGAATTTCTTGGGAAATAGCGAAATGCTTAGTGGAGTGTTTTGAGGTTTTGACTTTGGTACAGATCAGATTTTCGTGATGGGTTTCGATCAACCAATGGTTAACATTGCATTGTAAGTTGATGTAATGATCTGTATATTGATCTGAGATGATCTCTTATGATTTGTATTGTAATTTCATGATGTAATTGGGGTTTAGTGGCCGACCTAGTTGAGATGGCTATTTAGGATGGCACAATTGATGTTTATTGTGTCGGTGGTCTTATAAGAATGTGTTGAGTCATCCAAGAGTAGTGTGAGATCTTCCTGAGAGTTGCAAAGTCTTAAGCATAAGTGGATCTGATTTAGCAAGCTGAGAAGTGCAAGTAATAGATCACTTTTTCATTGTTGTTCCCTAAGAGTTGCAACAGGTTAAATCCCTTAACCGAGTAGGTCCTAATAGGCCTTAAACATTTAAGTCCCCTAACAGGGCAGCTCTCAAAAAGAGTGGTAAATCCTCTCACGAGGTTGATCCTAACATATCATCAAGCTCCTAACTGGGCTGCTAGGCAAATCCCTTAACTAGGTGACTCCTAACAGGGCGTATTGTAAGCTCCTAATAGGGCGCACTTCAAAAGAGTACAAATATTTGTGGGTGCCAACTCCCACCGTAGTTTTTCCCTATTTGGGTTTCCATGTCAAAAAATTATGGTGTTCATGTGTGGAATGCTTTTCATGTGATGTTCTTGGTTTATGTTACATTTCATGCACTATTTCTGAGTACACCGGTTATGATGTTTTATCAGAGGTTTATCAAAGGTTACCGGTATTGATAAGAGTTGGTATAGAAAGTGTTTGATCTAATAGATGAGGATAATGAGTTGGTAAATGATCAAATTTATGTTTGTTTAAGTGGTGAAAGAATTGATAGTTGTGGTGAATGATTTGATTATTGTGTTAGCAAATCTGATAAAGAGGTTGTTAGATCTAATAAAAGAAGTTGAGATATTTGATAAATGGTTTCAGATCTGATATAAATTTGATTTTGGTTTAAAGTTACAATCAGTATTAATACTGATTCACACCCCCCCCCTCTCAGTATTAACCGGATCCTCATAGGATTAACAATACACACACACACACACACACACACACACACACACACACACACACACACACATGTACATGTATGTTTGTGTATATATATACATTTACATATACACATACATGTACATGCACACACACATTTGTCATCTAATTTCATTTGTCTTTTTTTGTTCTCTTTTGACCTTGTTTCATTATTAGCCTTTTTCTTTGATTTTTTGGTTTGTTGAGTCACTTTTTGGGTTCTGAACTTTTCTAATTTTGTTTCTTCTCTATTCTAATTTATTTCTCTTCTTTTTTATTTTTATTTTTTACTATCTCATTTTCTTCTTTCTTGGTTTTTAGATTGTTCTCCCTTTTTTTGTTAGTTTATTTTTATTAATTTTTCCTTCTATCTTTTTTATCATTTTCTCTTCTTGCCAACCGTCTCTCCTTGTTCTTTGTGCCTCCTCCCTATCTCTTTTTAGTTACCCTAGTTTGCTACTTGTCTATCTTTCTATTCTGATTGCTCTCTATCATCCTGATGATGGATCATGGAGTGTGATCCAAACTGTTGATGTAACAAAACTTCACACAATCTAGTCCAAAAGCATCGATTCTTAATTATCCTTTCGGACACTCTTAGTAAAGTCAAAATCTAATACACTCAAACTATTCCAAGCACTCTTAATGAGGCCAAATATCTAATACACTTCATAAGATGAATGTCAACAAGATTACCTAATTCATAAGTGGAACTCTAACATATACAAGATGGGCGTTAGCTTTAGTAAATTTATAGAAGGTTTTATGATGGTAATGATGTCCATCATCTTTAATGAATTGATTGTCCCACAACTTTTCAAAATAAAATGTAAATCATCTCATATTATGAGTGGTACTTGTATTCCTATCAAATTGAGGTATATATCTTTACGAATTCATTGAATTTGTTATTGAATGCTACATATATTGTACAAGCCACTAATTTATAATGAAAGTCCTAAGATAAATAATTTTTTAACGAAAGATTTCACACTCAATTCTAAGTGATTTCCACAATCCATCATATAAACAAGAGAATGCAAGGTCAGGATTTCAGTGTACAAGTTTTTACGTCAATATATATTTGTTGACACATCAATTCATATATACTCTTATCTAAACCCTTATCCTTTCAATCATATACCAATCCAAATATATATAATTAATATATTAGATCTATTGATTTAAAATTTAGCTATCAGCATAATCATTACATCCTCGCATAATGCAACTACTAATCTATTTAAATACTGGAATAATGACACCTAATGGACCAAATATCCTCACCTATTAAACTACTATAAGTTGCAATAAATCTTAAATGAAATGAACGTAAACAATTTTTATATAAATGAATATAAAATAGTGCAGCCAAGTTGACATTGAAGTTGTTGATATTGTATTGATTCGAGAATGGTGATTAAGATAGGGCACGCTTTTCCAAGTCAATTGTAAATAGTGAAGATGACGTGATTATCACGAAGATTATCGTTTATATTAACTAATGACGTTTTTAAACACAAAATTAATGCACCATTATCAGCTCTCGCAATTGACGGTCGATTCCACGTTTTTTTCGGGTCTAAAAAATTAAAATATTGACTATTGACTGCCCTTATCGTCCTTACGAGCCGAAGTTTTAAGAGGAAACCACCTGTGAAGTATTTAAACTAATTAACTGTATTAAAAATGAAAGGAGTTGAGTATATATATCAATTTAAAATATTATTATTATATTTGTAATAGTAAAGTTTTGTTAGATTGAAAATTGATGTGTTTGTTAGAAGGTAGGGTTGGGGACATGTTATTTATAAAATTTAGTAGGTCAAGTTTTTATAGTATTGCAATGTATCATTTCATAAATAGAGTTTGTAGTTCTTATTTTTATAACATTGAATCCCTGTCGTTCTGATTCGGATCATATGAGTGAGAGAAACCAAAGTTGACAATTAAATTATTATTTAGTACTTCCATTCTAAAAGGTTTGCTAATTAACAAATTATGAAAGCAACCAATCATATGTAAATGATTAGCATCATTATCTAAATTAGCAAGATATGGTGTAGGCATTTATGTAGTAGCAACCATATATTTCTTTCCCATTTATTTGTCATAAGCATCTTTATTAAAGTCGTATTTCCATTAAAATAAATAGAGTATTCAATTTGTGAATTTATTTAGATTAGTTTGATTCAAGGTCATTATAGGGTTTAATCTTGGAGTTCTTAATGGAAATTGGGTAGGATGATGAGACCTTGACATACAAGCAAAAAATAAAACAAAAGGTGAGAAAAACTAAGGGAAGGTTCAAATGTCATATGGAAATTAAAAAAATAGAAAAGATTATATTTTAAAAATAAAATAAAAAATCATGCTAAGACCAAACACTAAGGGAGGAGGAAATGCCAAGTTCAACAAAATGAAGAGAAGAATAAATAACATCTACAAAGTATATAGGATAATAAAATGAATGAAGTAATCAATATCATAATTAATTTTGATAAAGAGTCTATTCTATATAAAGTATTCAAACATGTATTGAAATTCACAAAGGGGAAAGAGGTGCTTATCTCTATATGTTACAATGAATTAACTACTGAAATACATGCTTTTTTATTTTACTCAAAACTCTATTACAAAATCTACAACAATGGAACTTTGACAAATTGCAAGTTGATTGTGATGATTAAAAACTTGCACACAATCAAATCCAAAAGTTGTTTACTTCATTATTATGGATTGTGGAAATCTAATAGAATTAATTGATATGTGCCTTGTTAGAGGCCATAATTGCATGAGTAATCATAAACCCTAATATGAAAATAAGTGGCCATGAACTTATGAGGCCATAATCCTATAATAATGACTTTGAACCATATCTAAATCTACTCTCCATAAGCCTCTTTTCTTGCATGTACATGAATTGGGTGGTGGTGGTTAAAAGTTTGAATAAGACCTTCTATCAAGTGGGAGAATCAATAACTTATCTTGATTGCAATGAAACCTTGTGTATAAACTTAACAATGTTTACATAAGATCAAAGAAACACTAAACTAAATCAAAATTAGCAATTGTCAATTAATATGAGGCCACAGTCCTACATTAATAATTTTGTACCATATGTTTCTACTATCTGTAAACCTATTTTCTTCTATGTACTTGAATTGGGTGGTTAAATTTTTTGATAAGGCCTTCTATCAAGTCGGGGAATCCATAACATTTCTCTATTGCAATCAAAATCTATGTATCAACTTGACAATGTTTGTGTAATATCAAAGAAACACTAACCTCAATCAAAATTAGCAGCCATGAACATATATGAAGCCATAATCCTGCAATAATAACTTGGAACCATGTCTTTCTACTCTCCACAAATATATTTTCTTACATTTACTTGAATTAGGTAGTGGTTAAAAGTTTTGATAGGACATTCTATAATATGGGGGAATCCACAAACTATCTTGATTGCAATCAAACCCTATGTACATCTACTCAACAATGTTTGCATGTAAGATCACAAAAACACTACAGTAAAAGATTTTTTTTGTCTTTATGTATGCAAATGTTGATGTACTCATAGCTCAAGATTTTTTTGTAATAATAATGCAATTATTAACTCAATAGATACATGTATCTAGATTACTGGATAAATAAACTTAGATCTTTTTCTTTTTGATGAATATGTGCATCAAAATCTATTAGTAAGACAATTTAATACACATATATACAAATAAAGGGTAGACAGACACAGGGTCACCACTCAAACACAGGCAGAGCTCAAAAATAAAGTCTAACAGAGCATAACCTAGAAAGCAGCAGAACTAAACTAACAAAAGGCAAGCCCATAAAATAACAGAAAGAACAATCATGCAGCCAACACGCACCTACCAAGAGGTGGTGGAGGGTCCCAGTCATCCAATTTTTCCCTTACATCAATAGGGTTTGGGGTGGCATCAGGTTGAGACCACCCCTCGTCAGCAATTGCCTCTCCTTACTCTTTATCTTCAGACTT
This sequence comes from Cryptomeria japonica, assembly GCF_030272615.1. Lineage (NCBI taxonomy): Eukaryota > Viridiplantae > Streptophyta > Pinopsida > Cupressales > Cupressaceae > Cryptomeria > Cryptomeria japonica. The sequence goes on from NC_081412.1 coordinate 223,117,192, forward strand.
TTAGGAGAAATGGCCGAATTTAGTTGTGGGAACCACTTGGAAGAACCACCCCCACCACTGCCAGAAGGTGAACCGTTGCCATCTCCAAGGGTCAGCCCTACCCCACCCAAAGGCCAAGTAGAGGCAGAGCCTCCACAAGGTGGAGAAGTAGAGCGTTGTTGAATCAAACCACCCTACCATTAGAGCGGTGGTGAGGGGCCTGGGATCTAGGAGAACTAGAGCTACAAGTAGAGAAGCTCCTCTTTCATTGGCCCTAAGAAGACGACCGACCACATGAGGCAAAATCATCTAGAGGAACTCTAACAATACTGCAAGGGGCATTTTCCCAATGATTAAGTAGCTCTTGAATGTGAGCTACTTCTAAAGCAACTTTATTTGCTTGAACTTGTATCTACAACATAACATTATTACAAATAGTAGCTTTAACAAAAAGCAAAACATAAGTTTCCATAGAACTATGAGAAAAGAGAAGAACATTTCTACCTTTCCATAAAGTAAATAGAATCTCCACCCTGAAAGCATGCCAAATCTAGGTATACTTGAAGGGAATGCAAGGCCAATCCCATAAGAGCACCATGTGCCAAGAAAAAGGCTAAAGTCTGAAAGGGAAAAATAAATCATGAATCCATATCCAAAAATGTTCAACTCTATGACAAAACCAAAAAACATGCTTTAAATTTTCTATTTGACCACATGAAGGGCATCTAGGGCCCAATACCCCTACATGCCAAAGTCGAGAACCTAGAGGCAAGCCCTGAAAAAGAATACACTACGAAAAATGAGCCAACTTGGGTTCTGTAACAATATACCAAATCATTTAAAAATAGTGTTGCCAAACCAATAAAGATGATTGCAAATTCCATCTAAGATTCAGGACCTAGATAATAGGTAGATGCAGAGAAAGCCATCAATATCCAAGCCACAACTTATCGTTACAAAAAGTGGTTTTAAGATGCCAACGCCAATCTTTCCACCAGGGCTTAAAAAAATGGAAGCCCAAGTTGTGTAGCATGTTAGGTGGTAGAGAAGACACCAAAGTGTCAAAAGTTTAGCAATCTAGCCAAGCAAGCTGGAATTGGACCCTAGCATCTTCCCAAATGCACAGACTCATGGTGGCTCTAGAGAACGAATCTCTAGGAGTGAGAATGACTTTATTGTGAAACCGAAGACCCACAACCAAGGGATGCGAGCCAGATGAAGCTCTTGAATGAAAATAAGTGGGGACCACCACAAGTTGTGATGGTTGAAGGACAAACTGTCCCTAAAACTAGACCAATCCCACCAGAGCCAGGATTTAACAGCTTCCCAAGCAAGCCAAATTCTTTTGGCCACAAAATTTTCTTGGATTTTGAGTGGTCTTTGGCATGACAAGAAGGTTTTGAAAGCTAATCCCCTTCCAAGAAAGATGGTGGTGGGGAAAACCCAAATAGATACAACAACTAAGGAGATGGCATGAACAATTTGTTTAGAATAGAGGGATAAACCTTGCTTCCTAGAAGAAATGAGACCAAGTCCACCAAAATCCGATGGGAGACAATAGAACTCCCAAGGAACGCGGTGAAAACCTTTGTGATCTTTTGAAGGAGCACAGGGGAAATCACAAAGAAGCTTCTCCAAATAGAGATATGAAGCATTTGAAGGCTCCCAACAAGAGGAGTACTAAACATGGGTAGCCGCTAAAATTTTAGAGAAATCTTGGAATTTTCCAACCAAATAAATTGGCTTAGTAATCCAGTCAGAAAGCTTCTTCTCAATTTTGACCAAAACAACATTCCAAAGGTCAACCGAAGAAGCCAAAAAATCAAAGGGGATGCCCAAAGCAAAAAAAATTCCCATGTCCAATCCACTTCCAGGCATAATCACAAATCCAAGGAGGCTTGGGAAGAAAGGATTGCAGTAACATTGGGTCTTATGTCACTGTATGGCCAAACATGAAGCCAAACAAAAAATATCCATACATTTAAGAGCTTTCAAATTTTGCCCCTCTTCAATATATTTTACTTTTGATCCAATTGAAATTGAAAAGTTGTAGTCAAGTGGGATTAGGTTAATGAACAAATTTGATTTTAAAAAGAGTGGATCAAGACCACCCTCATAATCTTAAACCAAGTTTAAGGCCACTCAAGAAATCTTGACCAGGGAATGAAAATAAGTAGATAAAGGGTTGGGTTTAGATCATTGGAGAATGGGTGCTTAGGTTCAGGTTGAATGCCCAAACATGCATGTAAATACACCACTTAAGCACTAGACTATTGCACTAGTTACAAATGATCAAATTGAGTCCAAAACACATGGGAAAGGTGTTAAGGATGGAATTTATACATCCACAAAGGTATAACAATTAAATTTAATTAATTTTGTATATGATAGCTATCATAATATATAGAGAAATATAAATTGTTTAAATGGTTGGCAACTATATATTTTGTGGCTATTTTAAAGGACAAGATTGAAAGATAAGTCACTTAAAATTATTTTTTGATTAAGATAAATACACAATATAAATCTAGTCGCCAACCATAATATTACAAGAGAATACAATTAACTTGATGCTCCATTGAAGTTAAAATTAAAGTGCTAAGATAGAATCATATGAGTTTTCATGAATATAAGGTCAAAAAACACATACTTTTGAAAGGAAGCTAAGGTGTGGAAAACAGTTCCTAACACTAATCTAGTTGGAAAGATAATGCAATTTTTTTTACAAATCTTAAACTTTTCCACAATAAGAAACGCATACAAAGGGAGATATACAAAATGTAAAAACATAAACACAATAAACACAAGATATATTGTGGGGAAAACCCTTTTAGGAGAAAAAATCCTCACTTCAAAAGCCACCCAATATATTATTCAAAAATCAACAACACAATACAATATACTTATAGAGAAAGCTCCTCACAGGAGTACCACCAACCAAAGATCTAGAGTAAGTCAATAGCTATAAGAGTCCTTACACACAACCTCCATCTCATGCACCTAATACATATGAGATACAATACATGAAATCTTCAAATGGTATTATAAAACCATCAGCTAAACCACCCTAAAAGTGGTGCCCAACTTATTTTCTCTGCAAGATGCCCTATGATGTGTCAAAACACACACCAAAACGTGTAACCCCCTTTTTCAACTTATTTATGTGTCTAACACATTTTTTATATTTCAGGAGACCCAACTTTCTGAGGCCAAAACTTTTGAACTGGTTGACCAATTGATGAATTGTTTGAAGCACTAGAAAGCTCGCGATGTTCTCTATCAATCTCTAACCCACTATGTTGATTACAAACACTTTCAGGCCATTTTGGAGCCTTTAAGGCCTTCAAATTTGACTTCAAAACTTTCATTTGCAACATTCAAAAACAAAAACTTTAATACATCAAAATCTAGATATGATTTTGCAATAAAAATTTATTGACGTGCTTATCTAACCAATCTAAAGATTTGGGAAAAATTTCAGACCAATTTGTGCTCATATAAAAACTTACTATAAATAGTAACCTTATGTAAATGCAAGGCTGATACACCATTTTCCTAGCAATGTTGTACTTTTCCCCTCTATTAATTTTGAACTCACGTTTGATAATTTTATACCTTGGAGCACATATCATTCTTAAACTACCACTTATTATCTACCCCTAATGTACACTAGATCCCCAATTTACCATTCATGCTTAGGCTTTTTTCTATCTCGGATTCCAACACATTTTCTCTTGCACTCCATATAGGATTGCATGTGCTAGTATCATTTAAATTAAAAGTTGTCATTTCTTGCTCAAATGCTTGTCTTTTCATAAAATATTATCTCCATTTTCTCTCAAAAAATCAAATATAGATTATAAATTCTTATTAAAGGGGTATGAAATAAAAAGGAAGGAATATAAAGTTCACACACTCTCCATGTGGATTTAGCACCCTTTTTGGACATCTAGGGCTTCCACCTATTGTAAACATCATAGACCTATATTATCACAACAACCAACACTTACACTTTAGAATAAACATAATTACAACCTATTCACATATTTTTTGGAATTAAGGTTGATGATTTGACAAAGGAAGATCCCAAAATACGACTCAAGCACCAAGTTTTCCTCCTTTGGTAACTATAGATAAAGTAGTAGTCAAAAAAGCTTTTGTTAGTTTTTATAATTTAATCACAAAATTGTATATGACACTAGTGAATATGTACATGCTAGCTGCAACCTTATTAAAAAACTAAGTTATAAAGCTATAGATAACAAGAACTCGTCACTTTTTAAGATTTCTATCACTTTTAAGATTTATAATGCAAAGAGAAAAGGTCAAAAAGTGAAACTTGACATGAGATAAAGCTTAAGTCTCAACACCTTGATGAGAAAAGTCTTGTTTTAGATAATATGAGGGTAATTATTTTAATTCATAAGTATCAACTACTTGAAGTTTAAGTCTTGTTTTCAAAGCAAGGGAAACTAAAGCAATTTTTTTTGCATTAAAATATTTTCATTCTTTCTCATTCTTGTAGGTTTTGTTGTCTAGGAAAGAGTTAGCAAGCTTGATTAATCTCATGCTTTTTGTCAAGTTGGTTTCATTTTTTTTGGCAAGTCTTTACATTTTCTAGCCATGTATGAATGGTGTGCCATGTGTATGATGTGATGACTAATTCTCTTCACTTTGAAAGTTAGCTTTTTCCAAACAAGGAGATTATTTCTATGAGTGTATCTATTTATGCTTCAAACTAATTATATCTATCTATGCAAATTAAACTTTTTATTGTCATTCTAGGACATTTAGTTTTACCTTTCTCTTCTTATAAATTGAGTTATATAGATTTGAAGACCGGTATTGTAGTTTTTTATTTTAAGAGTTTAATTTCGTGGTTTTTAAGAATTGGATGTAATTTTGGAAGGGTAGCTTTTAAAATAATAAATTTGTGAGAGATAAAAAATATTATTTTGATTTTCTCATGTTTTTTTCAAATCATATTTGTCTTTTTAATTATTTAACAACTCTCTTAAGCATAGCGTCGCCACTCTAAAATAAATTTGTATGATGATTCCAAATTATATATTGATGAATAGTATTTATGTTACCATTTATAAAATAGTGTTACACATTTAAAAAATGATAGGTCAAAAAATTCATACCACTAAAGTGCAAACGAGGCATCACCCTAGAGTTAGATATCATAAAACATAAAATAGGTAGCACCTAGACACATGAATAGGTTCCAAGATAACAATAAGATGGTATCATCCAACATTATCAAAATTAATATTTTCTTCTTTATTTCCTTAAGTAACCACTCGAGTAGGAGGGATGACAAGAACCAAATAAAAAAAATTTAATTATAATTTTCAATATACTAAAATTGTGAATTATTCGTCTTACATGACAATTACATAACATACATTAGTGTTTAGTTTGGGGTGACTTAAATAAAAAGCCTACCATTGTATATATTTACTTAATGAAAATAAAATATATTATATGATGTGTGAAAAAGTATTGAATTCCAATGTTCTCATTATTTTTTATTTGTTAATGTTTAAAGACCTCTTAAGTTGTCTTTATGTCGAAGTTCTTAATTTGGATACTATCTCTTAGTCCATAAATGAAGGATGATTTCCTATGTCTTTCATCCTTCTTTTCTCTTTTTTTTTTAATAATTTATCTTCTCTATTTTTTAATAATAATTTATTTTCCTTATAGCCGTGTGATGAGATGCCATTTATTTTAAAAATTGATTTTATTTTTATACACTTCAAACACTTAAATTGTTGTAATAAAAACTATGTAAAAAGAGGTAATGAAATTTATCTTATTTATTTTGGATAAATAACTTAAAGTAAACCATATATTTAATTTTAATGATTGGAGCAAATTGTGTATTTAATAAAGAGCAACATAAGATTGATTTTAGACACACTTAAGTAAGGTCAACACCCAATACACATAAATTATTTTAGGCACCCATAGTGAGGTTAATATCCTATATTCTGAATAGGAAGAATATCAATAAAATTACCTAATTTTCAAGTGGAACCCTAGCATATGCAAGATGGACATTAGCTTTAGTGATTTTATCTTATATTTGATGGTAGTAATGATGTCCATCATTTATGATGAATTGATTGTCCCACACCTCTTCAAAAATAAAATAAAATTCATCTCATCTTACAAAATTCGATGGAATTTTTATCACTGCCAAATTAAAATATAATAAATGTCCCATTAATTACTTAGTTTAGAATGAAAGCTCCATGATAATTAAATTTTTAATAAAAACTTTCACATTGTCAACACACTTAATTCGTATCCAATTTTATATAAACTCCTAACCTCCCAATCATATACTAAGCCATATATATCCTTAATATATTAGCTCTCTTGATTTAAGATTTGTTTATCGATTGGGCCAGAAGTGTTGATGATAGGAAGAGTGCCAGTGGTGGAGCATTCTTTCTAGGAGACAGATTGGTCTCATGGACAAGCGAGAAACAAGAATATGTATCATTATTAACTGTTGAAGTTGAGTAAATTTTTGCAACATCTTGTTGTACTCAAGTTTTGTGGATGAAGCAAACTCTTAAGGATATCAAAGTAGTATATGATGAAGCTATTCCTATTATGTGTAATAGTACTAGTGCTATAAATATTTCAAAGAATCCAGTTATGCATTGAATAACTAAGAATGTTTCAATCTAATATTATTTCTTGAGGGAGAAGGTTGCAGAAAAGGAAGATGGACTAGAATACATTTCTACATCAGAGCGGATAGTAGGCATTGACAAAGGATACTTTTGAGTATCTTAGGAAAAAGTTAGGGGTTATTGCCCCTCCTTTTTTCTGATTAGATGCATTTTCAATGGTGTATCATTCCAAGGGAAGACTTAGCGTTTATCCTTGTTTCCTGGATTGATGTTGATGTTTCTCTCAGGGGGAGTAGTGGTGTGAGTTGAATAGTATGCACCCTTTATCATTGTTGTCAAAGGGGGAGAGAGTTGTTGTGAGATTATGGGAGAGGGTTATTGTGAGATTATCAATTTTCATTGGTGTTGTCATCAATAACAAGGGGAGAGATTGTTATTGGCATGAGCTTGTATGGTTGTCATTAATGTCAAACCTGATTATTCAAATGGATATTGGTCCAGATATGCTTTGTCAAATCTTGGTTATCTAGATGGATATTGGTCCAGATACTCTTTTAGTGTTGGTTGTGTCATCCTATATTCAGGATGGTCTAGAATGCTTTTGGTGCCCTCCAAATATGTTGTTAATTGCATTCTAGATTGGTGGATTATGATCTTTTGGTCCAAATATGTGTTGGAAGATGTGTTAAGATGTTTATTTGGGTCTCACTTTGGTTTGTGGAGATCCACACAAAGTATTTTGTATTGGAAGTGGTTATGTGGTCGACTGGTTGATTATATCTACATGTTATGCTTTGTAACATCATTTGGAATATGTGTTAGCACATGCAAATTGTCAAATCATTCATGAGATGATGTATTATGATATGTTTTAGTTCCCTCTTTCTCCTAGAGTGGACCAATCTAAGTATTTTAGGTTTGAGTGGCTTATTTTGTGTAATATTGCTTATTCTATTTTGGCCGACCCTTTATTAGGATTTCAATGTTGTATCTCACATATAAGATGTGTAGATGGATGAATTGAGTATGAATAAAAAGTGAATTGTGTGAGAAGTGTATGCGAATGATTTGGAAGCAGATTTGATTTTGTGGTGATGTGAAAGTTACTTTGAGAATAGATTTGAACCTAATATATTCTACAAGACAATAAGCTGTGACAGTGGATATTGTCATTGATGTTTGCCATGTTATTGGTCGCTTGATTATTGTTCAAAGACAATTTCATGCTTAAGAGAATCCTTCTCAATTTTAGTTCAGCTATTTCATTTGTTGTTGATTGACAATGAGTCCTTCGGCAATAGTTTGTATCTTGTCCTGAAGAAGTGTTCTCCAGCTATACAAGTCATTTTGTATCTTGTTTAAGGTAGTGTGCCTTAGTTTTGCAAGTCCTTTAGGTGTTGGTGCTCCTTGGCTGCAAGCTTAAAATGTTGTAAACATTGGTATTCATATTTTGAGTTAGATTCACACCATGGTTTTTCCTTGTTTGGGTTTTCCACAAAAATCTGGTGTTCATACGTTTATGTGTTTTTTATTGATATGTTGATGACTAAATTACTAATATTAAATAAATTGATTAATAATTATTTTTTAAGTTTTGGATTGATTCACCCTCCTCAGTCCTTCTTGGTGTTGAATAATAAATACTCCATCCCACAATCTCCACTTCCTCAATATTTTCTCTTTACTCCATACTCCACTTAGTCTCTTGCATTAACACCATATCTACTTTAGTTTGGTCAATTTGGAGTTTGACCATGTGCCACTTGTTAGGGGCGTTAACACGGGCTTAACATTCCACGTAATGAACCTCATTACTCGTTTGAAAGGAGATACTCCTTCCCATTTATTAGTTTTCTTTGAGGGTGAACTCACAATAATGGTTCCCACCTTTTTGCCACTTTTGACACTGAGATGAACAATTTTAAAATAATCTTCAACTTCCAACAACTATAACTTTTAAACTATTAAGAATTTGAAGATGATGTGAATTAGTGATTTGTATCATTTTGTCTGTAGATTATATTTTTATTTTTTTGAAGGATTTTTTTTTAATTTTTCCATCTCCCTTGAAAAGTAGTTTTTTACAGCAAACTACATATTTTAAGAGTGATGTGCCTCCCGAAACGCATAACTGTTTTTCTATACATGATAAAAACTCAATTCTTTTGAATTTTGGTTTGTAACATCAATATCTAGGGCTTGCCATTGGTTTGATAGTGATATGTTGAATATTTTTCATTTTATTAAGTTTTTAAGTCCGACTAATTATATTTTAGACATAGGTGTACCTTTGAATACATAACTTGTTCTATATATCAAAATTCAATTTTATTTTTTTTGTTAGAAATAATACATCAATACATAGGGCATACATATTTTTCGGAATTTTTTTTAATTAGTTTACTATTTTTCCCAGTGCATTGAATAGAGAAATTCATGTTCGGTGAAAAACCTATGTTTGGTAAAATTAAAAAAACAAGTTCATAATAAACTCAATATGTAATAAAATTATAGTCATTGGAAAGCCTTCTTTGAGGAATACCATACTACATTTTGGGTTGTCAAGATCATTCCATTTGAGCCTTCAACCAGAGGTTTGAAGGCCAAAAATATGCAAAAAAATGTAGAAAGCTTCAGAGAAGTGTTAAAAAGGGGGTTCGAATGAAGTGGGGTTTGAGCGAACCCCCCCACCCCCCAATATAATTAAAAAATGATATAAACAAGTATTAAAGGTGCTTCGCTAGAAAGAGGGGGTTCAAGCGAAGTGGGGGGTTTTCTCGAACCCTAAAGGGTCGTTCGTTTGAACACCCCCACTTTGCTCGAACCCCCTCTGATTTTTTTTCCCACCACCTCATTTTTCCTTCGTGGGTGAAAGTGGGAACCATTATTGTGAACTTACCCTTGACCTCTGGCATTGCCTGTCATTTCCAACTTTTTCTTGTTCAACCATCTCCCTCCTTGGCCTTTCTTCTTAAGATTTGGTTTTTTGATCTTTGATTGGGTTTTCTCAATCTTTCTTTCTTCTATCAAATCCCCAACATCCTCTTCATATTCACTTTCCTCCTCTTCCATCTCATCATCTCCTTTTTGATCTTCTTACGCTTCTTCATTGGTGTCTGACAAATTAAATCCCTTTTCCAAAAGATCTGCCAACTCCTTCTCTTTATCCTCATCACATCCAACTTCTTGAATCTGATCAAGCCCTACCACTACATCCTTGTTGTCTCTGCTTGTCTTTTGAGGGTCTCACCTTCCTCTCATACCTCTCCCTTTAGATTGTTTAACCTATTCAATCTCCTCTTCAATGTGGGTCACCTTTGTTTCCTTGGTCTATTCGTCACTTCCTTTATTCCTTTTTGCACCATTGAGTTTGTTCAAAGAGAGATCATCCACCTCAATTTTTTCCTCTAGTGTCACCCTTTGCATTTCCACATTAGGGTTTTTCCCTTGCACCCGATGACTTATTGGGGTTGTATCCTTTGTTCTCATCCTTCTTCGTTTTCTTTCATTTGACTAGTCTAGACATCCATTATTTGTTGACACGTCTGTCTGAGGGAGAGCATTCCTAAAAAAAAATATTGTGTATCCCTTAGTTTTGCACTCATTGCATAAAACCATGCCATCTTCCCTTTCAACTTTCTACCTCCAAACACCCTAGTTTGTGTGGATCTTTAACGCCTCAGGAAGCAAATGATAGGGAAGCATCCTTATGCACAACCTTGCATAAGTCCCAAAGTTTCTATCCTCAAGGTTCTCATCTGCCATGATAAATTGTCCAAGCATGTCACAATCACTTTTAGAATTTCATCCTCCCAATATTCAGATGGTAAATTGTTGAACCATATCCAAACTATAATAACATAAATTTCTTGTTTCCCAGGGTCAAAGTTAGGGATAAAGTCCTTCATGTATAGACTGATGTCATCCATCACATATGGCCCCTCAATCACTATTTTCCTCTTGATATCTTCTGATGTTCGTTACATTAGGAAAAGGGCAATGGGTAATGACTTCAACTTAACACTTCAACCCCAATTGCTCTGGCACCAATTTCTCATATGTTCTATTGCTAGTCATCCCCCAACCCATTTTACGAAAAAGCCCCTACTTCTTAATCTTACGACTGCACTTTCCATCGCACTATCTTCTCTAAATATGTATTTATGATTGAATAGGGTTGTGTACTAACCTTTCCCTTTGGGGGGACCGCCTTGAGTTATTTGCCTTCCTTCTTGTTCACCTTCAAGCTTTGGATCAGTGGCCCCATTCAAATGTCACCATACCCATTGTATATTGTATTGGCAAAATCCTCGCATAGAAATATTTAATCACATAAAACATATTGCGATCGGGCCTTGAATTTGACGAAAATTGATAATGTTCTAGCAACATGGTCACCCCAAGTCGGTACAAAATATTCGCCATTCCCCAGGTTGCTGCATGAAAAATTCGCCATTGGCGAATATTCGCCACTAAAGTAATCTCTTCTCATACCATGTTTTTTTCGTCCTAGCTGGAGGATTAGGAATTCTACCATCTAGATTATTACAATGCCAAATCCAATTTATGATTATGTTCTGATGTCGTGGGATGGATAAGGGGGATGATTCCATCTTCCCCAACTGTGAAAAGTATCCCACTGATTCACCATTGACCTTTGATTTTGTTGCCGTCGGTTCATGGGTCTCCGCAACTAAGCATCTTTATCCTAGTATTCCGGATTGTGTCCCCAACCCTCTTATTATTGCATCTAGGTGGCCCTTCTCCATTGTGAATTCATGTTCCACATCCTCCACCCATAATCCATCTCTGACTTTATTTCATCTCTCCACTCGCCCCTGCTCCCTAAATTTATTGTTCTGGTCTCCTTTGCATTCCTCTCTTCGCTCAATCCACGAGCATCCCTTCATTCTATTTTATACTCCTCCCTACGTGGCTCACGCACCATTTTCCTTCTCCAATTTTCCAGAGTGAGTCAAAAGTGGATTTTGATGATTGTGAAGTAAATTAAAAAGGTATTATTTAGGGGAGAGGATCCAGTAGTTGTGTACCCTAACTTCGCGCTTCTCAAAATCCTATGTGGAAATTTCAAATCATTTCAATTTTTTTACAGCAGCTTACTTGGAAAGTCCCCTTCTTATAACTAAGGTTGCAGGGCCACATCATCAAATATGATGCCACATCAGCATGCTTTTTGCCAAAGTGTCCAAAACAACCCCCCAAAAAAGTGAGACCAATAGATGTGCAAAAGGACCCCAATACTTGTGCAGTTGATGTGGCATCATATGATTGGTTACTTTTTACAACATTCAATTATTGGTACTTATCATACAACTATTGCTGCTACAAAAGTTGGACATTAAATCATCAAGTATGGGGGTATTAAATCAACAACTTCTATCACAAGAATTGGAACACGCTCAACTACTGGGTCTTTTCCGCTAAATCTTATGTTAGGGTCACCAAATTAAAGACTTCAAAATATCTAATTGAGTAAGTTAATTAATAAACCCTAATTATATCTAAGAATGTTTTCAATTGTATTGGTTGAAATACAACAAACTGAATCTTCAAAATTATAAGATTTTCACAATCCATTTAGATATTGTTACAAGTTTCTGCATTTGATTGTGTGAGATTTTTTTTATCATCGACGTTTCAAATCACGCTCTGTGATTCATCATCAAGATGCAAGAGAGATCAAGGAGTTGAATCCTCTTAGACTCAATCTAATTAGCCTACTCCTATACTAAGTTAACATAGGCTAAACATGAGTCTAAAAATACGTAAAGAGACACGTCTTAGAAAAATAAATTGTGAAAATGGAAGAAAATAAACATGAACTAGGATTAGGAGAGAAAAAAATATATTAAAAAAAATAAATTAGATGTGATTGTGATGCCAATGTTACCGACTACATGGGCTAACAAAGCATATGGGAATTGACAGTTTCAATTTAGAAGATAAAAGAGGTTTCATCTACCAAATGGGTGATGTGTATGGTGCATTTGTCTAGATAGGAGCACTAAGTAGATACACTAACATAGGTGTCTAGTATGGATGGGACAAGCCCACCCTCTATGCATAAATCAAGTCTAGTAAACTTCTAATTTTTACTAAAGTTATCTTTTTTATAGTATTGGCTATATAATTAGACTTAGGAATCTAAGTCATAGAAAAGAAGAATGGATAAATAATATAATATGTTAAGCTCGTAGAAGAATACATAAAATAGATAGAATGAAGAAAATGCACTAATACAAACTAGTGTGGTCTTGTATAAAGGTCAGAAGATTGGAGAAAGTTGGTCAAACGTACGCTTTGTAATTGCTAAGTTCTAATGAAGGGGAATTGTAACTAGTGTATATATATTAACAAGGGTTATAGAAAAGGTGTAAAAAGAAAATATGGGTATATAAGGGCATCATAAAAGTGCAAATGACATATACGTATAAATATTGGGTCGGACATAACTAAAAATGGCACCAATGTCTAGATAGGGGCACTAGATAGATAGAAAGAGGTGGAGGGGAAAAGAGGGAGGGAGGAGAAAAACAAAGAGGTAGTGATAGAGAGATAGAGAGGAAGAGTAAGAGAGAGAGAGAGAGAGAGAGAGGGGGGGAGAGAGAGAGAGATAGATAAAGAGCGAGAGGGGTGGAGGGGAAAAGAGGGAGGGAGGAGAAAAACAAAGAGGTAGTGATAGAGAGATAGAGAGGAAGAGTAAGAGAGAGAGAGAGGGAGAGAGAGAGAGATAGATAAAGAGCGAGAGGGAGATAAACATAAAGAACTAGTGAGAGATAGAAAGAGATTGGTCAGAGGGAGAGAGAAGATATAGAGATAGAGAATAATGAAGGGGTAGAGAGTGGAGGGAGAGAGATAAAGAGAGAGGAAGAATATAAAGATAGAGAAAGAGAGGGAGAAAATAGGGGATAGGGAGAGAGACAAAAGAAGAGACGTATACATTTGGCTTAACACATGTGCATATACATGTGGATACATGATTTTTGGGGGTCCCCAAATCTAAAACTTATTTAGCTCCTCAATCTTTCTATCCATTAGGGCCAAGCCTTCTAACACTTTTTCCATTCTATCATGGTTACGCATAGTCATTTGTATATCTAAATTTATAAGAGGTGCAGAAGCATATGATGAATACTAAGAGGGGGGGTGAATTAATATACAAAAAATTACTGAACTCAAACACTTTATCAGTCTAGCAATAAACAGTTTAACTAACAAACCAGTTAACACAAATGCAAACCAAACAGCAAGTAAGGCATTCACCCACAGAAGCACAATCACCATAACACAAGAGATTTTGACGTGGAAACCCAAATGGGAAAAACCACGGTGAGATGAAACTCACAAGTGACTATCTATAGAATAGGAACCAGACCGGTTAAGGTCATACAATGTTCTCTACCAGAACAGATCCTATTAGGAATCTCAATCTATGTTAGGAGATAAGTCCGATTAAAGACTACCTTGTGAGAGGATTTTAGATCCACAGATGTGAATCACCTTTGTAGAGGATTTACAAAGGCTTTTCTGGGCCTACCTGGTTAAGGGTTTCTAACTTGTCAAAGATGTGAGTAATCAACAAGTGAATGATCTAGCAAATAGCATAGTCTGCTTGGTTAGATCCATGATAGCTCATTGCTAATGCATTTCAGCATTACTTCAGTCTTCAGCAAATCCACACTCTGTTACAGCTCACAGACTAGATCTTTTCTGTTAAGATCGCACATACAAGAACTCATCAACCACTTCAAACCCTAACAGTTACTCACACTAAAACCCTAGACATGATATCCTTAAAAAGAATATGATTTCATGTCGGTCCAATAGGATTACATTGCAAGTTCCTAGGTTCATTGTATCTAGACACATTTGGTAACACAACACAAAATCACCATCAAAGTGTCGGTGGATGGTAACTCATCACAAAGATATACCGGTTGGTAACTCATCACAGAGTATTACCGGTTTATACAACTTTACCGATTACCGGTTGGTGACTCAGAGTAATACCGATTTGACTATTAAACAGATTACCCGTTGGTAACTTAGAGTAATACCGGTTTAGCAAATTACCGGTTGACAAAAATGAAGACTGGGAAAATGATAACTGTCGCTTCTAGTTCCTTTGCTCCATTCCGCTTGAGATCCTCAAACCACTTGAGGTCCTCATGCTGCTTGAGATCGGTAAACACTTTCTGCAAGACACCGATAGTCTAAAGACTATAACATAATACCGGTTTGAAACAAATACCGATTGAGCATAACTCATACATACAAAAAGTGATCTCATAGAAAGTGTGTGTCCAACAATGACAATCACAACATAATCATCAAAAATGCCAACAATTTCCCCCTTTGGCATTGATGGCAACACTTAGGAAAAATTTTGACGTCTACGTGTTTTTACAAAAAAAAGATATGCCATAATAAAAAATACTCCCCCTAAGCATATACACTATCCTTTTGCAAAAGAAAATGTATACTACTTCCTTACAGAGATAAACATGAGTATACATAGCATGCATCAAAATTTTAAATACCAGAATACTTCTCCCCCTTTGCCAACAATGACAAAATACAGCTGAATAACCCATGTTTCTACTAGCTGAATAAATGTTTATGACAATAAAGAGTGAACTTGTCAAAAACTGATTTAAAGTCCTGCATAAATTGCTTCATGGATAAGGACCATGACTCAAGTAATGAGGTAGCAACCTCACGCTCCATTTGCATTTGGGATACATGTTCCTCCATGGCATCCAAAGTACTCATCTCTTGAGTAACCGTCAAAGCATCCAGATTGAGATAGCACTTCTGAAGTATTTGCAGTCTTGGTAGTAGAACCAGTTGTAGTTCCTGCAAATCCTTGGTCTGGTTGTTGATCTCCAAATCAATTCTTGCAGCTTGAAGTTGAAACTGGTGAATGGTTTGCCCATAAGCGGTAAAGGAGTCATATGGGGTCTTGAAGGTGCTTATGAATGTCTGCAAATCAGTTTGTAGTTTGTCTTTCTGGGAAAGCACATCATCATAGAATAGATGGGGTAGACATACTTACTGAGTAGCAATTTCCCCTCATCCATTGCATCTCTGATGTCCTTCTGTGCCTTCTGCAGATCGGACCGGCGCTCATGTAACTTTTTCACCAAGGCAGTGTTCAAAGCCTTTTGATGCTCCTTCTTGGCATGCGCTTCGGCAACCTCTTCCAGGCTTTGTACCTGGTCCTCCACAACTGTGCATAAGATTTTCAGTTGGGCCAGAGAGGAATCGGTACTAGGGAGGTTGGTACCGGGTATCAAACTGGTAAGAGTGTCCACTGCAGCTTGGATCACATCTTGCTCCTTCTTCCTCCTTATTACCTCTAGGCATTCTTGAGCAAGCTTAATGCTTTGTAGCAGCTCTGATTCATTAGCAGATTGGAGGTCAATGGGACTGGCAATGTCAGCCGATTTGGCTTGACTACCGGTTGCCTTTGGGGTCTCCACCTGTGTTCTTTGTGTCGCTTCCTCCTTCTCTTTGGCTCTTAACTTATCTTCTTCTGCCTTCTTTTGCTCCTCTGCTTCTTGCTTTCTTTTCTCTTCTTCCTTCTTCTTCTCTTCTTCGTTCTTCTTCTCTTCTTCTTTCCGCTCCTTTTCTTCTTCATCCTTCTTCTTCTTCTCCTCTTCCTGCTTCTTCTTCTCCTCTTACTGCTTCTTCTTCTCTTCTGCCTTTCTCTTCTCCTCTTCCTACTTCCTCTTCTCTTCTTCCTTTCTCTTTTCTTCTTCCTTTTTCTTCTTCTCTTCCTCTTGTTTCTTCTTCTCCTCTTCTTTTCTTTTCTTTTCCTCTTCTTATTTCCTCTTCTCCTCCTCTTTTTTCTTTTCTTCCTCTTTTCTCTTTTTCTCTTCTTCTGCCTATTTCTTCTTTTCTACTTCCTGTTGCTTCTTCTCTTTTTCTGCTTGCTCCTTGGCAACCTTTTCTTTGTCCTATTTTTCTTGTCTTGCCGCTTCTGATGGTGTACCCAGAGTGACATTTTCACCATTCAAAGCATCAACATCAATAGGATCCATTTGATCAGTGACATGTTCTCCTTCACTGTCATATACCTCATCTGGTTTATTGGTTGTCGGTTCTTGCTCAGATGTCCTGTTGGCTTCAACCACTTGATGCAACCTTAAAGTGGCTTGGGCATGAGAGTGGGTATCTTTTACCACTTCAGGAACTTTTCCTTCTAGCAACAAGAGTCTCCTTCTTCTCATGAAGAAGAGGCCCTTATATCTTTCCACTACTTCATAAAGTTCAATTTTAGGCACATTAGGAAAGTATTGTGCAAATGTGTCCTCTCTTATTTCCTATTCCTTCTCTAAAGCAATGTGCCACTTGTTATCTAAAGAATTATACAAAGAATCAGGTGCCTCAGATTTGATTTCTGATGGCCATCGGTCATTAATACATAAATAATTGATGACTTCCTGTTCAACTTCCTTCTTTTCATCATCATCAAAATCATCAAAGCACCCTTTCAAATCACCAAGTACTTTTCTTCTAATATTCTTAATAGTTCTTTGGCAATGTGTCAAAGGTTTGTAGGAGGAAATATCAATATTTATCGGTGCAGATGTTGTCGATTCATTCTTTGTCTTTTTCCTCGTTTGCCTAGTCTTCTTAGGTTGTTCTTCAGACACAGTGTCCTCTGAGTCTGATGTGGTGTCTTTTGTCTTCCACTTTCTCTCAAAGACTTTGGTGGGTGCAGCTTCCGGTTTCTTCTTTGCTGGTGACCGCTTGGTCACTTTGGGACTTGTTGTGGTAACCGATGTCGATACTAAAGGCACTGCCTTTCCCTTATTTACTGACGGTTCTTCAACCGGTGTGACCCTTTCCAAATAGGTGTCGGTTCTCTTTGCCTTTGGATCAAGGGGCGAGGCAAGTAGGGTAGAGGCATACCCATCTAGCATGTCATACATTACCTCATATCCCATTGATTCCACTTCTTTCTATCTAGGCTCAACCGCCTCCATTATGCACTCATCAACTCCGATGGTGAAGCAGATGTCATCTTCATATTTCTTGACAATATCACCTGATATTCTCAGTCTTTGGCTCATTTTGTGTCTGAACTCATCAAAGTATTTGTTCATAACTTCTGGATAACCGGTTCCAACCGCTTGAAGGCTTTCCTTGATTTTCTTTGCAACCGGTTGGTCGGTAGACCACTGAATATCTCCAACTCCTAGGAAGTAACCTTGGAAGTAGAAGAACAACCCAACCAATAGTTGTCCAAACTTAAATCTCAAGGCATTGTCCTATTTAATCGACTTTAGGTTCACCAGAAGTTGCCTTTGTATACAGGTGCATAAGTCAAATGATGCATCTTCCATGATCGTCCGGTAGGCAGCATTTACCGCTGTAGCAGAGAGAGTTGATCCTGCTTAGCATAAAATGTCTGGTAACCTATTACCATGCAGGCATATTTGACCAGATCGTCCTTGATGGGATTGATGGTCATTCCCCGTTGGTCGCTCACAGATCCGGTGAGCTTGGTCATTTCTGTCTTGCTGATCTTCCTTAGGGCTGGCACTTCACCAACGTTACAGAAACCGGTGACGACATGAATCACTTCCGGTGTGATGTCATGCGTCCGCTCTAAGTACATTTTATCACCGTGCACTCTACTCAGAATGATGCGGATGTGATCATCTGAAAACTCTTCAAGGAAATAGACTACATTGTGAAGCTTCTTATTTTCCAGGATGCTAAATTCCGGTTTAATCTTCTTGTCCTTTCTGCAAAACAAACTCAATTGGGAATGGATTACAAGAGATCCTAAGTCTTTAATTTTACAGTCAATGTAATCGTAAATGCCTTCCTCCACTATAACACTAGTGGGTATTTGAGATAGGGCATTGTATTTTTCCTTCCATTGAATGAAGTCTATTGGATCAACGGGTGCACTAGGGCTAGAGTGTGATGTGGAAGCCATGATAAATAGAGAAATTTGAGAAATACCTTCATAATTCAAAATTTAGGGCTTGCACTTTACACTTCGTCACACACTCCTTCGATTGCTGAAATACAGCTTTGTGCTCTACACTTGACCGATTGATATTCGCTTCTGATTCTTCTTCAAGATTTTGAGAATTCTTCGAATCACAATCCAAATCGCTTTTCGTCACTCAGTGCTTAACAAAACTTCTTCGCTCAAGAACTGATAAGTGAAAAATGACTTGAAAAATCCTTTTAAACAAGTTCTCCACCTACCATAATAAATGCTCCACTATTAGGGTGTAAACCCTAATTTGCCTTTTACCGTTTCCGATCTTCTGCCAATTGGCAGGTATCACTTACCAGTTAAAGTATTTTACCGGTGTAAACCGGGGGTTCGAGATATTTCACTGTTTGCTCCCCCTAAGCTTTTCTGATGCTTAGTTTGTCGGTTCAGTGACTTCCACACGAGGTGCAGAAACCGGTTCTTCTTGAATCACTTCTTCTGGCTTCTTCTTCCAGGTTTTCTTCATATCCACTTGAATGGTTTCAACATCTACCTTTCCTTCCAGAGTTACCGGTATATCATCAGATATATTCTTTCTCGTTCTACAGAATCTTGTTGTATGACCCGATTTGTTGCAATGATAGCAAATCATCCCAGGTGCTCTCCAAGGTCCATTGTTCATGTTTCCATTCTTCCTTCTGCATGTTGCAGTAGTATGACCATTACCATGATAGATCAAACAGATTTCTCTCCATCCAATTTCCGCTTGATAGCCACTACTTCCTGACTGATAATTATAGGTATTAAACTGGTTTGGGTTCCGGTTCCCAGAGGGTTCAGAAAAAGCTCCTTTACTCCTTTGAGGATACCTTCCGGTGTTGTGCATGACAGACCTGCATTCAAATGCTCTATGCCCAAACTTGTTGCATGCATAACAATTACCATTGAATCTATTGGGTCTAGGCTTATCGTTTAGAAAATAAGGAGAGTTATTGTAAGCCTTACTTCTACATACATTAGCAATGTGTCCTTCCTTGAGACAATTAAAGCAAACAGGTTTGAACTTTTTCTTACCTTTATCCTTTGGTGCCGATTGTTTCTTTGATGCTCCATCTTTTGTTCCAGAGGTCTCACCTTCCTCATATTCAGAGAAACCAAGTCCATTGGTATTCTTTACCGGTTTAGCTGATTCAAGCTTCTACTCTAGCTTAACACTGCTCTTATTGATTTTGGCAAGTATTTCCTTTGACTCAGTAAGTTCTTTGGTAATAGCAGCATTGGATTCCTTCAAGGTTGCATTCTCAGAAATAGCCATGTGTAATTCACCTTGCATTTCTTCCTTTTCCATTTTATTTTCATGAAGATGAGAGGTAAGTGCACTGATCTCTTGCTTCAGCTTGGAGATCTCATGATCTTTGTCTTTTACCAGATCTTCAGCTTTCCTCCGGTTCTCAAGTTCTTGACACATTCTGATAGTTAGTCCTTCAAGTTCCCTTCTTAGGTTGGCATTGGACTCATTCAGTCTTTCAACTTCTTGAACTAGGGCTTCCATGTCCGCTTCATCAGAAAAACTGCTTTCAGTTAGCTCCATCAGTTTTTCAGCACGCTCTCTTCTTTTTGCCTGAGAGGCCTTATATTTGAATTTAAGTTCATCATAGGCTTGCTCAGTCTGAGTGAGCTGATGAGTAAGTTCCCTCACAGTGTATTCCCCCATATCTCTTTCCAAGTGGTTAGACTTATAGAAAGGTTGGCTCTGATACCAATTGATGAATACTAAGAGGGGGGGGTGAACTAGTATACAAAAAATTACTGAACTCAAACACTTTATCAGTCTAGCAGTAAACCGGTATAATAGTTTAACTAACAAACCGGTTAACACAAATGCAAACCAAACAACAAGTAAGGCATTCACCCACAGAAGCACAATCACCATAACACAAGAGATTTTGACGTGGAAACCCAAATGGGAAAAACCACAGTGAGATGAAACTCACAAGTAACTATCTGCAGAATAGTAACCAGACCGGTTAAGGTCATACAATGTTCTCTACCAGAACAGATCCTGTTAGGAATCTCAATCTCTATTAGGAGATAAGTCTGATTAAAGACTACCTTGTGAGAGGATTTTAGATCCACAAATGTGAATCACCTTGTTAGAGGATTTACAAAGGCTTTTCTGGGCCTACCCGGTTAAGGGTTTCTAACTTGTCAAAGATGTGAGTAATCAACAAGTGAATGATCTAGCAAATAGCATAGTCTGCTTGGTTAGATCCATGATAGCTCATTTCTAATGCATTTCAGCATTACTTCCGTCTTCAGTAAATCCACACTCTGTTACAACTCACAAACTAGATCTTTTATGTTAAGATCGCACATACAAGAACTCATCAACCACTTCAAACCCTAATAGCTACTCACACTAAAACCCTAGACATGATGTCCTTAAAAGGAATCTGATTTCATGTCGGTCCAATAGGATTACATTGCAAGTTCCTAGGTTCATTGTATGTAGACGCATTTGGTAACACGACACAAAATCACCGTCAAAGTGTCGATGGATGGTAACTCATCACAAAGATATACCAGTTGGTAACTCATCATAGAGCATTACTGGTTTATACAACTTTATTGATTACCGGTTGGTGACTCAGAGTAATACCGGTTTGACTATTAAACAGATTACCGGTTGGTAACTCAGAGTAATACTGGTTTAGCAGATTACCAGTTGACAGAAATGAAGACTGGGAAAATGATAACTGTCGCTTCTAGTTCCTTTGCTCTGTTCCGCTTGAGATCCTCGAACCGCTTGAGGTCCTCATGCCGTTTGAGATCGGTAAACACTTTCTGCAAGACACCGATAGTCTAAAGACTATAACATAATCCCGGTTTGAAACAAATACCGATTGAGCATAACTCATACATACAAAAAGTGATCTCATAGAAAGTGTGTGTCCATCAATGACAATCACAACATAATCATAAAAAATGCCAACAGCATAACTACAATGCAATGAAGTACTACTAGGATACATATCAATATGGCAATACCCAGGGTTCGAATCATAAACAATAGAAGAAACACCCATGGGATGAACAAAGCCATTACATTCAACCATTACTAATAAATCCTAGAGTAATGAACAAACACTCCTAAGTGCAACAATATTTACATTTGACATATTAGGATCAACAAACAAGAACAAGAAGAAACGTGTGTACCTTTTCTCCTCTAGCTGATACAACTTTGAATGAACAAGTATTTTGAGATACACATACATTTTTTGAGTTCATCCAGCAAAGTCCTCAACTTTGTGTGGGCCATAAACAAACACTTTTAGACCTGGAACCTTTTCCACACAACTTTCTGGTTCCTTTCATGACATAGTTGCCACCTCCTTGCAGAGGAATATTTTGAACAGCAGGGAGCCATTCAATATATTTTAACTTTCTGGGTCCTTCTTCATCAACAAAGTCACCTGAACCATCTTCAAATGGGCTACTACAAAACTTGTTCTAGACTGAAACTTTCCTAACCAGAGATTCTTGAGCAGCTCAGTAATCTTTTGAGAAGCTTATCCCCAGCAGAGTCACCAATATGGAGGAATTGCCACTAACTCATCAACAAACTCGAGGAAGGATTTGGCCAATGAATGAGATTCAATCACAAGACTGAGATCTCTTGCACTTCTGGCTCTGTGAGACAAAGTCAGGTGAACCTATGCAATGTCAAAACAACTAACAAATTCAAGATACTTAAGACATTACATTTACAACAGATCATCCCAATGAAAATGTACTAAGGAAGATGATTTAACTCCCAGTTATGGCTTTAATCTTAGTTTCTAAGCATCTATGCACTTCATTGAGGAGGGGGTTTCTACACTAATCCTACTCCTAATGTAGAAAATAAAAGAGATTTTTATTTAAGGAATGGTTCTAAAAACTGAAAACAACCCCATGACCAATGCCTTGTATGGGCAACAAAGTCTACTCTCGATATGAAACCTTACACCTTAGTAGCTTGAACTGTAACCATAGAAATCTCAACATTAATGCATGACATTAACACCCATTAGCTTGGTTCTTCCTGCAATCATACTTAAAGATCCTACATAAAAGAGATATTAATCATCATCCTATTCAAGCATTTTAATCTCTTCTTTGAAGAGAAGCAAAAATAGAATAAACACCAGGCTTGCTGGGATAAAACACACAATCCTTGATTGTCTATTTCATAAATAACGCTATTACATGTAGGAGACAGTAGCAAGAGAAACCAATATTCTGTTCTTGCATATCTTATTACAACTGCTAAAAATGCAAAGCATATACAAACTGAAAAATAACTCTAACTGTCATGAAAATCTTGCACTCTATACATGGAAGCCTTGCTTCCAAAATTATGAGAAAATTACATTCAAAATCAACCCCTTCCCACTGGCCCTGGATTCCTTTTTATAGGCACAAGGGAGAAAAAGAAGCTACAGGCTAGGTGAGACACATATGTCACAATCTGATTGCATGGGACAAAATACACAATGAGGTGTCCCTCCTCCCGCTTTGCACGCAATCCATTTGGAGGCAATCAATGCAAGCAGCTGCAATGGCAGCGTTTGGGATCTGGGACCACGAGCTCAAGGACAAATTAGGGGTAGCTATCTCGAGTCACACAGAGATCTACTGCATTTAGTTCTTCCTCTACCGCATCTTGACTAACCTTTGAATCTAGATTACTACATTTGGTAATCCACACCTGCCCTGCATCCTTACATCTTATCGACTAGAGACCCTCTGATGTGTTTGAGGCAGTTAAATCTCATCGACATAAGATTTTCATATTTCATGGAGCCGCTCAATTGATCTTCTATCTGATCCTCATTAAATGCTAGCCCCCTCGGTGCCATCGATGTTGTTTGATCAAATCTGGTTGCAAAACTCTACCTGCAGCATGTCGGCACAATCATTTTCACTAGCTTTGTCTCCTTTATCGACAGGTGGAATTTGGCCAATCTGCACGAGCCACATCTTCAAAATACTCCCCTTTGTCCTCTAATCAACCTCTGTCAACCCTCCACATGAACAATTTGACCATCGGGTTGCATGGTGGCATTTTATGTGAATCACATAACATGCGTGTTATGCACGCTATGATTCCATCTCGAGGCCCTAGGCATTACGGGATAACAAGTTACATTGTTCTCCTTCTTCTTACTTACCCTGCGTTGCATCTGAGGCATCGCTTCACCCTCGTGGGATAAGACCCTTTATCATTTGCCTCTATCATCTTCTTAACCCACGTCCCTTTCCTTATCCCCGCGGGGACACGTGGGATAAGGAAAACCCTATTTGATCCTTCACTCTATTATCCCACAACCTTTTACTTGGGCCCCTGGAGCCATGCGGTATAAGCTTTTTGTTAGCATCCTTTGACCATCCTTGTACCACACTATGCTTTCATCTTCATTCCTTGCCTTGTTTCCTTATCCCACGGCCTTTGGAGACATCCTCTTTACCACCGCGGGATAAGCCATGGCTTTTATCGACTTTACCTTTCCTTACCCCGTGGGGACGCATGGGATAAGGAAATTCATCTATGTGTTCCTTCGCTTTATTATCTCGCGACCTTTTGCTACACCCTTCTTGCCCTCGCAGGATAAGCCTTTTGTTGGTATCCTTCGACCATCTTATCTCGCGTCATTCCTTCTTCTTCAATCTTGTTCTTTTATATGTTGAAAACCTTGGGTCTTCATCAGCACGTGGAACAAGCACCTTCTTCTTGTTACCTCCTTGACTTCTTATCCCGTGGCCTTTTCCTTATCCCCATGGGAAAGCATTGGATAAGGAAAACCCTTTCTTTCGCTTCATCTTCCTATCCTGCGGTCTTTTTGTGACTTTATTTTACCCTGTGGGATAAGAGAAAAGCCTCCATTTCAACTTGGACCTTATCTCGCATGGTCATTGTTCGTCACTTTCCACCCTACGGGATAAGGGAAACCTCCATGTCAATGCCTTGTGGGCCTTATCTCGTGTGACCCAGATGATGTTACCGCTAGCCAGTAAGGATGAACCCTAAAGACCAGTCTGCCAATGGCAAGAAACCCTTTAGCCGATGAGACATAAGTGAGTTGAATAGTTGGACCGGTCAACTCAAAAATAGATTTTTGGAGCCCGAAAAGACTCCCTCTTGTACTGCAAAATACTTAGCCACCTATTGCTACCTAGGCAGTCAATAACACACTGCCCAAATAACTCAAGGTGGTCAATAACACGACATGTTATTGACATGAGATGTTGATTTTAGGCACAGGGTCAATAACATATCATGTTATCTACAGTTCATATAATCCTCATGTTATACGACACATTGTTGCCTGCAACAATATGATAACCTATGGTCTATCCTACAAAGGGGACTCTAAGTGCTAAAAATTTCGAGCCTGGGACTTCAAAATTGACAAATTTTTTGAAGTCCCAACAAGGGGGATGGAGAGAGATAAAGAGATAGGGAGGATATAGAGATAGAGAATGAGAGGGATAGTAGAGGAGAGGAAGAGAGACATAAAGGATAGTGAGAGAGAGATAAAAAGATAGATGGAGAGGGAGAGACTATATATATATATATATATATATATATATATATATATATATAATATATATATATATACATATATATATATATATACATATATATATATATACATATATATATATACATATATATATATATATATATATATATATATATATATATATAGAGAGAGAGAGAGAGAGTAGAGAGAGAGAGAGAGAGAGAGAGAGAGAGAGAGGGAAAATTTAGTTTTTAAAAATGGGATCAATTTTTTTGTAAATTATTAAATATCATATTTCATGTTCTACGCAATGTTCTCACATTAACATAAAACATGATCACATTTTATGTTTTAAAAAATGTCATCGCATTTTTAGCTAAAAAAAAATTCACCCTTTTTTCTTTGGAATAGGTTTGGATAACAAGCCTAAAGATGGATTATTAATGTATCTTCATTTCACTTGTTTTCTACCTTCAATAAAATTTCTCAACTTACACATCATCAGTTTTTTATACATTTTATAATGATATTTACTAAAATTACCACCAAAATTTCACATATCTTCTTAGATTTATAGCCATATAATTATTTTTAATATTTGAAGAACATTTTAATCCTATCTAGAGGGATTGTTTAGCAGGGGAATATTGCTTCTAGATTTTCGTGGACTTATTGGCAAATTTAGGGGCGACTGAGATTCAATTCAGGTCCATCTGACCCTATTTAATTTTGTATAGGTGGCCTTGGGAGATCGAGTCTGGTTTAACTCTCTTGATATGTCTTTCGATGCCTTCAGATGCCTCTATAGAATGAATTCGACAGATTGCATTGAATGTTGTATTTGGTTGAGTCTCCATTTTCTACTAATTTTGCTAGGAGAATTATGAATCTGTGCAGGGGTATAGCCTACTTTTGTCGGAATTTCATATACACCAGTTTTTAAATTATTGAATGCAATAAAAAAGGGCTACACCCAAGATACTATGTTATATTTAAGTGCAAAAAAACAAAAACATTTGTGTTCATCCTCTTAATGGTAAGTATTTTTAAATACTTTGGTATTTTAGAAGCTAGATTTAATAGAGTACTAAAACTCTTTGACAAATTTTGAATGTACATGTATCTTAAATTACTCATCCAAGTTTAAGTTTAGTTGATTAAAAAAAAAAGTGGTCACTTTTGATCCCCTTTTGAATATCATTTTAATACACTTACCGATATATCATTATTTTATCATGCTTATTTTTTCTTTAGAATATTCTCTTTGCTCAATTTGTGTGTAACCCTTTATAGAAGATGCAAAAATCAAGGGGCTAGACATATCATTGCTAATTACACTCTCAAGTTTATGTTCAATCCATAAGTCGACTTTGGACTACTTCTCAAGTTTATTCCTAAAAGGGCTTGAAGAAGCACTAACTAACCTGATACCTCCAACCTTTTTAGACCACTAGACCAAGTTGAAGTGGCACTTGTAACGTCCTTCCCTTGTTCCAACAATTTATTTTAACCATAATCCTTCTCATAGAAAAAAATACACTCCTTGATCACAATCCATGCATTTTTTTGCCTTTTGTAGACCTTTATTTGCATTTTTATGGGTGATCTTGACAGTGTTGACACATATGTCCAAATCCTTGCAAATTGATGCTAATTATTCCTTCTATAGGAGGATTATTCAAATTTCCTTGAAATCAAAATGCCCACTTGGAAACCACAAATTGTCTCCTCACATTCATCATCATTTGCTACCTATAAAAAAGCCCATACATAAGACTATACTTCCTACCTTAGAAGGACCACATAGAAGTCCAATCCCTAATCATTTAGTCGATAACCAAATCCCCTAGTTTGGTTTTGAATTCTATAGAAGTTGAAGCACTCAACCAAAAACTTACTTTCTAAATTATTAGGGCCAAGGATAACTTTGATGAAGCACAACATTTCAAAATTAAAGAAGAAAAAGAAATTTCTAAGCCTTTCTCAAATAATAATTGAAGCAAATCCCTAATTGCAAAAGAAATTCCCATGTGGCATTGAAGGAGAGAAAAACTTGAGCTAATTAAATTCAAGAAATTAAAGGGAATTTATTGCATATGTTGAGAAATATATCTTTATATATTGAGCACCAAGCTTGAAGAATATAGATAAATGCCTTCACCGCCTTAAACAAAATAAGAAAAATAACCAAATTAATTTTAAAATATATTAAAAAAATGTTAAAAGGATAAATAAAGACATATAAAAGATTCTTTTAGCTTTAAGGGAATCAGACCCCAAACATTTGACCTATTGTTAACTTTCATCACAAATAGATACTCCTCAATCTTACATTTGCCCCCAAAAAAAATATGTATTGACTTACTAAATACTCTATAACAATAAATAAAAATGATATAATTAAAAACTTTTTTAAAACTAAACATCTTCCAAAAATCTATGAGACTTTGTACTCCTAATCTCCTTTAATCAATTTCATTAATGATCATGATAGACTTGATTTCTACAAACCAATTCTTACATATGCATTAACCTTATATTACTTTTTAAACCTTAAAAGAATGTACCAACAACCCAAAATCCCAAATAAAATTCTATGAAAGCTGAGCTTTAAAAAACCTTTAAAATACTAATCCTTATTGTTTGCATATAAGTTTAATTTGCTCATATCATCTTTCTTAATAAAAAATTTACAGAACTGGTTAGGCCGAGCATATCAAGTGGATTAGAATGGGCGAATGCAGAGAGGGCAGGTAGAATTGCCCCTGCTGGCCCAACCCCAAATACATTCATAATGATAAACATGCCTGCATCTCAACATCTTCACTTCTCTCAACTCAATGCTCTCACCGCATATTGGACAATCATTTTCCACATAACCCTCTGCAATTTCATTTATTGGGGTGGCTTCTCCCAGCACATTGCAACAAAACCCAATTTTATCATCATCGTCCTCTTCATTTTCGTCACTGTCATCGTCATTTTCGTCATTTTCGTCACTGTCATCGTCATTTTCGTCACTGTCCTCATCATCATCATCATCATCATCATCATCATCATCACTGGTATAATCTTGGAGAACAAACCGGAGAAACCTGGTTTTGAACAGAAATTGACAAGCAAATGGGAAAAGGTGGGATAAAATTCTTGTTTGATGATTGAAAACTTCTTTATCCAGCCATTTATACACCTCTCTTCCTCTCTCCATCAGATTTTTGCTGATGGGAAGAGGAATGGAATTTGGGTGTATTTCGGTTCGAGTCTCAATTCGGGATTGAGATGACAAGAATTTGTAGAACACATTATTTGGGTTCAACTGTCAAATCCAGCGGTTATCAACTAAACTTCCAACGAACAATTCAACGGTTTTGACGTGAAACTTAGTCATGTGAAAGACGTTCCCATGCAAATTTTCATTTAATTACTTATACAATAAATAAATTGGGACATTTTTTTGGTTGGATTTGGGTGGGGTTTTATGGGGATTTAAGCTTCTATTTTCATGGAATAGGAGATCTATGAAACAAAAAAATATATTATGAGATTATTTGGAAACTTTTTCTAAAAATAGTAGCTCCTATTTTTTATAGTGTACATTTCAGTAGGTGAAATTGTAGTGGAGTTGGAAATTGCCCCACCATTGTAGGAATGTTATTTGTCACTTGTCAAACATCTAAGTTAGTATAGAAGACAAAGCTATTCTATTCATCAGACCACCGACTTCCTTAAATTTTGGAACTTAAACTTTTAAGTTGAACTGTAGTACAAAATTTATGGGACTAGTAGCTTTAAAATATCCCTAAAAATCTCAATAGCTCCAGCCCTATTCTTTCGGAAGCCCCCCTCCATAGGACCTTAGCCTTAGTTTGTTTGCTTATTCTCCAATCTTTTTTAATATATTAATTTATATTGTTAAGACATGCTCTTGTGAGCACAATCACGATATATGTATATTAGAAGTCAATCATGGACTACAAGAGTCACAACTTAGAATTCCATATTAGATATCCTATTGGGATTTAAATTTGGGTCTCTACATTGAAAACTCAATGCTTTAACCAATTAAACTCAACCCAATAGACAATTTACCTTTATGTCAATTGTATTTGTTTTTCTTTTTATGCATTTCACTTATTAAATTAGTTTAGACTTTGATGTATATGCTTTGAATTTTAAGATTTACCTTTTTTAGGGTAACCTTGTGACATTTGAGTTTAGTTTTGAAGGGTTTGGAATTGCCTCCAAATTTAAGTTTTTATAATTCAAACACATAAGGTTCCATCTATTGGTGAAGTTGAATGGTTCTTAATGAGCACCAACGATCAAGGCTTGCTGAGTGCATGGCTTCAAAATCTTGATAAGGGATGAGGTCGGGATCGTGTCCCGAGCGAATCTAGCGAAATGGATACCCCTTAGTCTTTGGCTCTTAGCCAAAAAGGCCCATCTGAAAGGCACATGCTCTCGTATCGAATAGCAAAAAGTAATTTGTGGATGACCTCCATAAAAAAAAGTTTCCACATTTTTTCAATCTTGTTTTCACAATTTATTGCTATGTCTTAGTTAAAGACATTCATTTGTGCAATTAAAGAAATTCAAGAATAACAAGAAACAACTGATTATCAAGAAGCAATCATTCTACTTGAACATTTCGATTTTGAAGCTTAAAAATAATCCATTGACTCAAAAATGCATATAGTTTATACATATGATTGCATATGCTATCTTCAATATTTGCCCAAGGTTTTAAATT
Organism: Cryptomeria japonica; assembly: GCF_030272615.1. Taxonomy (NCBI): domain Eukaryota; kingdom Viridiplantae; phylum Streptophyta; class Pinopsida; order Cupressales; family Cupressaceae; genus Cryptomeria; species Cryptomeria japonica. The sequence goes on from NC_081412.1 coordinate 223,147,126, forward strand.
TTGTACATCAAGGGGGTTGACCTAGGAGAGCTTGGCACTAGTAATTCAGCCACTTCTGAAAGATATTTCTAAATATGAAGGGCCTTAAACACTTCCAAATATTAGGGAATGCAAAAAACTATTTTGCAAAAGTCAATAATCTACTAGATGAAATTTATGCATCGAAGGACATATCTACTTTCCTCAAGATTGATCTTGAGCTACTCAAGATTGAGCCACATGAAATTTTAAGTTGGTTTTTCCTTGGAGATAATGAACATATTAAGGACAACATTTTATAAACATTGATGGAAATGGCTACCCAACCCCTAGAATGCACCAATATATAAGCTAATATAAATTACCTTTATACACCATAACTTATGTATTGGTGTATCCTAAGGGCTAAATAGCCATTTCCAACCTTGATCAATTGATTACACAAATATTTAGCATTTTTGTTTTGACATTGAATTAAGAGTTAAGAACACCTATCTTTCTCATTTGAATTCAAAATACTTGTTGAAATTATTAAAAATCTATCCTAAATCTAAGTTAATTTATGCTTTAATTATATCCATTTATTTTTTTACATTTGTGCAAAAGGGACTTTGTTCCCATATAAAAGTAAAATTAATACGAATTTTATTTTATTGTGATGAACAATGCACCTCCAAATTAAAAAAATAGAATTACAATACACAATTCGCATAAAATATACATGGAATAGAATCAAACCCTCAAGAATCAATTCTAGAAACTAAAACATCCAAAGTAGAGAAACTGCTAAGTAGCAAGACCTATATTGGTGGGAGGAGGAGGATGGTCATTATTAGGGGGTTTTCCCTAGCCATTTCAGGTATCTTAAGCATTAGGGATGGACTCCTAGTGCATGATGGTTCCTTGTATTTTTATTCTTATGGGTCACTAGGAGTTGTGAATATAGACATGAAAAGGTCTAACAAAGGTAACTTACACTATCATGCCTACTAGGGAGGCCATAGTCATGTTTTAAAGTAGAGGAATTCTCACTTGGTGGGGAGAAATAGCCATTTTTTAATATTAAAGGGATTATGGTACCTCTAAGAACCATATCTTGAATGAAGATAGTGGCTACGATCATGATGATTTTTCAGTTGTAGAGTTATTCCTTCTAGAAACAAGTGACACATGAGAAATAGTACAAGAGAAATTGGCCTAGTACTTCATAAGTATGCAATTGGGAAACCTCTAGATTAAATTTATTAGCTTGTGCCTATATGTGTAATATATTATTAGGGCATATAATATATATTTAGCATTAGAGAAATGAGCATCCACTTTATAACTTGAAAACAATGTCGTGTTCCTATTTTTCCATATGTTTGAATAAAATACTAGTTTAAAAGCATGCTAGATTTGGCTTAACATCATAACATATTAGTATAGTTTCCTAAAAGAATCGTATGCTGAGAAAATAACCTTGGTTAGAAAAGATTGAGGAATGCATGTATCTAATTCCAAGCCATTTGAATTTGGGGGAGAAAATATACTAGGTTCTTAAGAGTTTTCAATTGTTAAAAGAAAGGATAGAGGGAGTTGGGAGCTCGCCTCGATAGATAAGGTGAAATTCAATGGGAGGACCTAGCTACTTGAGGCACCACACAAAGTGAGTTTTTTAGGATCCAAAAAGGTAGATAAAATTATTTAGAACTCGCAATTTTATTGAGTGGAAATGGATTGGAGCTTCATCCTAATATAAAGTTTTTGAACCATGGGTAAGTGAGAAGAAAGCCATGAATATTCCTTGAAGGGTGTATATTTTTTAAAGGAGTTTTTCTATTACTTCCAATCCTTCCACTATGAAATAACACATTAAATCCTAAGCTTATGCAACATTTATAGAGGCACATAATCTATAATAATTTAAAAGAATTTAAAATTATATTTTCCAATCTTGTATTTGACTATAAATTTTGGCTAAGAAAGAAAATTCTTAGTGGCCAGAGAAGAGTTGTAAAACAAAGAAAAATATTATGCTTAGAGAAATTAAGCACACATGCCTAGTGAAGCTCGGCAAGAGGTCAACCTTAGCAAGTAATCATAGGAGACCACCAAAATGATTGCTAATTGAAGGAAATTCCAATCCTATTTAAATTCATTCCCTTTCCAAATTAGCCACAACTTGAAATATTTCCAAGCCTCAAAAATAATTTCAATGACAATAAAAGTGCCTTGAATTTGCAATAGTCGCTCATGATGAGCATGTAATGAAGTCTCAAACCTTTCTATACCTTACTACCATGAGGAATGTTGGAAGTAATAATATATTTGAGGAGTATTTTATATAATTTGTGGTTTTCACACTACAAATCATCCATTTCTAGCACATAAGAACATCCCTTCCCTATGAATGATTATCAATAAGGTTTATAGTATGAGAGTTATGCAAGAAGCAATAAAATTATAAGTTAACTTGATAGAACCCTTTAACTTGCTCCAAATAGGCCCAAATAAATTCATTGAGTTGTCTCTCTAGTGTTTTATAAGAGGCTTTTGAGGGATTCCAATAGGAAAAATAATATACTATTGAACCCAAGGCAGGACTGGGAGGTGGGGTGAATCAGTCCAAATCAAAATTAATGTAGTAACTCACAACACTTATTCAATTAAACAGCAACACATAATCAATACATCAACGCCAAAAAAATTATACGTGGAAAACCCTAACTAAGAAAAATCGTTGTGAGCATCAACTTACAAAATATATCCACTCTGAATATCATATTACAATGAAAGAGCTCACAACTCCAATCTTGTTGACCAAGGCTAACTGCTCTTGGGGAAAAATACATTTAAATGACTTGCAAACCTGATGCTAACTACAACAGGGAAATATACAACAAATTGATTTGAAAAGAAGGATCTCTAAATCACGAAGTTCTCCTTGAACTCTGCATCAAGCGACCGACAACAACACACACAATTCAAACCTCATCTGTCAACACACTGGCTCATATTTTTTCCATAGTCTCAAACAACTTGCATATCATTCAAACACAAATCTTCCATGTTCTTCACTAAATTTCACTGTCTATTTCCACATCAAGCTCTCTACCATATCACGACTCAATTACACACATTATTTATATACAAGATAGATCATCAAGGCTTGAACCAAGTCAGCCAAAAGAAAAAATAAATCTTCTGGACCAAAAACACACACATTGATCCACCCCAAGAGAAAGAGGGGACCAAAACACATCTTCCTAAGTCCAATCCATTGATCCACAAACACCGAAATGTTACCCATAGTGTAATGTGTCCATATAGACAATCAACAAGCCAAAACATATTCTCCAATGCAAATTACTCTTATCTGGATCTCCGCACACTATGGTGAGACCCATAACACATTGAATTACCTCCCACACAAATCATTTCTAGACCAAAAGATAGAATATCACATCCAGCTAAGAAACATACCACAACATCTAAAGACACAAGGATATTTTTGGACCACAAAACTCAGATATCCATAATATGCCCAAACATAGCCAATGAAGATAACAACATCAATAACAATGTTTGGACCCGAACACTTTGGGAACAACAAATAGAATAACTTCACCAACACGGTAAGATTATATCTACATAATAGACTTCTAGATCAACATCTATCTGGAACAACAAGTTTGACATCAATGACAACCATAGCAACACAAACTTCCAACATGTACATTAATGGAAAAAGTACTTTAGAACAAATTTGGAATTTATGAGCTAGAGAAAGAGGTTTAGTAATAAAACATGTGGTTTAGTTAGATTGTACCCCAATGATGGTTAATTGGAGATGTCACATTTGCCAAATCTCACTATACCTTACCCATCATACATAATGAGTATGATTTGTGTGTCATGACCTATGTTATACCCCAGATATTGTGATTGGTGATGTCCAAAAACCCTAACCCTTATGTGAACACCTAGTAAAGAGTATTTGGTGTTAATGTATATTTGTCATGTATTTAGTTGCAAAAAGGAGTTTATGATTTAAATGGTGCTTTCCTATCATTTAATGATAAAATACTCTTGTTTGACTTTTAATGAAATACTATACGGCATATGCATAAGATTAAGTTTTAAATTATTGTCTTGGGTTCAAAGGTGAATCTTGGGTAAAAAAGAAGTATTTTATTTATTTAAAAATGTGTTTTATAGTGGTAATTGGAAAGTTAATATTTGAAAATGCAGATTAGGGCTTATGTTTATTCATTTTAATGTGCATTGCATAATTAGGTTAAAAATAAGAAATTGGGAATTAAAATGTTATTCATTTATTTTAATTATTTTATTCAAAAGGGAAATTGTCAATTGAGTTTTATAAAATAGAAAAAAGGGCTCATTTATTACCTATCCAATTTATGAAAATTTTGGAGAGAAAACCTTCATTTTTGTAGGAAATTGGATTTTTATTTGAGAGGTCATTTCTTGGGGGAATTGGATGATTTTTGTTGATCTTAGGGAGAGTTTGTTGGAGATATCTTCTTTTCTTTGCATTGATTATTTTTCACATTCATATGTTGCCATCAATGCCAAAGGGGGAGATTGTTGGATATTGTCATGTATTGTTGTTGCTAGGATATGTTGTTGTTATTGATGTCAACATATTCTCATGTATTGCTCTGGTGATTTCTGATTGGGAAGATTTTATGATCTGGTTTATATTGTTGGTTTGTTGAGCACTGTTTTGCAGAGTTTGGTATATCCTCTGGCATATTCCGGTGTGATCAGATCTAGTACTGAGCTTTTGGGATATTGTTTGGGATGGTCTTGTGTATCTTCATTTCAGATGGATCGTGATTTGGTGCTCCGCAAAGATTATACTTTCCTACACAAGCATATCAAAAGAGATATCAAACGCATGATAAAATATCTAACTAAGAAGGTAAATATGATGAGGCATCTCCAAATGCCTCCTAACATGCTCTTGGTTTCTTCTCCCTTGTTCCTCTCCTCTCCAAGTTCCAAAATAGTGTAGCTCTCAGCAGCTTTTTGCACTATGGATGCTTATGGAGGTTTGAGATTGAAATATTGCTCTAAATGTAAATAAAGAAGCTAATACTAAGCTATTGATACTAAAATGATTTATTTTAACCAAAATGACAATATTATTAGTTGATTATGCTAAAATGCTCTTTCAAAATGCCTATAGCTTAAATGCATACAAGTTTTCAGGATCTGGATTATGAAGAAATGGGCTCTATTTATAGGAAAAATGGAGCAATGGATGGTTGAGATTGAGCAATCTCAACAAGGGTCAGGATTGAATGGTTTGAGATCCATGTGAGGGCTTTCAACCCAATCCCAGGATGACAAGTGTCAATGTGAGATAGGTTGAGAAGAGAGGGAATAAGCATTAAATGCTTGACATGACTTTGGGAGTTAAGGTTAAGGTTAGTTGAATGAATAAACTCTTTATTCAAAGAATAAAGCTTTTATCCAATGGATAAACTCTTGTGCAAAGGCAAGAGGGATAAACATGGTCAAAGCAATAAATGCTTGAGGAGACACATGAGTGCAAGTTTGAAATAACCATAAATGGTTATGTAAGAGCCATTAATGGTCATATAAGAGCCATTAGTGGTTTTGGAAGACTTTGGAGGTTAAATTGTTGAACACACAAAGCATTTAATGTTTTTCAAAGACTTTGGAGTCTTTGAGAAGTGACTTAAAGTTTCTTAGGAATGTGACAATAATTAGGGAATGGATTAGGCTAATTAGGAAGGGGTTAGAAGAATCTAGAAGGGGTTTAGGAATGCAAGTGGGTTTGGTGGGTGAGGGAAAATAGGATTTTATTAAAATAAAAATTCATTTATTTCAATAAATGTGTGCAAGTTGCATTTGTAGGAAAATGCAAGTGGGGGGGATAAATGATTTAAATAAATGTTTTATTTAATTTATTTAAAAGAGGAAAAGGGGGATTTTAATTAAATAAATAGATTTTATTTATTTAATTGACTTGAATTGGGTTCAATGAATTAATTAAAATAAATTGAATAATTTATTTAATTAATAGGAGAATGTTTGGAGATGAATTAATTAAATATTAATTTAATTAACTGATGGCTAGTGGATTTTTAATCAAATAAATAGCAATTATTTATTTAATTAAGCTAGACAGATTTCTGTGACTACAGTGACAGTTGTTGATTGGTTGTGTTCTTGAGCTTGCAGATGTTGATCGATGAAGACTTGATAAGTGGTGTTGGTGCAACTGTTCCGGATGGTTCTAATATGCTTGCTGGTGTTTCCTGGTCGTGTCCTATTTATCTTGGTGTTTCGCATTTATCTTTATGCAATTTTTTGGTGGTTTCTATCAACCGGTGATGATTTGTTGTTATGCAGTATTTATGGCGGTGTAGCATGTTGCGGTTGATCTTGGCTTGATTTCTAGTGGATGTGATCATTTGGGAATTTGATTTAGGACCATGCTATGCTATGTAAATCATTATATTGGTCTGGTGGTTGATCTTTGTATCATGTGATGTAATTTTGTAATTGAGGGTTGAGGGTTTAGTTGACCTTGTTGTCAAGGTTGATGAATTATATATATAAGTGATATTGTCATGTAATTTAGGTGTCATTCGTGTGCCTGCATTATCAAAAAGAGGTTTGTGTGCGAACAAGTGATTTTATCCTTCGGTGTTGAATTTTTGGTGAGATTGGTGGTGCAGTGGAGACATTTGTGCTTAACCAAAACTATAATCAAGCATTTGGAGATGCTATTTTTCAGTTCACTTCTTTCGGATTGTAGTTTGAACCTTATTGTAAGTCAATGAGACTTCCCTAAGGGTTGTAGCCTTTCAGGCCATTATTATTTGAGTAGTGAGCTCTAGGTAGTGTGCCTGAATGCATGTGCATTCCCCATTGTAATATTTTCACATATTTTTGTAGAGTATCATCTTATTGTGGGTAGGTTCCCACCATGGTTTTTCCCTTAACCGGGTTTTCCACATCAAAATATTGGTGTTGTGTGTTGTGTTGTTAATTTGCTTATCTATCTTATTGTTGCAATTTATCATATCTGTATTTTGTGGTTAATTTTGTTATTCCGGTGAAGACTGATTCATCCCCCCCCCCCCTCTCAGTCTTCCTTCTTGATTGTTGCTAACATTTTGTTGCATTGGAGTAGGAAATTCAAAGGGATTATGCTACTCCAAGGATTTTCAACTTTGCATTTCAAGAAATATAGAGGTGGGAATCTTATTTCTTCCTCTCTACTCTTCCTTTGTTTTTCTTTATTGTTGAAAATGAATTGTATGATGAAAAGAAACATTTTGTAAATTGAAATCATTTCATTTGATTGAGTAGATAATTAGTTGTGAGAATTTTTGGGGAAAACTATATTTTGAAATATCACCATGTCAAATTTTGTATAGAATAGGTGAAATGATGTTTTTATGTTAAGAATGAGGTGTTGGGTACATAAGATCAAAAAGGGTATCATTACATTTTTAATTTTGTTCTTTTGAATTATCATGGAGGATTGGATTGTTTGCTAGTTTTGTGAAAATTAGAAAAGTGTTTAAAGTGAAATTAGGCTTAAATAATGATAAATTATTATGTTGAACTATGTATTTAATGTATGAAATCTTAAATTGGAATAAATTTGGATTCATTTCATGTAAATAGGGTGAATTGGAAATTTGTGATTATTTTGTGAATAGTCGTAATAAAATGAGAGTTTTGCAATGTGTATTGTATTTTAAATTGATTAGTTTTCCATGTTCATGGAGAACATGATGATCCTAGGGTGTAGCTATTAGGTTTGGTTAAAGGAGTGGCTCCCAATGAGGTCCAGGCCACATGTGGCTGCCTAGACAACTCATTAGAAATTGTGTTGAAAAAAGTGAAAATGAAACAAAATATGAGAAAAGAATTAACTAATGATAAGGGATGTTTCCTCTCATACTAGAGTGCTTGTCTAGGCTTAGGATGAGACAAGAAGATATTAGCATCCATGAGACATTCATATAGAATGAGCGAGTCCCCTCATCTCCTTGAGAGGATCACTCAATTCCACATGAGCTATGCCTTCATGCTAGGAAATGACACTCCCCTTTCATGATCCATAAAACCTAACCCCTTTGTAACTTAAGTCACACCTGAGAGATGTATCATTCCTTTCCATATCGATGTTTACTACTTGATTATTGTATGATTTGTATACTTTGTGATTGGTGTGTGTGTAAGCCTTTCTCCCCAAGTGTATTTTGTCATTTTTACATATGGGTCATGTGATATCTCCACATCACAATGAGGTGCACCTACGAGTTTCAAATGGTCGGATAATGCGGTAACCACTATTCTCACATTTCCTTTCATGTTTTATAATTCTTTCAATTCTTGCAATTTATAATTCAAGACCCTTGTGTCCTATTCTATGCAATGATTTAATGATTTATTGGACACTCTTTGTGAATGGACTATAAGATCAAATGATTAACAAGAATGGTTAGAATAGTTTACATGTCTTAGTGTTGGTGTTGAGCATGAAGATCTTGTACGTTTCCTTCTATCTTGATTGTTACATAATGATTAAAATGATTGTAGGAATCATACTTTTGGCTTTAAAATTAATCCAAATGTGTTTGAATAATCTTGGAGGGTGTTGTAGACCCCTCATATTGAAAACCTAGCTTCAAGTGTCATTTTGTGTTGTTTTGTGATATTTTTTGGTCTGTTTGAGGTCATTAGAGATATCTTATTTAGGATTGTTAGTTTGTTATAACATCATTAGGGTGTATATTGTCTTTTCATTTCTTAGGTTGAGATTTTTGGAGGTGGGTGGGGTCCTCATGCATCTCTCCATCTTCATTATTCATTTGTTGGTGGCGTCTAGTGTCTGGGGGAGTCCTTCTTTCTTCTTCTTCTTTTTTGTAGTGTTCATGTTCTCACAATTTCTTGGGCATATTTCCTATCCTTTGGATTGCTCACTTGTCAATACAGATGCCCATCCAGAGGATGATAGTATGACTGTTGATTTTCCAAAGATAGTAGTAAAACAAGAGGATAAGGGCAAACCCAAAGGAAACTATTGGACCATTTTAGTGTTCCTCTATCATGGTAGTATCCCTCTAGCATGCTAGTCTCCTATTTGGGTGCCCAAGTCCACCTATTGTGCCAATGTCCTCAACTATTTGTATGTGAGTTTCTTAGGGCCCTGGAAGGAGGTGTCTTATTCTTGCAAGTTTCACACAAGGTCTTAAAGAGTCTAGGGAACCTCTGAGGTTGTCCTTGTATGTTTTTGCAACATCCTAAAATTGTACCCCTTGCAATTTTAGATCAATACATTTGGGTCTTCGCCTTACTGTTTGTGCCCCTTGGCCTGATCGGAGACCTGATTATGCCCATACATGTCATAAACACCATCTAGCTCAAATATGTACCTCATTGTTACCTTGATCCTAACCCAAAATAGGGCAGGACCAGGGCGTGGTGCCCTGGTCCTCCCTTAAGGGGACCTGTTTTGGACCCCCTGACCTATCTCAAATTTGAGTAGGAAAAATCCCCTCCATGTCAGCTCATGTCAGAAAATTAATTCATTTACTTCAGACAAGTATATAAAGGGATTTCTTCTCTCATTTGAAGAATTGATGGTATTCATGAGAAATCATTGAGAATTCAAGAGGTCAAGCATTCAAGCATTAAAGAGAAATTGATCATTTTAAGTCTTCCTTCAAGCTTTGGAGCAGTAATAGAGTCAAGATTTCAAGCATTGAAGAGGAGATCATCCATCCTAATTCACGAAGTCCTAATTCTATGTGGAGGCAAGCGAAACTTCACAAGGAGCTATAAGCATTTCATTTCCAGTCAATTCAACATCCCCTCAAAGAGGAGGATTTCTACTTTCAGTCATTTCAATTACATTATTTCAACCACTTGGTTAATTCCAAAATTGGGGTTTGACCTAAAGGCAAGCCCCTATCCCCAACACATTTCCCTTTCCTTATGTGTGCAAAAAACACGTGTGCAGTTGTAACTATCAGGATAAGCTTCAGACACAGACGGAAAAACCTTATCGACGATCGAAAATTTCAGAGGACCAAGAGGAGGGTTATTTTTGGCTATTTTCGCATAGCAGTTTTGAATCTACTCATACTTTTCAGATCCAGGTGCACGTCACAATCCCGAATTAACAACTCACTGTTTTCTCATATTTGTCTTCATTTCTAGCACTAAGTCTTAATTCAACTAGTCAACTTACAAAAGAGGGTCAAACACATTCCATTCCAGTCAATCTACTTAGTATTCAGTCCTAATCTGATTAGTGACCGAATCTAGTGGATTTTCCTCCACTTTTGAATGTAAAGGCATCTCCCCATTTCAAGCGAAAATAGGTGATTTGGTTATTTCTCCTTCTATGTTGCAAATTGCCAAGTCACCTAATTTTGCCCTTTACATTTTGGTGAACCCGACATGTCTTACCCTTACTTCTAATTGCCATTTTCAGATTTGATTCATATGCAATTTACAATTCAAAGTTTCCATTACAAGTTTAATTTCCTTGCAATTTTAAAAAATTTAGAGGTTAAATTCACAAAAACCCTAATTTTTAGATTGAAAATTGAGCTTGCGATTTGTCTAAATTGGATTAATTGTTTCAGATCTGAGAACTCTTCAATTTTACAATTTAAGTTTCCATTTACATGTTCAATTTTGAATAAAATTTCAAAAATTAAGTGGTTAAATAAAAAAACCCTAGTTTCTAATTTTAAAATTGAACTTGTGGATTGTGTAGATCTTGAATTAATTTTCAGATTTGAGTTCTTACTTCAATTTCAAAATTCACATTCCCACGTTACAACATTCAAATTTTCAAATTTAAATTTTTAAAATTAAGCAGTTCATGCAGCAAACCCTAATTTTTAAATTTAAGTTAATCTTGTGGAATTTCCCAAAAAAATTTAAGCATTTAATCAATTTAATTGAATCTAAATCTCATAAAAGTTGGTCCTTAACCTTAAGTGTGCCCTTTTTTGTTTCATTCTTTCAATTAATCATATTGAATATCCTAAGTGTGTCATATTTGACCTTCAAGGCCTTATTTTTCATATCTAGACATCTCCAATTTTCATATCCTTCTCGAATTCGCATTAGAATAACAATATCTTGCTTCCCTAAAAATTTGGTAAAAAGTTGGTTGAACCAGGTTGGGGCTACCTAGTCCCAACTTTTTCTCCCCATATTTTGGGAGCCTGTTTTGACTATATTTTACTGTTCAATTCCAGCGATTTGTGAAATTTTATTGATTTTAGGTTGCCCTAAGGTCGAAAGCAAATCTAAATTTCAACATTTCAATTTTCAATTTAAATTTTAAAATTAAGTGGTTAATTACATACACCTTAATTTTTAAATTAAATTGATTTCTTCAATATTTCAACATTTCAAACTTTTAAATTTTTAAATTAAGAGGTTAGTTTTGGACAACCCTAATTTTAAAATTAAATCTTCCCTCCTTTCAATTTTTAACTTTAAAATTAAGAGGTTATTTTCACTAGGCCCTAATTTTAAAATTTAGTCTTGCTAAACTTGTATGGCAAATGTATGTAAAACCTTCGGTCACTTGGTGCAAAATTGTGCAAGCCAAATATCTTGATTCTAATTCCCCATCAAGAATTTTCACTACTGAGAATCCCCCAACAGGATCGGTTATGTGGAACTTTCTGATAAGTTGTAGATCTTTAATCCTACCACATATTACTTGAAAAATAATAATGGAGAACTGGCTACGTTCTGGTCTGATTCTTGGAATGGTTATGCATCTCTACATTCATTTGATCACTTTCAGGAGGCCCAAGATTATTTTTCACAAAATATAGGCACTAAGGTGAATGATTGTTTTCACTCAATAGATAATACAGCAAGGAGAGTTCATTGGAAAAAATTGGAAGCCCCTTTCTTTTCTCAGAATTAGGAGATTGAGTTAAAATCAATCATAGAGAGCAGACAAGTGTTTTTGTCCCCTCACAGTGACAATATAATTTGGGCACCATCAAGAACAAGTAACTATACTATCAAACTTGGATATAAGGCACCACTTAATTTGCAGGGTCAGTATGTTTCACAAAGACCTCTCTCTTTCTGCTGGAGTCCAGGTATTCTACCTAAAGCAGGGTGCTTTAGTTGGCTTGCATTGAAATATAGAATCCTTACTAGTGACAGACTTGTCAAATCAGGTATTTTTCATAAGCCATTTACTTGTGCTCTTTGTAGCTCTGCAAATGAGGTTGTTGATCACCTATTTATACATTTGCCCATTTGCTTCTGAATGCTGGAATTATGTAAAATCTAAGCTTCAGTGGTGGGCACCAATGCCTCGAACCTTGTGGCATATGTTTGCATCATGGCCAATTCTTTACAAGAATTCCTTTTTGCATGTATTTGGAGGATTGTACCTTCCACTTTAATTTGGGCCATATGGTGGGAGAGAAATAAATGATTTTTTAGAAAGAAATCCTCATCTTTATCAAGTATAATTGAAGGCTTGGAGAAATCAATAAGTGAAATAAGCAATGCTTATGTTTCTAAAACCAAAAACGTTGCTTCTTATTTCACTAACTGGGATGCATATCAACTAAAGACATGGTCTAAGTTTTCATTGCCTTTTAAAGGAAGTCTGCACATGGGTAATACACCTAAGTTTGATAGAAGGAAAGTTTAGTGGTTCCCTCTACCTTTAAACTTTACTAAATTGAATTTTGATGGGTCTTCAAGAGGAAACCAATGACCCTCTATTGTTGGATTAATTTTGAGAGATCACAGGGGATTTATAATTCAAGAAAAGTCATTCAAATTAACAAAAGGAACAAATAATCAAGCGGAAATTCAAGCTCTACTATTTGGATTGCAGATGACCAGAGAATTACACATTAAGCATCTTCACATTGAAGGAGATTCACTTTTAATAATTAATGCATGCAGGGAACAAGTAGAGTGTAATTGGAAGATCAAATACGTTTTGAAATAGGTATGGGGAATGTTACATTATTTTGATTCTTTCCAAATCAATTAGATATATAGGGAAGCCAACAAGGCTGCTGATAAACTGGCAAATTTGGCTTATGAACAAGGATAAAATTAAAGTACCTATTATCATGAAGATGTTTCAATGCCTCAAAGTTTTCATCAAATACTGCCAATGATTCAAAGAAACCTTAATTCAAGGATTTCCATTAATGAATTTTTGTTTTGCAGGGTTTTTTGAATAAATAAGTGTGTCGTTATCTGCTAGACATATTTTGAATAAGTCAAAATATTCAATGGTTTGTTTTCTATTCATTGGAGAAGATTGCACATTTAGCACTTCACGTGGCTCTTTTTCTCTTTCATGTTTCAGGGATGTAAGAATGAGGTGGATGCCACATAGAAACTCGACTCATTAATATTATTATTGTTGCTCGAGCGGTTTTTTAGTTAATCTAAAAGCAATTATGCGCCAGCTATCTTTTTAGATGGATACTTGCATATTCACATTTGTCACTTGGTTATTTAATTTATTTGGAGGTCGTACACTTTATGTGTTCCACTTGTTCATTTTTCACATTTCAAGGACACTCATTCTTGTATGATAGAAGGAGATATTAAATAGAAATGACACTCACAATACTTCACACGCCTCTTCTCTACAAATACAACTTCAATCTATAATAGCAGGGTGATATTTGAATTGCTCCAATCTGTCACACAAGATTTCTCATATCCACTAATTATTGCTTCTTATGGATTCGAACCAAGTTTCCAATATTATGAGATCATGAACTTCAGTTTTCGCAACCGGTTTTGTTAGTTCTGCTAATATTGCCATTTTATGCACGGTCTTTTCAAACAAAGGTCATTCTCTGCAGGGTTTCTTTATTTGGGTTGTTCAACAAGAGGTGTTATGTGTGTTCCAACTTCTTCAAGCAAAGGTTTGTGGATTTATTTTTTTAACATGGTATTCTACTCTACCATTTGCACCCACTGGAATTTGCTGATCATTTGGAAACATTATTTGTTCTGCTTTTTAAGGGTTTTTAATTCCAAGTTTTTAATCTTCCTTTCTTAGTTTTTAGGGAGATGGAATACTACCAGATGAATTTCAAGGTTCCCATAGATCCTAGGGTGGGTGAGATTCCTTTTGATGAACCTTTGGCTGATGGGGAATCAGGCAGGGTATTTAGAGTCTCTTGCCCACAATGTCTTGATGTTGTTAAAATTGTTATTGGGGAAGGGATTCTTAAACCACAAGTGCCTAAACTCCTTTTCCCATCCCAATTGTTATTTGTATTCCTCTCCAATTTCCTGGATGGTTTACAATCCTACAATTTGTTGAAAATTATTGTGAATGATGTTGTCTTGCCAAGGTTCCTTAAGCAAGGTGAATTATTGCAGTGGATGTAAAGATATAATCTGGGTAATGGTAGTGCCTATATCTTGGGTATTTTTCCAAGAAGGGATCTCAAGAATTCCAAATAGGGTAAAATATTTGATTCCTTCGTTTCAGCATTAAGGAATTATGATCCCTGTAAATTGTATGGGTCTCTACGATCCATCCAACAGGAACTAGATGTTGCAAGGGTGCAAAAATTGAAGGATATTTTCTATGATATATCCTTTCTACCCAGTCATCAAGTTCGTCATGCTCCACAACCCATTTAGTATGAAGTCTTGCAGCATACCTCTGGAGAAAAGAGGAAGAAGGCCAAATTACTTGTGGAGGCTGATGATAGATCAAAATGAAGAAGCCTCTTCTTCCAATTGACTACTTCGAGGCTTGTTTGCTCTAAATTTGGGCCTACATTATGATTTTTGTTAGTTAATGTTGATCGTTTACAATTTATAATGTATTAATATTCTAAATGCAATGTACTGTAAATATAGCGACTACGTTTTCTTATTATACTAGTATCTCTGCATATGATGTAAAGTAGTATTTTATAAATCTCTGCATATATTGTTATATTGTTATCTTTGCGAATAAGTTTGAAAATTTTGTATCTGTTGCATTTTGTGTATATGCAACCCATACTATGTTTTGGCCAGTACTATAATTTCTAGCATTTTGTAATCTTTTTATGTTATTAATATAAAATTGTGGCTAATTCCTTTTACCAAAAAAAAAAATCAGTCTCTTGTGGATAATTTTCATTTTGAATTTCCTAGAAGATTGCATTATTGCGCTTTATTTTTTCAATCAATGTGTTCATCTAATTGGGTAATCATTTTTTCTAGAATTTTGCATTATTCAATTATTTTTGCAACTTAGATTCCAAAATTAAAATTTCCAATTTCCCTCCCTTAGTGCATGAGTTTTACTACTATTAGTCCTACCTATAGTATCCCCATGAGAAGAAGTTGTAGAATTAAGGCTGCCCAAGGTTTAATTACCGAAGAGATGGAGCCTAATTTGGCTGTCTTTTTCAATGAGGATATTGGTGGTTCTTCCAATCCTATAGATATCCTCATTTATCTTCTTGATAATTATCATGATGTGGAGGAATCACTAACTAGGGTATTCATTGACCAATTGGCGAAGATGGACAGTCAATTTGACAATCTTCAACAATGGATGAGTCAAGAATACCCGGAAAGTGAATCTCTTCCATTGATTCAAGGATGAAAACGGATGATTCAAAGTGATAAACATGGTGTTGATATCTTGCATGGTATTTCTCATATTTTTTATTCTACTATCATGCCCATGAAAAGTTGTGTCGAAGCCCTACATTTAACACAGCCTCCTAGTCAAGTTAATCATTCCATTCCTTTGACAACTCCTATGACTAGTGTTCAATTTCTTCTCACATGGATGAATCTATTCTCCCTCCCAAGGATATAAATTATCTTGCTCCCAAATGTCAAGCTAAGGGTAGACCTATTCTTCCTCCTCATGATGGACTCGATCTCCTTCGTACACCTCTCATTCCTCCTTTATATGGTGTGGTTCCTCCTCCTTCATCTTACAAAGAGAAGCGACCGACCTCTCCTATTTTCTAACCTAAATGACCTCAGCCCATTCATACTTCCCTAAAAGAAGAGAAGAAGCCTATACCTGATGAACCTAAACCTTCAGCCAAAAGCAGAAGAAACCGTTGTGCGAGTTAACACCGACAGAGACATTGTGCTAGAGCTCGTGAAGTTGCTTCCCAAACCATTTCTTATCCTAAAACACCAATTGTTGACATGATTCCATTTTCTCCTAAACAAGATATTCAACCTAATTCTCCAAGATGCAAAATGCTTACGAAAAAATGATGGTTCAAGTTCTATTCCTATTAGAGCTCCTATTTTTATTAATATTGATGAAGGAATGGGTGAAAATGTTGTTAATGATGATTATGTTGATCCTAATATTTTTGATGATGAATATGAATAGGTTGATATTGACAATGATTTATCTACAAAAAATTTAAAAGAATTAATCCCGACTCCTAGTAACGAACAAAGTGACTCATCATTAGAGCATGGTCCTTGTTTGGAACTTGTGATAGCTCCATCTATTGTGCTCAATGTGGCTCCTCTTGTGTGTTGTCCACCTTCTCGAAACAATGATCAGCAAGATCAGGGGGAGGATGACATGCTTGATTAGCTTCATTAGTGTCGTGGATTCTCTTTCTCTCTCCTCTCTTCCTTGTTTGTGATCCTTCTTCTATTTGTTGTCCCTAGTGTTGTCTACTTGAGAACGATGCAAAGCGTTGAGATCTCTTTTGGTCTCTTCCATGTTGACTCAAAAGACACATGTGTTCCCTTCTTCCATGGTGGTTTCCTATCTTTGGGGGATGAGGACAATTCTATGCACATATATATACATGTATATGTATACATATACATTTATATATATACATATACATGTGTATATACATATATATACATGTATGTATATATGTATATGTATATGTATATGTATATGTATATATATATGCATATGTATATATATACATGTGTGTATATATACATGTGTATGTGTGTGTGTGTGTGTGTATTTATATATATGTGTGTGTGTATATATATGATATACATGAGTTATCATAAAAAGTATATTGACCCTAGAGTTAAGTGAAGCCACCCCGTACTTTGTGTTTTGTGTTCATTATCCTTTGATTTGTCCTCTCTTGGGGGCTAAATTATTGTGATAGCGTGCTTGTCTTTTTGGGTGTATCCTACCTTAAATAAATTGCTCTCGGTAAGGCATGTGCAATCGCTTTAACATGGGGGCATACACTCCACTCATGACTCTCTCTCTCTTGATACTTAAAGCTACGTAGCAAACTTTGTATTTGCTTTGTAATTTTTAGTATTTTTCTTTTCATGACTCATAGTAAGTGTTGGTTCCCAAACCAACAGTCCCCGCGTCCTAGAAAAATTGCCACTAACTCATTGACAAACTCGAGGAAGGATTTGGCCAACGAACGAGAATCATTCACGACAGAAATCTATTGCACTTTTGGCTTTGCAAGACCAAGGTGGGTGAACCTATGTAGTATCTAACAACTTTCAGCTTCAAAATACTCAGGACACTACAACTTACAACAGATCATCCCAATGAAAATGTACTAAGGGAGATGGATAAACTCCTGGTTTTGGTTACAACCTTAGTTTATAGGCATCTATGCACTTCATTAGGGAAGTGTTTCTACACTAATCCTACTCATAATGTAGAAAGGAAAGCAAAAAGTAAAAGAGATTTTGATTTAAGGAATGGTTCTGAAAACTGAAAATAACCCCATGACCCGTGCCTTGTATGGCCAGCAAAGCTAACTTCACAATATGCAGATTTAACATCCAATCAGGGTAACATGCAACCTTTGAGCTTTGAATGTTAATACATTACATCAACATTCTCCCTTTTGATTTCACCAACAACCATACTGAAGAATCTCATATATACACAATGTTATTCCTACACCTTGAAGAAGCAAATTAATCCCTTCCTGGAAGAGAAGAAAACAACAAGATATATACCTGGCTTGCAAGGATAAAACAAAATATCCTTGATCATTTCATTTCATAAAATAGAGTATACATAAGAGAGACAGCTGCAAATAAAACCTATGAAACTAGTTGTATTCAGATTACAAACTGTTTGAAACATTAAAAACTACAAACAAAAAGAAAAAACTCTGACTATCATGAAAATATTACACTATTTGCATGGAAGCCTTGCTTCTAGAATGAAAACTGCATTCAGAATCAACCCCTTCACACTGGCCCTGGATTCCCTTTTATAAACACAAGGGAGCAAAACAAAATTCAGGCCAACTAAGACACACATGTCAAAATTTGATTGCATGGGACAAAATACACAATGAGGTGTCCCTCCTCCCGCTTCGCACGCAATCCATTTGGAGGCAATCAATGCAAGCGAGTGCAATGGCAATCTCTAGGATCTGGGACCAAGAGCTCGAGGACAATCAGAAGTAGGTGTCTTGAGCCACACAAAAATTTACCTTAAGTTCATCCTTTGTTGCATCATGACCGAACTCTAAACCTAGATTACTATACCTAGTAATTTATACCTTCTCTGTGTCCTTTCATCTTCTCGGTTGGAGACCATCTGGCGTGCTTGATGCTTGAAATATTATAGACAAAAGATCCTCAGATCTCATAGAGCCACTCAATCGATCCTCTATCTGATCCTCATTCAATGCGAGCCCCCTCGGTGCCATCGTTGTTGTTTGATCAAATTTGGTCGCAAAAATCTACCTACAGCACGTCAGCACAATCATCTCTATCAACATTGTCTCTCCCTTCGATAGATGGAATCTGACCCAATCAATATGTGCCATGTCTCCAAAATATTCTCATTTGTCCTCTAGTCAACCTTCGTCAACCCTCCACATGGACAATTTGACCATCGGGTTGTGCTCTGCAAATCACATAACACGTGTGTTATGCATCCCTGTGGTTCCATCATTCGGTCTTCAGCATCGCAGGATAATGAACTCCACATTTCCTTTTGTTTTTTCTTATCCCGCGCGCCATAGGAAAAATATCATTATCCTCGCGAGATAAGCCTTTCCTCTATCACCTTTGTCTTTCCTTATCATGCGGTGCCCTTGGAGATATCCCTTTTATCCCTACGAGATAAGCCTCTGCTACATTTTGCTCTATCAGCCTTACATTTCTTGATCCCGCAACCTTTTGCTGACTGATGGGAACCCTCGCAGGATAAGAATATCTTTAATATCCTTTGTTATTTCTTATCCCACGTGATCAATCTTCATAATGAAGAGTGTCGCGGGATAAGCTTCTGCACTTGTTTCTTCCCTGGCCATTTCTTATCTCGCGCCACTTCTTAGCATCTTGGAAATACCGCGAGATAAAATTTTCTTTGTTCCTTTGAATCATTTCTTATCTCGCGATGCCCTTTTGGTATCATGAAGATATTGTTGGATAAGCTTCTCCTTCATATCTTTAGACCCTTTCTTATCCCGTGATGCCTTTTCTTTCCTTCAGTTGTACCGTAGGATAACATTTCCTCTTGTGTAGTGTTATTTCCTTATCCTGCACAACTGAGACCTATTGCAAATACACTTGGTGGATAAGCTATTCCCACACATTTCCTTTGATATTCGTATCTCGTATGATTGAGATACCAAGGATGACACTTAAGGAAATATTTAGAGCACGTGGGGACTTATAATGGGTAAAGTGATCATGCGATGGGGCCTTCCTAGGGGAAATTATGACTAATATTTAGTCATTAGCCGAAAAGTATAACCTTTGAGCGACCTAAATTATAGGTAACCGGACTGATAGAGAGACGTAACACACGAAGCCAGTAAGCCTATGATAGAGAACCCTATCAATCATGACTTAAGGCAAGGAAACCGGTAGACGAGGGTCAACTGCAAAACATAACAGGGCCTCGAAAGAACAAAGAAATAACTTAGCAAAATAAAAATCCTCCAAAAACCCTTAACCCTAGGATTTTTTCCACAAGAGAGGCATATCAAAAGCCAAAACTCAGCACTTCCAACAATGCAAAAATATGAGCTAATCAAGCTTTCTCTGAAGGCGATTCTGAATGCAATATACAAAATTTTGAGCCTAGGTCTTCAAAATTGGACAAAATTTTTGAAGTCCCAACAATAAGAGAACCTTACCAGTTGTAGTCATGGTTCTCTCTTTCTCTCTCATGAGCTTCCCGTTTACCTTATCATTGAAGTCATAAGATCTTAAAGTCCACTGGGGGCTTGGTGTATCTTGCCTCTTTGACATGGTGAAAGTCTTTCAATATAAACTCCTTGTACGTTACCGTGAGTATTTACGTAAGCTCATACTCACGCTAAAGTGGGGGCTAAATTTAGTGTCCTAAAATTGCACCCCTTGCAACTTTTTATCACATTTGGATCTTCGCCTTAGTGTTTTCTCCCCTTGGCCTGATCGGAGACCTGATTATGCTCGTGCATGTCATAAACACCATCTAGCTCAAAGATGCACCTCATTGCCACCTTGGTCCTGCCCTCCTGACCCAAAATAGGGCGAGACTAGGGCGTGGCGCCCTGGTCCTCCCTAATGGGGACCTATTTTGGACCCCCTGACCTATCTCAAATTTGAGTGAGAAAAATCCCCTCCATGTCGGCTCATGTCAGAAAATTAATTCATTTTCCCTTTGGGAAAGTATATAAGGGGATTTCCCCTCTCATTTGAAGAATCAATGACATTCATGAGCAAGCATTGGCCATTCAAAAGATCAAGCATTCAAGCATTCAAGAGCAATTGAGAATTTTCAGTCTTCCTTCAAGCTTTGGAGCAGCAATAGAGTCAAAATTTCAAGAATTGACGAGTAGATCGTCATCCTAATTCTATGTGGAGGTAAGAAAAACTTCACAAGGAGGTATAAGCATTTCATTTTCAGTCAATTCAACATCCCCTCAAAGAGGAGGATTTCTACTTTCAGTCATTTTAATTACATTATTTCAACCACTTGATTAATTCCAAAACCAAGGTTTGACTTAAAGGCAAGCCCCTATCCCCAACACATTTCCCTTTCCTTCTGTGTGCTGGAAAATAGGTGTGCAGTTGTAACTATTGGGATAAGCTTCAGACATAGAGACAGAAAAACCCTTTTCAGTGATCAAAAATTTCGAAGGACCAAGAGGAGGGCGTCCTGGTCCCTGCACACAGTCCTAGCTATTGTTGGCAGTTCTCGCATAGCAGTTCCAAATCATCTCATACTTCTCAGATCCAGGTGTACGACACAATCCCAAATTTACAACTCATTGTTTTCTCATATTTGTCTTCATTTCTAGCATTTAGTCTTAATTCAACTAGTCAACTTACAAAAGAGGGTCAAACACATTCCATTCCACTCAATCTACTTATTATTTAGTCCTAATCTAATTAGTGACTGAATCTAGTGGATTTTACCCCTCTTTTGAATGTAAAGGCATCTCCCCATTTCAAGCAAAAATAGGTGATTTGGTGATTTCTCCTTCTATGTTGCAAATTGCCAAGTCGCCAAATTTTCCCCGTTACAATTTTAAATGTGTATATTAGGTGTTGTATGCTTTGGATTACATGCCTATATTTACAAGAGGTTGAGTGTCGCACCTAGGACTGAGGAGATGGCCTAGTTTGTCAAGATAAGTCTTGTATTATCTAGTGAAGTCTAGTAAGGGTTGAAACCCTTTTTTCTCATCACTTAGGTGTTCCTCATTGGTTGGTTGTACATCGGTCGCTTGTACTAGTGAGTTGTTTAACATCATCGACCTTGTGTTGATGAGAATTGGATGTGGAAGATTCACTCATCCCATCTATGTGTTTGTGGTTACGAGAGAACATGATTGTGAGTTTCTACCCAGTCATTGTTGAGGTATCATCCTTTCTCTTGATTCGATCATGGTGAGCTATCCCATGATAGATTAGTCTATTGGAGACTCTATTTTGTAGTTTTTCATTTTTCTTTTGCTCCTTTTCCTTTATGTTGTGGTGTCCCTTGGCACACTTGTGTGCACATTATGGTGCAAGTGTATCATTCCATGTCATACTTTTGGTGTGTTAGTTATTGTTACCATCTAATATAGTTTTAAAAAAAACATTTCATGTTTTATTGGCTTGTTTCCTCAAGGGTTCCTTAGTGATTCATTACAACGTGACACAATTATTTACATAGGGAAAACCCTTTTGAGAGAAAAATCCAAAACTCCAAAAGTTGCCCAATATATCATTTAGAAATAAAATAACTAAATATAAAATACCTATAGAGAAACCTTCTTATAGGAGTATCACCAACCATAGAACCAAACGTAACAAAACATATATAAGACTCTTATACACAACCTCCATCTCATGCACCTAATATATAGGAGAATAATACATGAAAATGTCATATGGTATTACAAAATCATGATCTAAAACCACCCCAAAAGTGGTTGCCACATTATCTCCAATCCAAGATGCCCTATAATGTATCAAAACACACACCAACATGTATATCTACTCTTTATAGCTCATTTATGTGTCCAACACATTTTTATATTTCTCATCTTGGGAGAACCAACTTCCAGAGACCATAACTTTTGACCTAGAAGTTTGATTATGGAACGATTTATAGCACCAAAAATCTTGTGAAATTCTCTATCAAGCTATAAGTTGCTACACTAGTTATGATGACTTTTGGGCCAAAAAAAAGTGTCTAAGGCTTTCAAATTTGGCCTTGAAACTTTCAAAAATAGAAACTTTAATATCTTCAAATCCAGATATGATCTTGCAACCAAAATTTTGAGTATGGACTTCAAACTCTAAACAATGCTAAACAAGAAGTTGCTAAGCAAGTGGAGATATGTAGGAAGCCCTTGTGGTTTCTCTTAATGATGGAAAATAGTTGTATCAACAAGTGGAAGAATATTGACAACACTCGGTCAATATCAAGAAAGTGTTAAGTATATCGAGAATTTTGTCACCAATTTGGTCACTACTACTAAGAGTATTGTGAAAAAAATTATTCGTCTTTCTTACAAAAATCTTCAAGATCTAGAAGTAGAAAAAGAAGCAAAGTAGAGGGCAAGAACATTAGGAAGCAAACAAAAAAGAGAAAAAGTACCAATAAAACTCTACATATTGCTCCTTAGGAGGATGTTGTGGATTCTTTGATAAAAAAGTGGAATCATGTATGGTTTTCTATTCCATATTTTATTTTCTTTCTCATAAACTATTAAGTTGTTGTTAGTTGGTTAGTTTCTAGTCTAGTGACTTGTTTTAGTTGTTTTCAATCTTTCAATCTGTTATGTTTAGTTACTTGTAATTAGGTTCAAATATTTTTCCCTACTTATTTAATAAAAAAATAATAATGATTAAAAATAGTCAATCTCACCTAAATAAAAGTTGCATAATCACTCTAACTGGTAGGTGCTAATGTTGAAGGCCCAGCATTAACTTGTTAACATCCAAAGTGATTTATAAGATCAGCATCCATATAAGGTTAAACTATCCACGTGTTATATTTGTTATTTATTTACAAGTTGCATACAAGTTGCATAAATTTAGGAAAACACTCTAACCCTAAAATCTTATTATAGTCAATATGGTAATGTAGTTAATCTTACATTTCAAAATGAAATATAATCAATTGAATTTGACCTTATTAAAATTTATCTAACTATCAATACCATATGTTTTATTCAACATCTCATCTCTCAAAATTGTCTAATCTACTATACATGTGTCCTCCTTCTTGTCATGCACATCATCATTATCAACATCCTCAGACCCATAAACACAAGGAGATCCATAGTTTTGATATAATGAGGTGTACATTGAGGCCTAGAAGAATTTCCCACATCATCCTATGATAAAGGCCTACTTTGTTGTATAAGGGTCTAAGTCAATGAGCTAATGTACTCTAGGGTCTCCAACTCAAAACCCTCTTTCAAAATGGAAGGGATAGTGACATGCTCGAAATCTTTTCTAGCTAGAGGTGTGTGTTCCTAGCTTTGGACACGTTGTTCTCCCATTCTTTCCTATGTAGATCTCCGACCTCTATGATGGAACTCTTGCATATCGAAGTAATTAGGGATCTCATTGAGGAAAAACTGACAATAGATTTTCCTCAAAAGTTATTGTGGAACCTCATTTTTATTACGTGGAGGATGGTAAAAAACCATCTACCAGTTATCCCAAAAAAAATTCCTTATCCTTTGGTGATGACACCAATGGATAGGGAACCTCCTGAAACTGTCATGTATGCATTGGTTCATGGGTCGGTGAACAATGCACATGAGTTAGATTGAAAATAAATTATTTAATCTAGTCATAAGATAATTTGTCACATAAAATTATCTTATTTCTTCCTTCTTGTTTGACCAAGTGTTGATTTGGCCACTCATAGATACTGTGTCAGAGATGATGGATTCTAGTGACATTGTGAGGGTAGACCTATGGGATTTTTTTGTTGCTAGATCTCTTAACTTACCAATTATTGTCTAAAGTTGTCTCTTATTATTTTCTATTTCACTTGTTATATTTTTGGAGTACTTGGAGAATGTTGAAGCATTGTTAGATGGGTTTGTTGTGTTTTTTCTTCAACAAGGTTTTGATGAGAAGGTGAATCAAGGATTTGATCAACTGGTGGTGCATTATCAACTAATATAAATCAAACAAAATCTACCCAAAAAAATAATTAAATCCATCTAGTTAATCAAACTTTTACACTAAAACTAATAAAAACTTACCTCGTCAACCTCATTGATGTCATGGTGGCATTTTGGTGGTGATTTGGTACATTAACTATGATGAAATTCCTATCCCACAATACAATCACACTTGAAAACAGTTGTATATTGTGGGTTTGGTTGAGGGCTCAAGTTGAAATGAGAGATTTGAAAAATATTTTTGGTTTTTAAGGTCTACAGATCATAACACATGCAACTTAAGGTCACTAAGGGACCAAAACGTGGCATGACCACTTTTTGGTCCTTCATTTTTTTATTTACCCATAATCATCATCATGTTTAATATAATTTATATTTGTTTATAGTGTCCCTAAGTTACACTTAAGGGGGTTATTGGTGTGAACAGGGTTTTTCTTATCTAGTTTATCCCTTTCTAATGCATGAACAAGGTACATTATCTAACTAGACATTAGTTAGGCCCTTTCCACATATGTTCACATGTTAGGTTTACTTAGAGACCTAGGAATCTTTCTATAAGATCTTAACTATCATCTAATCTTACCTTTAGTTGCCTCATGTCATACGATTAAGACTCTTCATGATCTTGTATAATCCTATCTCTCAACCTTGCCTATATAAGAACGACATCATATATGCATTTTATATGTCCAATATCATTATAATTCATTGTTCCCATTGTCTACAAGGCATCTTTTAGTTTTGTAGGTGATCTTGGAGGCGTGATTCCATTAGTGACTCCAACACAGGAGTCTATATATTAAGGACTTAATATGGAGACATAAATTTATATTATAGGATTTGTAGGTGCTATAGAATTGAAGACATAGGAGTGAAGAAATACCATTGCATTGTACTCTTGTTTTGGAGATAATACAATATTGGCCTTTTTTTCTTTAGTGGATATTTCCCCATTTTTTCCCAAAAGGGTTTCTCCATGTTTCATACTATATTATATGATCTTTTCACAATGTTAGATAATTTTATTTGTTGCTAATTTTACATGATCATATCTCCATTCTGACATTTTGCTATTAAAAATAAAATTTACAATTTAATCTTAGATTTCCATAGTATAGTGGTTCATCTTCATTTCTAACATTGAGGTGGTTACCTTCTAAATAAATTATTAGAGTACATTGCGGGCCATAATTGAACAGTTTAAAGAAAAGCAATCAAATAAATCTAGGATGTATTTTTGCACAACCAATTCCAAACTAATAAGGCAGTAAATAAAGTGATTTTATAATTCTTCCATTTAAATAATAATTTATCCATTTAAAAAAGAAAAAATATATTTATTAGTATTCAAGTGCTATGCATACACATATTTAAATACAACTTGAAGTTATTATTTTTTCTTTCTTATTTTCTTATGTAAAAGTGATTAAGAAGTGAGAGAACATGCCATGTAACATTGAATAACCATCACCTAATTTTTATTTGTAGGTCTATACAATTTTTTAATTATAAAATTGTATTTTGTGTTGTCTTATTGATCCATCCCCTTACTTCATATTGATACATCCCTTTATTGCCCTTAATTCATCCCCTTAAGTCCTTTTTTGTCTTCTTAATCCCCTTAATAGATCCTCTTAAGTCTCATCCATCCACTTAATTCATCCACCTAAGTTCCCTTAAGTATCTTTAGTCCACTTCATTTATTTCCATAATTCCTCTTATATCCCCTTAGTCCACTTAATCTATCTATTCATTTATCCTTAAGTAGCTCTATGCCCTTAAGTCCACTTAATCGTCTGAGTCCATCACCTCAAGTCCCCCTAGTCCACTTAGTTCATCTTCTTAAGTCCCCCTAAGCATCCTCAGTCCACTTAATATATCCTCTTGAGTGCCCTCAGCTACATAAATCTATTTTCTTAAACTCCCTTTATCCACTTAATCGATCCCATAAGTTTCCTTAGTTCTTCATCCAAAAACTAGAGAAATGCTATTAATACAAAATAGATTGTTGAATAATTAAATCAAATACTATCAATAGTTTTTATTTAAGAACCACTTCTACAATTATAGAAGGTCCTCCACAATTGGTAATTATATTTGATTTCTCATGGATTACTAGTTATTGTCATGTTCTACAATTGAAACTTCTAATTATCTTATATGAGGATTATGTTTCATGAAGTTCATGTTCAGACTTAGCAATCCATGGTTTATAAAACCATGATTAGACAATTTTATTCAATCTTGCAACATCAATGCAATCTTTTGCTCATTTTTTTAATCCTTAGATACTTCTATCCAGGCTTACTAATTCTAGAACCAAAACTTAATTTGACAAGGTGTAAATTCTATTGATTGCTCAAAAGTTATGTTCTGTTTTTCATCTAAATGAAGGCATTATTTAATCTTCCCATTACATAAATACCTATGATTATTTATATGCTTGAAATTAATATAAATGATTATTTATTTGCATTTTCTATTGATCAAAATTACCTAACAATTCAATTGACATGTTTCTATTTATGTTAAGTGTAAACTTTTAAAATTATATATTATAAAAATGAATTTGATGCTCATCATTAGATTCATGTCATTTTCTTTATTTTAGAAACTTTTCTTAAACAAATTATGTTGAAATTCAATGAAAGACCATATATATATATATAGGCTAATTAAATAAATTTCCTTACTCTATCCTTTTGTCTTTCCAACATTCAACTAATTAATTAAATTTCTTTACTCTATCCTTTTATCATTCCTAACATTCAACTAATTAATTAAAAATTAATAAATCCATTAAATTGATATAAATTTGTCATTCTTTTTATGTTAAATTTTACTTCCCATGTGATTTTGGATGAGCCATTTGACTTAGCCTCAATTAACATTGATACAAAGTGACCTAATCATGGCCTCCAAACAGGTCGACTGCAATCTGTTAAAATGCTACCAAAATCTTTCCCTTTGAGCTGTTGTTGCCTCCCACTCTGACAACATCTCAAGACATCAGATGCCAAACTCTGCCGACTCTTGCCATTCTTCCCACTCTGAAAACTTCTCAAGCCATCAGATGCCAAACTCTGCCGACTCTGGCCATTCTTCCCATTCTGACAACTTCTCTTGCCATCAGATGCCAAACTCTGCCGACTCTTGCCATCAGATGCCAAACTCTGCCGACTCTTGCCATTCTTCCCACTCTGAAAACTTCTCAAGCCATCAGATGCCAAACTCTGCCGACTCTGGCCATTCTTCCCACTCTGACAACTTCTCAAGCCGTCAGATGCCAAACTCTGCAGACTCTTGTCATTCTTCAGGCCCACAAAACATTTTGTATTTGGATGTATGCTAAAAACGTTGAAAAAAGGATGATTCAGTGCTTCATCTGCAGTGGGTCTGTCTTTAGGATCCCACGAGCACAAACGTTTAACCAGATCGATGGCATCCTCACTCGCATTGGGCATCAACTTCTGCAGATTACGATGACAATCAATGCCTTCAAATTCCTTTGGGAACTTGTAACCCATTGAATCTGCTAGTTTTAGCCCTTGAGGCCAGGTATCCCGAGTTGGGCATCCTATAACAGAGCATATGTTGTAAAGTTGTTCTTGTGGATCAGAAGAATCTGAAAAGATTGGATGAACACTGTATAGCTGAGCCATAATGACTCCCACAGACCACATATCAATGGCAAAGTCATAGGAGGAGGATTTAAGCAGGAGTTCAGGGGCTCTGTAGGGCCTTGAAACAACATATGGATGAAGGGGCTCTCCCTTCTTTTTACTCTCTCTCATGTTGATTGCATGACCCATGTCTGCAATTTTCACAGTGTTCTTACTAAACAGCAAATTTTCAGGCTTCAGATCACAGTGGCAGTACCCCTGCCCATGCATGTATGACAGGCCTTTTAAGACCTGATAACAGAGCCTTCTTACTTTTGTTTCAGGAAAAGGTCTCAGTCTTCTGTTAATCATGTTGAATACATCTGTTTCCATGTGTTCTAACACCATATGCAGATGCCCACCTTCCTTGTAAGTGTCATGCAGCTTCAGAATGTTTGGGTGGTTGAAGGAGCCCAAACACTCTGCTTCTTTCCTAAACAAATGCTTGTTACAATCATTATGCATTATATCTCTCAGTTTCTTTACAGCCACCACTTCCTGAGTTGACCTCTTTATGGCCTTCCAAACACACCCAAAAGTTCCTTGCCCCAACTTCTGAACAAGGTTGTACTTTCCCATACTTGTTGTTGCCCTTTTGTTGAGTACACTGTACCTGAATTTAGAGTTCCAGAGGAGTTGTATCTAAGACAATAGTTACTTATCTGAAATATGCAGGTGGGCTGATCTTAATTCGAAGATAATTGTCACTTATTTGAAATATGTAAGTGGACTGATTTGTTTTTAAATGTCAGGTAAAAAAATTTGACTGCTGATGCTGACAAGACGCCCAGGTAGGCTGATCTTAATTGGAAAACTGCAGGTAGACTGATCTTAATTGGGAGAAAATTGTCAGTTATCTCAAATTTACAGGTGGGCTGATCTTGGTTTGAAGAGAATAGTCTGCTATCTAAAATTTGCAGGTGGGCTCATCTTAAATTAAGGACTTATCTGAATTATGCAGGAGACAATAATCAACTATCTGAAATATATGCAGATGGGCTGATCTTAGTTTAAAGACAACAGTAAGCTATCTGAAATATGCAGTGGGTTGATCTTAGTTGGAAGATTTCACTCCCATATATCAGAGAGAATTTTGTATATCACATTATTTTTATCCTTGCAGCAAAAGTGTACCCATATTTATCAGCCACACACAAAATCTGAGTGTCGGCCATGAAAAATTCTAGTGGCTCTTTTATATTTCATCTCTCTTGTTAGTATTAGCAATATTGTTTTGTTTCTAGAAGGCCTTTACCAAAAGACTTCAATAACCGAGAAAATTATAAATTATAAATTATTAGATATTTCTTTCTTAAAAAAAGAAATTTTATTGGTTAAATGTTCTTTGGATGTAGTGTCACTTTCTTTTGACAGTCTATTTCTTAAAGAATTTGGATTTAAGTTATTTGGATATTTTTATTGGTCTTGGTTTTAGAATTAAATCTTCAAATAAGTGAATGGTATTGGTAAATGGTATTTTTTATTGTTTGGGATTTTTTTAAATTAGATTTATAGTCGTTTATAATATAATTTGGGTTATGCAAAAATTGGTGGAGTTGTGAGGGATAGTGCTAGATCAGTTCATTTTATTTTCACTTCAATTATAAGGATTAGTAATAATATTCAAATGGGTGTTTGGGTTGTCCTTGTGGGTGTGGAGAAAGCTTGTCAAATAGGTTGGAGAAATCTTATATGTCAGATAGATTCCATGCTTTTGGTTTCTCTTCTAAATAGTTTGAATCTTTCAACGTCTTCTTGAAGGTTGGTTTTGTATGGGGCAATTTCTTCAAGAAATTTTGATTCCATCTCTTTTACTCATATTCCCAGAGATTGGGATGTTATTGTTGATTGGGAGGCTAAATGAGCATCTAAAATTGACCATAACTGGAATGTTATAAATTTGAGATTCCCATCTTTAGTTCATTATATTCAATTGATAAAGCTCCTTCAAGATTATTTGAGTTGATGCTTTATCATTTTATTTAAGTTGTTTGAGCCTTTATAGTTTTGTGAATTCCTTTCAATCTTGGAGGCAATGGGTTTGTAGTAAACTTCCTTGAATTTGTACTCTATGGGCTTTAGTGTCAGTTGTTATTTAAAAATCTTTATGTAATTTTTTCAAATTTAAAAATTAATATAATTATCTTTTTTACCTCAAAAAAAAGTTGAAGAAAACTATTTGACTTGAATAATAAAATAATTATAATACTAAGATACTATTAAAAAATATTAATGTGAAAATTTATTCTCAACGTGAATTGTGTATTTTAAGAATATCTCATTAAAGTTACTTCATGGTAGGACATTAAGGTTGTTTAATTTTATTAATCAATTCATTTTATGTGTAGGAGACCTTGTTTAAAATAATGGTTATATTTATATTTTTTGTTATAAAAGAAAAATATATTATACCCTTTATATATTAAAAAAAATGGATGGTAGAAGGTACAAATGTAGGGCCAAGTCCAAAAAACAAGATAAACCACTTAAGTGGTAAGAGCTACACAACCAGGAGGAAGAGTAGGGATACAATCATCTAATTAATCCTCTACATCAACAAACTAGAGCCACCAATCCCAACCAGTAATAGCACCATCTTCTCGATTCTCATCCCCTATAGGTGACTGCAACATAAATAGAAGAAATAGCCAAAGCCAAGCATGGGAACTTGCTAGAATTCAATCACCTGGGAGTTCCTCAATCATGAGGCTAAATGTGAGTGGGAGGCTTGAGTCCGCCCATAAGCATAGGAGTTCTCAGTTGTTCTAGAAGGAAGCAAGGAAGCATGCAACTAAGAATCATGGTCTTCCCAAGCTATCTATTAGCATCCATGTTGGCGTTCACAAGGAGAGGAGTAATCGTCAATGTGGATAGTTAAAGGGAACAAGATTGGAAACTATACATGGGCATTACCATAGTGATCTAAAAACATCTATAAGTGTGTCATTTAATGTGCAAATTTATTGGATTTTGCTTAAAATTGCATAAGCACATTATAACAAATCATAGTGTTAGTATAAAGTGAGAAGTGAATATCAAAAGAAAAACTAATAAAAAATAGTCAAATTCTTGATTATGACTCTTTTATTCATATTCCTAGAGAGTCGGATGTTGTTTTTGATTGTTTGACTAAATGGCCATCTAAAGTTGATCGTAAGTGAAATGTTATAAATTAGATATCCCTATCTTTAGTTCATCCCCTTCATTTTCTAAATCTCCTTCGGGATTGTGAGATTTTGCTAAGATCGGGAGCTCAACGAAATGTACAAAATAGAGAGATAAAATATAGGACAAGAATAAACTCTATTCTCATCAATAGATAAAAATGGTTGTTACATACAATGAATATGAGCCTTCATATATAGGCAAGGCAATATGGACATATGAGCACACAAACATGACATGTGGCTCAATAAGAAACAAGGGTAGGTAGGAAATAGGTGTGGTAGGTACGAGAAACAATAAAATATTCCACATGAGGTGGATCACTCACTGAAGGTGGAATTATCACTCCACAATAAGTGGATATGATAGAATAGTAACAAGATCAACACCATAAAAGGTGGAAATTCTCCTACACACACTATCCCAATGTGGCACAAACACCCAAGTGTCTCATACTCAAACTACTATGAAATGCATTTCCTAAGTAAACTTAAGTAAGGTGTAATAATATCCATGATGAATAATTATTTACACCAACAAGAATTAATTGAATTAATGGTTTATCATTTTATTTAACTTGTATGAGCCTTTATAGTTTTGTGAATTCCTTTGAATCCTAGAGGTAGTGGGTTTGTAGTAAATTCCTTGGATAATTACTCTACAGACTTTAGTTATAGTTGTTTCTATTTGAAAATCTTTATGTAATTTTTTCAAATTTAAAAATTAATATATTTATCTTTTTGGCCTCAAAAATAGTTGAAGAAAACTCTTTGACTTAAATAGTAAACTAATGCTTATATAATATTAAAAAATATTTATGTGAAAATTTATTCTCAACATGAATTGTGTAATTTAAGAATACCTCATTAAAGTTATTTATGTTGGCAATATGTTGGATTTGGTTAAGTGTTGTCATTGTTGTCAACAATGTATCCCAGTTGGAGGCTATCCCGGTTGGACCTATCCTGGTTAGTCTTGGTGATCATCTTGGTTTTGGCTATGATTCTGATCCGGTATGATCAGATCTCTGGAATTGGTTTTGGATGCTTACTCTGGATGGTTATTTGTTTGCCTTATTTCTGTTGGTTCATGTTTTGGTGCTCTAGTAACAATCGCTTATGTTACCGGTTGGTATTTCCTGGTATCGGTTAGCTTTACCGGTAAGTGATATTTGATGTTTTGGTCAGACGATTTTGGTCCGGCTTACGGAATTGGTTTTTATCATGCTAAAGGTACTTCTTGATCATATTCTGAGTGTTTGGTGACTTTGCATTGGCTGGCGTGTTGTTATGGTGGTCCTATTTGGATCCGGTTAGACTTTTTGTGTTACTTCACTAAGGGTTTCTACTGGTTGGCGAAGCGTGCTGGATTTTGGTCTTAGCAGAATTTTCTATGGATGGAATTGTTTGGTCACTTGATTTAGGTCCATTCTATGTAATGTAAATCATAATATTGGTCCAATGATAATGTGTAATGTAATTATGGGTTTATGGGTTAAGGATTTAGTTGACCTTGTCAATAAAGTTGATGATTTGTATTAATAGGTGACTTATTCATGTAATTTGTATGTCGAGGGGATCGGTGGTTATGTCTGCATTGTCAGAGGAAGGTTCATGTGCAAACAAGTGATATATCATACGGTGAAGGTTTTTGTATTGTAGGGCAGACATATGTGCTTAACCAGAACTGTATCAAGCATTAGGAGATGCTACTTTCACAGTTCATTCTTTTAGGATTGTAGTCCGATGTTTTGTAAGTCAATGAGACTTTTTTTTGTGATGAGCAGTGAGCTCTAGGCAGTTGGCCTGATTGCAAGTGCAATCCCCATTGTAATTTCACATACTGGTGTAGAAGTATTATCTAATTGTGGGTAGGGTTTCCCACCGTGGTTTTTCCCTTAACCGGGTTTTCCACATCAAAATATTGGTGTTGTGTGTGCAGTGCTTTCATGTTCTATCCTTCATTGTGTTAGTTTCTTTGTGCTCTGGTTTAATGGTTTTGATATGCATTAGTTCTGATTTCTGATGGTAAAGTGATTCATATCTGTCTAACAAAATTGGTATCAGAACAAAGTCCTCTCTGCAGAAGCTTAATCGCTTGAGGAGATCCGATGGCAACTGCATCTAGTTCTACATTCAATCCCTATTGCAAGGAGAGTCCCATATTTGATGGTACAGATTAAAAAATATGGAAGGAGGGAATGAAGATTCATCTCAGATATCTTGGAGCTGAAGTTTGGAAGATAGTGGAGAAAGGGTATATACCTCATGATCCTAATTTTGGAACATCAGTACCTGTCGATGAACAGAAGAAAGCTGAAAAATGATGTTAGAGAAAAAGAAGCATTGTTAAGCGCCCTATCTAATGAAAAGCTATTGAATGTCATAGAGTTGGAGAATGCAAAGTTGATCTGAACAAAGCTTGAAACTCTTTATGAAGGCGACCAGGAAGTGAAAATTGCAAGAAGGTCCTCGGGGAAGGTATGAAACTTTGAAGATGGAAGAAGATGAGAAGATAAGTTCTTTCATGGATAGAGTAAATGAGAATGTTATGGGGATCAAATGTTGCAGCGGATCAATTAGTGTGGATGAGATTGTGTCAAAGGTTTTGAGAGTTCTACCTCTGGCTTATAAGATGAAGGCTACAGCAATCAATGAACTCCAGACAATGTCAAGTACCCCTGTTACCAAAGATACATTGATTGGGAAATTGACTTCTTTTGAGCTTGAGGAACTTGGAGATGAGAGTACTACTAAAACTGAAACTGCATTTAAAGAATCTGCTTTCGGTAAGCAAAAGATAGAATGGAAGGAGATGTATGCTAAAGATTTGGAGGACATTAAAAGAGAAGAAAGAGAACTTGAAGAGATGGAAGCCCTGATTGCTAGAAGAATTCCTAAAGGACTAGTTGCAAATAAGTATGAAGGAAAAGTCCCTTTTAATTTTTTTTCATGCAATAAGATTGGTCATTTTGCTTCTAGATGTCTTGAAAGAGCTGCTAGGAATCATGAAAGATTTGTGAAGAGTTATAAGCCTAATCCAAAATATCATAACAAAACTAGATTCATAAGGAATAAGGATAAATCATGCCATTATGTTGGTGATGATGATTTTGGTAGTATTGATGGTGATGATGAACTGGTGAGTGGATCCGGAAATGGAAGCTCCGATAAGGAGTAGGTTTTTATTGCTATCAAGGATGATTCTTTGGACCCTGTCATTGAAGCAACTCATACTGAGGAGAAGGCTTTAGCTGCTAAAAATGAAGAAAAGGTTGAATGGGTTATAAATAGTGGATGCTCACATCACATGACTGGTGACAAGAGAAAATTTCTATCAGAATTTGATTACAGATTAGTCAAATTTGGAGACAACATGGCATGTAGGATCAAAGGAAAGGGAACAATATCATTGGATGCTAAGACTAATATTGATAATGTTTATTATGTTGAAGGCTTAAAGAATAATCTCTTAAGTGTAAGTCAGATGGTGAATAGAGGATTTAATTTACAATTCAAGCATGAGAAATGTAAAATCATCAATAGATCTAGATTGGAAATTGCTTCTGGAACCCAGACCAATAGAAACATCTTTCATTTGAACTTCGGTGAGAAAGCTTGCTTGATTTCTCAAATTGATGAGAGTTGGTTATGGCATAAGAGGATGTGTCATGTAAATTTCGATTGCATAGTGAAGATCAGTTCAACACAAGTTGTCAGAGATTTGCCCAAGATTGTCAAACCTCATAATTCGGTATGTAGAGAATGTCAAATGGGTAAGCAAGTCGGAACTTCTTTTAGAAACATACATGATAAATCTAATGAAATTCTTGATCTTATTCATACTGATCTGTGTGGACCGGCAAGGACTAAAAGTTTTCAAGGTGATAGATACTTTATGTTACTTATTGATGATTATTCTAGAATGATGTGGGTAAGCTTTTGGGAAATTCAAAATTTTTAAAGCTATGGTTGAGACTGAGACAGGATTGAAGATAAAGTGTTTGAGGTCAAATCAAGGTGGGAGTTTACATCCAGTGAATTCAACAACTTTTGTGAGAAGAATGGAATCAAAAGACAACTTTCTGCACTTAGGACTCCACAGCAGAATGGATTGGTGGAAAGGAAAAATAGAACCATATTGGATACGGTAAGGAGTATGATGACAGAAGCTAGATTGTCTGATATCTATTGGAGGGAAGTTGTCAATACAGTTGTATACACTTTCAACAGAGTACACATAAAAGGTGATACCGGTAAGACTCCTTATGAATTATGGTTTGGTCATACTCCTACTGTCAGATATTTCAAAAAATTTGGAAGTAAATGTAACATTAGAAGAGATGATGCATTGGGAAAATTTGATCCTAGAAGTGATGAAGGAATATTTCTGGGTTATTCTACTAAGAGAAAAGCATAGATGTTATAATAAAAGATTGAATAGGATAACAAAGTTCATCAATGTCAAGGTGGATGAACAAGGCCGTAATCAAATCAGATCAGATGACTATGGACTGGAAGATGAATTTATCAAACCTAAACCGGTAATGCAAGAAGTTGCTCGAAATAGTGAACCATTGACTTCGGTAACATCAGAAAACTCAACTGTGACAGAGGAATAGCAGAAAGAGTCAGTAAATTAAGAAAATTCAAAGACTCCCAGGTATGTGAAACTAAATCATTTTGAAGATCAAACCTTTGGGGATTATTGCAAGGTGTGCGCCCTTGGTCTCCTTGTGTTGTGCAGCGTAGGGCTCAGGTTTGTGACATGGCTTAACCACCTCCTATAGATTATATTGGTTTCATGGCTTAGCAAAAAACAATCATGTACTTAATTATCTACTGCTGAAGCAAAATATGTAGTTGTTGCTACTAATTGTACTCATATTTTATGGATGAAACAAATGTTAAAAGATATAAGGGTAAGTTATGATGAGCCTATTCTTATTCATTGTGATAATACTATTTCTATTGATATGTCAAAGAATACGGTATTTCATTCCAAATCAAAACACATTTCTATAAGGTACAATTTCTTGAAGGAAAAGGTTGAAGCAAAGGAAGTCAGATTGGTTTATGTGCCTACAAAGGAGTAGATTGCAAATATTCTAACTAAACCATTGCCTAAAGATACTTTTGAATATCTCAGAGATCAGTTGGGGGTTACCAACCCTCCAGAAGAGACTTAGGAGATGCAGGAATGGATCAATCTGGTAAGCTTATCAAATATTTTCTTTGATCCGTGTTGATGAGATGATGCTACTACTGTGGGGGGGTAGTCAGTTGTTTGGTTCAGTAGTTTTGGTTTGGTATCCATCCTTTGTCATTGATGTCAAAGGGGGAGAGATGGTATTCATATGGGAGGGATGGTATTCATGTGAAAAATAGTCATATCTTTGAGGGATATTGTTGGTATTCCTTTGCACTTGGATATTTTTCACATTCAATGTTGCCATCAATGCCAAAGGGGGAGATCATTGGCAATATGTTGGACTTGGTTAAGTGTTGACATTGATGTCAACACTGTATCCCGGTTAGAGGCTATCCCGGTTGGACCTATCCCGGTTAGTCTTGGTGATCATCTTGGTTTTGGCTATGATTCTGATTCAGTATGATCAGATCTCTGGAATCAATTTTGGATGCTTACTCTATATGGTTATTTGTTTTTTATATTCTGTTGGTTCATACTTTGGTGCTCTGGTAACTATCACTTAAGTTCCTGGTTGGTATTTCCTGGTACCGGTAAGTGATATTTGATGTTTTGGTCAGACGATTTTGGTCCAGCTTATGGAATCGGTTTCTATCATATTCAAGGTGCTTCTTGATCATATTTCGAGTGTTTTGTGACTTTGCATTGGTTGGCATGCTATTATGATGGTCCTATTTTGATCCGGTTAGACTTTTTGTGTTACTTCACTAAGAGTTTCTATTGGTTGGTGTAACCTGTAGGATTTTGGTCTTAGAGGAATTTCTGATGGATGGAATTATTTGGTTACTTGATTTAGGTTCATGCTATGTAATGTAAATCATAATATTGATCCAATGATATTGTGTAATGTAATTATGAGTTTATGGGTTAAGGATTTAGACAACCTTGTCAATAAGGTTGATGATGTGTATTA
This sequence comes from Cryptomeria japonica, assembly GCF_030272615.1. Taxonomy (NCBI): domain Eukaryota; kingdom Viridiplantae; phylum Streptophyta; class Pinopsida; order Cupressales; family Cupressaceae; genus Cryptomeria; species Cryptomeria japonica. The sequence continues at coordinate 223,184,670 of NC_081412.1, forward strand.
ATAGGTAACTTATTCTTGTAATTTGTATATCAAGGAGATCGGTGGTTATGTTTACATTATCAGAGGAAGTTTCATGTGCGAACAAGTGATATATCATTAGGTGAAGGTTTTTGTATTGTAGGGTAGACATCTATGCTTAACCGGAATTGTATCAAGCATTAGGAGATGCTACTTTCATAGTTCATTCTTTCTGAATTGTAGTCTAATGTTTTGTTAGTCAGCGAGACTTCTTTTTGTGATGAGCAGTGAACTCTAGGAGGTTAGCCTGATTGCAAGTGCAATCCCCATTGTAATTTCACATACTATTGTAGAAGTATTATCTGATTGTGGGTAGGGTTTCCCATCGTGGTTTTTCCCTTTACTAGGTTTTCCACGTCAAAATATTGGTGTTGTGTGTATTGTTCTTTCATGTTCTATCATTTATTGTGTTAGTTTCTTTGTGCTCCAGTTTAATGGTTTTGATATGCATTAGTTTTTATTTCTGATGGTAAACTGATTCCCCCCCCCCCTCAGTTTACTCCCGATATCAGATATGTCTAACAACTTCATGGTAGGACATTCAGGTGGTTTTAATTTTATTAATCAAATATTTTTATGTGCAGACATTGTCTAAAATAATGGTTATATTATTTTTTCTATTATGTTTAAGAAAAATATTATATCAATTGAATATCAAAAAAGTGGGTGGTAGAAGGTATATCCTCAAAGTTGTGTAGTGCCAACTCCAAACAACGAGATAAAGAACTTAAGTGGTATGAGCTACACCACCAAAATGAAGAGTGGGGATGCAATCATCTAATTGGCCCCAAGCTACATCAACAAACTAAAACACCAATCCCAACCAATAATAAAACCCTCTTCTTGATTCTATTCCCCTATAGGTGACTACAACAGGAATAGAAGAAATACCCAAATCCAAGCATGGAACTTGCCATAATTTAGTCAACTAGAAGTTCCTCAATCATGAGGCTAAAAGGGAATGGGAGGTTTGAGTCCAACCATAAGCATACTAGTGCTTGGTTGATCTAGAATAAATCAAGGAAGGATGCAACTAGGAATCATGACCTTCTCAAGCTTGCTATTAGTATCCATGTTGACGTTTTGATGCAGAAGCATCCAAGCTCACAAGAAATCTTGCATCACCAAAAATATATTTTATTCTCATGTCTATGTTTTTCATTCTTGGTGTAGGATGGAGCTTCAAGAGCATATTTTGGATTGTCGAAGGATAAAATGTTATTTCTATCAAGACTTGGATTTTGTTTCAAAGGTCAAAGCCAAACAAGGTGTCTAATGTGATTTTACAAGTAATATATTGCATAATTTCAAGTTTTAAAAGGTTGAAGGGATTAATGACATATTAAAAATTAGAAATGAAATAATTTAATCTATTTGGATGCTTATGTAAGTGTTCATAAGGAAAGTTTCTATTGGAATTCCATTCTTGTTTTATTCTTTCATTTTAGGTGCCTAAAATGGAGGGAAACGATACTGATTTTTGAGAGGGTAATTAAAAACCCTTGAATTTCCCAAAGAGAATGATTTGGTTCTTGTTTTTATTCACTTTTCAAAGGAATTTACAATATCAATCCATTGGATATGGTTTATAAATCTTGGGTGCCATATTTGGAAGCATTTGATGAGGAATTTCAAACAAATACAAAGGAATTCTAAAAGACAATTGGGAGGATATGAAAAAGTAGATTTGGGTGCCTCTTTGTAATGTCTCACTATTGGCATTACAGTAAGAAAGATTGTTGATATTCAATAAGGATATTGAGAAGGTTGTTGAAGATTATTGATATAACTGAAGAAGGACGATAACTATCTTTATAACATTATTTTGTCATTGATGTCAAGAAATTGATTATCTGATTCAGTATGATGTTGCCATATCTTGAGAAGATTGATTAGAAGAGAATTAAGATGTCGGTAAAAGACACAGAAAGAATGTGATAAATAAAGAGGAGGAATAAGTTATTCAATGGGCAACTATTACCGAGTTAGACAATGATGAGATCATGATGTTTAGATTGTTTTGATATCCTACATATGTTTTTGATTGTAAGGTTAATACTATACTATTTCACCGAGTAAGGAACCTAGTCGGTAAACCCTAAGGAACCTAGTTGGTAAACCCCAAGGTTATCGATATCGGTTAATGAAGGCGAAATGTCTACCGAGTAAAGTTTAGTATTTACCAAGTTGCAACCGAGTTATGACAGTGCGCATTGGATGGATAAAAGCATTATTTAATGAAGGACAATGATTAGCTGGAGATGTATAAATGATTGGTATGTTGTGCATGAAGTTTGTTAAGGATCTATGGCAAAGGAAAATCAGCATGAAGATCTATAGCGCAGATTGAACCGCATTAACCTTGTGCAAGTTCCAAGAGAGGACTACAAGTCCCGAGGCAAGGTAAAACATTTTCAGATCAGAAGGATACATTGAACCTGGTCAAGTTTGAAGATTTGATGGCTAAGATTGATCATGGGAAATGTGATCAAGGAGATTTAGCGGTTAGCAATTGTTTATAAATAAGGAATTGTTAATAAACAATGTATGCGGGCAAGTGTAAGCACAGGAATGCTACATAGTGATTACCGAGCACAGAAGCTTGAAGACCTGTTTGAATAACAGAGTAGAGAGCCCAGCAAAGGGACAAGATAAGTCCTACGACTAGATTGTTTTGAGCAAATAAGAATCTGCTTTAGCATTTTAGATGTGAAGTTGCAGATAGATTTTTATTACTGTTATTTTGTAAGTGACAGAAAATCTCTTAACTGAGTGGACTTAACAGTCTTATTTGTAAACCCTCTAGCAAGGTAACATTCTAAGTGAGTGTTTGAAATCCTTTAACAAGGTCACTTCTAACAAAGTGAAGATCCTAACAGATCTGAGGGAAATCCCTTAACTGGGTCACATCTAGCAATGTGTTTGTAATCTTTAACAGGATTTACTTTTAACCGAGCATACTCTAGAAGAGTATATTTCTTAGTGGGTCCGAAATCCCATAGTGGTTTTTCCCTATTTGGGTTTCCACATTAAATCTGGTGTTATGAGTGTTATGATGATTATGTGTTCATAAGTTTGCATGTTTAGCAGTTTTTGGTTAAGTTGTTGAAGTATAAGTTACCGAGGTTGAATCTGTTGATTTTATGGAAGTTTAAGTTTGTATGATTCACCCCCCCCCCCCTCATCTTGTTAGTTATTGGCATTTGTACTTTACATTTAGTATCAAAACTAACACTCACAAGGTTTATAATCTTTATAAAATACAGCCTTTGATGATGTTAATAAGTAGAAATCAACAATAGCAAGTTTGGAGAGAGAACTTGCAGGTTGCTCCAATTGTATAGGCAAGAGTATAGGCAATTAGCTTGCCAAGAGGAGAAATATAGAAGAAGAGAAAAAAGAGTTTTGCAAGTATGTTGGAGGTGTTCAAGGAATCCATGAGATTTTTAGGGTGACAAATAATATTAGACTTCAAATTAGGAGGGAAGCCAAGAAGTTGAGAAGGCTTGAAACTTTGAAGACATGTACGCATTAAGTGGCTAGAAATGTAAAAAAAATATTGAATCTTGTCTCTTGTTGAAATATTTCATAAATTTTATTGTTCTTAAATACTTATATTGTATGAATATGTATATGAAGGTTGAAATAAAGATAAATTTCAGAATTTTTTTTCGTGTAGTGTTTTGGATGGGATATTATGGCTACAAGATTGGATAGTTTGATAGAGCCCCAATCTTGACTACATCGCACCTACAAGAGAGGAGTGATCCTTGTGAACAAATAAAGGAAATGATATTGGAAATTATACATAGAAAATTACTTTAGTAATCTAACAGTGCCTATAAGTGTGTCACTTCATGTACTAGTTTATTGGATTCCACCTAAAATTATATAAGCACATTAGAATAGATCACAGTGGTATTATAAAGTGAGAAGTGAGTATCAAAAGAATAATTGATAAGAAAAATAGTTAAATCATTATCTCTTTAAATGCTAACAAGAATGTCCACCTAAAAGCATACCAAATCTAGCAAAAAAATCATACGTAATCTAAGTCAATAATCAAGGAAGACCATATTCCTTGAGAAAAAATAAGGTCTTAAGGGATTGAAAAAAGTATGAATATAATGCTTTCCTTCCAAAGCTATGGATAAAAATTATAAAAGGTGCTTGATAGTGTCGTGTTGTCCATAAAATGGACAATGAAAATGAACAACTCTTATATGAGCCAATCCAGTACCAACATGAAGTCCTTGATGAAGAATGCACCAAGAAATGAGCAAGATCTAGTTCAAGAGTTGCAAACCAAATAGTCTAAAAGTTGAGGTGACAATTACTAAGAGAAGACTAGAGATGCAATTTATGATTTATTTGAGAAACCATGGGAAGGTGTGTTGAGAGCTAGTATATCCTTACAGGTTACAAAAATTATAAATTGGAAAGTCTAAATACTAATTCTAATCTTTCTACAAGGGGTTTAAGGTTCTAACCCCAAATTTGAGAATATATTAGATGAAACTAAATCAATGATTATTTAGTAAATATCAAAATCTTAATTGGGTAGCTTGAATTTTACTTTGTCTTCTAGCCAAGAAAAGAACTTCTAGTAATCTTGAAAAAGAGTTCAAGCATAATCTTGATTGTTCTATAAAGAATTTTAAAGATTGAACCTACAAATCATTTCCAAGTGGTTGATCTTGATAGAAAAAATTAGAGGACACCAAATAAAGTATTGATTAAATAGAGGGAAACTGTAGACACCTATAATTAATGTTTAATTAATTTAAGCCTATTATCACAATTAACCAATTTAATTATGTTAATTCCCTTCTTATTAAGTTTAATTAAATAAAATTTAATCAATCTTGTCACTATAGTAATTATTTCTCCATTCTTCTAAAGTCAACCTAATCATTAAGTCATCTAAATTCCTCTTAGTTAATTAATTCTAATTAATTAACTTAAATCATGTGATTCCTACAAATCACTTTTCCTAATCCCCACTCGGCCTAATTAATTCTTCCTTAACCATACTTATCATTATTCTCCAATTTTATATTCCTCCACCCATGTCACATCACCTTTGATCCTTTCAAGAAAATTCAAATTCCTTGAATCTCCCCATGCATCCTCTTTCCAATGAATTTTTAATTTCTTTATCCATTTAGTCTTCCCACACATCCTTTATTTTGGAATTTTTAATTTCTCTCTCCTTTCCCCAAGGAATTTTATATTTCTTTTTATTCTCCCAATACACCTTGATCCATGTCTTCCATCCCAAATCAATCTCAATCCTTCATACTAAAATCAATCTTGGCCCTCCATTGGCCTCCTCCAATCTATAAATTGGAAGATTATTTCCTCACAAGGGGGAATCGACTTCCTTGATAGCATTCTCATGTTGCTCATTTCTCCCTCTATCTTCTTCTAGCATATCCTTATCATTTCCTCATGATCCTTCATCAAATCCAAATCTATTCATTTCCATCTAATCCAAATCCAAATCCTATCAAATCATTCAAATATTGTTGTGTGTGGAGAGAAATCCACATCCCAAAGAAGGAGCCAATCCAATTAAATGAGGAAGGAGCACTTTCCTCATTTCATCCAAGGCTCAATCGAAGGAACAAGAGAGAACTCTCTCTCTTGCAAGGTATAATTATGTTGTTGGTTTTATGCGTTATTTGGATTTCTTATGCTTATTTGTACTTAACCTAACCATCTAACCTTGCATGAAAGTTTTCCCTTGGTTTTGACACAAGTACAAAACATATTGTTATCCCATTAAAGTCATGGTATTATGCAATCTCAATCTTTCTAAACTATTTTTATGACAAAAGTTCCCTAGATCTAAATGTTTTCTTTCATGATTAGAAAGGCATAAAGATTAAGTCATTTCAAGTTGGGCACACTATGAGAATGGGAAAAAAATATGTAATATCAAACTAAACCTTTTTAGTGTTCATCTTCATTTAGTACATAAAGTTAAAACCTAGTGTTATATTAAAGGTAACCCAAGGCTTCCAAAGTCATGAGAAAGACAAAAACAATCCCAATCCATTACAAGAGAGTAATAGGAATTATGTGATGAGTTTCTCAATCATCAAATGGGAAGCTTTAGAAGGAACCCAAAAAGAAGAGTAGTAGACATATGTGGTCGCCAAAACTTTGGAGCACACCCAAAATTGAACCCAACTAGTTTAAAAGGTGTAGTAATCCAATAGGTGATTTTTTTCTCAATTTTAGAAATAACAACTTAAAACAAGGTGGAAGGGAGGCTTGAAAATAAAATGGAATGCTAAAAACCATATAGACTTCCCATGATAAATCCATTTCCATCTATAGGACTCTAGCCAATCAGGATTAGGTAGAAAGGATTGCCTATAGCATGGAGGATTTTCTGTTCAATACTCAATCCTAAACCTTTAGTAAAAATACCTAAACACTACAAGGCATATTTGACATTCTATTATTCCTCCAACAGAGTAAGAAATAATGCATCTACAAAATGACTAGTGACTAGTTGATTAGTGAAATTAGGTAGAGAAATGTCTTTAACCAAGTTCTACAAAACAATATGAACCAATAGATAGACAAAGCTTTCAATTGTAGGAACATAAAGGGCGTGAACTAAATATTTTCTTTGATAGATGGACCTTGTAAAGGGGAAAATTTGATTTGGCAATTCGCAACATAGAAGGAGAAATCACCAAATCAATTTTTGCTTTGGGGGGGAGTTCCTTTACATTCAAAAGAGGGGAGGAATCTACTAGATTCAATCACAAATGAGATAAGGTCATAATACTAAATGAATTGATTGATTATGATGTGTTTTTCCCTCTTTTGTAAGTTAAAATGCCGATTTGGAGTAAAGTGTCAAATTTGAAGACAAAAATGAGAAAATAATGAGCTACACTTTCGGGATTTCGTCGTGCACCTGGATTTGAGTAATATGAGTTGATTCAGATCCACCCTATGAAAATGCCCCAAAAAAGTAGGGACCGTGGCACTGCCTATTGGTCCTCTGAATTTTTCACATGTCGAAAAGGGTTTTTCCATCTGTGTCTGAAGCTTATTTTCAGAAGTACACCTGTGCACTTGTTTCCTGCACACATGAAGAGGGGGGAAAAGGTTGATAATAGAGGCTTGCCTTTGGTCAAATCCTGATTTGGAATCAACCTTGAATGGAATATTGCCAATGCTTGAAATAAGATGATGGAAAGGTATACCTTCAGATTTGTAATGAATGATGATGATGATTTGCTTCTTGAATGCAATCACATATGTTGTATGAAATGGCATGAACATATCAAAACCCTAACACACACACATTCTTGAAAATGAATGATGTAAAGTTTCTCCACAATTGATGAATGTGGAATTCTTGAAGACCTCTAGAGATTCTTGATGATGAATGCTTCAATGCTTGAATGTAATCCCCTTGCTTTATCACCTTGTCTTGTTCTCATGTTATATAATGATAGGGGAATACCTCCTTATATACTTTCTTGTCATCAAACTTATTAATTCTCTAACATAGGCCGACTTGAAGAGGCAATTCTTGCTCAAATTTGAGATAGGGCGTAGGATTTGAATTGGGCCCCAATTAGGGAGGACCAGGGCGTAGCACCTTGGTCCTAGTGAGGAACAAGGCAGTACACCCTGGTCTTACCCCAAATTGGGCCAGGTTAAGGGGTCCAAACAAGGCACAAAGTAAAAATATAAAGTTTATTGCATGACGAAGGCATAAAAAGGTCCAGATCAAGTGCAAGGATGAGAACACTAAGGCGAGGGCCCCAAATGTGGTCAAAATTGCAATTTTAGTACACTACATTTAGCCCCCACTTTAACGGGAGTACGATCTTATGCAAATACTCATGGTAAAGTAGATAAAGAAGATGAGGAATGTTGAGCAAAGTCACGAGGAGTATAAGATATCGCTAATCTAAAGGAACCAAGCCCCCAATCTTAGGATCTCAACTCACTCAAACATATGCAAGGGCACACAAAACAAGACAAACAAAAAGGCAAACAAAGGTAAAAGACACAAAAAGACACACAACAAAATCTAAGAACCAAAAACAAACAAAACCTCAATTCAACTATTCAAAGAGACCTCGATGTCAAAATGTCTCAACAACTAATATAATTCTTCAAAAATGCCATCTCATGAACACAAGTGATCACATAAAAGAGGAAAGCAAGCATCGTCCATGAACTATCAATAACAAAGCTACAAGTTCATAAGAAGAAGAAGAGAGAGTGTGAATACATGCTAGATATGTTTATCGAGGTGATCTATGAGAAGAATGACGAGAAAGGACATGGACTACTCACCCCTAGATATTTTTATCTAGGTGATCCATGATGAGAATGGAAATGTACTACTCGCCCCTAGATGTTTTTATCTAGGTGATCCATGTTGGGGAGGAGAGTAGGAATAGTCTAGTTGTTTTTAGCTAGTTCTACTCATCCTCTTGCATGTGTCCAAGTGATGTCTGGTTTCAAGTGTATAGCATCCCATTTAAGATTTTGTTGTTTTCAAGTGTGCTTCAACCTGTTTAAGACATGTAATGTAAATGCAAATTCCAAGGGGCAATTGTTTGTGCAAATATGTAATTGTCAAGTGGTGAAGATACATGCCTAGTTTCGAGGACATCCCGTGTAAGACTTTATTGTTTTTGGTGATGTGTAACCCCGTTTAAGACATATATCAAATGTTGCTTCTGGTTTTGAGTGTGAAGCATCTCTCTTTAAGAGTTTGTTTACTCTGAATCTGAGAATGAACACCCTGTTTAAGACATGCAAAAATTATAGTATGATATGATACAAACAGACCCCCCCCACCTTAAGATGTCAACATAGCCCTATGTTGATGTCTTAATGAAGCTATAAACAAGGATACCTTCCTTCAACACCAAGGAGATATCCTTTAGGCAACAATATCATAAATCCCAGCTAGAGAGAGAGAGCACGATCGTATTGTTCTTGAAAAAATTCCTTAAATGCTTTACACTTTCCAAGAGAATGAGAACCACCATAATGAAAAGGAAAATATTCAATTCCTTCTTTATGTTTATTTCTAAACTCCACAAAAGGAAAAATGATATTCTTGTCATACTTCAATTTCCAAAAGATCCTTGTAGCCAATTTTTCTTGATCATTAATAGTTGTAGTGTTATTCTTTTGAGATTGAGGATAAGAGTTGTTATTAGAAGAAGAAGGATTGTCATCCATGATTTTAACTTTTCCACTATCGATAAGTTCTTTTATTGAATTTTGAAAATTAGGACAATCATCAACACGGTAATTATGGGTTTGATGAAATGAACAAAAAGGAGTTTTTGAAGAAGAGGCACTTTTGTGGGCACGAATGTCTTCTTGTATTGCAAGATGATTTTTGAAGTCTTGAATCCTAAGGAGGTCATCCATAGGAGGCTTATTATCATTTCCTAGGCCTTTTGTGGTAATTTGTGTAAGAGGGTTTATAGGGACTTAGATTCCTTGTTCAAGTTTTCCAAGTCCTTGTCCTCTAAAACCTTGTTTTGATTCTATGTTAAAGCCACTCCTATAAGAATCTTTTAATTGAGAAGGCAAAGGAACATTATAATAAATTTCTTTGAAATTTGTAGCGTAAGGATGTTTAGAAGGAATGAAAGGATTAGTAGATGAAGAAGTAATATCTTGTAGAGGGGGATTTTCCTTTCTTTCATCATGCACATCTTGTTTGGTAGATTGGGAAGGAAGCTTCTTATCATCTAAGGCCTCATCTTTACTTAATTTTATATGGGGAGAGAGATCATGAATGAAATTCATGACATCATCTTCTCTATAAATGTTTTGATGTTTAAGATAGGCTCTAGGAGAATAAGGAGGATCTAGAGAAATGGAAATACCAATGTTTTGGTCTTGCCCCCCTTGTGCAAGGGTATGTGTATGAGAAGAAGATGGGGCAATGTTTCTCTTCAATGCTTGCTCTCCATTAGAGAGATCATTGATAAGAGTATTATCTCTTTCTTCACTCACATTAGATACCCTAGGAGAGGTACAAATGTTAGGTTTTCCATTATCATCTCTAGGATTGGGATCTACAAACACTTTGAGGTGATCTACATATGAAATGCATTTTACTAGAAATATCACCATAAAATAACATGTTCTACAAATGAAATATTTAAGATCTAATTTATAAAAAGGAATCAACTTGGACATGCGGAGAATGCAATATGTCCAAGTGCTATGAATGAAAAGAAGTAACATGAAGTGAAAGAAGTCATTATCTGACACATGATTACAATAAATGTACATAAAAAAATAATGTAATTATATATGAAATAGAAAATAGATCAAATCCATTAATTTCCATGATGAAAATTGAAATAAATTAGGATTATATAATTAAAACCAATTAATTTATGTAAATTGATGAGATTCAAATTTGATTGATTTTATTTTTTTAGATTCAAATTTTGAAAAATGTGAAATGAAATTTGAAAATGAGAATTTGAAGTTTGAGATCTGGAAATTGGAATTTGCAAAATTTTAGAAAAGTTATTGTAATGGTGGGAAAATGGTGAATGATAAATCAAGAAGGAAACTACCCTTTTCCTCAAAGAGAGATGAGAGTTTCGTTATCGATTACCATTCAAGCACTTTTCACCATTACATTAGAAAGAGGAGAGGATAATTCACTAGATTCAATCTCTCCACACAAAGATGGTAGATTGAATTCTGAATGAAATGGGAATGCTAAGTTGATCCCCTCTTTCTTGTTTGATTTGGAAAGGAAATTGATTGAATTATGTAGTGCAAAAGTGACCAAGAATTGATTACAACTTGAGATTGGAATATGGGATGAAGTTGTGCACCTGGATCTGGCAGTAAAATGTTGAGACGAAGTCGACCTGTGAATTTGAGGAAAAGTTACCCGAACCGTGGCGGGAACGTACATGGTCCTCCGAAAAATCCGTGAAACGAAAGGGGTTTTTCTGCCTCTACAAATGGAGCCTGAATCCAAAAGTACAACTGCGCACCTGCAACCTACACACAAAAAAGAGAGGAAAATGGGTTGGGATTGGGGGTTTGCCTTTAGGTCAAACCCCAGTTTTGGAATTAACCAAGTAATGAAAGAGAGTACTTGCAAGAAGATGTAAATGAAAGACTGAATTGTAAATCACCTCAAGGGAGGTTGTAGTAGCAATGTTGATAGAAGTGCTTGTGTGGAATTGAATGTTGAAATCAATCTCCTCTTCAATGGTTGAATCTTTGACTTGAATGCAACACCTAGCCTTGAAGAGAGACTTGAGAATGCTCAATGTTGGAAAAGAATGCTTGAATGCTCTTGAATGCTTGATCACTTGTACATACTCCAGTCTTGTCCAACTTCCACCTATTGAACTTATGCAAATGAGAGAGAAAACACCCCCTTAAATACATGTTGGTGGATCTGAATTTCGTCACGGGCTGACATCAAGGGAGTTTCGCGCCCGAGGCACAACCAACAATGCAACCCTAGGAAGGGTCCTGCCCCAAAATAGGGCAAGGACAAGGGCGCCACGCCCCTATCCTGGGAGGACAAGGGTGCCAAGCCCCTGTCCAAGGGGGGACATTGGCACCATGCCCCTGTCCTACCCCTTTCTCCAAGGAAGAGTGCAGACGAGGTGATGCAAAGGCCAAGAAATAAGTTGTTTCTACAAGTCGAGCAATCTTCGATCTCCAATCAAGCTAGAGGATTCGAGTTCGCATGCGTGAGGACCCCAATACAATCGAACATTGCTAGGGTCCCAATTTTATAACACTACAATTATTATTCATTTTTTTAGAAACTATCCAACCTCCTAGGAAATTTAAATTTATAGTTGGGGCTTTGAAAATAACCTGTTAATTTAAATTTAAAATTACCCACTAGAAGATTTGAATTTACCCAATAAAATTTTTAATTCAAAATTAGGGATTTGTTAAATAACCTCTTAATTTTAAAACTTAAATTTAAAGTTATCAACGAGAAATTAAATTTAAAATTAGGGCCTTGTAAAAAGAACTCTTAATTTTAAATTTTAAATTAGATCTAAGATTGAAATTTGGAAAATGCACAAGATTAATTTAAGAATTAAGGTTTGCTTAATTAACCACTTAATTTTAAAATTTAAATTTGAAATTGAGATTTGATCCAAGATTGCAATTTTCAATTTGAATTGAAATTACCGACCAAATTTGAAGAAGGAAATTCAAAATTTAAATAACCGACAAGCTCAATTTTGAAAAAAATTAAAATTAGGGTTTTTGAAATTAACCACTTAATTTTAAAGTTTAACTGTGAAATTTGTCTTGTAGATGAAATTTTGAATTTTTAAATTGAAGAACACTCAAATCTGAAATAATTAATCCAAATTAAGCAACTCACAAGCTCAATTCTGAATTTAAAAATTTGGGTTTTATTGAAATGAACCTCTAAATGCTTAAAATTTGCAATGAAATCACACTTGTAAATGAAAACTTGAATTTTAAATTGCATACACTCAGATCTGAAAATAAAAATCATCTAACTGATGGTGTAAGGAGTAGGTTCACCAAAATGTAAAGGGGAAAATTTGATTTGGCAATTTGCAACATAGAAGGAGAAATCACCAAACCAATTTTTTTTTTTTTTTTTTGTTGGTGGGGGGGGGGGGGGGGGGGGTTCCTTTACATTCAAAAGAGTTGAGGAATCCACTACACTAGATTCAATCACAAATCATATAAGGATTAGATACTAAGTGGACTAATTGATTATGATGTGTTTTTCTCTCTTTTGTAAGTTGAAATGTTGATTTAGGGTAAAGTGTTGAATTTGAAGACAAATCTAAGAAAATAATGAGCTAAAGGTTCGAGATTTCATCGCACACTTGGATCTGAGTAACATGAGTTGATTCAGATATGGCCTGCAAAAATGCCCCAAAAAAGAAGGGACTGTGGGACTGATTGATTATGATGTGTTTTTCTCTCTTTTGTAAGTTGAAATGCTGATTTAGGGTAAAGTGTTGAATTTGAAGACAAATCTGAGAAAATAATGAGCTAAAGGTTTGAGATTTCATCTCACACTTGGATCTGAGTAACATGAGTTGATTCAGATCTGGCCTGCAAAAATGCCCCGAAAAAGCAGGGACCATGGTGTTGCCTCTTCGTCCTTCGAATTTTTTGCGTGTCGAAATGGTTTTTTTCAGCTGTGTCTGAAGCTTATTTCCAAAAGTACATTTGCACATATGTTTCCTACACACAGAAAGTAGGGGGAAATGGTTGGGAATAGGGGCTTGCCTTTGGCCAAACCCTAGTTTGGAATCAACCTTGAATGAAATATTGTCAATGCTTGAAATAAAATTACGGAAAGGTATACCTTTAGATCTGCAATGAATGATGATGGTGCTTTTTTTCTTGAATGTAATTGCATATGTTTATGAAATAGCATGAACATATCAAAACCCTAACACACACACACACACATGCTTGCAAATGAATGATGTAAATTTGCTCCACAATTGATGAATGAGGAATATGCAGCCTTGAAGACCTCTAGAGATGCTTGATGATGGATGTTTCAATGCTTCAATGCTTGAATGTAGTCTCCTTTCCTTATCACCTTGTCTTGTTTTCTTGTTATATATTCAAATGAGAGGGGAAGACCTCTTTATATACTTGCCCGTCGTCAAACTGATTAATTTTCCGACATTGGCTAACATGAAGAGGCAATTCTCGCTCAAATTTGAGATAGGGCCTATTAAAGTAATCAGGTCTTTACTTGATTAATTAAACAATATTTGTTTAATTCTTTAAGTTCCCTATTATCTCTTTTTACACTTAAGCTAACATTAGGTGCATAATAATTAATTCTTTTATTAATTATTATGTGCAAGCCTAGGTTTTCCCTTTTAGGGTTTCTTGACCTATTAGAGGTTATTTTTCTTTTCCTTATATCTGTAGTCACATAAATCTGTCCACTTAATTAAATGAATATTTAGTATTTATTTGATTATTTAACCATCAATTAATGAATTAATTAAATTAATATTTAATTACTTCATCTTAACCCTCTTCTCCTATTAATTAAATAAATTATTCAATTTATTTGATTTAATTCACTTAACCAAATTCAGACCATTAATTAAATAAATAAATCATATTTGTTTAATTAAATCTTCTCTCACATTTAAATAAATTAATATTTATTTAAATCCCCCAAAATCTCACCTCTCACATTTAAATAAATTAACATTTATTTAAATCACCTTTATCCTCTACCCACTTGTATTTTCCTACAAAAGCAAGTTGCACAATTATTTTAAATAAATAATTTATTTAAATCACCTTTATCCTCCACCCACTTGTATTTTCCTACAAAAGCAAGTTGCACAACTATTTTAAATAAATTATTTATTTAAAATCCTATTTATCCTCACCCACTTGAAACCTTTAATGGTTTCCCTTAAAGTATTCAAACTTGATGGCTTTAAAGTCTTCAAACTTGATGGCTTCCTTCTATAGTCTTCTTGAGACTTTAATGGTTTTCCTTAAAGTCCTCAAGCCTTTAATGGTTTCCCTCAAAGTCTTCAAGCATTTTAATGCTTTATCTTCATTTTTCTCATTTAAATAAATTAATATTTATTTGAATATTTATCCAAATGCAAATTACACCATTTAATTGAAATAAATGATTTTATTTTAATTGAAAATACCAAAATTTCTCCCACTTGCATTTTCCTACAAAATCCACTTGCATGCCTAAACCCCTTCTAGAATTTTCTAATCACTTCTAAATAACCTAACCCCTTCTCTAAACTTTGTCACATTCCTAAGCAAAAGGGAAGTCACTTCTCAAACCCTCAAAGTCTTTGATAACCATTAAAGGCTTTCAACCTTCAACCACTAAATGGCTCAAAGTCTTTGATAACCATTGAAGGCTTTCAACCTTCAACCACTTAATCCCCAAAGTCTCCAATAACCATTAATGGTTACCTCAAACCCTCCCACATGGTTAAAACATTTGTTTTGACTCAACCTCTACCCAACCCAAAGGTCTCATCAGGCCATTAATGCTTTGACCATGATTATCTCTTAAACATTTGCACAAAGGTTTATCCTTGGATTAACTCTTAATCCAGTGGGTAATCTTAATTTGGACTTGACCCTTAGCCTCTAGATAACCATGACGTCTTCTCAGGCCTTTAATGCCTCCAACCTCTTCTCTCAACCCAATCCTATGTTGACACTTGTCACCATTTTATTGGTGCCAATTGTGCACATGGATCCCCAACTTTCAAACTTGGCCCTTGATTAAACCATTCAATCTTAACCCTTCATTTCCCCATTTCTTCTATAAATAGAACCCTTCTCCTCAAGCAAAAAAAAAAGAAGCATTAGAGTATTGTTGTTATACTGGCATTAGCATAGAGCTTTTTCATAGCATCACTATCTACTCTTGCATAGTATTTGCTTATCATATTCAACCATCTTGAATCTCCATATGGCATCCATGGCTAGTGCTAAAAGCTGAGAGCTACACTCATTTGGGACTTGGAGAGGAGAGGAACAAGAGAGGAACAACTATGAGCATCTTGATTAGCTATTTTATTCTATGTTTATATGCTTTCTATTTCATGCTTAATATCTCTCTTGATATGCCTGTTTAGGATAATCTTTTGTTGCTAACACTAATGTTTGTTTCTTGTGCTCTTGTATGTGTTGCCATCAAACAGATTTTCTAATCCTTTTTGCAGAGCATCAATATCATTATCACATTACACATTTTGTGAATATTGAGCTCTCATCTTTTGAGCATATTTTTCTGTGTTTTTGCTTTTAGTTATTTTGCTTTCTTGCTTCTCCTTGTAACAGATTATTCAACTTGTAGAAGATCTTTAGGCTCCTGTGGTGTTGTGTTTCTCAACTCTCACAAGGCCTAGGGTTTGAATTGGGTCCCAATTAGGGAGGAGCAAGGCGTAGCGCCCTAGTCCCAGTGAGGACTAAGGCACTACACGCTGGTCCTACCCCAAATTGGGCCAAGGTAAGGGGTCCCAACAAGGCACAGAGTGAAAATATGAAGTTTATTGAATGACGGAGGCATAAACAGGTCTAGATCAAGCGCAAGGATGAGAACACTAAGGCGAGGGCCCCAAATGCAGTCAAAATTGTAAAGGGTGCAATTTTAGGATGCTACAAACCTTAATATCCCAAAGGAGTCAGATAGGTGACTATTGATGTTGAGGAACAAACCCAGAGGAACAAGAATACCCGTAGGGGGACTAACAAGGTAAAAAGGCAGATATTGATTGCTTCTAATGAGGAGGCAAAGGAGGAAAAAAATGACAATATGAAGGGTAAGGAGGAGGATAAGATTTCGGATGTGGATCATGGTGAGGACATGAGTACTCAAGGATTGCAGAATGAGGGCCAAGAGAATAAAATGGGAAATCCTAGCGATTGTAACGGGGATAATGATAGTATTAAGGGATTTTGTGAAACTATCAGCAAAATTGTGAAAGATATCAGCAACCTGAAGAATGATATTAATGTTATCAAAAATGCTACAATAGGCGAGAAGCCTCTTTCTGAAAATGTTAAAGAATTAGTGGTTGCTATCAACAATGTTGAAGCTATTGAGGCCATGGTCGGTAAAATTACTGAAACAAAAAAGAAGGTTAAGAAAATGGAAGGGAATAGAGAGGAGAACGGGCTGGAAACTACCATGAACAACCTGGTCAATAGAGTCGACAAGATGGAATTAACTGTGAAGAGGATTGTCGAACAAAATTTCCAGATTCTTAAGGCCTCTGTGGATAATATGAATATTCTGATTAACAGATTTGATAACATCAAAGACAAGGAGGGCAACAAGGATCAGATGGATAAAAAGGGTCATGAGAAGAGAACTAGGGCCAACACCAGGAATCGGGGTGATATCAAGGGACGAGAGCTGGATGAATTGAAGAACTCTAGGGACAACATGAAGCAGATGGTGGTTCATGCAAAAGATATTATGAAAAATATTTAGTTATCTTTGTCTCTCTCTGTGTCTTTGTGCGGTCCTTTTGCTATCCTTTTTTTGTCTTTGTGCGACTTTCTGTGTTTTGAGTTCCCTTTTTGTTTTGGTTGGGAACTGTTTTTTGTTTGGGTGATCAGGCACCATTTTCTTCCGCTTTAATGCTTTATCTTTCTCCTTATATGTATTAAGGTTCGAGTTCCTTTCAAAAACTTGTTTTTACTTAATCAAGACTATTGATGTTATACAAGTAAAAACATTAAAAAAAAAGGATAAATGGACTTAATGGCCAAAAAATTCCAAATCCTTCTATTTTTAGCATGACAAGGATAAAATGCCATTCAACATAATCGTAGGCTCTACAAAAATTAATTTTAAGAAATATTGTTGGTTTTTTAGAATTTTTAACCCACCCCATCCATTCCCATGTAGCAATAATATTATCAATAATATATCTAGATTCAATAAAACTAGTTTGTTCCTTAGGTAAAACTACTTGGGAAATAATATGGTGTAGCTTTGGGACAATTTCTTTGGAAATGATCTTGTTAGAGGCATTCAACAAAGTGATCAAACTCCAATTGTAGATATCTTCTAGATTGCCAACTAAGTAGGTATGAACTTAATATTGTCTTTATTTGTTAAAATCCTTAATGAATTGGAATGGAAAGATTCAAGGTAAACCTTATAATAATATTCCCCCATTAAATACCAAAGGTTTTATATAATTCATAAGGAAATACATTAGTGCTAGGATCTTTTTCATTTTCCTTGGTGAAACCAACCTCATGAAGGACCTCTTCAATAACAAACTAGTTATATAAGATCCATTGAGAGTTGGAAATATGTTGAAGAACCACATTTAAGCATCTCTATAAAGTAATATCTCATTCAAGTGTGTTCTATTGAGTTATGAAGACTTGCTCATAGTACTAGATGAAGACCTAAAGAATGTCTAGAAGATTAGTAAAAAAAAATTAACCTTATTTAATCTTTTTAATAGCCTAAGAAGTATAGAAAGCGTACAAGGCCTACAAAAATTTCTTAGAAACGTTATCATCAATCTTTGGCCAATGAAGCCAAGCTTTAATTTGAGTATCTTTGGATGTATGATTGATTGATTTAGAAACATTTAGTTAGTAATGATAGCTTAAGAGAGCTAAGGTGGTGGACTTATATGAGTGGTGATATAAGCATGACAATTGGCACCTATAAATGTATAGGAAGTGAGGATTATTTTGACATCATTCCACCAAATAATCTATCTTGTCTAATGTAGGGGTTTAGACTTTAGGTTCCAAATAAATTGAATATTGGCTAATATTGCTTAATATGTCAATGATGATATGCTTACAAAAAAAACTAAGTATTCTTAGTCTTAGGTTTAATAAATTTTCATTCAATACAAACTTGTATGGGGAAGTGATCTAAAAGGAAAAAATCCGGTAGAGCCTCCACTAAAAATGAATGTCAATTAGCAAAGGAGAAAAGGGGATAAGATTACAACATGGCTTTATTAATATATTTGAAAACTCTATCAAATATAGACCTAAGATTTCTCCATCTGAAACATGTTAAATCATCATGATGACAATAAAGATTTGGATTGAGGAGCCCCAATTTTTTGTGCATGTAGTGCTAAACTTATCTTTTATCAACTAACCACTCCATAAGAAAGGCAACACATTTATAACAAGTCATTTTAATTATATTAAAATCCTTGTACAAAATCCAACTAGGGGTAAGAATTGAATTGGTAATCTATTTTAGAAGAGATCATTCAACAACAGTATTAAAATCATAAACATTAATTACTCCAAATGTATGATTATTAATGTTAAGAAAATATCATTATGATTTGTTATTGGGATTGCATACATGCTCAACTAAATGTTGATGTCACTTAGGAGAAATAAATATGACAACGCCATGATGACCCACATCATGATTGCTACACAAAAAGTGACTAGAACTAGCCATATGACATAACATACAACAAAAAGTAATAAACTAAAAAATTTAATGTCTTACAAGAAAAGAATATCCAAACCTAAAAATATTTGTTGAAGTTCTCACACAATATATTTTCTTGTGTTTTATTAGACCTTGAACATTTCATAATATGAAATTCATTGGTAGATTCAAGTGTCATGTCTACATTATCCAACTCATTAAAAGTTGCATAGTTCTTTTGCAAAAACTCTTCCTCTATATTTAGATTGTCTATGTGAATGATTGGATACCTAAATGCTCTAATTTGAGGGGTTTTGAAGAGCGCAAGATGAAATTCTTCTTTTCGAGACAAAATTTATTTGTTGTTCATAATTATTGAGGTATCAATGTAAGGTTTGCTAATTGCATTCATAATATTCTCAAGTAGAAAATGATCGACAACCATATCCACAAAGCTATTTAAAAATAAATAAATAACCACAATCTCTAGAATTAAAAAATACAAGTTTAGTGGTCAAAACCTGAACCTAGGTGGGTAAAATTCAACTTCAATAGAGCCTCAAAAGGTAATCCAGGCCCCCTTAGGGGTGGATTGTGTTGCCAGAGATGATGATGGGAACATTTTGGCGATTGGAGCTCAAAAATAAACTGCACAAACTAAATAATCAAAAACACAACTAATTAATAAGAACAAATGATCAAGTGTATAATGATCAACCAGCTATCTCTGTTGATATTCATAAAGGCAAACAAGTGTAAATACAAAGAACTAAACTGCACAAGCAATAAGAAATTATTCACCTGTAATAATTATACCATTTTAATTCATCAAATATGTAATCATGGACTAGAATAACCAACCATTCTTCCCTGACTTGGAGTTGATAACTTATTCAATTCTAGTCTCTCCTATCATGATTTTCCTTACTATTAATTGTTGTCTTAAGTGTAATTTGTCTTATTGAAATGTTGTCTAGGTGTAATTTGGTGGATTTTGGTTTCAAATCAAGCGAAGCAACAAACAATCTCTATATGTGCATTTGCTAATGGTGTGATGAGAGCACAAACACAAGTCCATGGTGGTTGTTTTGCAGAAATTGGCAAGGCGGAGATTCATCTGTTGATTCCCCACGTAGATTTTCAATCATCAATGAAGACACCTGGTAATCATGAGTTGGCGATCATGGCAACCATATCTTTAGCAGTCCTAATAAAAGAATGCACCGTGGTGACTCTCTATTTACTAAATGAGAGATTCAAGTAACATGAATCAATCCATGGCTTCCTTGTGGACAGACTTGTAGGTAATAACCTCCTCTTGTTTCGGAGAGAAGAATACAAAAAACCATATTAGGATGTTATGGTGTACAGTATTGGAACTTTTTGGGATTTGAGGTGTAGTGGAAGAAAATACTAAAGCAATGTATTCTCAGGCTGGGTTAAATCCAGGAAGCTTGCAAGATTTGCATTATGATTCGGTATGTAAACTCACATATTACCATATCATAATTCTGTAAAATTAATAACAATATCAGGGTTCTGCAGTTGCAATTTCTAAAAGCCCCACAATCATCATTCAGTACATCAATTGTTTAAAATTTTGAATTTTGAGTGGTAGGGATATTAGTTCAAGTCAAAATTTTGAACTGATGGATTATATTAGTCGGTATGAAGTCTATATATGTATTAGTTCTGAAATCAATTGTGTATATATGAACAGCTAATATAATTTAACTTGTAGTTCTTATTCTTGTGGGTAGAACAAGGACAAGAAATTGTTTACAAAATCCATTTATAGTACCTAGTGTTTTCAACAAGCTTGTGACAGAGGTTTCAAGTGTTTTTAAATATCTTATTCTGTGGATGTTGTGTTTCCTTGTACCTGTCCCTGGTGCAGGTTTTTAACTATGTGAGTTTATTTTTGTGTGATAGAGAGAACAGGATTTGGCTTATTCTTTTATAAGGCAACTGGTGTACCCATCTAGTCCTCCCAAGCAGGATGGGTTTCCTGCTACAGTGCTTGATCAGTCATTGAGATACCAAGAATGTTCCTCAATCAATTCCATGGTTAATATGAAACCTTGGGATCTTTGGGATTGGAGTGGAACACCTGCAGGTAATGTTACAAATTCTTCTGCAACCAAACTAACCTTCCACCTAATGTTGATCATGACAGTGGCACTTACTATCTGAGATTATTAAATGTGCAGTAGCCTATAACTCTGTACAGGAAAACCTGCATGAGGTAGGGTCAGAATCAAGGAAAAACACATCCAAACAGGAAGGTGTGGCATTTTCAGATTCAATTCAAGCTTTGGAATCATGGAACCGACCAATTGCAGCTCTACCCAAAAACCATTTCAGCGTGGATCAAGAGCAAACAAATTGCATCATAAGAATGAAGAATACAAAAAGGTCTTCTAGCCATTCTCAACATCATATTATGGCAGAAAGGAAGCGCAGGGAGAAGCTGACACAGCAATTCTTAGCATTGTCTGCCATACTCCCTGGCCTAAAGAAGGTAAGGGTAGAGATGGAAAAAAATAAAAAGAAATTTTATCTTGTGTTGTTTTTGGATTTAATTGTGTATGTTTATTTACATCAATGTTTTGGATTATAGTCTATGATCTTTTTATTTCTGTGTTTTCTAACATTTTGATGATGGATCATCTTTTTATTCCTGTGTATTCCTGTACTTTCTAAGATTCTGATGATGGTGATGATAGATCATGGAATATAATCCAAAATACAAATGCAAATAAACATACACAATCAAATTCAAAAACAACACAAAATAATATTATTAATTGTAAAAAGTCGTTATCACTAAAAGAAATCCGTTTCTCTGAATGATAGTATATTTTGGTGCAATGTATTGCTCCTTAATAATTTGAAAATATTAAATTTCCTAGATTTGGTGTGATTAGTAATACCTACTTGATTGCAAGCTCACACAATTGTACACATCATGGATACAAATCCATTGCTTTAACTAAGTTCAAACTTTTGGTTACCCCTAATTTAGTAAGCATTTTGTTGGTTGTTGAGAATTGCCATCCGTGTACCCACTATCTTGTTCTTTGTTGAAATTGTGTTTATAGACAGATAAGGCCTCTGTTCTTGGGGACGCCATTAAATATGTAAAGCAGCTGCAGGAAAGGCAGAGATTCTTAGAGGGACAAATACCCAACCCAGAGATGAGATCAATTCCAGGATCTCCCAATCCCAAGGATGACAATTCATCAGGAGGAAGAAATGAAATGCGACAAAGCACTTCATCAAGCACCCTACCAGAGATCCAGGTTCGAGTCCTGGCCACGCAGGTGTTGATTCGCATCCATTGTCATAAAATGAAAGGGATACTCATCAAAGTATTTACAGAGCTTGAGAAGCTTCAATTATCTGTGGTGAGCGCCAATGTCCTCACATTTGCAGAGACTGCACTGGATTTGTCCTTGACTGCTGAGGTGACTATGTTCTTCCCCTGTACCAAAGATGAGATCTTTATTCGTTTAATACTTATGAACCCCACTGACATGAAAACTTCGGCTTTTGTTAATCTGTAGATGGAGCAGGGATGGAATTTGACAGTTGATGACATCATCAGGACCTTGAGAACCACCATGGACCTATACCTGAGATAAGGAATAATCCACTTACAATCCAATGAATTCATAAACCATCATAAATCATTCTTCTTCATAACTCACTGTTTGTTTCCTAATTGTAAAAAATCTATCAATTTGGAGGTTATAAAGTCATTAATTCTTATTTCAGGGGCATCTAACTGTACTACAAACAAGGCACATATATCTTACCCATGTGAAATTTGAACTTGTAACCTCTCTTTCAAGAACACAAGTTCTCCACAACTAGACCAATCTAGACGAAGAACATTAATATAATCATTAATTCTTATTAGTTGATATAAATTCTTTCCAGGGAAAGACTACTAATATATGTCTTATAGTTTTTATTAGTTCCTATCACAAAGGAATATCAATGCATCTCGGGCTTTATTAGTTGATGTCAAATGAATTAATGAGATTTGTAATGTATATTTTTTCTCAAATTTGTTTTAAAATATCAAAATTAACCTATCTATCATTCTATTATATGATAGTTGTGAATAATATTATTAGTATGATATAAGCTATGGAATTTTTTAACTTTTTTTTAGTTTGACTATAAAACAATTAACATGTCACTTTTTTTGATAAATGACATTATTTTTAATTAAAAGAATATGGACCAATGAATGCAAATGTTTAAATCATATTTGAGTCAATGAAAGTAAATTTTTTAGTCATATTTGATTCAATTTTAATTTATTGAAAGTCGTGAATTTAATGGATCTAACTACAATCCAAGTAGGAAAAGGGCTGAAATTCTAATTAGATTCACTAATTTTTAGTTTGTCCTCTCTTTTTAGTTCAAGATTGGATGTGAATTGTGAAATTAGGGCAAAAAGGGATAATTGAAGTATATTGACAAAGACAATATGCTACAAATGCCCCACATAGCCACCAACCCGAATCTAGAAAGATGTTGAATAAAGAATGCAAATGCGAAATTCAAGATATGACAAGAGGGGACCCATCTCATGAATCAAACTAGAGTAGAGCTTTTGAGCCTCTATCGCATATCCAAAATAGTCCTTGCTTAATTAATTTAGCTCCTCTTTTGAGAGTGCTCCAAATCATAAATCCTTTGCCTTCAAGGATACACCGAGGAACATCATTATTCTCAACTCCATTCAAATACTTCAAAGTAAGGATCATGGACCAATCCTAATCCTAGTGACAACATCACTTTCAATAAAGTTTAGCAAACAAAGCCTATTCATTAAGACTTGTATGTTGAAGACCCGGGCCCTCTTCCTGCTTTGACTGACAAACCAAGTCCCATTTAACCAAATTCCACTTCTTTGAGATCAAATTTCTAAACAGTGAAAACTAATGAGAGAGAACCTCAAACTCATGAATGAACTAGGCGAGGTAGCCTTCACAAAACACCTGTACAATGGGAGAGTTTGAATCACAGACTTGACAAGATTTACCCTCCCAACAAAAGAAAGCCACTTATTAGTTCAATAAGTAACTCTCCTACGCAACTTATCCAAAATATCCTACTAAAATCTATTAGGCCAAGAGCCTATGACATGGGGATGCAAAGATACACAAATGGAAGAGCATCAATCTAAAATCTAAGAATTATTGCAATCATAATCTAGATAAGCTTAGGGGTGTTAGAAAAGAATATTGAGGACTTGTCTTTATTAATCCTTTTCTTAGAGGCTACCAAATAAATATTGAAAGACTTTTAAAAATTAATTGCCTCATTAATTCTAGCCAAACCCATCAAGGCAAATATCATTTAAATATTGTATGAGTGAATGGGGTGGAACTTTGTTACCATAATTTCATCCCTGAATCAAAAAGAGCCTCATACATAATTTAATAAATCTCCCTAGCCCTTCAACCATCTAAATGAAAAGATAAGGAGAAAGAGGATCACCTTGGGGTAGACCTCAAGAAGCTCCAAAAAGCTCAAACAACTTATTATTAATGAGAAACAGGAAAGAGGAGGAGGTGACACAAGTTGTGACTCATTTGATTCATTTGTTGCTTAACCCAAAAGCTTCCAAAACCTTAGTTAATAAGAACCATTTAATTTGATCATAAGCTTTGGTCATGTTAAGCTTGATAAACATGGTTTTTCTTTGGAGGTTGTAATGGAGTGAATAGCCTTTGTTGCAATAACAACCCCATCCAAAATTTGTCTATTAGAAACAAAACCTCCTTGTTCTCTGAAATAAGGAGGCTAAGTTGTGACTTAAGTCTCTCAGCAATTAGCTTAGTAATAATCTTGTAAACCACATTGCACAATATTATAGGTCTAAAAGATCCAAAGAATTTGCTTCTTGTTTTGGGATAAGAGTAAGGAAGGTAGCATTCACGACTTTCAACATTTGTTTGTTTCTTTGAGATTCCAAAACCGTCTCCAAAATTTCATCCCATCAAGGCAAATATCATTTCAATATTGTATGAGCAAATGGGGTGAAACTTTGTTACCATAATTTCATCCCTGAATCAAAAAGAGCCTCATACATAATTTTATAAATCTCCCTAGCTCTTCAACCATCTAAATGAAAAGATAAGGGGAAAGAGGATCACCTTGGGGCAAACCTCGAGAAGCTCCAAAGAGCTCAAACGACTTACTATTAATGAGAAACAAGAAAGAGGAGGAGGTGACGCAAGTTGTGACTCATTTGATTCATTCGTTACTTAACCCAAAGGCTTCCAAAACCTTAGTTAATAAGAACCATTTAATTTGATCATAAGCTTTGGTCATGTTAAGCTTGATAAACATGGTTTTTCTTTGGAGGTTGTAATGGAGTGAATAGCCTTTGTTGCAATAACAACCCCATCCAAAATCTATCTATTAGAAACAAAACCTCCTTGTTCCTCTAAAATAAGGAGGCTAAGTTGTGACTTAAGTCTCTCAACAATTAGCTTAGTAACAACCTTGTAAACCACATTGTACAATATTATAGGTCTAAAAGATCCAAAGAATTTGCTTCTTGTTTTGGGATAAGAGTAAGGAAGGTAGCATTCACGGATTTCAACATTTGTTTGTTTCTTTGAGATTCCAAAACCGTCTCCAAAATTTCATCCCATCAAGGCAAATATCATTTAAATATTGCATGAGCGAATGGCGTGGAACTTTGTTACCATAATTTCATCCCTGAATCAAAAAGAGCCTCATACATAATTTCATAAATCTCCCTAGCCCTTCAACCATTTAAATGAAAAGATAAGGGGAAAGAGGATCACCTTGGGGCAGACCTCGAGAAGCTCCAAAGAGCTCAAACGACTTACTATTAATGAGAAACAAGAAAGAGGAGGAGGTGACACAAGTTGTGACTCATTTGATTCATTCGTTGCTTAACCCAAAGGCTTCCAAAACCTTAGTTAATAAGAACCATTTAATTTGATCATAAGCTTTGGTCATGTTAATATTGATAAACATGGATTTTTATTTGGAGGTTGTAATGGAGTGAATAGCCTTTGTTGCAATAACAACCCCATCCAAAATCTATCTATTAGCAACAAAACCTCCTTGTTCCTCTGAAATAAGGAGGCTAAGTTGTGGCTTAAGTCTCTCAACAATTAGCTTAGTAACAATATTGTAAACCACATTGCACAATGTTATAGGTCTAAAAGATCCAAAGAATTTGCTTCTTGTTTTGGGATAAGAGTAAGGAAGGTAGCATTCACGACTTTCAACATTTGTTTGTTTCTTTGAGATTCCAAAACCATCTCCAAAAGATCCATCTTAACAATATCCCAAAATACTTGGTAAAACTCGATTAGAAAGCCATTAGGACCTAGGGTTTTCCCTTTCTTCATTTGAAACACAATCCCCTCGAATTTCTCCAAGGTGATAGGCTTGATTAAAAATTTAATCATTTCATTAGAAACTAACAAAGGAATACAATCCAAAATGAAAGCCTCATCCTATCCAGCTAAAGGGGTGTCTTTAGTAAATAAGTAAGAGTGGTAGTGAGTAATCTCTCTAGAAATCATTTTGAAAGAAGAGAGTTGATTCCCTTCAAAGGACTTAAGAGAAATGATCTAAGATTCCCTTGCCTCCTATCCTTAACTAAGTTGCAAAAAAATTGAATTTCTATCTCCTTCTTGTAACCAATTAATGCGGTATTTCTGTTTTTAGAAGATCTCCTCCCTTAATTCCCATTCATCAAGATCCTTCATGACCTTAGTTTCAAGATGAAAATGTTCTTTTGTAAGACCATGATCCCAAATGTGATGAGTGATCTCGTCCAAGCAAGATTGGGTTGCAGCCTTAGCCAAGAAAACATTGCCAAAGAACTGTCTATTCCATCTTTTCAACATATATTTCACAAATTGAAGTTGTTTGGTAAATGACAACATAGTTGTCCCAAACATCAACTTCCTTTTAGACCACCAATTTTTATATCAACTCTTGTAGAGAATAGTCACACAACCAAATTTTTATTGTCCAATGAGATTTTTTTTCATTTTTTTAAATTTATGCACATGCTCTTATCTGTACGACTGTACGGGTTGGGGCTAATTTTTTTTATTTTTTTTACTTTTCCAAACATGGTCAAATTTTATATTAATCTTCGTTTATTGACCAACCTATATCTAATGAAGATGTCTATTTTTGGCTAGGAGGTCATTTCTATAAACTCCCCCCAAAATTCCTATATGAATGCATACCAAGAAAACCCATTTGATAAAATATTCTCCAAAACCCAAATCTACAAACAAACCATCATGACGACAAACCCAAGAAAGGGAGTAGGTATGTGCGAGAGAGTGGGAAGAGGGGGTTTGGTTATAAGGAATGACAAGGATGGTGAAGAAGGATCAAAGGAGGATGACGGAGTAGATGGGTTTTCCTAGATTGGTAGAGAGGAATATATCTCTACCTTCTGACTATGTAGAGAACCCATGGGTTGAGGGTATGTTTTCAAATAGGGGCCCTACGTGGGTTTTTTATTTTCCTAGGATGAGATTGCCTTTGCTCTTGATGTTTTCTTTGTAGTTTGGGGCAATTTGTCTCTAACCCATGGTGTTATTGGTGGCCTTGTAGTGTGAGATGTGCAGGCTTTTATTGAGACCCTGGTTGTACGTTATGCAAATCACTTGATGGGTGTGATCTAGTTTTTTTATCATGGTGATGTTTCTCTATTCTTATTGTTGGAGCTAAGCATGTTGTATTTTAGGCTCTTTATATTATGGGGTTTGAAAAATCTTTTTTGGTTGCTCTTGTCCTCTTCCCTCTTTTACAGGGGGTTGTTGTGATAAGCGTTGTGGTGGTTTTGGTGGAGATTGTCTTGTGGTGTATCATACTAAAGAGGGTTTTTGTGTTTCTTCTTGGCCTTGTGATGGTTGTTCTGGATTTGTTTTATGCCAAATCCTCTATTGCTAGTTTTTGTCATGGCTTTTCAAACTTGTTTTTAGGCAGTTATGTCCTTTTCAGGAGCTATGTTTTGGTGGGTATATCCTATTCTTCCAATCTTCTGATTTTACCTTGTTTTTTGTTGTGTTTGTTTGGAGGGTTTGGTAGGGAGATATTGTCTCCCTTGTTTTTTTTTGTGTTTATTTACTTGGGTGGTGTTGCCTCCCATGTTGTCGTGGGGGTTTTTGTCCTTACCCCTTTGGTTAAAATTGTGGCCACTTTTTTTTTGGCCCAATTCCAAGTTTTTTTTTTCTTAGTTGTGGTTATGGATGTGTTTTCTTTGGTTCTTTCTCAAGCTACTCCTCTAGAGGTGGAGTGTTCCTTGAGAAATATATCCATTGAATCCCATGTTATTAGGATTTTGGATGTCTTGGATATCCTTTCTTCTAACTTATAGAGCGTCTACAAGGAGGTTTTTCCCTCACCTCTCTTAGATCTCACCCTTGTTTCTCCTATTGAGGTGGAGAGAATTTTGGTGGGCTATTTAGAATTATTGTAGTTGGTTATTACTTCTTCAGATCTTCCTATAGAGGTGGGACTATTTCATATTGAGGTGGAGATGAGTATTGCAAGAGAAGATGGGAGACGTGGTAAGGGGGATGTTGTCACCCTTTGTTCAAACGATGCTTTTAGTTTTGCTTTTGTTGCTCCTATTGAGGTGGAACTTGCGGAAGTTGGAGGTTTTATGCTCTTGCATAAAAGGAATTTGGAGATTAAAATTTTATCCTTCTTTATTTTTTCTTGTTGTATTTAGGGCTTAGGATGGTTGTCTCCTATTCTTTTATTTTTGCATTAGGGGTTCGAGATGGTTTTATGGCTATGGCCTTGATTTTGTAACAACTTTATTTTGTTCTTGTTTGGCTAATGTTTGGTTGCTATTTGTTTATGCTCTATCTTCTCAAGTACAATGTTCTATAAGTGAGTTCTTGATCTCGAAAAAAAAAATTGTAAAGGGTTTTGGATCCTAACAAAATCCATTTGTAAAGGGTTTCGGGCCCCTTCAAAACCTATTTTACTACTAATAAAAAACATCAAACCCAAAACCCTCAGATCTGCAATAAATCGACCTACAAATATGTTTCATACCAAGTGTAATGTCCCAAATTCTTAATGCATAGCTATGGTTTCTGTAGTCACATAAATCTGTCCACTTAATTAAATGAATACTTAGTATTTATTTGATTATTTAACCATCAATTAATAATTAATTAAATTAATATTTAATTAATTCATCTTAACCCTCTTCTCCTATTAATTAAATAAATTATTCAATTTATTTGATTTAATTCACTTAACCAAATTCAGACCATTAATTAAATAAATAAATCATATTTATTTAATTAAATATTCTCTCACATTTAAATAAATTAATATTTATTTAAATCCCCCAAAATCCCACCTCTCACATTTAAATAAATTAACATTTATTTAAATCACCTTTATCCTCTACCCACTTGCATTTTCCTACAAATGCAAGTTGCACAATTATTTTAAATAAATCATTTATTTAAATCACCTTTATCCTCCACTCACTTGTATTTTCCTACAAAAGCAAGTTGCACAATTATTTTAAATAAATAATTTATTTAAATCACCTTTATCCTCCACCCACTTGTATTTTCCTACAAAAGCAAGTTGCACAACTATTTTAAATAAATTATTTATTTAAAATCCTATTTATCCTCACCCACTTGAAACCTTTAATGGTTTCCCTTAAAGTATTCAAACTTGATGGCTTTAAAGTCTTCAAACTTGATGGCTTCCTTCTATAGTCTTCTTAAGACTTTAATGGTTTTCCTTAAAGTCTTCAAGCCTTTAATGGTTCCCCTCAAAGTCTTCAAGCATTTTAATGCTTTATCTTCCTTTTTTTCATTTAAATAAATTAATATTTATTTGAATATTTATCCAAATACAACTTGCACACATTTATTGAAATAAATGAATTTTTATTTTAAATAAAATCCTATTTTCCCTCACCCACCAAATCCACTTGCAAAATCTAATCCCCTTCTAGATTCTTCTAACCCCTTCCTAATTAGCCTAATCCATCCCCTAATTATTGTCACATTCCTAAGCAAAATGGAGTCACTTCTCAAAGCCTAAAAGTCTTTGATAACCATTAAAGGCTTTCAACCTTCAACCACTAAATGTCTCAAAGTCTTGGATAACCTTTGAAAGCTTCCAACCTTCAACCACTAAATGGCTCAAAGTCTTTGATAACCATTGAAGGCTTTCAACCTTCAACCACTTAATCCCCAAAGTCTCCAATAACCATTAATGGTTACCTCAAACCCTCCCACATGGTTAAAACATTTGTTTTGACTCAACCTCTACCCAACCCAAGGGTCTCATCAAGCCTTTAATGCTTTGACCATGATTATCTCTTAATCATTTGCACAAAGGTTTATCCTTGCATTAACTCCTAATCCAGTGGGTAATCCTAATTTAGGCTTGACCCTTACCTTCTAGATAACCATGAGGTCTCCTCAGGCATTTAATGCCTCCAACCTCTTCTCTCAACCCAATCTTATGTTGACACTTGTCACCATTTCATTGGTGCAAATTGTGCACATGGATCCCCAACTTTCAAGCTTGACCCTTGATTAAACCTTTCAATCCTGGCCATCCATTGCTCCATTTTTCCTATAAATAGAGCCCATTCCTTCATAATCCAGATCCTGAAAACTTGTAAGCATTTAGACTATAGCCATTTTAGAGAGCATTTAGCATAGCATAACTAAATCTTGTCTTTTTGGTAAAATCAATCATTTTAGCATTAAAAATAGCTTTTCATTTCATGTTTGGAGCTATTCTACAAATCTCAATCCTCCATAAGCATCCATAGTGCAAAAAGCTGCTGAGAGCTACACTATTTTGGAACTTGGAGAGGAGAGGAACAAGGGAGAAGGAGCTAATATCATGCTATGAGATAGTTGGAGATATCTCATTGTCTTTACTTCTTTAGTTAGATTCATTAGCATGTTTTTAGTGTCTCCTTTGGAATGCCTTCATGTTTTAGTTTTTGATTGATTAACTCTAACATCTTGTGTGTTTTGTGTTGTTTGATCTTAAGCTAACATTGTGCCATTTAGGAGGGCATCAGTTTCAATTTTGCACCTTCTCCACTTAAGATATCATTATAACTCCAAATCTAGCCATGAAATATCTAATACCACTTGTTGGAAAATAATTCTATAAACCCAGAATTATTTAATCCATTTCCTACATAACCCAGGAGATAAAAGCACACATACAAGCTTATAGAATCACCATTATGAAAAGTCAAATAGACAAGAGACAAGATAACACAAGATATACCCTGGGAGAACCCTCACAAGGGAAAAAATCAACCTCCAAAATCATCCATACTCCATTGTATCATTCAGCCATAGAGAAATACAAAATACTTATAGAGTTACAATGAATACTCTCAAACCATCAAGCCCTCCAATGCATTCTCACGTTTCCAAGTATGAACCCACACATCCTATGTAATGCTTCACATATGGAATCCTTCAAAGGAGTCAATACAATGACAACCCAAAACCACTATCCAACCTTAAACACTAACATGTACTTGCTTTTATAGTGTCAAGTTCACACAAATACAACCAAGTGGTAAAGTAAAACCATGTGACCAAATACAATTGACCCCTCATTAGATATTAGTTACTAAGTTTACAATTTTTAAATATATTTCCCCAATATTAAATAATTGCAATATAATATTACAATTTTACAATACAATTCATCAAGTGGCCCCAAGAATATTCCAAATGGAATCTCTACATGATGCACATCCATCTAGGTTCCCCTAGGTGCAACACACACATAATAAAATAATAAAGCATTACAAATATTATGTAAGTTGTCCAACTCCTATTTCTCAATGTTTTGCATAATGGGCCTAGTGACACTTTATTTAATCTCTTACAACACGTTTTATTTTAATAACTAAATATAAGTTGTCTTTTAATTTTTACTTTTTGACAACTTAAATATTTAATTATTTATTAAATTTTCTCTTTTTGAATAATTAGTTAAAGTCTTTTAATATAAATATTTTTTTTACAACTTAAATTAATTCCTTAATTTTAAAAAATAGACACCACAATCTATCGATTCCCAATGATTTCTTATCCATGAGTAATATTGACTCAATCCATTTGAATAATGCTAATAAACATTTGTGAGATTTCAAGATCCAAAATCAACCTAGGAGGTTTGTGCATCCCTCCCCTTGATGCACTAAGCTAACAAACACCTTCAACTATAACTTCCTCAAATTTCCTTGCCAATCGATTTGTAATATTTCACAAGGAGTTTGCAAACTCCCCCAAATTTTACTTTTCTTTACCTTATTTTTGCTCTTCCACTCTAGTAATAATTAAAAAATTCATCCAAGGAATCTCTATATTCTCTTCTAGAATTTTATATTAGTGGCAATACTTTGGTAGAATTTGAAGAACACATTAATATACTGAGAGGGCGAAGAATTAGTATATGCCAAACTCAACCTGATTAAACCTTAACTATCATTAATCACTTCAACAAACATGAACCCCAATTCATCAAAGTTGCATTTACTAATTTTTCCTTGATAAAGAAATTTAGTAAGACACGCACACATCCACACAAATAACACTAGATTTACATGGAAACCCAAAGGGAAAAACCATGGTAATAATAGCTTCTTAGATCTACTACGCAAAACCAACCTCACAAAAGCAGAAATATAACAAGGAATTTTCCATATTAACTAGGCACCAACCTACTAGAGAAACCAATCCCCAATTACGTTTGTAGGCACCAACCTACATGAGACACCAATCCCCTATTTCAAGATATGAACACCAACTTAGTTTATGAGACACCAATATCATCAAAATACAAGAGAGAAGAATTGTGGACCTTCAAGGTTGAATACTCAACTTCTTTATGATCAATACAATATCATAACACCTTCACACAATGCATATGATCTTCAAATAAAACCACACAGGCTGATTAAGATTCTCCTCATAGCATCACTAACATAATCACACATCAATCATACTTTCCAAATGTATACATTAAAGAACCTCTCAAGGAATAAACCTAGATTGCCTATATACATGAATTACAATCATAATTATATTCACATGTCAGCCAAAACTAAGATTAATGCATCTTGCGGGTCAGACACAAGAATAAAATCTACATAAAATGTGTAATAAACTCAATCTAAAAGGCCACACATTACTCCAAAAGAAGGGACACTCTATGCATTACTCAAAACACATTCCATTGGCCCCAATGTACAATCGTACACTACTTTTGAATGGAACACATTACAATCCTCTGATACATCATACCAAAAATATCAACCCAATTGACCAACAAGCATAATGAAAAATCTATCACTTCTAACTTTATGTATGCTTAAGCATAGCCCTTGAAACTCTGAAATATTATATATTGTGTATACATACTTCACCTCCAAACAACAAGCCATAACTCTTAGTTGTGGCAAAATATGAAACTCAACATTTTGACAGTGCAATTGAAAGCACATTCTATTCTTGAGAAACAAACCTTATAATCACACCACAGATGCCTCTAGTAGACACCACATAAGATATTCAATCAAGAATAACTCAAACCGAAGCATAATGATAAGATTAAGAGAGATATCCAACATACCTTTCCAATTCAAAGCTCAAATGCTCAGACATGTCATGTGAGGAGCAATTACATTTAATTCTTATCAATGTGTCAACACCTTAGACATCATACCTCTACCATACGTTTGACACACCTTTGACATCAATGACAATATATGTTGAACATATGTAATATTTTTATCATGTGTTAGTCCTAGAGATAAACCATTGATAACCATAATATAATCATCTTTGATAGTTTATAAATGAGGAGTATTTTTCTTACCCAAGATTAAGATAGGACTTTCATGAGTATAAAATTCCATTATTTTTCATTAAAATTCGATAGGCTTGTATACTTGGAAATACCTTCAATATCACTTCTCATTATACTATAATTTAAACTTCAAAGTTTGATAATTTGAAAAAAAATCTTTGATAGGAAATAAATAACGAAGCTCTTAAAACTATATAATTCTCACCCAAGTCATCATAAATATTGTGTTCACCTATTTAAGTATGTTGAGTTGATTGATCTTCTTTTTGCAAGGGATGATAAATATATTATCTATACTAACATAAAATCCTTCAAACACTTCAATATGAAGTCATGTCTTGGACTCTAAACCCTAATTAATGAAATTGTGGGTAACCCTACTAACAACGAGTATTACAATTATTCACCCACATAAGACTACATGAAATTTGAAAGGATACCTTGACACTCCTAAGAGAGAATCAAGTGTACCATTCTAGGTGTTAACATCTTCAAGATTCAAATGCAAATATTTCTCCCTTAATAAATTTATAGGCTCTTCAAGTTTTTCCTCCTAATCAAAAACTACCTCAATATATTGATTTATTTTTTTCTTTTCAAGGCATTTGTGACCTAGTTCCAAATGTTCTTTATAATGGAAACACAAATTCTTCTTTTTGGACTCATTGTTGGATTCATCTTCTTTTCTTGTTCGAGGTAGTTAAATCTTTTAAATGGTTGAAAGCAAAATCTTGTTTTTGAAAATTTATCTTTGATTAATTTTGGGGTGGAGCCTTATAGTCAACTTATTCTTAGATAATAAAGTTTTCAAGTTGAGATACCTCTTAATAGCATCTTGTATGGATAAAGGAGAAAAAACTTTAACTTAGTGTAGCATCCTAAAATTGCACCCCTTTGCAATTTTGACCGCATCTGGGTCCTTACCTTAGTGTTTGCACCTCTTGGCCTGCTTGGGACCTGATTATGCTCATGCCCCTTCCATATTGCATCATTTTTTGACATTTCCTAATCATAAGGAACTTGATCCTTGCCCCAAAATAGGGCAAGACTAGGGTGTGGCGACCTAGTCCTCAATAGGACCATGGCGCAATGCCATGTTCCCCTTCATTTTTGGGGCCCCTTTAACCCATTTTCACATTTCAAATATCAGCGATTATTCCCTCTGTGTCGACTCATGTCAAGAAATGTCCCTAGAACTAATTAATTTTTCGACATGAGCCGACACCATTAATACTTTAATACTTTATAGAAATTCAAATAAAATTAGTTCTTAGTTATAAGGAATACCATTAATACTTTCTCTTACTAATTAAGATAGAAACTAAGAATTTAATTACAAGGAATACAAAATTAATTAGTTCTAGGGAATACCATCAATACTTTATCTTGTGGACTTGGTTTGGTTCTAGGGACATTTCTTGACTTCTTTGATTCTACATAATTATGAGTGACATCTCACTTTAGATCTATCTAAAAGATCTACATACTCAACATACCAAGATGTGATATTATATGCAACTAATTTTTGAGCCTCTAATTTAATAACGTCTCCCCCCTACAAATGAAGGCGTCTTGGAAATCCCTAGCAGCATAACCAATAACAATTCTTCGGGTGTTGTTGATATTCTTATGGAAATTATTTTTCCTTAAAGAACTTCCTTTCTCGTTTTGATTCTTAAGCGCATTCACATTGTTGTCCATCTTATGAATCATTTGTGTCATCATATTATGCCTCAAATCAATCATTCTTTTTGTCCAACAATAGGATTGTCTTCCCCAATAGTTCTTTTTTCTTTTTCTACCAATGCAACTTTTTGTCTTAATCTTTAAATTTTATTGTTCAACCCTAAATTCTAAAGATGACAACTTAACTTTTAGGTTATCATAACTTTTGGATTCTTAAGAAATTGATGTGATTTTATAATCTCTCTTTGATAGTAAATTTTTGCATTATTAGTTTATTAAGATACATAAAATGTACAACTCTACATACAAAGGATTAACTCTAAAGAACAGGCTAACAAGACCACCAACTCTAATACCATTATAATAACCCTTGCAAAGTGTTAGCTGAAATTCATATTAACAAAGTTATGATCACTCAAATTTTAGAGCTCGAGTTATGATTATTAAGATCTCAAGTTAACAAGGCGAGAGCATACAAAGTTTAAAATCAAGATAAATATGTTACACTAAGATATTGGCAGCTAGTCATCCAATTTACAACCACTGCATTGATTCAAGAACCACAAGTAGAGTGCATATAAATTTCATCATACCAACATGGTTGTTTACATAAAAAAATTATCAATACCAAAACGAGCTAACAAATTAACACCAAATTAGTGGATAAGAAAATATAATGAGTTTTAGCAGTGAATTGACTAAGACATTCTTATATTTAATATGGCATTTGGGAGTGAACCATCCAGGATTTTCAATAAAAGAAAGAATAATTATTTGTGTTTATCCATCCAATATTATAATAATCATGGGCATTATTCTATTAACAATTTGATGTACTATACAAGTTTCTATACTAGAGCTTTCCTAGTCCACACTATGGCACTCAATACACGGCTTTTTCTTGATCATACCCTTTGCACCAATTCATAAATGGGCTAATGTAAGCTGCATCATTTAAGTGTGTCATCATAATTTTTGGGTGAAGCCTTGTACTCTTCAGATAAAGGTTGAATCTATGGTTTTAAATTTAATCCTGATGGGATTTTTCTAGCACCTCCTCTACTCAAAGGCCTCTTGTTATCTGCTTGGGATTGTGTTTGTATGAAAATGTGGAGTCTCCCTACCACGATGCCATTGGGAACGCTCCAACCCAAGGGCTTATAATTAGGAAAATTTGAGGAGAGCTTTAATTATTGAAAATGACCATGTTGAAGTTTCTAGAAGAGCTCGCAAAGAACTCTTGTTTGTACTCAAAAGTGATATCCTACTTTCTAATGAATTGTATGGATACAGTACTAGATGGTCACTTCCGTAGTCATTTTGTATGTCCAACCCTCTACTTTCTCTCTAGAGTATTTGGAAAATTGTTTGAATGCATACTGCATTTCTAGTGGTTCTTCCCTAATCGGTGGGTTCATGGATCCTAATGACTTGGGCATAATTCCAATGCATGCAAAATTACTAATGCCATGCCTGTGGGTTTATTGTGAAACAAGTTTGAGGATACAATGCTAAAATTGGACCATCTCTGCACAAGGCTCTTTGAATGAGTTGTTAGAAGGAGATTTTGACAAACTCATAGCGATCCATTCTCTTCTAGCTAGTAATGTTTACACTCTTGTTGTGTCCCTCCCACTGATGAATGAGCTAAGGAATAGTAGCACAACTGGTTCTTTTCCCTCTCTATGATGGTATGATGAAAGAATAAGAATCCGGTCAACTACTGAGTGGGGGGAGTGAATCAGTAGATAGAAAAACTGATACAAATTTCACTAATCTCAAAATCAATCTCTCAAAGTAATGCAATATCACGGTCAAGATAAAAACTCTCAAGATAAACATGTTGACTGTTACAACAAATTAACAGTAAACAACTTCAAACTCATAAACATCCAAATGCTTTTACTTATGTTAGTAAAACTTCATTTCACAATGTTTCCGGTTATCATGACTTATCAAAGTGGATTAAGTAGTTAAGCAAATCAACCATAAGAACATAACCACAAAACATTCACCACTTGACACAATATTTTTGACTTGGAAACCCAAATGGGAAAAACCACAGTGAGATGAGACTCACAAGATAACTATCTGAACTCTTCTGAAGTTCTCCCTGTTAGGAGCCTAACCTATTAAAGCTTTACAAAAGTCCTATTAAGAACAAATCCTATTAGGGACCACTCGGTTAAGGGATTGACTATAATTCCTTGTTATAATAAATACCTTGTGAGGAGTAACCTTGGTAGAGGATTTGAAAATACAAGCTAATGGATCACCTGGTTAGAGGATTTGAATAGCACCAAGCTTGTTAGAGCTTACCCAGTTAGGGTATTTCAATTTTGTTGTAATTGTTAGAAAACAACAGGAGTTTCCTGATCTGTTTGAATAGCACTACACTTGCTTGTTCAGATCCTTTTCATTCTCCTATCTGCTTTTACTCAAACTTTAGATACATCATCCGGATCGGCAACCACACACACAACTAAAAATTTGCCAACTCTGAAACTAAACATCTCATCGACCTTGTAAATAGATCAAT
This sequence comes from Cryptomeria japonica, assembly GCF_030272615.1. NCBI lineage: Eukaryota > Viridiplantae > Streptophyta > Pinopsida > Cupressales > Cupressaceae > Cryptomeria > Cryptomeria japonica. Next base: position 223,222,808 of record NC_081412.1, read on the forward strand.
TAGGTCACTAACACAACAAAAACCTAATTCTCTCATAGAGATTACAAACAAGTCGGTTCAAGTATGATCGTTGGATTACATATCAATCTCTGCACATCAATCAAGAAAACCTCAACCGCTCCTTGATCACTGCTTCATCGAACTTAGTAACTCATCACGCGCTTTGCATTACATGCAATATACTTGCTCATTCCCTAGACAAAAATTATTTCATCAACATGCCAAAATCACTTGAAATTCTCTTCATACAATAATCATACATGGCATAATCATTACTGCTCAACATCAGATCATAAACCAATATAACCAATTCACCAAACTTAATTGGTTAGGGTTTATCAAAACAACAGGTAGGGTTTACCAGTTCAACTCTCTAATACATAGCAATACCGGTTCACTCCACAAACTTACCTACCGGTTACAGTTTCCTTCACTTAGCTCTTCCTATCGGTTACAAAACAATATTACAACAATATCATTACCGATTAATTGACGTCAATGAAAACATAACATATCATTAATGCAATCTTCATGCAAATGCCAACAATCTCCCCCTTTGGCATTGATAGAAATATAAATATCAATACCATTGATTGTTGTGAGTTGTGATTGTAAATAGGATTCTCGGTTTACATTACCAAGTACTCACCTTGTCTTCCTTCTCTCTGTCAATCATACAAATCACATAGTTCTTCTCCCCCTTTGACAACAATGCCAAATTGAAAGTAAAACATGTAATGCCAAATTTCACTGTTCAGCGTCAACAACCTGCAACTTGATGCTCCCCCTGTGGAATAACTCCATTTCTAGACCAATCTTGCTAAAAAATTCTGCAAGTAGCTCCGGGACTGATGTAATCTACATCATGCTCAACTGACCTCATGAAGGGGTACAACCCCTAGCTAACTTCTAAGATACTCAAAAGTAGTCTTAGGCAGAGGTTTAGTAAAGATATCTGCAAGCTTCTCCTTGGTAGAAACATGCTCCAAGATCAAATCTTTACTCTGTACTTTTTCCCTTAAGAAATGATACTTCAATTCAATATGCTTGGTTCATGCGTGCAAAACGGGGTTCTTAGAAATATTTATGGCACTTGTATTATCACATAAGATTTTTACAAGTTCTAAAATCTTCATCTTAAAACCTTCCAAAATGTGCCTCATCTAGATAGCCTGGGTACAATTCATGTAAGTTGCAACATACTCGGCTTCAATAGTAGATTATGATGTACAACTCTACTTCTTACTACTCCATGAAACAAGTCTTCCTCCAAGAAAAAATGCTCCACCAGTTGTGCTTTTCCTGTCATCAACATTTCCTACCCAATCTGCATCTCTGTACACCTTCAAGTCAAAGTTCCCTCCATATGGATACCATAATCCATAGTCAACAGTACCTTTCAAATATCTAAAAATCCTCTTGGTTGTTATCAAATATGTTTCCTTAGGATTCTTCTGGAATCTAACAACTAGACCAACTGCATGAGCTATATCTGATCTATTGTGAACAACATAGTGCAATTTTCCAATCATTGACCTGTATTCCTTCTCATCAACAGATGTGGATTCATCTTCCTTAGACAACTTACAACATGTAACCATTGGTGTCCCAACTGGTTTACAGTCACTCATACCAAATGTATTCAAGACTTCTTTCACATACTTAGACTGTGTGATGAAAATACCATTCTTCATTTGTTGTATTTGCAAGCCTATGAAAAAAATTATTTCCCCCACTAGAGACATTTCAAACTCATTTTTCATTTCATCAGCAAAATCATTGCTCATGTCATCATTACCTCCAAATATGATATCATCTACAAATACTTTGTTGACCAATATTTTATCTTCTTTAGGTTTGAGATATATGTCGCTATCATCACTGGTTCTCAGAAATCCTATCTTTATCAGATGTGTATGAAGCCTTTCATACCATGCTCTTGGTGCCTTCTTTAATGCATATAAAGCCTTATGCAATCTCCATACCATGTCTTTCTCATCAGTCAAAGCATAACCATCTGGTTGCTCAATGTATACTTCTTCTTCCAGTATCACATTCAAAAATATTGACTTAACATCCATCTGCTATACCTTGAATTTATTATGTGCTGCAAATGCAAGAAAAGTTCTAACACCTTCCAGTCTTGCCACTGGTGCAAAAGTATCACCATAATCTTCTCCTTCCTCTTATGCATAGCCTTTGCAAACTAGCCTAGCTTTGTTGCGAACTACAACACCATCTTCATTCAACTTGTTCCTGAATACCCACTTAGTACCTGTCACATTTTTATTTACCGGTCAGGATACTAGGGTCCATGTGTTGTTCTTCTCAATTTGATCTAATTCCTCCTCCATAGCTTTAACCCAATGATCATCACCAAATGCTTCCTTAGCAGTTCTTGGTTCAATAGTGGAGATCATGTAGGAATTCTCTCTAATTCTTCTTCTGGTTAGTACTCCAACATTCTTATCCCCAATAGTTTGTTCAGGATTGTGATTGAGTCTCACATATCTTGGAATAAAATGATCATTGTCTTCAGGTTCATCTTCTTCTAAATTTATCTGTTCCGGTTGAACTGGTACATCAGTATTTGCTTTACCTGTTTCAGATTTCACAGTTTTCAGTTCCAAAAATAAAATGCAAGGATCTTCATCCTTTTTCTCAAAACTGGTTTCCTCAAAGACTGCAGGATTTTCATCCACTCAAACATTATCACTCTTAATAATTCTCTGTGTCCGGATGTTAAAACACGTGTAGGCCTTACTCTTGGTGGAATAACCAAGAAATATACCTTCATCACTTTTAGCCTCAAATTTGCTGACATAATCACCTCTCTTAATAAAACATTTTCTTCCAAATATCTTAAAATAACTAACATCAGGTGATCTTCCATACCAGTATTCATAAGGAGTCTTGTCCTTACCTCTTTTTACCAGAACCCGATTCATAGTGTAGACAATTGTGCTAACAGCTTCTCTCCAAAAAGTTTTCGCTACACCTCCTTGTATCAATATTGTCCTAGCATCTTCAACAACTGACCATTTGTTTCTCTCTGTGATACCATTCTGTTGTGGTGTCCTCGATGCAGAAAGTTATTGTTTGATACCATTTTCTTCACAATATCTAGTGAATTCCTCAAAAGTAAATTCATCGCCTTGATCAGTCCTCAGACATTTTATCTTTTTACTGCTCTCCTTCTCAGCTAAGGCCCTGAATGCCTTGAACTTACTAAAAGCTTTGGTCTTATCCTTCAATAATGTGACCCACATCATCCTTGAGCAATCATCAGTGAAGATCATAAAGTATTTGTCACCTTGAATACTTTTTGTCCTTATTGGTCCACAAAGATCTGTATGAACCAAATCTAACAGATGTGTTGCTAAAAAAGATTTACTATTGAAAGTCGAGGATGTCATCTTTCCCAACTAACATTCCTTACATAGATCATTAACCGGTTTGTCCAAATGAGGCAAACCTCTCATTGTCTTGGACTTACTCACTTTAACAATGTTATCAAAGTTTATATGACAAAATATCCTATGCCAAAGCCAACTATCATCTATTTTTGCAATTAAACATTTGCTGACTTTAGGATTAAGGTGAAACGGGTTACCTTTAGTTTGTTTCCCGGTTGCAATCAGTTCACCTTTTCTCCCATAGATTTTGCACATACCATTTTTAAACTCCAATGGGTATCCTCTGTCATTGAGTTGTGCCACACTCAAAATATTGTGCTTTAAACCTTCAACCCAGTAGACATCATCTGCACTTCTCTTTCCATTAAGAGAAATAGTTCCCTTGCCTTTAACCATGCAGGGTGAGTCATTACCAAATATTACGACTCCACCAGCAAATTCCTTCAAAGAAATAAATTTGCTCCGATCACCGGTCATGTGATGTGAACAACCACTATCAATGATCCAATCATCAGAGTTATACATCCTTGATACTAGCGTCTTCTGATCATATATCTCTTCTTTAATGGCTACAAACACAATATCTTCATTAGCATCACCATCATATTCCTCATCAGTGATACCACCATTAATAACAATAAGACAATCTCTTTTGCCTTTACCCTTATAGTTCTTGAATTTCTCTTGTTTGTGCTCATTATCACCATTAGGACAGTTAGCAGCTATGTGTCCAATCTTGTTGCATGCAAAACATTTCAAAGGTAATTTACCTCTATATTTACCAGTGCCTCTGGGCAACCGCTTGGCCAACAATGCTTCAAGCTCAACTAAACTATCCTCATCATTAGCTTCTCTGCTAGATCTAGATTCATAACTGTGACTGACATCTCTACTTTTCCTCATAGATGGATTAGAATCTCTAAATGCAGACTTGGATTTTTGTACACTACCATCATAACCATTTAATTCAAAAGCAATAAGTTTGTCAATGATGGAGTCAAGGGTTACCTTAGTTTTGTCAATGGACTTCAGCTCCTGAATGGTTGCAACTCGGATAGCATAGACCGGTAGCAGGGTTCTCAGTACCTTACTAATCACTGTGGCATCTTCCACTTTACCTCCTGCACTCTTAATTTCACTGACTATCTCTTTTATCCTTTGACCATACTGTTGGATATTCTCACCTTCAGCCATCTGCATGTCATCAATCTCTCCTCTTAGACTTTCTTCTTTAGCAATCTTAACATGTTCATCACCACTATAAATCTCTTCAAGTTTTTGCCATACTTCATATGCAGTCTCTAGACCATGAACATCTACATACTCTGCATCAAACAAAGAACTGATAATAGCCTCTAATGCTTGATTGTTTTCTTGTTGTTCTTTCTTCTCATCATCAATCATAATCCCAGTAGGTGCAACATATTTAGTATTAACATGTTCCCAATACTGGTTTCCTAGACTCGATATAAATTTTCATTATGTCACTCCATATTCTATAGTTCTCTCTATTAAAATTCAGACCTTCCTTCTTCATCATGATCTGAAAGATCTTTACCTCAATTTGTTAGGTTTAGACCTTAGAGGAACTGATATTCTTTGATACCAGTTGATGGTATGATGAAAGAATAAGAATCCAGTCAACTACTGAGAGGGGGAGGATACAAACTTCACCAATCTCAAAATCAATCTCTCAAAGTAAACTTAGAACTATCAATGCAATATCACTATCAAGATAAAAACTCTCAAGATAAACCGGTTGACTATTGCAACAAATTAACAGTAAACAACTTCAAACTCATAAACATCCAAATTCTTTTACTTATGTCAGTAAAACTTCATTTCACAATGTTTCCAGTTATCATGACTTATCAAAGTGGATTAAGTAGTTAAGAAAATCAACTATAAGAATATAACCATAAAACATTCACCACTTGACACAATATTTTTGACGTGGAAACCCAAATGGGAAAAACCATGGTGAGACGAGACTCACAAGATAACTATCTGAACTCTTCTGAAGTTTGTCCTGTTAGGAGCCTAGCCTATTAAAGCTTTACAAAAGTCTTGTTAAGAATAGATCCTGTTAGGGACCACCCGGTTAAGGGATTGACTATAATGCCTTGTTAGAAGCAATACCCTGTGAGGAGTAACCTCGATAGAGGATTTGAAAATCCAAGCTAATGGATCACCTGGTTAGAGGATTTGAATAGCACCAAGCTCGTTAGAGCTTACCCGATTAGGGGATTTCAATTATGTTGTAACTGTTAGAAAACAATAGGAGTTTGCTGGTCTGTTTGAATAGCACTACACTTGCTTGTTCAGATCCTTTTCATGCTCCTATCTGCCTTTACTCAAACTGTAGATACATCATTCGGTTCGGTAACCACACACACAACTAAAACTTTGCCAACTCTAAAACTAAACAAATCATCGACCTTATAAATGTTAGGTCCCAGAGACAACTGAGGGGGGGGGGGGGGGTGAATCAGTTGTCTAATGAATTTGAACCAAAAACCAATTAACCAACTTAATGCTTAATACCGGTAAACCAGTTAAGTGTGCCGGTAGACAATGTTAACAGTAAATTCCTATACCGATAGAGATTAATGCATGAAACATAAACATAGAGTCATCCACAACACATAACACCAATATTTTGTACGTGGAAACCCTGTAAGGGGAAAAACCACGGTGGGAAACCTTACCCACAATCAGATGATACTACTGCAGATAGTAAGTGTACATAAATGGGGTCTGCACATGCAGAAAGGCCAACAGCCTAGAGCTCACTGCTCAATCACAAAATGGGAGTCACACTGACTACAGTTGGATGGTTAAATCCAATAAGAATGTACTACACAAAATAGCATATTCATATGTTGGATTCAGTACCAGTGTAATGCTGATATGCTTTTACAAAAACCTAGCTTCACCTTCAAATGATGTCTTTGTGTATACCTCTGCTTAATCTCGCATATACCTTCACACAATTCTTTTTCGCATTCCACATTCGATCTTACAAATAAGATCTTACATTTATACCATAACCTAAGACCAATTTTAGTAGGTCAGCTCTACAAGATATTACAATAAAAACATTTTACATACAATATAATATCTGATGCAATAACCGATTAAACATGTCGGCTTAATGCATTTACAACAATAATAAATCATCTCCATAACGTGCCATGCTGATCTGGAAAAGATAAACCTGCTGGTGTAACCCTAGATAACCCTGGACCTATTTGCCGGTAAAAGCAAATATGAATATACCAATGATAAATTCTTCAAAACAAAGTGTCCATATGATGTCTTCGACATTATCAAGTGTCTTCCATATCATTCCAGGTATCAGTGAACATTATATCCTGTCGGTGAACCATATACCAGTAACTGTGCAATAGTTACTTGCTTGCCGGTGAATGTTGTTGGATCTCCAAAGTGCTGGTGTTTCAGTAGGTGTTGACATCAATGACAAAACCATACCAAAATACCAACAATAAACAAATCAGTTAGGTCGGTAACACAACAAAAACCTAATTCTCTCATAGAGATTACAAACAAGTCGGTTCAAGTATGACTATTGGATTACATATCAATCTCTACACATCAATCAAAAAAACCTGAACTGCTCCTTGATCATCGCTTCATCGAACTTAGTAACTCATCACGCGCTTTGCATTACATGCAATATACTTGCTCATTCCCTAGACAAAAATTGTTTCATCAACATGCCAAAATCACTTGAAATTCTCTTCATACAATAATCATACGTGGCATAATCATTACCGCTCAACATCAGATCATAAACCAATATAACCAATTCACCAAACTTAATCAATTAGGGTTTATCAAAACAACAGGTAGGGTTTACCAGTTCAACTCTCCAATACATAGCAATACCGATTCACTCCACAAACTTACCTACTGGTTACAGTTTCCTTCACTTAGCTCTTCCTACTAGTTACAAAACAATATTACAACAATATCAACAATATCATTACCAGTTAATTGACATCAATGACAACATAATATATCATTAATACAAGCTTCATGCAAATGCCAACACTCTAGATGCTTCTTCGTGCTACTCAGGGTTGGTCTAATGTCATTTTGCATAATTTATATTTTTTCCATCCAATTTGTTTTTGGTTTTATCCATGATACAAATTGAGAAAAGTTATGGCATATGGGTCATCGTGCCTTATGAGGGGTCTCTCATTCATGGGATGACGTGTCTATTCTGGCTCCAAAAGTGACATGGCGTACCAACAACATGCATCGACATACATGTCTGAGACATGCATACCATGCTAATTTTCCGCAGCGGCCGGACCCATAGTATGTGACGTGGAGTTGTTGTGGACTCGTCGGTTTCAATCGTCAGGCCCCACACAAACTTACATGGACATGCCGGAGGGCAGTTGCAGCTTGCTTAGTGGTTAGCGGTGGTATTTTATGCATAACATGCACATTAAAAGCTAGAAAAAAAACAACCACTAGGGACTGAAGAAACTGCATTTAGATGACATACTGGCAGGAAAAAGAGGGCGCAGGCTTCAAAAAAAGCCATAAATAAAAAAAAACCATCGACAATTTAAGAAACTGCGTTCAGACAACATACTAGCAGGAAAAAGAGGGCATCGCTTTCAAAAAATGTACCTTCATCAGAAAATGTGGCGCCATTTTCTGCCTAGCGTGGAAAAAAGAAGACTAATGCATGATGAAAACATTATTGTTGAAGGGTAGGTTGCGTCTATTCTAGCTCATTATTGAAGGGTAGGCTGCGTCTATTCAGGCTCATTGTTAAAGGGCTCTTGTTGAAGCAAGTTGCATTGTTGAAGGGCATCCGATTGTTGAAGGCTCATTGTTGAGGGCGGATTTCAAGGACTGCAGTTTTCTTTGTCGTGGTGGGCGTGAGGTATGTTGAAATCCGCCTCTATAACTCATATTTTTCCTGTTTGTGTTTGGATTTTGTTTAAAATGATTAGGGTTTGCATTATTTGTTTTCGTTTCTTGTTTTCTTTTATATGTAGTCCAAAAATTTGCCTATTTTGGAGGCAGAATGGACGCATACCATCATGTTAGGGTCATAGACCGCGTGGGACGTGTGTATGCTGGCTCCAAAAAGCCTTACATCACAACTCCTGACTAACAAGCCATGGTAGTCTAGTAGTGGGTCGGCCCTTTTGAGCGACCTTTTGAACCGTAGGTTTTTTCTTTTTGCATTATGTGCCATAATAGACGCAGTTGTTGATTGGTCTATTTTGCGGTCGTGGCTAAGCCAGGTTGTTCGCAAATCCTGCGAAGGCGCATAACACGCCATTTTTTGTCTAATTCGTCATTTCGCGAGGCCACAAAAAAAGTCGGACACACGGTCCGTGAATCAGCGAAGGCGCATAACACACCATGATAGTCTAACTCATCATTTCGCGAGGCCATAGAAAAAGGTGGACACGCAGTCCGCGAATCAGCAAAGGCGTATAACATGCTATATTAGACACTTTCATCATTTTACAAGGCCAAAGAAAATCTTTGTGACTGTAGATTTTGGATTGGATGAGTGGGATTGGGTTAGAAGTCTCCCCACTATTAGAAGTCATGTTAGGTTTTCACATTAGGGTTAGTCACGTTAGGGTTAGTCGTGTTAGGGTTAGAAGTCGCGTTAGGGCTAGCCGCGTTAGGGTTAGAAGTCAAGTTAGGGTTATCTGCGTCAGGGTTAGAAGTCGGGTTAAGGTTAGCCATGTTAGGGTTAGAAGTGGTGTTAGGTTTTCCGTTGGTCCCGCCTGCCTCCAAAATAGCAGTACAGATTAACTAACACGTGTGTTAGGGGACCGGTTGGAGCTATTCAGGCTCCAAAACAGACGTGTTTATTCTGGCTCCAAAATGGTAGAATGGATTGACTAACACACGTGTTAGTCATGTGTTTTACACTGTTGATTTTACAATAAATGGTTGAGATTGACTAACACATCATTATCACGTTGTACGAAAGGTCCGTTCGGAACCAGAATTGCCGTTGTGGCCCTCCAAAATGGACCTATCATACAACATGTTAGCGTTGTGTTACTCAATCATTGCCATTGATTACAAAATCGGTGGTGTAAAACGTGCTACTAACATGTGTGTTAGTCAATGCGTACTACCATTTTGGAGCGATCATGTGTGAAATTATGAAAGCACATAACGCTCCTTGTTAGTCAATATTGGAATGAAACTTTCTATTAGCTATGTGCGTTATATGAATCCAAGGTCTTCATAGGATAGCATGGATATGTGTAAGTGTACAAAAATATCCACAGACTATGGTGTAGAATACAAGTACTTAGATTCTAGAATAACATGGAACTTGTGGTAGATGAATTTAGTTATTAGAAAGCACTAAAAAATTAACGCATAGGTTGATAAAAATTCAAATAATTTATAGACGTCATTGTTAGTCTGATAGATTCGCATGTCCGTTTTAGAATTACAGGTATCTCAAATTCAAATATGGAAGCCAACTTTTCCTTAGAGACAAGCAAAACACAAGTTGCATTTTGGGGAGGAATAAGCGATGATAGGTTGATGAACCTGTTCATCTATGAAGATAACGCATTCCTTTCCGTGGTGAAGTTAATCCTTGGACCTGAGTATCTGGACGGTGGATGGAAGTACATAACGAATTCGGACATAGTGTCTTTGTTTATGGCATGGTGTCTAGACCTCCGACCTATTGTGAAAGTCAGAGAAATCATGAACAGGTGTGTCAAGAAGGAATGGCTAGGGGGAATGGAAGGTTTATTAGGTTTGGCACAAGACATGGATGACTTTGATAGTGTGGACGGAGCATTGATTCACGTGAGTGAATTCACTCGTCCCTTGCGACCGTTCTTTCTCTGGAGTGCCACATTAGATAAAGGGGCAAGAAGAAGTGTAGCACAGGCTGGAATGCATGCTATTTTGCAATACCTTGAGACGTTCAATGTCTAGCAAGTGCGTGTGGAGATGGAAAAATGGGGACCTTGGTCGGAATATAGAGCACTTGTGCAACGAACGATTCCTGCATGCACAAAATGATGGAGTCGACCTTGTGGAAGAGGAACAGCTAAGCAGGGTCATGTGTTGCAGCTCGATGAAGGCTCCAATAGGGAGACATAAATGAACCAAGTGAGGAACATGGAAGTAATGGATGTGGAAGAGGGCATGGTGACTGTTCATGTGGAGTAGCGAGATGGAACATACAGCCTTTTTTGAAACAAGGATTGTGTTTTTTTTAAATGTTTTTCAATGTATTATGTATGGACCGTTATGTATACGGACTTCGATAGTCTAGTCGGCTAGCCATGGAGGTTTTCTTTTAGAATGCAAACATTTTCAGAATTAATATAAAATATAGTTTTACCGGACAAAAATAAAAATTGTTGACAACAACTGATACTCTTATCTTCCCTGTTTTGAAATTGTTCTTAGTATTTCATTATATATGGTGAAATTTTTTATTTATTTTTTATTGTATGTGCATGAAATTGCTCTATAACATCAAATTCAAGCATTTCAATATATATGACTACAAATAAAATTAAATTCTTGTAGCACAATTGAGTTTCTATTCTGGCTTGGTAAGAAATTGGAGGATTTCAATATATATGGTGAAAAAAAAAATTGTCTTTTGATTCTATGTGCATGAAATTGTTCTCTATCTCATATTCTATATTTTCTATTCCGGATATCAATTCCAATGTTGCTATATACAATTCCCAAGATGGGATATCACTCCTAGAGTTGGCTTGAGTTAGAAGTGTTGAATGGTTAGCTACAACAAGATCACATATAGAGGGAGAAAATCAAACACTAATGATGTTGTTGCTGGTCCATTTACTTGTGTTATGATTGTTCTTTATGTGTGTTGATGATTGGATGATTTACTATCTTTGTTGACTTCTACATCTCATGATTTCCCTTACTATGTCCTCTAGAGTATAAAGACTACAATAATATTTATTGAGGTTAAGACTTCAAAATGTAGTTTCCCCATTCCACTCGCTAAAAATTCCAAAATAAGGATCCATAATTAAGGTTGAAATGACACTGATCACTTCCTTTCTTATTTTTGAAACCACATAGTGGTTAGTTGCTGAAATAACCCATTTGTCATCCCCCATAATTCTCACCACATTATATAAGAATATCGCCAAAAGCATTGTGTGATGGATGTGATTCTGTTGTAGATGAATATTCCCATTGATTTACTTGATTACATTCCCTTCCTCATCTATGTCAAACTTGAAGATCAATCAAAGATAGATCTCTACATTAGGAATTTATTTTAACCACATCTTTGTTTTCCAGCTAATTGTGATTGGAGAAGCCACTACTCTGATTACAAACTATAAATCAAAATAAATGTAAATCAAGCTCAGCCTTTTATGCATCCACTCCCAACATTCCTATGATAATGCAATGGGGAATTGTAATAATAAATTATCCAACATTTCTTTGTGGAGTTCAAAAAAAGGGCATTGGAAAGGCCCAATGAACCCTATTTTGATTGGTTTATCGCCAATTAATATCCTATTGTGTAGATCAAAGGACTAGTGTTGTAATTTCAGGAGAAGATGAACAATTTTCACTTTGTTGAGAGTAACAAGTGTTGACAATGATGTCCATCTCATCATTCTTATCGACATCCTCTGATTTTGTGTCCCCCATTTCTTCATGTTCAATATTCTTTCCCTTTGTTTCATAGGGTTTCCATACAAGCTAGCAACATATCGGGACCTATCACTGTATGCTACCCAGATCTCGTAGTATACCTTCGCTTGGTTTCATTTACAGATCTATCTCTAGATCCAGTCATTAATTCGGTGAAAGATCCATACCCAAAAGCAAGGGTAGGGAAAGGGACAGGGGTATAGGAAATTTACCTAGTGGACTAAGCTTAAGTGGATTCATAGATTATGCAGATTAAGCCAAAAGACATTCAAAAAGGTATGGGAGTCTAATTCTTGCTTCCTTGTGTTGTCCTTAGGTTCTTCTTGAGTCAGGGATTGATGAGGATCTTGTCAACATGTATCTTTGGGGATCCATCGTGTCATGGTCTTGCGAGGTCATCGAGTGCAAGAGCCTTCATTGTGAGAATGACATTTTCATTTAAATCAAAATATTTTGGGATCTCTCTTAATCCCATGTAACAAACTTCTATTTGTTGTAATTTGAGTCAAAATTTCCATGATTGCTATCAATTTGGATTCATGCATAAATTAGGATTGCACATATCATTCTCCAAGGTTTTTCTTAGCACAACCCCAATTTTTGTTAAGCACTCATTTGACTGGTACTCCAATGGAAGGTTGTATAGCTTAAACCATGATAGTTCCTCTACAAATTAAGTCCTTCTAGGATAGAAATTTGAGCATTTCATTATATATGGTGAAAAAACATATGTTTTTGATTGTATGTGCATGAAATTGTTCTATAACATCAATTTCAAGCATTTCAATATACATGATGTTTTTTATTTTTGCTCGACAAGAAATTGGAGGATTTCAATATATATGGTGAAAAAAATTTAAAATTGTTTTTTGATTCTATGTGCATGAAATTGTTCAACAACAAATCTGAGCATTTCAATATATATATGACGTTTTCAGTGTTGGAATATTGTTTAGTAATTCCTCCCACTTGCATAGTTTTATGCTTTTAGTTTTTCAGCTTTATTTGGGATGATTATGCATAAAAGTTGTTTTAGTTTTTTAGTTTTAGTTATTTGCTTTATTTCTAATTGTTAAAAATTCTCATACCCCACTGCATGTGAGTGGTCGTCAGAATAAAAACTAACCCATTTTACTCATTGATGCATCATAAACCTCACCATAAGATGGCATCAAACCTACTTTCTCTTTCCTATGAGTTCCACAAGTGTAATAATTGTATTCATATTTTCATTGCCTATTTTGAAAAAGATGATACATAACTTGTTTTTAACTTCCTTTTATAACCTCCCTTATTCAATGCCATTGCAACATCTCATATAATTTCAGAGAATAATAATAAACAATATCGTGTAGCTCTTCATGGGTGTCCAACTTACCTATTTCAATAACTCTGGAGATTCAACATTATACATTAGAATTTTAATTAAATATTAGACTATCTAAACAAAAATTGAGAGATAGACTCATTTAATAGCATTTGGAAACCTTGGTAGATAGTTTCCTAACACCTCACTTGGTATGACCAATCTCTTTAGCATGGTCTTAATTTCCCTATCTCTTCCATTTGGTGGACAAGCCATTTTAGTATAATGAATGCCCTTTACTCTTCATCAACAAGTTTAAAGGAAAGAGGTTTGTTAGGAAAGGAATCTATATGTTTAAAGAATTGAGGGACCTCCCAAGCTCCAACAAACATCGTGAACCCACCTCAAACATGAATTTGTTCATAAGGCATTTGATAAACAAGCTTCCCATGATATTAAAGATCTAGTTCCTTCTTCTGTCATACCCAAATTATCCTCCTATCAATATATTTTTGACAAACGAGATGTTGTCCAATACTTGTAGTTTCCTCTTATTTCCCATTAAATCCGTCTACTACCTTATACTCCCTTATTTCAAAATTCCAAAAAAGACTAAATGACAAGTGGCATTATAAAGTACCCTACATTATGTGGATGTTTATCAATAATGAACTCTAGAAATCAAAGGGATTATTGGTATTCCTAACTCACCTATACATGATTACTCTATGCCAAACTTCTCAATGTCTGATGTATAAGATTCATTCAACCCACCAATCTTGTCCATTCTATAGCAAGAAAGATTCCTCTAAGAATGTGTTTGATACTTTTCCCATACCTCTTGTGTTAGGAACTCCACTAGATCATCTTTCCCCACATTTTCTATCAAAATGGTAATGTGGAAAGTTTTACTTTTTGGTTTCATTGTGCTCTTTAATGTGGTATCTAAAATGCATAGGCAAGTGTTTATCAAGATTATTTAGAGGTCTATATGCATAGTTATGTTCTCTTAATATTTATATCCTCATTGTTAAATTTTGATTTCTCTAATACCATGTTGAATTTTTTAACACAAAAGTTTGCAACACAAGCCTACAAGATCAAACAAAAAACTAGAACACCTTCCACAAATGGGAGTAGCAAGAAAAATATGCCATATTCCTCAAAAGCAAAGATTACAAAAAGAATGATACAATGCATAAAGACTTGCTTTATAGAAAGCAAGGGATGCCCTAATCCTAAAATTAGGAGAACTAAAGTAAAGCATGAAGGATCTAAGCAACTGACAGATGGTGTCACAACTGATGAACTGTGCACCTGATAGAGGATTCTCTGCATATGATAAAGTTGCACAGTTGACTAATTTAGATCATCTGACAAGGTTGTGATTAGTTTGTAATATGTTTATCTATTGACACAATGGTTGGCTTGATTGTAGGATGACCTAGATATAATGATATTGTGGGAGAGGCATCCTCTAACCCAAAGTATGCAACCCCTGTTGATGGATATTGACCATTTGACACTAGGATCAATAGGAATATGTCATGTAGTTTTCATGCCTATAATTTGTGTTAATATCATACTACTGATTGTCTTAGTTGAGAGATGGCACAACAAGAATAGCTCATTTCACCTATAGATAGGTGAGATGTAGGTGACGCTATAGGATGTCTAGAGGATTCTATGGATCCCCATCTATGGATAGTAGGCCACGTATGACACATTCACAGATAATAAGGCTTTGTGATGAGTGTTTGGGGATGAGAACTTAGATTCTTATGACAGGGAGTTTAGTTGGAGGATAATGGTATCCATATATGCATTGCTACTATCAGTGATTGAGGGATTGATATGTCCTGATAGAAGGTCACATTATTTATCTACTGGCTTTGGGCACACTCAAGAGCACATGGTTATGGATGGGACTCAGTTTGCTTGTGGACCATGTCTATTATCTAATTTATACAAGGATATGCATGTCTTTGTGTATCACAGTGGTCCAAGATTGTCGATAGGGATGACCCTACTTCATATTTGTGCTTGGGAGAACATCTTAGTCACACGACTTGTGTGCATGAGATTTAGAGGCACATGACAACCATATGTCTATTTGTATTCAAGTATCATGACCTAGCCCAAGTTAGGTAAGTTGGAGTATTGGCGATGGGTGTTAGATGACTTGAACATAGGGGTGAAAATCAATTTTGTGGCCTAATTATAGCCCATAAACTACTACAATTGATAGGACTAGAGGAGCCTATCCTTAGGCTTAAGGACTATGAGAAGCCATCACTTAGGAGATGGGCTAGGAGGTTGGTGGGGATGGAGGGGATGATTGTTAGGGAGTAGGAGAAGATGCAAGACAGGGAGGAGGAGCCATATAGGTAGCACAATTGTAGGCACGACAAGTGCCACTAACTCAACCACAATCATGCCCATAGGTGAGGCCACACTACAAGCATCATATATTGGCAATTTGGTTATGGAACATCTTTAATCTTGTTCTAACATCATTGACTCAATATAACATGGTTTGAATGTAACTGGTACAAGATGTGGACTCTCACATCAATTGAAATGTGTTTAACACACCATAAGACTGAGAGGGGGGGTGAATCAGTCCATGTACCTTACAATACTTTACTTTTGAATTTTTTAACTTCAAACTATAGTTAACTTATTACAAAAATTGTAAAACATGAAATCACAAAGTACAACAAGAACATGAACACAAAGTACAAAGGTCTATACAAGCTATCAAAAGAACATATCTTCTTGTTAGTTTAAAACGAGCAGAGAAGAACAAAAGATAAACACAAAATATCAGAAAAGAAAATCAAACAACAAGAACGCGAGACGAATTTATAGTGGCTCGGCAAATTTGCCTGCATCCACTCTCAAAGCAGGGATCTATCATATATTGAACAAATATCAAATACACGCAGTACATAAATTGCACATATATTTATATATTTATATTCAAGTATGAATCGAAGAGTCGGGGGAGCCAAAAGGTCATATGATCGTTGGGCTTCACATCCCAACACTTCTTTCAACGAGTACAGAGAATAGATGAATTGAAATCAACAAATATCTCCTAATCAAGAAATTGTCATGTCAAGCGACCAATATCATGGCAAACACATTTGACATCAACCACTATCTCAAAACACTATCACACTGAAGATATCATCATTGTGGTTGTTTATTGTTGATAATGTCTCTATCTTTGTCTGATATGTACAGGACCAGGATGGGAAAACACGAAAAATGGCAGGGCATTATGGTATTGGAAGTTTAAGATACTGGTGAAGGTTTGCGTCATTTCTCTTCAAGGGATATTCAGTGGACACCAATTTGTGTTGAAAATGATTCAACGACAGACGTCTATGCAACAATTCCACTCGGTAGATTGGATGCATTCATCAGAGGGGAATCGTTGCGTGAAGGTGTTGAACCCAAATTTCTCTGAAAGCGGCAGAGTGAGCACGATAGTGCTATGCACAACAGGCATACAACAAAGATGTACAACTAGTTGGTACACACATTCTTTCTTATTCTTTGTCTACATTTAATGAAATTATGACTCTTGTTGATAATAGGATAGTTATTTTTGAAGGTATTGGTGTTCATATGGATCGGAAGAAAATAGGAAAAAGTCATCGAATAAGAAGCACACCCGGACATATCAGAAAAAAAGAGGTTGTACATGCCACTTCATTGTTAAGGCATTATATGGTAGGGCAGATGTTGCCATCTTGATATTTAAGCAACCATTGCATGTAGACAAGAATGGTGAAGCTTGTCATGACGTGGATGATACCAGCAATGAGTTGCACTCTCAATTTGCACCAAACCTTTCAGATGAATGCAAAGCATATATAGAGAGAGGTTGTTGTTGATGGATGTTAGCGTTGATGCTATTATGGACAGACATCTTGATGATCTCATTTTTCATGACATGTTGAAGAAGAGAGATTCATTCGTGACACGCAAGGATGTTATCAACGCGGTAATGAGGGTTCATTCTATTCGGTCATAAAAGCATGTGCGCCATGCCACTAGCATCTTAGAATGGAAAAAACAATATGAGGCTAATTTCTTTTTTTTCTAGCAGTCAGAAGGTGTTGAAAGACCTTTCATTATGGGAATACAACGTCTTGGATGCTTGACATGATGGTTTGATTCTCGCATGACTCAATCATCTCAATGGATTCGACATTTACAACAAACAAATACGGGGTAAGTCTCTTCAAACTTAACCTATTTTCAAGCAGCCCATTTGATTTGTGGATGCTCATGATCTTCCTGTTTGTTGTTTAAAATAGTATTAATTGTATTCGTGTCTCATTTTCGACGAGTAGCAAGTGGGGGTGCTTGTTGCATGGGTTGTGACATCGAGATCAAGGATATTCAAGTGTGGTTGATGGAGTTGCGGAGATGAGCAAAGGAAAAGAGGTCTAATTGGAGGAACAATGCATTTATCATGGATGATGTGAGTGCAGAGATTCATGCAATAGAGTAAGTGTAAGAGCGAAATGTTTGTCTACATGAAATCAAACATTATGATACACTAGTCTATGTTTTATTTGAAATGAGAAGGCTCAATTAAACGTTTTGTTCGTAACATGAGTGTTTTTGAATGTTGTGTCATACTTTGTATTTGGCACGTGCATTGAGCATGGTTGAAGAATGTGTACAAGTATGCAACGAAGGAAAGAGAAATGGACATTTTTCACCGTCTAGGGGCGATAATGATGGCAATGCATGAAAGTGAAGAGAACTGTGCAGGAGCTGCACACTTTATTTGTTGAATTTAGTGATCAACCACATTTTCTAGATTTCTTCTACAACACATGGTGTCAAGAAGAAGGTTGTATCAGTGAGTTGGACATTACCTTCGATTTGGCTTTATGTCTTGTTACCCATTTTGGTTGTCGTTTGGTAGTTGACATCCTACTTGCTATTTTTAATTTCTTTTTTTCTTTTTTTTTTTGGCTAGCTATGTGGGCAAAACACTTCAAAAAATTTGCTCATGCTAACCAAGACACAAATAATGTCATCGAATCATACCATGGAAAATTGAAGTCGTTGCACCTAAGAGATGATAAAAAGACATGTTCGAGGAGGATGGAAAATTTGTATTTTATACTTATGTATAAAGTGGAACCATTCTACCAGCATAAGCGAGAATTGCAGCATTTTGGATTTATCAGAAACTATAGGTTGACACATTTGCAAACTAATTTGAGAGGGAAAAGGCAATTCTTGATGTTGATTATGTTCCAGACGACACTACTCCTGGTTGGTGCTAGGTGAAAAGTCAGTCCTCATGCAACTGGTGTGTGGTTAGGAAATTTGGGGATCACTTCTACATCTGTGAATGTTCGTGGAGTTTGTGAGGAAACATGTGCAAGCATGCATTGAAGGTTGTTGCAATGATGAACAATTCATTTGACTATTCACGTGTTCCAAGTAAGTGGATGTTCATGAATGTTGATCTTTGCTAACTTAAAAGATGTGTAGTTCACACTAAGATCTTGTTTCATATAGATCTTATTCCTGTGTCGACTCCAACATCTGCTAATACTAATGAAAACCCAACACCTGAACCTGTTGTTGATAGCATTTCAAATGCAGATACAAATTTAGAGGATGTGGACACTGTAATGTGGAACGAAGCAAGCAGAAAGTTAAACATGTTGTTGTAAACAATGTCAGGTTCAAGTGATAAACTAATGGAATTTGTAGGTTGTCGGGATAGGTTCATGGTTGATCTTCAGAATGTCGGTTCCATGTCATTTGATTTTAGTCCCTCTAGCAATCCAGCCAATACAACCATCGAACGTATGCGACCTTGGTTAAGTGCAAGTCAGATTCGTCGTCGCAATCGGCAGCAACATAGGCATAGTACTACGACTGAGATCTGTCATGATGTTCAGCAACCTGTCACCTTTGAGTTCCCCTTTGAGACTTCTAGGAGGAGAAAGGGAAAGAGGCAATTGGACCAAGCACTGGAACCGCATGTCCTTGCCACTGCATCGGTTGTGTCTAATATAGGTTGGTACTCTAGTGACACCTGTAAGTGGTTTCTAAACATGCGAATGTTGCACGCATTTATTTAGTCATCATGTCTTGTAGCCGGTGAAAGTGATCCACATATATGTGTGACAGTGTTTCGGCACCCCTTCAACACCTGAGCATAGGAGTCATCATTGGCGATTGGATTTTGATGGTCTTGTACGTGGACAGGGATCATAGAATGATCCTTACTGATACAAATTTTGGTATTATTTGTTCAGATTAAGCTTTATGTTTGTAAGTATGTCATATATGTGCTTCATGTTTAGCCATTCTTCATTCAACCTATTGTGTAATATGGAACAACTTTGTTTATTGCAATTGCATTGTAATGTTTACTATTAATGTCTATAACCATCTTTTATAATGTATCTTTGTATGCAGGTCCCTTTTTGTCACCATTTTCATCCCTCAATGGCTTTTACATACACATCAGGCGACAGACGCAGGTTTTATGCAACTTAATTTTCAGTATTATGCTTTTATGTCTTCAATTTATTGAATGCTCTAGTTAAATAATTAATACTCTTTTGGTATGATTATGTCTTACATTTTTTTAGTGCTTAACACCCTTATGTCTTACATTTATTGAATGCTATAGTTATATTACTAACACTCTTATCGTATGTATCTGCAGACTGCTACAAAGGTTGGCAGAGAACGATGAGGAGTCTGCATTAATTCAGCGCCTCTCGGATATCCTTATTGTGGATATTATCCGAATGATAACTCCCAGGCGGGCCGGTGAATGGACCGTTCACATGGAAGACATTATACCAATCTCAATATTAATCACACAAGGTAAACTTATTAATGAAATACCAAAGTTAAAAACTCATAAGATAAAATGGTTGACTGTTACAACAAGTTAACAGTAAACAACATCAAACTCATAAACATCCAAATGCTTTATCATATGTCAACAGACTTCATTTCTCAATGCTTTCGGTTATCATGACTTATCAAAATAGTTAATTAGTTAATCAAATCAACCATAAGATTATAACCACAAAAACATTCACCACATGACTCAAATATTTTTGACGTGGAAACCCAAATCGAAAAAACCACAGTGAGACGAGACTCACAAGATAACTATCTGAACTCTTCTGAAGTTCGCCCTGTTAGGAGCCAAGCATGTTAAAGCTTTACAAAAGTCCTGTTAAGAATCACCCGGTTAAGGGATTGACTACAAATGCCTCGTTAAAAGCAATACCCTCTTAGGAGTAACCTCGGTAGAGGATTTAAAAATCCAAGATTATGGATCACATTGTTAGAGGATTTGAAAAGTAACCAAGCTTGTTAGAGCTTACCCGGTTAAGGGATTTTAGTTCTGCTGTAATTGTTAGAAAACAACAGAGGTTTACTTGATCTGTCTGAATAGCACTACACTTGCTTGATCGGATCCTTTTTAAGCTTCTATCTGCCTTTACTCAAACTGCAAACACATCATCCAATTCAGTAACCACACACTCAACTGATCTCTTCCAACACCCTCAATAAGACAACTTCATTGACCTTATAAACAAATCAATTAGGTCGACAACATAAGTCAAAAAGCTTATAGAGATTCCAAACAAGTCGATTCAAGTATGACCGTTGGATTACATAGCAATCTCTGCACATTAATCAAGAAAGCCTTGACCGCTCTTTGATCACCTCTTCGATCTCTGTAACTCATCACATGATTTGCATTATATGCAATACACTTTGCTCATTCCCTAGACAAAATTTTACAACAATGCGCCAAAAACATCTTGAAATTGTTTTCATACAATGATCATACGTGTCACCATCATTACTGCTCATCATTAGATCATAAACAAACATAACCAATTCAAAAACCTTAATCGGTTAGAGTTTAACAAAAACAACTAGTAGGGTTTACTGGTTACATCAAATAGATAGGGTTTAACCTTTTACCAGTTACCGGTTCAACTCGCAAACTTACATACCGGTTTACAATGCCTTCATTAAGTTCATCCTACTAGTTACAAGACAATATCAACAATAACAACAATATCATTACCGGTTAATTGACATCAATGACAACATAACATATTGTCGTGTATATGTGAAGTGTACCTGTTAGACCTGTTCCTGCAACACAAAACACTCAATAAATCATTGCAAGCATGGTTAGTAGATTAAATCAATGAAACGTAAAACCATAGCTAATCGACTTATTGCCTCCTAGTAAATGCAAGTGTGGATTTTGCTCTCAGATCTTAGTATGCAAATTCCAGTGACTGGACTACACTTAGATGGAGGATTTGAATGATTAAGATGCATGATCTAGCATGATTAAGCTATATGAATTCATGATTATCCTAGCATGATTAAGCTAAGAGTTAAGCTGAAATGAGCATGATAACATTGCTAAAACTGATAAACTATAAGCTAGATGCCTATAGTAACAATGCAAATGAGCTAAAATTGAGCATGAATTAGTAAAGTGGCTAAATTCGTGAATTGGCCATTTGTTCTCCAAAACATGGTCTATTTATAGGATTTTCCAAGGCTAGGGGTGAGTTGGCATGAATCAACGGTTGAGATTGATCTAAAGATATCAATGGTTAAATTGGAGGAGGTTGGCAAAGGGAGTTGGATTAAAGGGAACACTTAGTGACAAGTGTAACAAAGGTTCTAGAAGATGTTGGATGAAAGGGGACATGAGAGTAGGTAGAATGGGTTAGGTTTAGGAATGGTTAGGTTTAGGAGTGGTAGAAGTTAGGAGAATTTGAATTTAAAAATTCAAATATTAGGAAAATGGCTAATTAATTTCAACAACTCATGATTTGATTTGTTTTAATTAATTAGGGGATTTAGAAGAAATGATTTTGATGGGGGGAATTAATTAATTTGAATTAATTAATTAAAGGGGTGAAATGAAATGAACCTATTTAATAAATCCTTAGATTTATTAATAAGTAGATGAAAGAGAGATTTAATCAAATTGCTTAGTGAATTTAACTAAATTAGGGAGGAGGGATTAATTAAATAATTGCTTATTTAATTAATTATCTTCAGACCATTTTTAGGTGTATACACATATCATTAATGCAATCTTCATGCAAATGCCAACAAAGTGATCGACAAGGAAACTTAAAAATTGAACATAAATTACATATAATATAAATTATCGATAAAGTTCTCAAACATGCTATTTAGAAGAAGCTGGCCACGCAGCCCGCGAAACTGCGAAAGCGTAAAACACGCTATGTTAGTCACTTTCGCCATTTCGTGAGGCTAAAGGAAATGCCCGACATGCAGTCCGCGAAATAATGAAGGTGCATAACATGTCATGTTAGTCTAATTTGTCATTTCGCAAGACGAAACAAAATGGCAGCCAGGGAGTCCACGAAAGTGCAAAACACGCTATGTTAGTCGCTTTCATCGTTTCGCGAGGCTAAAGGAAATACCCGACATGCAATCCGCGAAATAGCGAAGGCGCATAACACACCATGTTAGTATAATTTGTCGTTTCACTAGACGAAACAAAATGTCGGCCACGCAGTCCATGAAATAGCGAAGGTGGATAACACGCCATGTTAGTCTAATTCATCGTTTCGCGAGATAAAACAAAATGTCGGCCAGGCAGTCCGCGAAACAAAAAAATCGACTAACTCACCATGTTAGTCCAATTCACCATTTCGTGGGACCAAAGGAAATGGCGGCCAAGTCGTCCATGAAATAGAGAAATTGACTAACTCACCATGTTAGTCTGATTCATCGTTCATGGGACAAAAGGAAATGGCGGCCATGCAGTCCGTGAATCAGCGAATTATACTAGCACACCATGTTAGTCAATTTCGTCATTTCACGGGCCAAAAGGAAATGGTAGCCACATAGTCTGCAAATAAACGAATACGAATAACATGGCATGTTAGTCGCTTTCTCCATTTAGCGAGGCCTAAGAAAAAGGCAACCATGTAGCCTGTGAATCAGCGAAGGCGCTTAACATGCCTTGTTAGACGTTTTTGCCATTTCACGAGGCCATAGAAAAAGGTGGCCATGCAACCTGCGAATTAGCGAAGCAGCATAAGACGCCATGTTGTTCATTTTTGTTGTTTCGTGAGTGCAAAGAAAACATTAGCCACGTAGTCTGTGAAACAACGAAGGCGCATAATACGTCATGTTAGTCTAATTCGTCATTTTGCAAGATGAAACAAAATGCTGGCCAGGCCATCGGCGAATCAGCGAAGGCGCATAACACGCCATGTTAGTCTAATTCATCATTTCACAAGGCCAAAGAAAAAGGCGGACAGACAGTCCACAAATTAGCGAAGGTGCATAACACGCTATGTTAGATGCTTTCATGGTTTCATGAGGGCAAAGAAAATGTCAGCCACGTAGACCGCAAATCACTGAAGGCACATAACACTCCATGTTATAGCTGACATAGACCTTTCGTAAGTGATCAACAACGCAACTTACAAATTTCATAAGTGATCGACAACGCAACTTAAAAATTTCTTCATAAGTGATCAACAATGCAACTTAAAAATTTCATAACTGATAAACCCTATTTTCAGCTCCAAATTTGCAAGTCAAGGTCGGCAGCAGAATTCGAGGACGAAATTCAGTGGAAACTTGCAAGTAAGTATACAGTCTCTCTAGTGAGAGTTGAGAAATACAACACCACAGGAGCCCAAAAGATCTCTGCAAGCTGAAATAAACCTGTTACGAGGAGATGCAAGGAAGCAATAACAAAAAAACAAATACACAGAAAATATGCTCAAAAGTTGAGAGCTCAACATTCATGAAATGTGTAATGTGATAATCATACAAAGAAAAGAAAATTAACCTCTAATAGGTCAAGAAACCCTAAAAGGGAAAACCTAGGCTTGCACATAATAATTAATAAAAGAATTAATTATTATGTACCTAATGTTAGCTTAAGTGTAAAAAGAGATAAAGGGAAATTAAATAATTAAACAAATGTTGTTTAATTAATCAAGTAAAGACCCGAATACACTAACACCCCCCTTTAAGATAGACTTAGGGAGAAGCTAAAACCTAAAACAGCTACTGAAAGCAGGAAAGATGGGTTCCGGCAACAACGCCTGATCAGGTACCCAAATACAATGAAATCTCTATGAAATGGAGAAAAAGGAGAAAACCCAGTGGGAAAAAACTCCTCTCCAAAAAGATATATAAGAACATGTTGAAAGAAGAAGAAGGAAGGAAGTCCTCATAAAGACCCCCCAAAGACAACTTCCTTCACCCCAAGCATAGAGCCCAACTGAAGATAGCGTGGTGATGCAAAAGGTTTCGTGAAGATGTCTACAACCTGCTCGACAGTGGGAATGTACTCCAGAATGAGAGAACCATCCTGAATCAATTGGTGGATAAAATGCATGTGAAGCTCAATGTGCTTCATCTGCTGATGCTCTACTGGGTTGCGAGAAATATGAATAGCACTCTGATTGTCACACCAAAGAACAGTGGGACTATCAGGAGGAAAACCAAACTCAGTCATCAACCGTCGAAGCTATGAGATCTCCTGACTGGCAAGCACAACAGCTCGGTACTCAGCCTCTGTAGATGATAATGCATGAGCAGTCTGCTTCTTGCAAGACCATGTGATAGGACCAGAGCCAAGACAGAAAACAAAGCCAGAAGTAGACTTCTGATCAGTGACATCACCAGCCCAATCTGAGTCAGTGTAGCCAATAATGTGAGGTTCCCCTGATGTGTAGTGAATGCCATGAGAAATAGAGCCCTTAATGTACTGTAAAATATGTTTGGCAGCTTGCCAATGACTCTCATGAGGATCATGGGAGAATCGAGAGACAAGGCCAACAACAAAGGAAAGATTAGGACGAGTGTGTGTCAGGTACAACAAACTACCAACCAACTACCTGTAAAGTATAGAATCTACTGAAGGAGTGGGACAACTAGTAATCAAAACAACCCCTGACTGAAAAGGAGTGGGAGCAAGCTTACAATCAAGCATGCCAAAGCACCGAAGCATGTCAAGAGCATACTTCTGTTGGTAAATGTAGATCCCATCAGAAGACTAAATCACCTGAAGACCAAGAAAATAGTGCAGAAGACCGAGATCTGTCATCTCAAACTGGTCGATTAAAGCTCGCTGAATATGCTAAATCATAGAGGATGAGCTACTTGTGATGAGGAGATCATAAACATATAGCACAAGAATCAGGATCTCACCCTCAAGAAGTTAAATGTACACTATGTGATTGGAATGACTGCAGGTGAAACCAGTGGAGAGCAAGAAAGAATAAATCTTCTCATACCAAGCCCGAGGGGCTTGTTTGAGACCATACAATGAATGCCTAAGTCTGCAAACCAAATAACTATCCTGCACAAATCCCTGAGGCTGCTCCATATAGATTTCCTTCTATAGGTCCCCATGCAAGAAAGCACTCTTCACATCCATCTGAAAAACGAGCCATCCCCGATAAGCTGCAAGAGATAGTACAAAGCGAATAGAGTTCATCTTGGCGACAGGGGCAAATGTCTCAGAGTAATCAATACCCTCAACCTGTGAGAAACCCTTCGCAACAAGACGTGCTTTGTACTTATCAATCGAACCATCAGTAGCATACTTAGTGCGATACAACCAGCAACAACTAACCATCTTTCTGCCCTTAGGAAGAGGACAGAGATCCCAAGTATGATTCCTCATCAAAGAAGAATACTCTTCCTCCATAGCACAATCCCACTCAGGGTGTCCTGTAGCCTCTGAAAAATTCTGAGGATTATCTAAAATGGCATAACTCAAAAGACTAGAACTCACAGTATGAGAACGGGTGCGATAAGTATCTGAAGGATCACCGACCATAGATCTTGTCGCCTCAATAGTAAAACGAGCCCACTTGGGCATCTGAGGTGGAGCAGGTGGAGGTGGGGATGGTGGATCATCAACAACATCATCAGAATCATCCTCAAAATAATCCTGAAGAGATACAGTGGGAGGAGTAGGTAGAGAAGTAGACATTGGAGTCAGGGTAGCCATTGTGGGAAGGCGCTCATCAAACTAAACATCCCGTTGAAACAGGACCTCTATGGAATCAGGATCAAACAACCTGTATGCCTTAACATCCTCATAGTAGCCAACAAAAATGAGGGGTCGACTCTTCCAATCCATTGCTTTCCTCTGAGCATCAGGAATAAAAACCCATGCCTCACTACCAAACACTCGGAAAAAAGAAACATCAGGCTTGTCATGAGACCAAGCCTCCTTAGGAGTCATATGTCAAATCACCTTGTGAGGCATCTGATTTTGAATATAGTTGGCACAATTGACTGCCTCAGCCCAAAAATACGAATCCATGGACCTGGACTGAATCATACAATTCGCCATCTCCCGTAAAGTTTTGTTCTTGCGCTCAGCGACACCATTCTACTGAGGGGTGTGGGGAACAGTAAACTAATGCTGCAAACCATGCTCGGTGCAAAAAATCTCTGAAAGCCTGATTCACATACTCCCCCCCATTATCTGTACGTATCCACCGAATAGAACAACTAGACTACTTCTCTACAAATATCTTGAATATTTGAAATGAATTCAAGACATCAGACTTGTACTTAAGAAAGTACACCCATGTGCGTCTGGAGAAGTCATCAATAAAAGTGAGTACATACTTGGCCCCAAAAAAAGGAGTAGGGAATGACATGAGATCACTATGAATCAACTCCAAGGGTGCCAAAGCACGAGGGGCTCTTCCCTTCGAAAAGGGATCCCTATGATGCTTTCCAAGCACACAACCATGACAAACACCATCGGTGCAGGAAATCTGTGGGATCCCAAGAACAAGTGTCTATGTACTCATCTGCTGAAGATATCTGTAATTGACATGGCCCAAGCGCTCATGCCAAATCTTACTCATTGAATCTGCATGAGCTATAAGAGATGAACCTGCATCCGCAGAGGGCTCAAATCCATCAAATCTGTAAAGACGAGATGCAGTGTCAACACTCCCAGTAGCCACAACCAAATCAGAGTCATGGAGGTCCCGAATAACTGCATCATGTGGTGAGAAATCAACTGTCTTACTAGAGCCAGAATGGAAAATTTGATAAATGGACAGGAGGTTCGTCGAGATGTCAAGGACAACGAGAACATCCTGCAGAGTACCCCCATCCAAAGAGACAGAACCTGAACCCAAGCCTGAAAGCTACACTAAGTCACCCACTGTAATCTGTGAAGTACCACAAGAGGCAAGAGAAGTAACCAGCTGTTGACTGTGAGTCATATGGTGAGAAGCACCAGAATCTAATATCCAAGTGGACCCATAGGTCGAAGCTCAAGCAGTGAGAGCATGACCTTTCCCTGTGGAAGGAGAAGACGCCTATGGTGAGGAGATGTGATGCTGTTGCATGGCTTCCTCTAAAGCCTCTAAGAGTTTCCAACACTTGGAAACTGGATGTCCTTCCTTGGCACAAAAACTACAAGTGTCTCCTGATTTCTTCTTAGTCTTGGAGGAAGAGTCACCAGACTGAGCAACCAATGCTTTGTTCTTGGACCCTGAGAGCATGTCTAGCTGAGAAAGATGATACCGCTCATGAGAGAAATGCTCACAAAACACATCAAAGGTAGGCATGGTGAAACGAGCACCCAAGCCATCCATGGTGGAGTAGAAAGGAGAGGGAAAAAAAAGAAAATGATCCTGAAGCTTCGAAAGAATCAAGTGAATGCACTCTATGTCTGTCTTGATCTTGCCACACCCCTGGGGAACAAATCTGGTAGTCTTGAACTTGTTCAAAAAATCCTCAATGGTGGGAAAGGAATCAGGTGACAAGGAAACCAACTCTGCCTCAATCTATAATTCCTGAATCTCATTAACCCTATCGAAGAGAGACTCAAATTTCAACCATATGGCGTGAGGAGTGAGCAACTCATTAAGGTGAAACAGAAGACTGTCAGAGACATGCAAAGAGAGAAAACCCATGGCCTCATCCATCTTGTTTCTATGTTGAAGAATCTCATAAGGTCGCTACAATAGAGGCTGAACCTCATCCAAATAAGACCACAACCCTTGTGCCCAGAGAAGCCTCATGATGCGGGGCTTCCAGGTGTGATAGTTGTGTGATGTCAACAACTCAACTGAAGGATCTGCCATGAAAAAAACTCCGCACCTGCACCTGGTTGTGGTTTTTTTTATTATGTGATCTTTCTTAATAGACAGAAGATGAAGAAGGGTTTGTTTGTTTTGAGAGTTTTGGTGTTCTATATTTCTGATATAAATGACATAAAGCGAGAAAACAAACACCCCCCACAATAGATAAACCCAAACTCTAATACACACCGATGAGAAGGAAGTAGTGCATAAGCAAACAAACTTCAAACTGAAATCTCATGTACTTGATGAAAAATATGAGAATCAAGATCACATATCTAAATAGAGAATGCTGAGAGCTTTCCAACGCCTATTTGTTTTCAAAAAATGGAGTCTGTTTGCCCATTCTACAGCCCCAGAAGTGTAGAAAAGAGACCCGACTTTGACTAGAAAAAGGTATGGTCAAACATAAAAATCGAGCAAAAAATCCAACACCATGAGGTCCGGCTCTGAAACCAGCTTTCTAATGCCTATTCGTTTTCAAAAAAATGACTCCGTATGCTCAAGATATGGCCAAAAAACAAACCCGCCCCCCTTAAAGAGGCAAGAGGGTGGAGGTCCGGTGGCGCTTCGGCGGCGCTCTGGGGTGGAGTGGTGGAGGCGTGGTGGCGATGGCGGGGAGTGGCGGGCAAGTGGCACGACGAGGGTCGACGGCAGGAACGGTGGCCAGCGGGGAGACTGTCGACAGTAGGGGCCTGCGCTGACAAGGCTAGCGACCGAACTGTCAAGGGGTACGGGGTCCCTGTGAAACCCCTTAAAAAAAATCAATTTTGTTTTTTTTGAAAAAAAAACGTTGCCTTTTGAATTTTTTGATTTTTTTTTAAAAATAAAAAATTTGGCCTACATGCCATAAGAAGGCAATTTTTTTGAAAAAAAAAAATCTCGAACTGTGTGTCAAGGTCGTACGACTTGGTACTGGAGGAAAAAATACCCCCAGAGGCTCAAGAGCCAAAAATGGTCAAGTTTTCTATGACCATAAGGGTTTTTGGGCCTCCTGAGCACGATGGTGAGGTCTGTTTAGGCACAAAGTGCTCAGAAAAAAAGTCATATCCCTAGGTGCATAAAAAAAACTTCTAAAAAACCCCAGATCTGCTTCCAATGCGAAAAATCTCAAAACAAGAATAGATAGCTGCAAATCTGAAGCTTTGATACCATGTGAGAGTTGAGAAATACAACACCATGGGAGCCCAAAAGATATCTGCAAGCTGAAATAAACCTGTTACAAGGAGATGCAAGGAAGCAATAACAGAAAAACAAATACACAGAAAATATGCTCAAAAAGATGAGAGCTCAATATTCACGAAATGTGTAATGTGATAATCATACAAAGAAAAGAAAATTAACCTCTAATAGGTCAAGAAACCCTAAAAGGGAAAACCTAGGCTTGCACATAATAATTAATAAAATAATTAATTATTATGCACCTAATGTTAGCTTAAGTGTAAAAAGATATAAAGGGAACTTAAATAATTAAACAAATATTATTTAATTAATCAAGTAAAGACCCGATTACTCTAACACCTTAACCTGATATCTGTAGACATGTGTTTGCAAGTAAGAAACACGAAGAAAAAATGCCTAAACGAAAAGGGGAAACCGGGGACAGAGAAAATCCAAAACGGGAGGTCAGCCCAGAAAAAAAACCCAGGATGGTAAACCCGACCAAGAGGCCTATGTGAAAATCATTGTTAGATGCATTTCCTGGTTCTGCAGATAAATCAGCTAAGTGTGTTTTTAAAGACACTTTAGAGGGTTGTAGAGATGCTTTAATCCTAGTTTCTGGAAAAGACATGTTTTGGTTTTTCTATAAAAATAGAAATGAGAAAATTCCAATATTAAATGCTTGGACATACGATGTAGCCAAATTAATCGTGCCAAATGTGTTTATAGACCATGAGTTGATTCAGGTATTGGCTGACAATTACGACCCTGTCACTAATGTGGTGAGAATGTCGAGTGGGAAACCTAATTAGTAGGTCTGCGATTATTGATTGTTTCACATTGAACAAAGAAGCCCTCACTAAGGTAGACCTAGAACAATTTAAAATGGACTATGACAGGTTTTCAAGGACATACAGGAAAGATGAGCTCCCATATCATATGAGAAGGGGTTTCAAGAACCAATGGTGGATGGTTACAGAGAGCGAGTCGTTCCCCATCGATGATTTCCTTGGGTATTTCCAAAAAACTTACTTTGCCTTGTGTCAGATTCTGGGGGAGGACGCCAGTCGTAGGATGCCAGTGAGTTTTATGTACATGGCTATGAGAATTCAAAACTCGGATGTCAATGTGGAGTTTGATTTTGCTTCAGAAATTGAGAGGATAATACAAGGTCAATTGGTGGCGTGGAAGGAGAAGAAGAGCTATGATTTCCACCACTATTCCTTATTATGTCATCTTATCTTGTTTCAAAAAGGGCAGGCATTTGCAGAAAGATTGAAATTAGGAATAGTGGACAAAAATGGAAACAGGCTCCTAGTTCAGCTTTGGTGTTACCTATGGGATAAGAGATGCAAAGATTCAAATTACAAGGTCTTCCGCAACACCTTTGTTTGCAATATTCTTGTTGTTTTCCATGGAGTGGTTGACAGATTGTCTCTTGGAATAAGGAAAGTATTGAGACCTTTGGCCTATGACCCTGAGAAGGGTCACACTCACAATTTTGCAGATTGTCTTTACATGGGGGAATATACTATTATTAGGGTCTATGGTTGTCCCCAGACTCCCCATTTGCTGCCCATGTTTGTACCGGACAGGATTGCATTTTTGGAATTTATGTGGCAGATGCTATGATTTTTTGGAATTTATATGGCAGATGTGAGATTTTTGGAAAGAGAGTTGAATTAGAGAAATTAGGATAAAAGGAAGAAGTGAGAAATCATAGCAGGAGTTGAAGAGGAAAAGAAACAAAAGGGTTCATCTTTCCCTAGGTTTTATGCTCGTGTGATTGATGGGTTGGAGAGAATAGAATTGTGTTTCCAAAATTTTGAAAAGATATATGGAAAATCATCAAGTGTGGAAGCCCCACCACAAAAAGTCGAGGGTACACCAAAGAAACCTGTAGGGGTTGTCATTCAAGAGGTAACAGATAACAAATCCACGGGAGAAGTGCATGCAGAGCAGGACGGTACACTTAAAGTTGTTGCTGCATTGAGGGCCCTAGAGACAGAGGAGCCATATCATCAATCAAATATGGTTCCACCCAGGTACCAGGAAGAGGTACATGGCTATGAGGCCCAAGTAACAAAAAAGGCAAAGCCTGTCAATACTAGCGATGAAAGAGTGGCCATGTCAATGAGGTTCCTTGATGATGAAAATTTCATCCATAGTCAGGAATTTAAAGATTTCTGGGTAAAGACAAAAATAAAGGAATTTGAAGAGAGGAAAGAAGTGAACCTTAGGGGAGTAGATGAAATGAAACATGAAGAGGTGATTGCTCGAACTTTGAAAGAAATGAGATTGGATGAAATAGACTTGACCCTTTCAAAAGCAAGAGGAATGGTTTTAAACAATAGCATGCTCATAATTTCGGGAATGACCATGAAACAAACATTCTTGTTGGATCAGGTCAGGCAACAAGATGATCCAATGCTAATTGTTGAATTTGATTCAGATGAAGGGGTGAGTGGAACATGGTATAATCCCAAAATTGAGATATTAGCCTTATGGGCGAGCTCAAAAAGTACTCGTAAGCTGAAGTTGGTTGATTTGGTAAAGGAAACTCAGGGGGTAGCACTTTTCAAATTCATAAAATAAACATCTCCATTAGAGGTTGCTACAATGAACATGCACTCTGCAATGTTTATGAGGGATGCAGTAAATCAAATGGAAGGAAAGTTACATGAACTAGAGGTTGGGCAAAAGGATATGAATGATGAAATAAATAGGTTATATATTGAGAATGCTACGTTGAGAGGAAAGCTAGAAGGCCAGCCTAACAATCAAAACAAGGCAATCGTTATGCATATGCATGCCCCTTCAAAGAAAATTGATAAAATAGGTGACAATAAAGAGTGGACTGAAGAAAAGAAGAAATATGAGAAAGAGATACAGGATATGAGGGCGGCCAATGAGGAGATCTCGCAAAAAATGGCACAAGAAACTCTGAGAGTTTTTGAACAAATTCTCCTACACAAGGTGAACTTTATAGTTGAGAAATTGGAAGAGATATATGGGAGTTATCAGACTTTGTTGAAGATGTTAGAAGTGTTCAAAGAGAATAGGCCCAAATTGGAAAACCTATCAAACAGGTGGCAACCTGCATATGTGACATTGGAAATGCTACACAAGGTGACTCAGAGAAACCCTGATGTTGAACTGAAAATAAAAGAAACTTGGAGAATGGTGCAAACAATCGAAAGTGGACTCAATGATGTCAGAAGTATGGAGCAAAAGCTGAGAGCGAAAATTGATTATTTCCACACATTTCAGCATTGGACTATCCCTCGTATCACGGACAATGACAAGCATATCCGGGACTTCAATGATTGGAAGAGCGACTTCACCTAGATTGTAGCAAAGATCACTGCACATTTGAAGGAGGAAGGAGATATCAATGTTGAGAGCTTTCATGTGTTTCAAGACGGGATTATAAATGTGGATTTTGGTTACACCAGGTTTGTTGCAGAGGTGAGGAATTTAACAGACAAGAGGTGGAAAGATCATTTCATGAACATGCCCATCATTCTAAACTTTCAGTGGCCCAGTGATTATGAAGTTTACCAATGGGAAGTGACTCATCTGAATGTGCCTGCAAACTGATAACAAATATTGCCAGGCACGGAATCCGAGAGTTGCAATCGTCTTCAAATTGTCATTTCTTATTTCTCTCATTTCTCCATTATGTCAATTATATATGAAGAGGTGTCTTGTAACTGTCTGAATCTTGTTGCTTCTCTCGATTTTGTATAAAAGGGAGAAACAAAGACCAATAGAAAATAGAGTTGATCTTTTGAGAATACCGTAACAATATGTTGTACCTCATTTCAGTGGCGAAATCAATAGAAGAATCTGAAAATTTATCTGCTCATTCGAAGTGTTAGTTTCAATTTTAGTTTGTTTGTTTCAAGAATATAGGTATAACTAACCTGTGTGTTATACTTCACCTTATTCATGTGGTAAAGCTTGAATAGTTAAATACTCATTGATCTATATTTAATATTTACTTTAGTATGACTTTATAGCACACATGTTTGTCTTCCTGACTAACATACTTTGTATTTCCTTGATTGGAAAATTATGTGATCCTATCTAATATGTATTGTCCCTACTCTTCTCTAACCCTGTCACAGAGGGTTTTAAGGAAGTTAATTCACATCCAAGACAACATTAATTCAATCTGACACATATCCCAATCGAGTTTTATGTTCATTTCATCGAATTACTCATTGAAAATGCACATGGAAGCACTGCCAACATGACTTGGGTATCACGATGCTCACCCTGACCATCCGCTTCTCTCTGGGTTAGTGCCACCTAATGATGAATATTTTATCAATTATATTAAGGTACACTCCCTATAACAAGGGTAGAATAAGAAGGGGATATCACATAATATACTCAATTATAGTGAAATCAACTGAAGTAAGTTTAGAACACATTCCCAACATATATATGAAAGCAAAGACATTTGAGAAAGCCACATATAACTATTCTTCATATGCAAAACATATATAACACTATAACCAACTAAAGAGGCACATATCACCTTGTTCAACCATTCATCATACAAGACGTGTAGAAAAGACACATATAACCATTCAGAAAGCATGAAAAAGTGTATAAGAAACCAGTCATCAACCATCGAAGCTATTTAAGTGAAGTCAATCATATTTATTGAAAATAACGATTCATGAAGCATACAAAGTGTTTTCTTAAATGAAAGAATTGGATAAAATACCAATATGTCTGATTACAAACATTCTGCACCATTGCTGACGTTTTATTCAACAAGGCTCATCAATTTACATCTAGAAAACTTTCATAACAATACAAGCTTCTTATGGAGGTAGAGGTTGAGTATTTAAATCACTTTTGTTTCCCCCAATGGTCGGAGTAAGGGGAGGTCCTTCCCATCATCTTCATCGGTTATGAAGGAAGACACCTCCTCGTACCTCCATTTCCAGTACTATGCGCATTGCGCACAAACATCTGGCATGCCCTGAATTTGGTCACTTATGATTTGTTGTTTTTAGCGCATGCCTCATGCACTACCTCTTGTCTCTCATTCACCATCTGCAGTCTATGCACTTCCAGCTCAAGATTCGTATTCTTATCATCGAAATCCATGACCTTGTTATTGAGTTCCATGAATTTCTTACTGAGTTCAGTGCATCTCCTTTTCACTTAAGTGAATCTCCATTCAAGATCATAAACAATCCCCTTCAACCTTTCATTTTTAGCATGGGTCATTTCGACCTTCTACGTTAGCAGTTCTACACGCATGGCGTCAAACTTAATTATGTCCATCCCATCATTCGAGTCTGCAAAGGGTGGTGGTGGTTGTCTTGTAGACTTCCCTAAACTATCGTCGGAGGTGAGAACATTGGGCGTCCCATTCACCTATGAATTCATAGCAGGTGTTCCATTCTCTAGAATAGATGTTTTACTGCCCTTTCTTTTTCCTGTCCCTACTCTTCCCATTGCCATCCCTTCAAACAATGTCAAAAAATAAGTATCAGTACACAGATACGCAAGACAACATGAAAAATATAGGAAACAATAGTTTATGCCAACACAAAACGATCAGGTATCTGTTGCATTTTTGCATGAATAACATTATGTAGAATACAAAAGTTAATGTGTTCACTAAACTGGCCACTTGGGTGGCAGGTTACCTGCCAATTGGGAATCCATGTTTTGGGAAGATAACTCCATCACTCACCACTTGTCATCCTGCATCCAACTTATTACACATCTGCCATGAAACTATAACACAAGTCTGTTATTTTTTAATTGATTATTTTCTGTTATTTTTTTTGTTGTTAATTCATTTCAGATTCAGTGTTCAAAAATAAACAATAACAATGGTATATTGAATTGTCGTAAGCTACAGTGGAAAGAGCACATGGTTCACAATTTCAATCAAACATTCAACTCGATCTATATGCGTAAAAGAGTTACAGGAACCCTATTGCTACGCAATAACAAAACCTATGCATATGCAATAAGTAAGAGACCTTGAACAAAACTTGAACAATAAACGACTATCATCGACTTTATTCTACCATCCACTATCATTATTAAAAATGTTGCACACCAAAGACAAGTTTCTGAAGTTATTAAAGGGTAGTTCATGGTGTAGGATCACCATGAAACAGTCCAACAAATCAAGCATTTATAGTTATGTTGCTTAAAATAGCAGGAAAGGTTGAAAATAAAGTACAATTCATTTAAAACGCAAACAATAATTGAGAGGGTTTAAACTATGGTAAAGTAAAGCCATCTCAATATAACATCTCCAAATCCCATCTGAATAGTTTATCAAGATTGATCTTTCACCACAATATCTCGTTGTAAATATTAGGAAAGAGGAACAACAACACAGATCAAAAAATATTATCGTCTCCGTTGTCTAGATTGCGCAATGGAGTTGATAGCACCGTAAAATGATTTATGCTTCTTCTCGTGCTTATGCAACTCGGGAGGGGTGGTGCCAAGTGATCGTAGCCTTTGATTTACCCATCTGATCATAGGGCCACATTTAACATCCTCTTTTTGTGGCTCGACACTTTCACCAACTTTATCCTGCCACATATAAACGACATCATATGAGTGTTGCCTATTTCATTCCTTTTGAATAAGATAAACGATGGAATAAGAAGATGGAGGAAGGGATCTTGTCATCTTGAAAACTTATCATGGGTGGGGAACAAACCAGGTCTTCAATATGCCACACCGCCCACGAGTTTAGGGAATCCGACAAGACATCGGTAAAAGGACCTAGGCAAGGCAACTCAACATTTGCATCAAAGACTTTCATGATGTGAAATTTAGCACAATCTCGGGGGATTGGAATAGTTTGACACATTACACCCTTCCCCAGGCCATCAACAACGCCTTCCCCAACCACTGCCCCATCCACTAGTAGTTGGACTTCAACTCCAACAATAATAGCGTGAGCATCTTCATTGGCACACTCTTCTTTGTCTTCCACGATTGCCTGCATCAGTAATGAGTGGACGTAGTCGCTTAAATAGAATTCTTTATAGCTGACCATCAAACATAGGCAGATCAATTCATGGAAATGTAATACATCAATACCGAAAATAGCTATCTCTCCCGACCTGTTGCCCCCATCGCAGTCATGGTCTGCATTTGTACATCCATCATCATTTCCCCCAGACTCTTTCTCAATGCTTTCTTCTATCAGATTATGCTGCAAAACGTGACACATTTTATAGGAGTGTAAGTACACATTAAACCCATACACCTACAAACACTACTGGACCAAGGCCGATGAATTTTACACGACTAAGGCAATAATAGGAACACAGATAACAGACACAAACCACAACAACATAAAAAATGCTTTGCAGTATAACACTGCCTCTCACCGTCCATTATGCACAATAAGAGCCCAATACCTGTTCATCTCTGCTCTTATCCTCCAATGTCTGCCCCAGTTCACTAGACTCCTCTACAATATTCTCGCCACTACATGCACTCAAATTTCCATTCAATGTATCCTTCAGCTTCTCCCTCCAAACAGACTTCTGAAGTTTCTCGTCCAATACCACGGTCAACTGCATACAAAAAATAGTTAATCTATAGTATAACACACCATGTGATGATATAGCACTACATGTCATGCACAATGGCACCACATTACCTGTTCATCTTTGCACCTATCCTCCAACCTTTGGCCCAATTTAGGAGACTGCTCTACAATTGTCTCGCCATTGCATGCACTTGGTTTTTCAATCGCAGTCTCCTTCACCTTATTCCTCCTAACAGACGTCTGATATTTTGGACTTGGTTTTTGGGGAACACTACACACGATGTCATCAAGCAACTACATTGACTTTTCTTTGCTCCTATCGCCCATCGTCTGCCCCAATTCAAGAGACTGCTTTGCAATCTTCTTGCCACTGCATGCACCCAATTTTTCATTCGATGTCTCCTTCAACTTCTTCATCCAAATGGATTGATACCTAACAGACAACCAAGGTTTTTGACTTGCTTTTTTGGGCACACTATGTTTCATGTCATCCAATACCACATGACACTCCATGCTCCCTCCATGGACCCCATCAAAATCAACCTACAATGACATGGACGAAATAGTCAACATACTACACAATGGAGTGCAAAGCATACCATGCAAAAAAAACACACATATGGAAATGCCAATAGATAGTCACCTTCGATGACAAATGTGTGGCCTCATTTGAAGCCGACCTTGTTTTTTCTACGACATTCTTCTTTTCTTGCTTCCCTGACGAATCAGATGCATACTCATTGACTAGCACGTTTGTTTCAGGATTTGAAGTCCGCCTTGTTTTTTCCACATCATTCTTCTTTTTTTGCTTCCTCAATAAAACATATGCACCCTCATTTGTTTCAGGATCTGAATTCAACCTTGTTTTTTCCGCAGCATTCTTCTTTTTTTGCTTCCCCAATGAAATAGATGCAACCTCATTCACTGGCACGTTTTGTTTCGCAATTAGCCTTTGATGCCAGAACCTCCTCGCCATGGCCTGCAATGTCACTTAAACTCTAGGCAACAAGATAGGATAGCTCAATAAGACATTCTTCAGATGTTTAACGGAATTTAGTAAACTGCAAAACAATACGATCGCTAAAAATTACCTCCGTTGCAATATTCTTTCTTTCCTGTAACTCTAAAACCTTCTTCCTTCTTGCCTCCCTAACCAGACTACTGTCATACACTCACATTGCTTCCTTTATCTCTTCCTTCCCTTCAGTAGGAAGCTCATCACGTGTTTTCTTTCCATATTTCATGCACACCCGGTCAGTGAGACATTTTTTTTGCATACTATGTCGTGCACCCATTTGGTATTCGATATTAAACTACTTTTCAAGTACATCAACGATTTCTTCATATGATCCGCACTATGTTGTCCACTACCACACCGTTCACGACTGCGTCATGCAATCCCCAATAATGGAAGTTGTTGTTCTCTAGATCTATGCATATTAAGCCTCCTCAGATCTCAAAACTTACGACCTTCATTGTGGGAACAATGACAGAAGAGACAAAAGTAGTGCAACCTGCCATTGTTATGTTCTCTTTTGCGATCGACCTATTGCTGCACACAACCAAAAGAGACAAAGCATCACATTCAATTTTGTACTAATCAAGCATTATAAAGATAATCCAAAATATAATGACTAATAGTGGACCTCCTTTTTACTCGCCCCTCCTCCTCGTTCCTGTTCGTGAGCGCTAACAAAATCACCTTGTCGTTCAGTCTCCTGCTCTATGCTCACCTCATGCTCGCTACGAACATCCCCTTTTTCACTCTCACCGCCTGGAGCATCAGTATAATTTCTCTCATCTACATTGCCAATGGCCTCATGTTCCTCACCAACATAGCCACTATCATAATGTTGTTAAATAAAATATCACACATCATCGATGCTTTTTATGCCCATATATATATATATATCCACTTATAAGTCCAACTTCCAGCAACCATGCCATGCAATGATGGAAAAAAATATAATGCAACGATAAATAATTACCAGTGTGGTTGTGCAGTCACTCAGAAGTTGACTTGACAATGGGTTCAAAATTGGAGACCTGACTCGTGACTCTTTCAGATTTGAATCCCCAACTAGTCCCTGACCTAAAAGCTCATCTCGTGACTCTTTCAAATTTGGATCCCCAACTAGTCCCACATCTGAAAGCCCAACTCCTGAATCTTTCAAATTTGAATCCTCAACTAGTCTTGGATGTGAAAGCCCAACTCTTGAATCTTTCATATTTGAATCCCCAACTGGTCGTGCATCTGAAAGCCTAACTCCCGACTCTTTTAGATTTGAATCCTCAACTAGTCCTGGATGCAAAAACCCAACTCTTGAATCTTTCAGATTTGAATCCCCAATTGGTCGCGCATATGAAAGCCCAACTCCTGACTCTTTCGGATTTGAATCCTCAACTACTCCCGAATGTGAAAACCCAACTCCTGAATCTTTCAGATTTGAATGCCAAACTGGTTCTGCATCTAAAATTCCAACTCTCTCCTAGGTATACAAATTGGATCTCCAGTCACAAGCATTAAACAGTGACAACACCAAGGAATACTACATGTTGCATAATCCATTAAAACTACTTAGCTTACAAGCAGGCTGATGTCACGTATCACTGAGAAGCGAACACGACCAACTCCCAGGAGATCATCTACCTTTAGCTCCAGTAAACCATAATCAAGATCAATAGTTTCCCTCAACCTTTTTCTCAATGCAATTGACATGATTGAACTGAAAAAAGAAGAAGATGCAATTGATATTCTTTACACTATCAATAACACCACATATTCACCTCAAATTACACAGTCAACACACGACTGGTTATTACCACATTGCAATATAAATTCACATGTCATTGTGTTATGTACAACCCAGCTAACGATTTAGCCATTAACTATTCATGACATTCTGCTGTAGAACATATTTCATTGCAATTGCAATGAAATAATGACTATGATCCATCACCAACGCTGTCAAAAAGCCTTCATGTGTTCTCCCCATCCAAAATACAACACAAAAACTAGACTTTGTTAAGGATTGATAAAGAAAGGTGCAGAATACGCTTAATGCATCGTCTGCGTCTATTCTGGCTCCAAAATGGACCTTTCCTACAGCGTGTTAGCGATAGGTTACTCAGGTGCAACCACTAATTACAAAATTGACGGTGTAAAACGAGTGTGCAACAATTAAGATGGTCACTCTATGTCACACAATACACAGGGATTCATTACCATTAACAAAGTCTTTGATGATAATTAATGGGTACAAAGACCTCCAATTCATTACTCAGAAGACACATATCTTTTGAAACAAGTATCTATTCTAAAGGTTCCATCTCTTTGTTGATATGGGAATATTATTAATAACCTAGTCTTAAGTTCCCAAAAGAAAAAGAAAAAACACTGTGAAAGATTGACACGCGAGGAGTTCGTCATGCCAACCGGAGACATCTGAAACAAAACCCCAAATAACATTTCAAATCGGAGTTGGATCGTCAAACACATGTAGTTCTCAAACATCACAAACATCGATAATATAGATATACAAATACACTGGGATGAACATACACACTCTCATGCAAATTAACATAATATATACAAATTTATAACACATAGTTGGAAAGAATAAGGATTTCAGGTTCATATATTCAACACTGGTTTCATGACTCGAAGATCTATAAATAAAAATCGTACTACATTCGGGTTGGAAAATAATATCTTATTGTCTAATATGGTGCATCTATAGCATATAATACAAGGCATCATCCAATTGCATTGTTCATTCTGATCATTATCAAATTCAGTAAAAGTAAGGATATTAATATTACATGATCAAGAATTGAAATTTATACATACATTTCTATCGCATATAAGCCCCTTTCAAAAAGTTACACAACCCCAAAGATTATTAATAAGGGGACATTACAATGCAAGTAGTATTAAAGAAGGGAGAGATAACAACAACCTGGGAACGTCTGGACGTTTGCTGGGGGACTGCTCAATAGTCCTTGAAAATAAACAACCGACATGGATAACTAATGTTAGTGGTAGTCTACATTGGGAAGTAAATGCATTTCAAAAGACATAAAA
Organism: Cryptomeria japonica; assembly: GCF_030272615.1. Classification (NCBI taxonomy): domain Eukaryota; kingdom Viridiplantae; phylum Streptophyta; class Pinopsida; order Cupressales; family Cupressaceae; genus Cryptomeria; species Cryptomeria japonica. The sequence continues at coordinate 223,264,206 of NC_081412.1, forward strand.
GGAACTTACATGTTCATATATGAAAATGCAGTTTAACATTCAATATAAACTACCACTAAGTAATATATATCACCTAAATTATATGTGTCAATTTGCCATAGTTCCAGATCTGTGTATATCAGCCATCTATTTTGGTGCTGTTGTTATGCGCTCAAGGGCAGACGCCTCTATTCTGACTCAAAATCAACACTATGGTCTAACTAACACGCAACTTAGTCACACATTTTATAATATATTTTACATTCAACAGCTGCGATTGAATAACATGTCACTAACACGCAGTAGGATTTGTCTATTCTCGAGCCTTGTTATTGACTAACTCCAACTCCAATTGTAAATTGTATTGTGTGTTAGCCTTTGGCTTTACCATTGTTAGCTACAATGGTCTGAGAGGTTGTGTCTATTTTGGCTCCAAAATAGACAAATCGTACAGACTGACAGCGTCATGTTAGACAAAAGCAACCATCAAATGCAAAACCTACGATTAAAAACTTGCCACAAACATGGGGTGTTAGTCCCCCCATACTGTTTTTTGTAGCCACAATAGAGGTGTCCCGCTGCAAGACTAACTTGAGTTTCATGCTAGTCTTTTCTCTGACATACGTACCAAGTTTTGCAGCCTGCGACCTCTTCTTCCTATCGGGATGCCATTCGAACGTGGTTCCTTCATTCACAAGCTTTTAATGTGCGTGTTATGCACAATAAATTGTTGGTAACCATGAAGCATGTCGTGATTGTCCTCTGGCTTGTCCACATAATTTCGCGTGGGCCCCGAGTAGTGAAACCGAGAACTCGACACAACTCCACATCACATATCGTGGGCTCAAGCACCATGACAAGTTGGCATGGTATGCATGTCTCAGAAATGTATGTCATTGGTATGATAGGTGTATTGTCGAGCCACAATACACATAGCTATTAGGTGCCTCCCACATATATGTTTATTCTGCAGTTTTCGAGTGAGATTAGGTGCGTCCAACTTGTGTCAGACATGTCTATTCTGGCTTCAAAATGCGATTGTACCAATGATATACATCGACATACATGGGACGCGTCTATTCTGGCTCCAAAATGGACCTATTGTACCAACAACATGCATCAACATACATGTCTGAGAATAAATATATATGCAAATACATGTGGCAGGAACCTAATAGCTACATGAAAGAGAAAATGATGTAAAATGTTTTGTTTCAAATTGAGCTTCTTTTATGTGGTCTTGACCTCATTTAAATGTTATGGTTTGCCTTTTGATACAAACAGACTCCTAAAAATTAGGTTGTTGACTGGTTGATGCAACCATTCCTTGACTATGCATGACTTGCTCTTGTTTAGGAGTTGATATGCTATTTGTTGACAACTAGGAGTTGATTTGTTGTTTGTTTGATGATAGCAAACATGGTGCCTTTTTTATTCGCCTAACGTGGAAAAAGGAAGACTAATGCACAAACAAAAACATTAATGTTGAAGGGCTCCTTGTTGAAGCAACCTACATCTATTCTGGCTCATTATTGAAGGGGGATTTATAGGACTACAGTTTTCTATGTCGTGCTGCGGCTTGGGGTATGTTGAAATCCACCTCTATAACTCATATTTTTCCTATTTCGGTTTAGATTTTGTTTAAAATCATCAAGGTTTGCATTGTTTGTTTGGGTTTCTTGTTTGCCTCTATATGCAGCCAGAATAGCTTCAGCCTATGTCGAATATTTGCCTATCTTGGAGCCAGAATAGTCGCATACCATCACGTTAGGGTTAGAGATCGTTAGGGTTAGGTTTTCTTTTTTTTATCTAATGAGCTGCTGAGAATAATGGAAACAGAGCATAATATTTCCATAGTTTCTTTTGTCTATGTTTTATTCTGTCGTTTTCCTCTGTATTGCAGAGGACATGTTTGTTGAATTGTAGGGTCAGAGGATCATCTGCATCACCTTTTCTATATATGTGTGTGTGTGTGTGTGTATTGCTTCATATTGACACACACACACACACACACACACACACACACACACACACACACACACACACACACACACACACACACACACACACACACACACACACACACACACACACACACACAACACACACACACACACACACCAAACCACAAACAAACAATGCAAACCCTGATCATTTTAAACAAAATCCAAACATACCTCACGCCCACCATGACACAGAAAACTACGGTCCTAGAAATTCGCCCTCAACAATGAGCCTTCAATAATCAGATGCCCTTCAACAATGAGCCAAAATATACGCAGCCTGCCAAACCCATACATACATATATATGAATATGAAGCAATATACACACAGACACAGACACACATGCCGACGGTTGTTTATTTTTTCTAGCTTTTAATGTGCGTGTATAAGAATGAGCATCTCATCTTTAACAGCTCTGCTCACTATGGAAAACTGACACATATAATTATGGAAATATACATACCTTTAAAATCTTCTAGATCTTCTTCACTCCGCCAACCCACAAACAACAAACCTTGGTATCCTGACACGACCATGCTGCAAAATGATGCTTAATTTTTATAGACAGAACACAAAATGACACAAGAAATAAAAAAATAAATTTATTGAATGTCTTAGGGTTTTAAATTACCGTAGTCGCCTAAGCCTCCACCCAAATCATTGTCCTCTTGACACCTCCCAAGGGCACACTCACAATCACCTCTACAATACAAAAATGATAAAAAAAAATTCAATAAAAAACACAAGGTTGACGAAGGAATCATAAAACTATCGTTATCTGTTAGGGTTTGAATTTACCGATGCTGCCATAACCTACACAACAATCTTCAAACGTCCCACCCACCTGTGCGCTACGATACCTCCTCCCTGCACATGAAAAAACCCGCATGTTAACAGGCGATAACAATATACCCAGATAACTCGCATTATGCATGCGGTCGGCTTTTGTCCTCCCCTTCAGAGCCACAAATATTTTGACAATGCATACCTATAACTCCAATTGAAGCGCAACTCCTTTGCTCAGTGATTCAACTAGGGACATTGTGATGCCATGATTGACATGGATTTACATCATCGAATATTTTCCCCTCCACTGCGTTTTGCATGCAACTCCTATATGAAATATATCCAAAATTTTCGCGAAATCGAGTTTTCATTCAAAATTAAAAAAAAATATATTGAAAATTGTGTCCATAACACGTAATGACCAATGTTAGTGAACTCATGGACACAATAAAGTCGGTTACCAAAAATGTAAACCGCGTGGCCGACGGTATGTTAACCGCCTCGCCCGATGTAACCATCGCATCGCCGTGACATCGGTCAGGAAAATGTTAATGGCGAGCAAGCTTTTCCATCAAACGCAAAAAGGCAACATCATCCACGTCATCTCCGCGACAAATACCTCCATGTCATCTGTGGGTTCCAGGCACGTCGGTCTTATGGACATTTCAGACTTGAATGGTATGCCTTCGACATCATGTAGAGGCATGCCGTTTTGGAGCCAAAATAGCTACAACCCTCATTCATGTGGGTGGGGTTGATAATTCTAAAATTTCTACAATGTCTTTTGGTTTTATGTCAACCATTTTCCTAACCTTCCTTTTATGAGAGCAAACATCCTTTGTACCTGTCAAATATGGTTTTGGTCAACCAATGATATACTTGTATATGCTTGTGGCATTGAAAATGTTCTATATGTCTTGGGTGAGAGTTTATGTAAATCAAATATGAACATATGATTTGTAATCATTTTGTAAATTTATTTACTGTTAATAAATATATCTTGTCTGTATGTCTTTTATCAAAAAATAAAATAAAAAATATTATTGTGAGATCATAATTCAAAGTTCAAGCACATATGAGTGGAATAACTACATCAACTTGATGAAAACTTAAAAATTATTGAAATTGAAAAAGTTCTAAAACAATAAGAAATTATTCAATACATCTTCTTGTTGATTGGAATCCCAAAAACCATGAAGATAAAGCATTTGTAAATACTTAGAAACCAAAATTGAAAGCAATCAATAACTTATTATTTGATAAAAAATTCCTTATATTAGAAGTTGGTTGACACTTGTCTCCCTCATACCCTTTTATATGGTGTATCACATAAAAAAAATTATGAACTTCTAGGTCTAAATTAAGAAAAATAATATATTTTAATCTTAAAATATTGTCTAACCTTCATGTTCCTTATACACTTGGTCAATGAAACAAAAGTAGAAAATATGAATGAGGAAGCATGACTCCCTTTCAAAAATGAAAAACATCTCATTGACTTGTTCTCAAAAAGTGTTTCCTTTGGCACAATCACAAAAAATATCCAATTCATAATATTAATCCTCATAAATAAGTTGTAGTTACCTAGTTCCTTGTGAGGTGAAAAAGTTGTAGTCACCTAGTTCCCTGTGAGGTGAAAAGTTGTAGTCACCTAGTTCCTTGTGAGGTGAAAAGTTTGATAAATAGAGAATATTTTAATTTGCTAACAAAACAAGGTACGGAAAGTCTAATGTAGGTGAATGAGACCTTCACATACTTAAAATTTGATTTTTTTAAAATCATCACCTAATAAAACACTTCAAGGTAATAATAGAATATTAATACAATAGTCTTTAGCAAGAGTACAACTCAAGGAAAGGTATAATGTAGTATGGTTTCTATTTTTTATTATAAAGAAACAATTAAATTATGAAAATTTTCAAAAATCTAGGTTCACAAATTTCCTTGTGTATCATAAAATATTAACATCCAATCTATATGACCAAAGATAAAAGGATTAGTATGAATTGAACATAGTTGCAAATGGTACAACCTACACATGGTGGATTATCTCACCAACATAACATATTAATATGCCACAAAAAATACTTTAGTAAATTGTTATTGATTCCATATTTGGGAGTGCCTCAGGTTTCCTTTTAAAGCTCCACCAAAGTTGATTTTGATCCAATTAGTACTTTGGTGAATCCATCTAGTGTCTATACAAAACATCAAAAAGGGATGAACCCTAATTGCCCCATGAACAAAGGAATAATTATATTAATATTATAATATAATATAATAATAATACCAATAGCAGTATTATTATCATTATAATATAATATCTAATAATATAATATAATATACTATAATAATGATAAATTAATTAGTTGTTTTTGCTAAGTAAGTTGTAACTTAGGAGCTACATCATATATTGATCATATAAAGTTTTACATTTTGTTCATGGTCACTATCAATCCCATACAAAAATTAGAAAGCCAACAAAACCCTGATAATCATTCAACAATAAAATGATGTTGCATAATTCCATTATGTTGCCTTGTCGCTTACATTCAACTATCCTTTATGCATTGCTATTATCATTAAACAATCTATACATAATCCTCTTGTCCTAAATGAGAAAATTCATGCATCCAAACTAATGCATACACATGTTCCAACTTAGTAACCATTTTTAGAAAATCACAACCTTTGGATGCCTTAGCTATGTGCTACATTAGGGTGGTAGTATGAAAGTTAGCCAAGAATGATAACCACTCGATCATAATTGCCTAATCCAATACCTTTGTGATGTCACCTGGCCTTGGAATACCAACCCTTAACCACATCACCCATACCACTAGCTTCAAATCTCCCAAAAACTTCTTTTCGAAGAGAGTCTATGAGAACAACCAAACCATATCCTTTGACTTGCCAGTATCAAGAAAAGATTCTATAAATCTTGATGAGATATTAGTGTTGATTATTATGTTATTATGATATTAATATTATTATAATATAATAACAAGTGTCATGTAGTGACTACACGTCTTTATGTTATTGCAATAATAGTATTTGTTGTCTAGTCAATAAATGAGGTAATATAACATTTTGTGTACTTGTTTAAATATTAATTAGTATAAGTATATTATTATTAGTTTAATATATTGCATTATTTTTAAATTTAATATAATATTTAATACATTTATTAATAAATTAATGTATTAAAAATAACACCTAATATGTAATTTAATACATGACACTTCAAATTTAAATTATATATATATATATATATATATATATATATATATATATATATATATATATATATATATATATATATAACAAATTATTGTGGGGGTAGTGCCCATTTTTATTAAACTGGAAAAAACAAAACATAAGAGTCAACAAAGAGTGAAGACCAGGATATGTATGGCCTTTATGACCCCCTAGGCTATATCAATCTACCTTGGGGTAAACAAATCACCATATACACTAATCATATGTTCATAAGTCTCCATGTTGTTCCTACATTGACAATTCTATTGTGCAGGGGAAAAAGTGAGACTAAGTGAGTAAACCCTAATCCCACTCTCGCATACACACTCGTAGAATATGAAAGAGCCTAGGGAGGTAACACACTTTGGCTACTTCTTGTGAATAAGAGGGAGCCAAGGGTTACCTCTTAGGGTTTCTACTCCCTTGTTGCAAGTGAGAGATAGGAGAGATGCAAAAGTGCAGGTTTGAATAACTTAACCTAGAATGCAAGTGTACACAAGTAACCCTAATATGAGAATACAGAACTGAGAACAAATTATATGTTGTTGGAAAGTACAGATTAGGAGACAAATTCAGAGGTGTACCTGTGCCAAAAATCTGAGCCAAAATATCTGGGACTGGAGTGTTGTGCCCTTGTCCCGATTCTGCAAGCTGAAAGTTGTACCGACAAGCTGGGATCCGAGGACTCTGAACTACTGATTTGCCAAATTCTGATAAAATAGGGAGGACCAGGGTGCCATGCCCCTGTCCCAGGGGTTTTTGTCCAAATCTTAGCCTCGAAATAATTTTTGTGTGCTTTGTTGGTCCTGAAACTTGCAGCGACGTTCGGATCTCAAATCTGCACCTATAGCTGAAAATAGAGTTTTGGGTCGCTATATAGGGTTTTGCCTTAGTCAAACCCCTGTTTCAGTGATTTCTACCTCAACAATATAGAGCAACCCTAAAGAGTAAACCCTGATTGCTTGTAATTGACAAAGTAAATGTCCTAAATCAATGATGCAAAGTGATCTAAAACATAAATGTAAATCAAATTGATGTAACAAAGATCATACAAAGACATGGAAACAATATGAAACCATACCAAACCACAAGGGAGAGGTACAAGCCAATCTTCAGTTGGTGATCTCCTATTGCTTTCCTACATCTTCAAAGTCCCCCAATTGATGAAAAGATGCTTGATGAATGCTTGGTAAGTGTTGTTGAATGTTGTTGAAGACTCCAAAGATTTGCTCTTTCACCACATAGAAGGCTCCTTGTGATCGCTCCAAAAGATTTTTCTTAGATTCTCTTCTTTCACCTTCAAATGAAGAAAGAGAGCTCTTATGTATGAAACCCTAGATCTTAATTTCATCTTTAGGCCGACCTAGGATTTGAATTTCCCACCAATCTTTTGGGCTTAAGCATTATAATATCATAGAATTGTGCTCCCAAATTTTTGAGAAAAATGTCAAGGACTAGGTGCAAAGTGCACACCCAGTCCGACCAACTTTTCACCAAATTTTTAGGACTGTTAGATATCATGATGATATTAGAGCGAATCCCAAAGTTACAACTGATTCTGAGATATTTTGATATGCAAAATCAGGCCTTAAAGATCAAAATAGGACATAATTAGGGTTTATGATTTAATGATTAATTGAAGGAATAAAATGAAAAGGGGCACACAGTTAGGGTAAAGGGCCCAACTTTATGATGTGTGAAGTAATGAAATAAGGATTTAGATTTAATTAAATTAAATTAATTAATAAACTACTTATAAGAGATTAGAAATGTAAGATGCAAAACACACTAAGGTGAGTGCTAAACCAAGTGTGGAATTGTACCACCCTAGCAAGGGTGTACAATTTACGATGCTACATATGTAAAACTGCAATAGTGTCAAACATATCCCCATTCTTGAGGGTCTCCTTGATGCTGAAGGTATCTGCAACCCATCCAATAAAGGCCTTGGTCGACAAGTTTTTGAGGGCCTTAACTATAGGTTCGATCAGGTCTGCACACACCGCACACACCATTCGATAGATATCCCTATTCATAATGTTGTGATCCCCCATCATTTTAGTGGTAGTATATAGGAACTTCTCCAACAGCTCCACATTGTGTGAATGGGGACCTTCCAACATTCTCCTCCCGAGGTTTTTGTGTATGATGTCCTCCACCACCTCTCCATTGAAAGAAAATACTTCTTTTAGTTGAGCTTTGATAAAGTCCTGCAAAAAGTCACACTTGCACTCAATTATGATGCTCTTGTCCATCTCCATACCATGTGACTTAGAAGACCTAACCATCTTCCTAGCCCAAGCTTTGCACATGCACCTTGAAATTTTGTCTGCGAGTGCTTCTAAGGCATTGTGACTATATCAACGGACAATACCATTAACATATCTCGAAAATATCCGAACCCTGATTGCACGAGCACCAAGTGTCTATTTTTATTGCATCATAACTTTTTTTTTCCAATGCGGTCATCACCTTCTGCATAGTCTGAAATGGAGGTGTTATGCATATAGAGAACACTATCACTGAGGGAGAAGCCTGTCCAAGTGGAAGTTACACTTGATGTGATGGATTCACACCCTTGGTCTATCTCATGACTAGATAAAAAATCAACATCTTGATTTGCCTCCCAAAATATGTGTTTGATTAAGTAATCCATTCTACCTGATCCCGATCAACCACATTTTAGATTTCCAACTCGGTGCCTTACCAGTGATAATAGCTCAAACCACATCGAGGGAGTCATCTTTGATATCAATTTGTTAAAGATTTTTATCCATGCATTGTTGAAGCCCACCAAGGAGAGTCACATATTCCACATCATTGTTGGTACCATTCGTGAGCTTAATTGAACTTCCCCATACCAAGTCTCCCTTGTTATTTGTGATTATGAAGCTAATGCTAGACGTGTCTGGGTTTCTCCTGGAGGCACTGCCAAAGTTGAGCTTCAAACAACCCTTTGGGAGGAGTGATCGTTTAGCCTCTACTTGTCTATTTTTGTTTTGTATCACCTTCGGGGGGATTAACTGTGACAATTCTCTTAATTATCTGATTGTCCCATGTGGTGAAGAGTTCGCACTTTCGATCTATGATTTTGGCATTGATATGTTCACATATTCCCACTTCGATTTTATTTATGACAGTTTGAATTGACGATTATTTCTCTTTCAAGATTCATTTGTTTCTTTCCCTCCATATGTACCAACACACCATTGCAAGGATGGCATACCACAACCCACCTCATATAGAGCCTTTGCAGAGGGTTGACCAACTTATAAACACCTCTTTCAAGGAATTTGGTAAAAATCCTCGCCAATTTAGTTTTCTTAAGAAGCGTGCCTAGCACATGTATTAGCAAAGTAACATTACAAAAATAAATGATTTGTGTTTTATGTATTCCTTCGACATAGAGGGCACCAAAAATGTCCATTAAACCCCAGTTTCATTAGGTGTTCACCTGTAAAGATTCGGTTTTGAATTGCAAGCCAGGCAAAGACACTGACTTTTGGTAGCATATTAGTGTCCTCATAGAGGTATTGGCATTCACATAATTCAAATTCTCTTACTGACAATTCATATCCAAGTTTTGGAGAATAGTTACCTATTTTTGTTGCACACCAAATAAATCAATCTTCCTCATTCCCCATCACTATATGCCTCTTATTTAATTTTGCCATTAGTATTTCCTTGGTGTCGTAGTCAAGAAACTCAAAGTATTTCTACTTTGTTATTCTACAGTCACCATTGTATTGAATTTCCATATAACTAGACATAGATCTCCCATAAATTCAAGACGAGATCTCAATAGATCTCGTCATTCCTAGAAGCTCAAACAACTATTTATACTCCTCCTAGGAGTCTGACAATAAGTCCACTTTGTTTCCATTCCCCATCTTTCAAGAAATATGATTGGTAATCAAATCTCTACATTTCAACATAAAATTCGATATAGTCGAACTATTCAGAGGATTGGTGATTGTTAGGATTTGCTGTGGATTGGCATCACCCAAATACTTTTTTCTCAACACCGCAACTCATAAGGTCTCTATAAAAAAAAATACTTTTAATATATATTATTTTAATATTTGGTATAGAAATATATATAAATATTCATCATGTTTAAATCTAATTAAATTCAAATAAAGTATTAATGGTATTCCTTGTAATGAAATTCTTTATTTTCTATTTTAATTGTGTAAAATCAAAGTTCTAAAAATAGAACTTCTATGCTAATTTAAGGATGTGCTTTAATTTGTATACATTTGTTTTTTAATATAGAAAAATCTAAAAAAGCCTATAAATTCTATCATTCTTAAAAATTTGATTCTATAACATTCAAATGATTTTAACCAAGGAAAATCATTTTATCTTGTAATAATATTTCTCTTGTAAAAGATATTTTTATCTTAAATTTGTTTTATCTTTATTCTTTATTATTTTTGATAATATTATTTTTTAAAATAAAATCAAAGCATACAACAAGATCTATTATTGGATGTTACATAAGTCTTAATACTCACATAATGGATAGATATGCAAGATTAAAAGCCCCTATGATTAAAATTGACACCCATCATATTGTATGACACCGTCATAATTACAATTAGTTTTACTATTACTAAAAATAATTTAAATCATATAAAGATATGATAATATAATAATAATAATTAGTCTTAATAGATTTTTTTGCTTTGGTGAAGAGTTTAATAGAAATATAAAAATATTAGAATAGAGTAATATATTAAAAATAATATAATATTGATTACAATATCATAATATAATAATATAATTTTTTTTTAAAGTGGAAAAATAAACAAATATGATATCTTTCCGTGAACTTTATCTATATTTTTCTAACATAAATATACTAGTTTTATAATTATTTAAAATACATATTAAACAAAGACTATAAAATTTTGTTGAAATTTTTTAATTTATGCATTGATTAGACAAATTAATTAAAATTTTAATTCTATGCATTGATAATTTATACAAATTGATTTTTAAAATACATAAATAATTCTTATACACACTAATTCTACATTAGAAAATAAATTATATTATTATTACAATATTGAAAAAATAAAACAAAAAACAAATACTAATCAGTGTTACTTTTTAACTTAAAACAAGAAATAAAAATTATTGACCTAACTTTAGTGTAATGTGCGTCGGGAACTTCTGTTTCTTCCGGACTTGTGCTACTGCCACTGCCACTGGCATACGCACAGGCAGGAAAACCAGTCACTAATATTTACGCCTCTTTGCAAACTGCGACGGATACAATAACCTCCGCAGGTTAAAGAATTAGAATATGAAAATTGAGAGTCATTTTCATAGTTTTTCTATAATTGTTTTAACATTTTTTGTTTTTTTATGCAATGTCTCCTACAGGTACAGGTGCTGAATAATAGCTGCAGCACCTCAATAACGAAGTATTACAGTATCTGTAGTTACATTCTTCTGTTTGGAGGGTTCGTAATAGTGTTTCTGTAAGAGAAAATGAGCTGGGAAGACGAGAGTATTGGCCCGGATGTGATTGCTGCGGGGCGTGTAGTGAGTGATTGCATAAGCAGAGGCTCCTACACTTCTCCTGATTTGGAGGAAGCCCTTGAAGCTTCCAGATACTCCAGTCAGCCTTACACTTCTCCTCATAAAGAGGTAAACGAATGCCATCTTTTTTTTAAATTTCTAAAAAGATTGAACTTCACAAAAACCCACAAATTTTAAACTCTGAAAAACCAACCAAATTCCAATTCAAAATAGCCCAAAATGTTTTGCTAGACCAAAACAACTAAAAAAATATCAACTCTACAGAAAATACCAAAAGAATTGGACTTTACAAAAGCCCCTAAAATTCGACTTAATAGAAACTGAAAAGCCTTCACTCCTTGAAAACTCAAAAAAAAATAGACTTCACAAAACCCAAAAGAATAATGAGGTTTTAGTAGGGTATTGAGATCTGCAATTGCTTCTTCATGTTGCTATTCTACGATTGGACGAATCTCGTGCTTTAGTGGGGAGCGAGGGGCTAGGGGGGCGGTGTAGAGCGCGGGGGAGGATGTTATTTTCATTGTTGCTATTCTACGGTTGACAAGTCTCTTTTGTTTTAGGGAAAAAAATGAACTGAAGTATAAATTAAGTGACCGAGGCCATCTTTGCCCTATATTTGGTTGCATTTATCACAGTATCAGGGAAGGACTTATATTTTCTAGGATGGAGCTTGTTATTATTCTGCATTATAGAAATCTGCTAAATCTTAGGGGAAGACTTGGTCGAGCCGAACTAAGTGATCGCGGCTGCTGTGCCCTATACTTGGTTGCATTTTTTCATGCCGTTAGGCCAAGACTGGTATGTTTTTGGCTGAAATGCATATATTGCTCATCTAAATTGGAGAAGCATGTGGTTGCATCTTTTCATGCCGTTAGGCTAAGACTGGTATGCTTTTGGCTGAAATGCATATATTACTCATTCTAATTGGAGAAGCATGTTGTTCTTTCGGAGAAAAAATGAGTTGAGCTAAAAGAGGAGAGTGGTGATGCTGTGTCAGGCACTCTAGGCTGCATTTTGCATAAGGTTAGGGCAGAAGTATTGTTTTCGGGGGATGAATTCCTTATGTTGAATTGGCTATTAGAAGAGAGGTGTAGAAGTTAGAGCTGAAAAGTTGAAGTGATATCTTAAAGAGGGGTAAGTAAGACTTGAAATGGCAGAAATTAAAGAAACGGCACAGTTGGTTCCAGATAAATGTGTCTAGAAGCGAGATATGAAATGTCAGAGATCAAATAGTTTGTAGTTTGTACGGGGCAGTTGGTTGCAGATAAATGTACCCAAATGTTCACCTGTTGAAATCTCAAAGATCTAACTAGATGGCATTTCTGTTGGGCATGTAGGTTTCAATGCCAATACAAAACTGGGCCCTCCTTTTTGAACACCTTAGGATATCATTTTTATATTCATGATCAAACTTGATATTGTATTTGGTTGAAAATATGTAATGAGCTGAACTAGGTGACTGTTGTCACTGGGCTGTATATTTTGATGCATTTCTCCTAGAGCTAGGGAGGACATGTATTTTATATAATTAATTACTTTTGTTGAAGTAGTAAAAATTTAGAATTTAGATCTGAAACATTGGAAAGAGAACACAATTGATAATAGATAAATATCTGTAAGAATTTCCAAGATCTAACTAGATGCCATTTCACCGAGACACAATGCAGGCTTAAATGCCTGTTCAAAATTGTGGCCTTCACGATCATCACTGTACATTCTGTGCTGAACTGTTTTTCTGTTAATTATCAAGCTTGTGGTGACGTTTCCTGTTACAAGGGTTAAAATCCACATGCTAAGGATTGAAATATTGTGTTGAATTAGCACTGAACTGTTTTTAAGTTAATTATCAAGCTTTGGGTGATTTATTATGTGGGAAGAGTTAAAATTGACATGCTAAGGATAAAATGTACTATTGAGACAAATGTTGTGGTAAGAACATGAGAAATAGATTGCTACTTGAGGTTGACAAAGAAAAGCTGTTCTTATGTGTAGGATTCTTGTGAAGAAAAGTATAGTCTTATTGACTATATATAAGCCTAAGGCTAATTCTCCTTGCCACTCAATCAAAATTGTGCTAATGATCAAAGTGGGGCCATATTTTATTGTGCTTGCCATTTTTTAGTTTGCATCAATAATATTTTGACTTAATGCATTTTATCTGCTGGTTGTTTGAGGTTCCTTTCTGCCATGCGGTCGAACACTCCGTCCACTACTTCTGCCCAAATCTTTATCACTCTCAAGTGAGGTTTAACATACCCAACTGGGTAAAAATCCTGCATGTGTTTTGTCTGCTGATTGGTTGAGATTTCATTCAGCTGTACAATCAAACGTCCTGTTCGCCACTTTTGCCTAAATCTGTAACACTGTCAGTGAGACTTATATGCTCAGCTGGGTAAAACTCTTGCCCATTGTCTGTACTTGTAACTGGTTGAAGCTTCTACCTGTATGCTGGTTGTTATGTAGTAATGCCAGCTGGTTGGAGCTCACATTGACCATTCAAACAACATTGCATCAAATTTTCACAGTAGATTCTTAACTTTTAAAATCTTGTTAATCAATTGTACTGTTTCCTTCATTCAGTTATTTTCTTCATATTTGGAATGTCTTTTTTGGTACAAAGGCACAGCTAAATAATCTAGCACCAGAAGCACTTCTACCATCTTTTCTGGTTGTGCATGTTTTGGCATCAAGTCATAGCTAAATTATATTATATATTTCATTAAAATCACATTTAACCATGTTTTCTGGTTGTGTTTGCTACTTTGGACAATTTTTGCCAAATATAGCACGTTATTTTTTTTAAGAGTTTGTGGCACAATTTCCCATTGCAGATTTTGAGTTGCAATTCTCCATAAGCGTCCCTATTGTTGGTAGAGTCTATATTGTAGAATTGGTCTCTTCTTCATCATATCTAAGATAATATGGCTTGTAACATGCTTCTGGCCAATCTGGTCTGCTGGACCTAAAATGTGTTTACTTATTTGAAATGCTGCACTGATGATTCCTTAGTTTTATCTGTTTGATTGTCTTGATGTCATTAATAGGTTATGGTTGAAAATATCTCTATAATTGTTTGCATTATCATCATATATTGGGCACTTTAAAAGAAACTGTGTTTAGCATTCTGCTATTATATAGTTGACAAAATCTTTGCACTCAAGGTGTCTTTGTGTAGTTCATTACCAGTTCTACTCTGAAGTTTATTAGAGTTGGTTCTTAATTTTGTAAACACAATTTTTTTCTTTCTTAGATTTGATATTTTTTTGTCTCAAAATTTAAATTTTTTTCTTGTCTTTTTGATCTTTTTCATTATTTTAGAGCTTGGGAGTGCTTCAAACGCTTTTGACCTGAAGATACGCATTGGTGATGTAACAAACAGGGGACCTCATCCCCAATTAACAATGCTGAGGCTCAAATCTGTGAGTGCATTGGATCAGTGAAGGCACACGCCTGCGATCACAATGGCCCAGCGGGGGTTTGAACCTTGGTGGTCACAACAACACCACCACTTAACCAACACACTACGGGAAGAACCCCTACAAGTTTTTCTTTTGAAAAGCATGGGCCCAAAACATTTAATTTTGCTGTTACAACAAGAATAGATGCAATGTCCCCAACTAGGAGACTGTCAATTCCCAATGATTAACATACATCACTATGCATTTAAATCAGATCTAACTAAGAAATAATTAATGATTCATAATACATTTGACAGTTAACATACTTAAGCCCCAATTCCTTACTTCTTTTCGAATCAACCCTAAGGAGGATGGGGAATTACTTGTCATAGGATGCTTGGAAATTAATCTACAAGTAGGCTCCCTCAAGGCTTCAGAACCCCGTCCGTATCCCATCGTGGGATTCATGTACCTTGTAAGGAATTACTCCGCTTCTCCTTAACAAAACCAACCTATCCTCTTAAGGGGCGATAACGAGTGATTAAAGAATGGGCTAGGGGTGTACTAACTTCAAATGGATGATGAATAATTATATAACTAATTAGATTAAGCCAATTATTATATAAACTTGAATTACTACTGTAAATCTTGTTATTTCTGCCATAATGTATAAGATAAGAATAATTATAATGTCTATATTATAGGCCCTATATCTGCCTTATTACCACTGTAAATCTTGTTATTTCTGCTATAATGTATAAGATAAGAATAAATGTCTATATTATAGGGCCCTATATCTGCCTTAACTCTAGTGATATTTAGACATAATCATAATTGTAAATAAGTATTTAATTTATAATCAAGATCATCATACCAAACTGATATTTTCAACAATGGCTGTGATAATCTGCCAGCTAAGAATTTCGATCTGCCAATTGAGAGATTCGAACTTGCAGGGATTCTGATTTCTAATCCTTCAATGCCTTCCTAGATCACAAGTTGTTGCTGCTTTATATTCCTCCACTGGTTGTGAAAGATTATGACTCTTCTCACGGTGGTGGTCTTTGGGAGGAGATGTGTCCCTTAATCCATGACTAATCGTTTCTTCAGTTTAATAATTATTCTAACCAATTCTTACTTGTCTTTAGAGGAGATCACACATAATTAAAGAAGAGGATTGATTCCTTAACCAATTCTTATGATATCGGGTTACTCGACCAAAGGAGATAATACAGATGCAAAAGCATATGGATTTCAAAGAATCGATGTTGTTCAATTAATCAAGGAGACAAAGCTCCTTTAAATAGAGTTACAAAGATGATGTTTCTAAAAGAAACAATCGTTAACTAGAGGCGAATTAGAAACAATTTAAATGGCCATTAATAACACAAAGAGAAAGATATTATTCTAATACCCTCCCTTAATGGTCATTTTCTAACTACTAAGAGAAATAACAGAGAAGGTTGCCCCCTTCTTCTCAGAACACGCTGCAACAGAAGACAAGAGCTTGTCACTTACTCTACCACTTGAGATGAGTCTGCCACCGACCCTCCCAAAAACTGCAGAATTTCTGGAGATACCCAAAACAACACCAACCGTCCAACCTGATGTTGGAGAACTATTCCTCCTTGTAACTAGAGACACACCAAGAATAGCTGTCACGATTTTGAAGAAAAAGTCGGCAAACCCTCCAAACAATTGTAGATGAGCAAGATGCCCAAAAATAGACTGCAAACAAGAGATTGGTGTAGATGTTTGTACAACAACTCTAGGTGCGACTAAAAGCACACTGCAACAAAGTATAATTTTTGAGGAAAAAATTATAAACCATCCCATGATTTTTTCCATGGACAAAAAATATTTAGAAACCCATAGATAATTTTTGAGGACAAAATTATTAAAACCCACAGATTTTTTTAAGGGAAAAAAATATTAAAACCCATCATAATTTTTTTCAGGTAAAAAATATTAAAAACCGAAACAAACATCGATGCCCAAAAGCCATCTTCACGTTTTTCGAGGCACGAAAAATGAGGTACTGAGAAGATGCTGAATGCATGAAACCCTAGGTACAAAGTTCAATGCACTGAGACAAATACATGCACAAATTCCAAGGCAAATTCGTTGGCACAAAATTCAAGGCACGAAAAATGAGGCACCAAAAAAATTTGAGACCAACCTAGAAAAGCTCTTGAAAAACCCACCAAGAATCTAAAATCAGAATGTAGATCCGAGGGCTCAAAAATCGAGGCACGAAAACGATGCACCCAAAAAAATCTGACGACGACCCAATTGAGATCTTGAGAAACCCACCAAGAATTTGCAACCAGAATAAATTTTTGACTTGAATTGAAGAGTCAAAAACCCTAGTTGAAAATCGCAGAAACCCTAGGCGGCCATGAAAATAACAAATGCCTAGAAAAGTTTTCGAACCAGGAAGCCAGTTGCCGCAAAAAAAACTTGCGAAATCTATAGAAAACCCTAACACGAAACATGCCCAGAAAATCCGAAGTACAGAAGAGATTAAAAATTATTTTTTCAATTTTTTTTTAAAGAAAATCTCTACGAATTTTTGTTAATGTTCTGATACCATAATATAGATGCAAAAGCATATGGATTTCAAAGAATTGATGTTGTTCAATTAATCAAGGAGACAAAGCTCCTTTAAATAGAGTTACAAAAACAATTTTTCTAAAAGAAACAATCGTTAACTAGAGGCGAAATTAGAAACAACTTAAATGACCATTAATAACACAAAGAGAAAGATATTATTCTAATAGGAGATAAATCAATTGCAATGAAAATTGTTAAGTCTTATAGAGTAAGACAATTTTCTGATTTATTTAATTAGGATAGTGTGTTATAGCTAGGGTTATGACAATAGAGGTTTGGGGGTAGCAATGCCCTTCATGGGGTCTAAAGGGTAGTGCCTTTTGCGGATTCCTTGTCATGATACAGGGTGAGGTCAAGGGGTCAAGTCTCTACATCTTGAGGTCTTCAAGAAGTCACAAACCTTAAGGTTCATGAGTTTTGACAATTTTTTGTCAATGTGTCAAAGAAGTGAGAGCTGAAAGAAGGAATTGTGAAAAAAGGTTGTCATTGTCAAAGTTGGAGATCTCGGACTTGGCAAAAACTCGGCAAGGCCCAAAAATGCAACTTGGCAAAAACTTGGCAACTTGAAAAATTGCTTAATTTTCATTGGATCAGCATTCAAATTCAATGAGGAGATGCATCCAACAAGTTAATAAATGAGCACATAAAAGAACCAAAGTTGAGTCTAGTTATATTTGATTGATTTAAATGCAAATTGGGTACAAAATGGTATCCTCATGTGGAATGTTGATGGCTACTAGTTTGAAACAAAATGAAAATAGCAAGTTGTTTTTGTAAAACTAAAAGTAAATACTACATTTAAACATTTTACATCTTCCTCTTCCCAACTCTAGTAAAAACTAGGGGAGAGGTAGAACTAGAGGGTTTATTCCTAGAAGTTTGTGTGGCTTCACCTTGCTTGGCATGACAGGTTGTGGCTCGACCTCCATCTTGGATGTAGATGTTGGTGGCACTGGCAATGACTCCTCATCCTCCTCATCCTCCAGAATGTCATTCAATAACAATTCCATTCCACCCCCTTCGTCCATTGCTTGCCTCTCCTAATCATAGATCTTGTCCTGGTAAACAATGAAGGCTTCTCCTACCTTGTCCAATCATTGAAGGATCTATCTCATCCAAATCAATTGGATCATCTAATATTTCCTCTACTTTTCTTATGTACAACCGAAGATTGTATTGCACAAAGACAAGGTCATTGAGGCATTTTTGAGTTAATTTGTCCTCTTCTTCATGTGAATGGCCTCAAACAAGTTCCAGTTGCATTCACAACTAGATGTACTACAAGGTTGGCATAAGATGTGGAGAGCAAATCTTTGGAGATTTGGGGTATTCCCTTTGCAATTTGTACACCAACAGGCTACCAAAAAAGTATTT
The DNA here is from genome assembly GCF_030272615.1 of Cryptomeria japonica. Lineage (NCBI taxonomy): Eukaryota > Viridiplantae > Streptophyta > Pinopsida > Cupressales > Cupressaceae > Cryptomeria > Cryptomeria japonica. Next base: position 223,283,168 of record NC_081412.1, read on the forward strand.
AATGGTTAAAAAGCCAAGTGAAAACATATTTTATCAAATTATGAACACTAAACTTGTAAGTTTGAAATTTGTAACTTGTAAGATGCATGTGATAGATGCCAAATATTATGCTTGGTGTTTGAGTGGTTCTTCCTCTCTTAGCTAGCTTTGAAGAGAACCTACCCTTTGATTCCCTATAATTTTGCAATTCATTAACAACAAGGTCTCTCACCTCAACCTCGGGTGTCATCCTCTAAATGCATGTAGTGAGGCCCTTTGTAACCTCTAGAAAAAGCAAAGGTTGAGGAAGTATCTTGTTGCATGGATGGGTTGGTGGAGTTGATTGTTCCACCTCCTATCAATTAATCTCCCATATGGATCAAATTTGAGGTCGCCCCCTTTTTAATATTTTTTGATAGACTCCTTGGCCCTATCCATGGCCTCATAAAGATACCCCAGTGGGGTTTGTTCCCTATCTACCAACTGGAGAACTCTAACCAAGGGCTTAGACAACTACAACTTACAAATACAAAAAGATTAAAGTTACAAATTATAATGAAAGACAAATTATAAAATATTAAATATTGAATTAGAATTTTAATTTTGATGTTTTGAAGTAACCTTCACAATTTGTAGCTCTTTGTGCAAATAGGTTGTTGAAGACTATGCATGCAACCCTCTTTTCTTTAGGCTTCTTTGAATGAGTTGAGCCTAGCCATGTTTGACTTACAAACATTTGTTTCAAAGCCATCAATGAACCAAGAATGCTTTGCAACGTTAAGAAAATCATTGCAAACCTTGTGACATCCGATCTTACCAACTCCTTCCCTTGGGTGTGGTCTCTCATCAAGTGAAGAACTCAAGGGTGATTGTAGCTAATTTTTATGATCCTCCTTGCATCCTCTACAATTTGTGTAACCCAATCAAGTTTGCCTTTGTCTTCCAAAGGAAGGTCAAGGACGTGCTGCACAAGGTGTCCAAAAAAGTTTCTTGTGTTTCTCTTGAAGGATTCTCCTAGTTGCCACATATGCTGCTTCATTATCATTTATCATTTGCACCACATGACAACTTGCGCCAACATTAGATCCAAAATTTCTACATTTTTTTCACTTTGTTGGAGGCATCTTTTGATTTCAAGACAACCACATCATTTTTGCAAGCAAACAAAAAATTAATGATGGTGCGGTTTTTCCCATTTGTCCATCCATTAGAAATGACAAATTGAGCACGAAAATAGCTTTCAAAATATGAAAAATTGAGCATGAAATAGGAGACAAATTAAGAGGAGAAATTAGTGGAAAAAGTTAAGAGAAAAATTAGGTGGAAAAGAAAAATTTGAAAATTAGGAAATTAGGTGTCACTAATTAATAAATTTCATTTATTGATTAGCTCAAAAAAGGAGGGAATCTAACTAGTCAATTAAATAATTAATTAAATTGTGGCATAGGATAAATAAATAAATTTATTTAACTAAGGGGAAGTGTTAATAGGATTTAATGATTAAATCATAAAACCCTAAGAGATGGACTAAGAAATGAACTAGGTCGTGACATGATTAAAGCCAATAAATGATAAGGGTTGCAATTAAAAGGACAATTGACAAGGACTTGATAATTGAGATGACATTGATTGACAAAGACCAATGACGATTTGGTCACAGATGACAAAGGATTCAATTGATAAAGGATAAATGACAAAGGATCAATTACTAATTGATAAAAAATCGACGAAGGCTGATGATTGATTGAGGTCGATGACAAATCGATCGAAGATTGATAAAAGGTTGATTTGATGAAGGTTTCCTTTGACCAAAAAGATTGACAAGGACCGATGACGAATCGATCGCAAATTGATAAAAGAGACTGACAATTGACGATTAAACGAGATCCAAAAATGATTCAAATTGATTGAAAAAGATAAAGACCTAGGACAAAACCCTATTTTGACACTGATTAGGGTTGATGATGTCCAATTGACATGATAAGCTGACGATGACCATTGATTGCAATTCAAAAATGATATTGACAAGACCTAATTCAAATGCGAGAGAATTATAATTGAAAAGGAAAGAAATGCAAAAGAATGACAAGATGCTGACAAATGATAAAGATCGAATGTGCGACATCGCAGACATGTTAAAGTACGACATTGCAAGTGTTGACCATTTTTAGATGCTTATATTTTGCCCCTCTTTGAGACAATGTGATTATGAGCGTTGCTTCAAAGAACAATCAAGAAATATGCCCCAGAAAATAACAAGGTATATGCATGCCCCCTCGAGGAATTGACCCGAAAAATCTTGAAAAGGGGCCATTTGATCGACAACAACGACAAGAAGCCATTGGTTCAAACATAATGAAAATCGGAGGTCGGATGCAAAAGATACAAGCATGACAAGGTGAAAAGGACCGCGACCAATGCAACAAGGAGAGGGTGCACGTCCATCTAGGCACCACAAAAGGCTATAAAAGGAGATGAGAGGGGTGAAAATGGGTCATTGTTACCTTCCAATTTGGTGAAATTTGAGCTCTGGAACTAAGAAGACTGCAGTAGGATGGTGGACATTCCAGTGGCAGAGGACCTTGGGGAATGTACGTAGCTTTAGACAACTAGACGACACAAGACCACAATTTGTTCTTTGGAATCTAAAATCTATTTAGAGTACTTAGCTATTGCATTGATGATTTTTTTTAAACCTAGATGCAGCAAAAAAAATGTGATATGTTTTAAAAAAACAAAGAAAAAAATTAAGAAAACCTACATGGAAATTAAATTTTCCTTTGAAATTCACTCAAAAACCACTTCAAATCTTCACTCCTTGGTGTAAAGTCGCTGCGAATGGACTGGTAGAAGGTTGGGAGGGTTTTTTTTTTGGCTGAAGGAGCAAATGAGCAAGAGCAAAATGAAACAAAATTTCCTTTTTTCCGGTCCCGGGCCTTTTGTTTTATTGCAGCCGACATTTTTTTATGGACTCGGAGATTTTCCAAATTTATAATTGTTTACATATGATGATATGTCAAAAAGAAAAAAACCAAATACAATTACATCTTCCTCCTTTCCCTCCTAGTGTAACTTAATTTATTCAAGACTCAAACTAGAAGTTAAGTGTGATGTTTCGTATGGTTTTATATTGAAATGTTGTTAGGGTTTTATATTCTGCCCTAACCAGATGTAATTTCCCCTTATTAACTTGACTGTTACAATTATTTCTATTGCTTCAAATTCGGTAATCTTTTCCTCCCTAGGGTGTTAACACACAATGCAAATTCCAAGTTTAGAATACTTAAATGAAATGTAAATACAATATTCGGAACTTACAAAACATTAGCCACAAGAGCTTTACAAAATCTGCAAGCTACACTTCTTAAACTCTGAAATGAAGGACTCAACTTCGAATGATCAAACTACAAGCTCAACACCCCATTTTATAGTTATTTGTGGGGAGGAATATGACAGTGGGAACCCAAAACCATGGGCTGAAAAACCACTTGGAAAATCGATGTTCCCTTTAGAAAAATGCAACACATGGCACCTAAAAGGCAACACATGGCCAATAAAAGAGAAAGGATTGCAATACTGCTCAACTTCTCCAAAGTAAGCACCTAAGAAAGAGATTCTTACATTTGCTTTGTAGCCTCCATCGGCATGTGTAACAGGATGTTTCAACTTCCCCAAAGTGGGCGCCTAAGAAAGGGATCCCTCCATTCACTTTGTAACCTCCATTGGCATGTGTAAACGGGATGTTTCAACTTTACCAAAAGTGGACACCTAGGTGAGAGAGATTCCTCCATTATGCCTTATAATCACCACTGACATGTGTCCAGCTTTCAGGAATGCATGTATTGTCCCCTGCTTGGAAGCAGGCTGTTTATCGACAATTAATCTATATTATTGAATGCATCATTAAATATTATAACTTCTCAATTTAAATGTTTAGATTAGTAGGCATTTACTTCTTAATAATACAATTCCATGACCCAATATATCAAGGTCTTATCCCTGTTACCTCTCTAACCCAGACCGAGGAGGGAAAATTATTGTGCTAGGGCGCTTAGAGACCAGTCAACAAGCAGGCCCCTCAAGGTTTCTGGATGCAGGCCCTTACCCCATCTTGGGACAACTCTCTCAAGGTTTCCGGCATACCCATCCTTACCCCATCTTGGGATTGTCTGACTTGTGAGGATTTAGACCTCCTTTCCCTACACAAATCATTAATATTATCGTCTTACATGTACTATGAATGTATATGAAATTAAGTATGACTGTCATACATATTGCAGTCTATATTAATATTACTACAAAATTCTGCATAAGAACATTATCAGGCTTCATATATTAAGAATACATATTAAGCACATCCTCATGCATACCGCCAAGAACAAGGATGTTACTGCCTATAACTTAATAACAGTTCTAATTAGATTGACAGTGATTTTACTGGATGCTTTGATTCCTTTCCTTCATATCTCTCAATGTGGGGGAGAGGTCACACCTCTTCATCATGTATGCTCTTTGGCAAGAGACACACCCTTTCACCATTAGCAGCCTTTGAAAAAGTGCAGCTCTTCATTATTTCTGCCCTTTAAAAGTGACACAATCTTTCACAATCAGATCTGCACTTCTGATTTCCAAATTATCCCCTCTCGAATGAGGTTCTCTTCTCCCTTTTATATCCTCCAATATGAGGGAGGAGTCATGCCTTTTCATTATTTTGTCACAACTCTTGACCCTTTATTACAATTTAATTATCTTTTATTAAAGTGTTTTCTTTATTTATTTTTATTGATGATTTCCTTTAAATCAATATTAAATGACTCTTAATTAAACTACTGTCATCTTTTAGTCAGCTGTATGGAGTATAGTTTAATACTGCAATTTTGATTCAATCAGTAAGGCTGTGATCATGCTTTTATTAATGCTGTGATCTGGTACATTCCTTGACAGGTGCATGACAATGCAACTATAATTTGACATGGGCAATTAAATAATGAATATTTTTCCTTATAACACTTTCCAAGGAACATGGAGACACATAATAGCCTAGCCATATTAGCCCTTTTGAAAAATTATTCTCCTAACTTAACAAAAAATTAAATAAATATCTTTTTGGGTGATGCAAGATTGCTCTTACACCTTTGGATGCTTCTGCAACAATTTGCCAAGAATAGAGGTAGGCTTTCATCCTAAACTCGGAAGTGTAATTGAGGGCTTTTGTCCTTTGCACAACTCAATCCAAAATTCCCTTCTATCTTTCAAAGGATTTCCTAGTTGGAGGGAAGAAGCCAAGCCCCAAAATTGGGTGCCAACTTATAAATTGAAAATTTCGTTTTGTTATTTATTTATTTACTTATTTATTTGAAATAGGTCCCATGTCCCAATTTGAGTGCTACTTTTTAAATTTGGGTTTAACTTCATTTTTATTTTATATTTTATATTTATTTGTTAATTAATTAATAAATTTAATTTTTTATTATATTATATATTTCTTTTATATAATGTCTTTTTTGGGTATTTATTTTACGTAATGTTAGTATTAAAATTATAGCAAGATTATTGGCAAGAAAAGGGACATGACAGTAAATTAGTATTAACATGATGATAAATTGTTTCTTCAAAAGTGTGTTTGTTTTCCTCATTTGCATCTAATTTTGTTGCTTTCGTTGCTTCTCTCTCTAATTCTACAAGATTTTCATTAGTAAGGAGGACATCATTTTGTTCATCGATAGTCCTTTCACAATAAGGATCAATCCATAAAATTCTCATCTCAAATTGTTCTCTTGCTAGGTCAATATTTCATTGGGTGAAATGGGCGAATAAGAGAAAAAAATGACTGAAAAATGATGAGTTTTCACTTAAGATTGTCTCTGGGTATGTTTAGGCACTATAAGAGTCTGAGCCTGAGCCTGGGACTTGGAGAGTCTTAACACAGACTCAGTCGAGCACTCAGCCAGTGTTGGCCAGACTTGGTGCGATAGGAAAAAGAACTTGCGAGTTTGCAGAGTCTTTCCATGTACTTGACAAGTCTTCAACTATGGTCTTTACTTTTAAGCATCTTGGAGCCTTGATATTTATTCTAGTTTTGTGCATGATTGAAACATATTTCTTAAATGGAATCCTAACAATATTGTTGCTTGAGAAATCATACATAACTGAAGAAGAAGCAGCTTTAGATGAAGGAATGAAATGTGGGTCTTGGGTGGAACTCTTCTAAGTTTGAACACCAAGTGAAATAACATAATCATAAGACTTGACTGCAACCCACCATTTGGTGCTTGCAATGATTTGTTTCTTTGTACCATGATAAACTTGTAGCATTAAGAGGTGTGGGTGCTCCATGGAGCAACATTTTCTGCACCTAAGTGCAATTTGTTTGAAGTCAACAGATTGACCCCATCTTCTATTGCTTAGCTTTAGAGAAATCCCAGCTAAAAGCCCTTTGGAGAGATCCATCTCCACATACACATATGTATAAGTAGAATATGTGTGGTCAATAGTCTCATTTGAGATATAGTGATACTTTCCTAATCCGTTGCCAATAGCTACATAGAGATATAGTGTCCTTCTAACTCCCATAACTACAGAGGTAGGTATGGTAGACAGACCTATAGAAAGGCTGAGTTGAGAGCCTGGTCCAACCATAGCAGCTAGATTCATATTCCCAGATGATAAGTCAAGCTAATGGCCACACATCCTTCTATATTTGTGCTCGACCTTTCAAGCGAGGCTTTCCCTCTTCCTTCGGTTCCTCCCTACTATTAATTAAAGCAAGGAGAGTGCCTACCAATTAATAGTAGGGGGGCCGATTGGATACACCGGCACTAAGACCTAGCATCATGGCATCTTCGTCCCTTTCTCTGGTGTGTCTCAGTATGGCTCATTCTATTGATTGGATCGTTTAGTGTAGTATTCCAAATTTGTTTGTGAATCAAAGTTTGGATAGCATGGTTTCATGCATAGGAATTCATTTTGGAATACCCAAGGGCCTTCCATTAACACAATCTCCCTATCCAAGAGAAAAAAAAAATTCTCGACATAGGGGTAAATGCTTGTGTCTTCCTCCATGGCTTCTTTTCATCACTTCAGGATCCAAGTATACAGATCAACAACTTGTGCCACAATCTTGTAAATCTGCAAGTGAGGCCATAATCTTGTAGGTTTTCGTCATGGTGAACAATTTTTGCATCCATGCTAACTTCGGGGATGTGATCTGAGAGGTGGAATTAAGGGGTCTGATCACCAAACATTTTGTACCCTTGCCAAAATTGGTTGCTGCTTTGGAAGCTAGCAGCCTTGCATCCCAGTTCAAAGTGCTAGATATCCTTGTTTTTGCAACCATGCCAGTTTAAGATCTGTAGGGGTTTGAGAGCAGAGCTTTGTGAGCATCTTGCCCATTCTTGATTGCATATATATGACTAAATTGGGTGATTATGTAAGAATCATTCATAATCAGTAAATTAAATATAAAATTAATGGATAATTAAGCATAATAATTATTCAAAGTCAAAGATTCAAATACTGGACTAGTTTTTTAATCATCTATAAAATGATTCTACAATTCATTAGAATTTTTGTAAAAGTCTATTACCAAATTTTGGCATAACTATAAAATGAAGGCATTTTACATTATTGGTACAAGTACACATCATGAAATCACAATCAAATCTGAAAGAGAAGAGTAATCAATGTAAACGAGTCATCTACTCTTCCAATCAGTAGTTACAAAGTAGGAAAAGACATCAACTCTTGTATAACAAACCCTCATCCATTTCCTTTCTTTGTAACCTGAAGCTGAAGAGTACTCCATTGGAGAAGCCAGATGCATCACAAAGAATCTAGAAATATGTGGCAAAATGCATGATGGAATCTAGTTCACCACGTGAATCACTGTCAAGTTAACATACCTATATGCTTGTGCAATGCACATCTTATGCAGTCATCCATTGAACACATTTATATGGAGGAAATGTAATCAATCTAAGTAGTGCATGCACCCTTGTAAACCAATGCTATCAATGTTTATAGCATAAAAATATCCCAATCATCTCACAATAATATATAGATATTTTTGTAGGTTAGGTAAACAATACCAAAAGACAAGCTTCTAACTGACTTTTAGTCCTTTAAATTTAATTTGAATAGCATATTTTCAAGGTAGAGATGTCTAATGGTTGCCACTAAGGAATCCAATTTGTAACACAGTTATAATCTAAGTCACCGCGTTCGAGTTCGAGTTCGAATTCGCCAACAATAATATTCGGTTGAAGTTCGGCAAGGGAAAAAAATTTGAAAAAAAATTCGACATTAAATTCGCCTATATAAATTTGAATTTTTTAAATATATAAATAATAAATTGATTAAATTGTCAATATAATATAACATTTTAAATATATTTGAAATAAAATGATCAAATTTATTATTTATTCAAATAAAATAATATTATATTAAATTTTAAAATTAACATAAATTATTTTCATATATTAAATTAAAACTGTTACAAATAAAACAATATTATGATTTTTTTAATACATTATAATAAATTTAAAAAAACATTATAATATAAATATATGTAAAATTTTAACTACTTAATTTATTAATATATAAATAATAAATATGTTAATATTATGTATTAAATAATTGATATATTTTAAGCTTGCAGTTTTTCGTTTATCAATTTCTATTTCATATGAAAAATGATTAAGTGGTATTATGGTTAATTTTCCGTTCATCAATAATAAATTGGAAGGCATTTTTCGTTCGTCAGACCCCGCAGGCATTGTTCACGATGCCCATTCTCTCACAAGCGGGCACTCAAAAAACGGGAGTCTAATTGCTCAGTGCTTACGGCTTCAAAAAATTGTTGCAGTCTGCACGCGCGGATGGAGGATTCTCCGCCTACTGTGGAGGTGGCAAGAAAGACCCAAGATCGTCTGTGGATAAAGCCTGCCCCCCTCATACATTTGACTACTGACGGCCCTAGTTTTGTTCCGTACGAATTTTCCACCGAATTAGAACGAATTTTTAAGATTTTATTGAAATTTGCCAAATTTTGAACTTGATACATCAAGTTCAGCGAATGCGGTGACTTAGGTTATAATTACCTAACTTCATTAAATATTAAGTGATTTAGGGAGAACAGTTCTCACTTCCTTGTTTGTTAATTCTTCCAAATCTTATATCTTTTCCTATGATCCAGTGACAAGCTGTTTAATAAAATCACCCATTTTCATAATATTATACTCATAAATAATGATAATAATCATGAATTTTGCATACTTAAGCCATATGAATTGATTCACAATTTTCAATCTGCAGATTGTCACAAATACGACATCGTTTAAATTGTTGGTATCTTTCATGTCCTTTGGCGAAATTTAGAAATTCAATGCATTCCATAAAGCTAGAAGAATGAAGAACAAAACCCAGAAATACTTTTGCAAAATTCCCAACCATTTAAGGGCATTTTTATCTGCAATACAGCCCACTAAATTCCTATCAGAACAGCAGTTTGGACAAAGAACAGTCCTACTATTTCCAAGTTTGAGAAACTCTCTTCTCGATCAATAGGGAAGGATAATCAGGAACAAAACAATCTTATGCTATCAAGAGTTCCAAGGTTGTAACCTTCATCTCATGACTGCAAGGCCCCTTACAATTATGACACTTGACCACTCTATCAGTGAATGTGCATAATCATTAACCAATCTTTAGTCAAGAATAGTTGTAATGCCTTTGTAATGGTTTGTTGTTTCCAGAATTATGTCTCTCTGCTTTGTTACTGTTGGTATGATATATTGGATCTTTATGCATGTCATTTAATGCGCTTCTTTTCTCGAGGTTACCACTATGTTGCCACAGAGTTTATTTTAAGTTGATAATCATGTACTTTCAGCCCAGTTTCATAAGAATCTGTTTTGACATTTAAACTGGAAAGTACTTTTTCTGTTTGTTTATATTGCACTGTAGTTGTCCAGAATTTACTGAAGCATGTTTGAATTGTATTGCAGTGGCCTCGTTCTATTGAAGTTGTTAATGCTAGAGAGTTGCCGCCTGTTTTAATAGATCGTTACAATGCAGCTGGAGGTGAAGGTACAGCCCTTTGTGGTATATTTCCTGAGATTCGGAGGGCTTGGGCTTCTGTTGACAATTCTTTGTTCCTTTGGCGATTTGATAAATGGTAAACTCTTTTCCCACTGTATTGGAAGCCTGGCAGGAAAGAACTACCCAAAAATTCTGCTTGGGTTTCTTCTTAAGGATTCATCTCAGTTCTCTAACCCGAACCCTAATCATCCAAAGAATTTTCTTAAGCTGTTTGCTTATCTTCTTTGGTAAACAATTTTTCTTTTGTGCTTGAGTATTTTTGATATTGATTGAAATATCATCTTATAATGGTTTCTTGGATAATTTATGTTGTTTGAAATGCAACAAAATATGTGCAATCTGATAACATATTTAATATTTTTAAAGAGTCATTTTTGCAATTTGAAGAATGCATTTTAATGTTGTATTAATTAAAATTGGAAGAGCCATTCTTCTACCAATCTTGTGGTTTGCATGGCTTATCATTTCTTAAAATTGTATTTTTATTGCATTTACTGTTTATGGGCTTACCATTTCTTAATATTGTATTTTTATTGCATTTACTGTTTATGCAGTGCAATATTAAGTAATATCATATTTCAGGAATCAGCTGCATGTTAATATCCATTAGCAAGTCAATCTTTATGACCCTATTTTCATGGGCAGTGGCTCACAAGAATCCATCTAGGTGATGCTCAAAGGAGTTAAGCACTGTGAATTCTCAGTAGATCACCCTTCCCGGTAGTTTATTAGCTCTAGTGCACTTGTGTTGTTCTAAAAAGAGCACTGGTAACATGTGTTTCATTCCGTTTCATGTCCAAACATTTATATGGTATTTCATTTTTTAATTCAAGAATTACTATAATGTTTGCAGTTGATGCATGACTTTTATTCCAAGTACATTTGTTTTGCAGAACCATCCTTTAGTTTTGCCCACATGCAGTGCTTAGGAATTCTATTCATCACTAGCATTTCAAATCTTCAGAAAGATTCTTATTGATGCTGAATGATTAGGATTCCTTTCTGATATTTTTAAGGTTGTATTATTGCGATAATGAAAAGTGAGAACACAGATTAAAAAATGCTAATAGGGGGTTGTCCATTATCATCTCTAAAAATCCACTACCCTCTTATCTTGGATTGGCTTTCATAGATCTATCAAAATTATGCTTAACCCAAATTTTCAGAGGTTCATTCCACACGTCTTTGGGTCTTTTTAGCCTATTCCCAACAAGCCCATTATCTTGATAAGCTTACCTTTTTTTCCTAGAATTTCCTTATCTTTGTTTGTAGGCATATTTTGATATGAGGTTCTAGGTATTGACCAGTTCTGATAACGAGTGCGCTTTTTTCGTCCCATATTCACACATTTGGACTATAGGGAAGAGGATCTAAAGTGACCAAGTTTACGGGATGGGGATGAGGGGCTTCTTTCTGGGACAGATTTTTTTGAGGCAATTTTTGGGGATGGTAGGGGACAACAAAGGGGATGACAAAGGGGAAAACAAAGGGGATGGCAATATAGAAAATAGTGAAAATTAAAAAAAAATATGGAATTTCAAATTTTCATATGATAACATTGACAAGGTATTCATTATATTGACATACGCATTATAGAATCCTCAATGCACAACATTAGAGTTCACATAAGAGTCAAACAAATTAATATTAATAAATGTTAATTGTCAAAACTTATAACTTAATTGCTTCCATGATTCATTGTCAATGTGCATGTTATTTAAAAGGCTGCAAGTTTGAAATGCAAATGTCAAAATGACAAAATCACAAAAAATAGTTATAGAAAGTATGAGGCTTCCCCTAATGGGCAACTTCCAATATGCAAAAAAATTGGCATCTGACTCCAAGTCATTGCTACTGAGGGAATGCTTCATTTAATGAAACTCCAATCAATCCCGCTTGTGTTTCCTTGTTGAAACTTAGTAGCTTCGGTAAGATAAACGATTGAATGAGAGACTTCATTTATCTCTCATTCAATCATCTACCTTATCGATATAACTACAATATAAATATAGACCTCATGATTAAATAAATGAACTTGTCATAATCATCTTATATGCATAATCGATGATATTACTAATGCTGTGATCAGACCAGACTTATAACTATCATAGCTATCATATGATAGCATCGATTGATGCTATCATATGATAACCATAATAGTTATCATCCTAATCGCACATTAATACCGATCATTTATCTGATGATTATATTTTATCCCGATCATTTATCGGATGACTATATTGACGTGCCCCGATTATTAATGGTTATCGGTATAAACATGTTAAATGGTAAATAACGTGACCGATAGTTATCGGTATAACACACGATAAAGGATAAATGACGTGACCGATAGTTATCGGTATAACACATGTTAATGTGGTAATATTAACTGAAGCGGTGCCTATGCACCGATCAAGACATGTCTTGATCGGGCATGTCAAAAGACATGACCGGTCAAGGCATGCCTTGATCGGTGAGCATAGACTATAAGTATATGTCAATGAAGTGCTGTAGATGCATCGAAATAATTAATGTTATCTTCAGCAACCTGTGACATAAGAAACAGAAAATATCAGTAAAGAATAATAATAATATATATAACTTCAGACTTGAACATAAATTTGAATATCATTTACACTCCTCATCAATTTAGGTGGCATCTTTTGGATCAACATCTCATCATAAAATTGGAGTCTACTGAAACTCTAAAGTTTGATGATTTTGGAGTCGTAAAGCTTTGTGCACAACTACCAACTTATTTGCTTGTCTAAAGGTCAGCTTATTCCTCTTGATAGAGTGAATAAAGCTGTATGTGGACCAATTCCCCTTTGTAGTAGAGGAATTGACAACTTGTTAAATTAGGCAAATGGTGAGTGTCCTTAACTCTGGTGTATCCTTGCTGCACCATGTCCACCATCCAATAGGATCAGTTTGAGCTAATATAGCTCTACCTATCTTCGCCTTTTGTTTGTTGAATGCTGGACCACGAAGATTAGTAAAGGCAAGCTATTTTGTGTGAAGTAAACTTGACTCCTCAATTGAATACAACTTTTGAAGGGCCTTCGTCAACCCTTCTTTCACCTCTTCATCATCACAAGGAGGCAAGCTACCAGCCTTTGGTGCATACCATTTGGGATTTAGTGTCATGTCCCTCCCTTACTGAGGTTGGCCTCCCAACATACCTGTTGTGAGGTATTCACACATCGCCCTATTGCAAATAGGGACCCCCACTTTTTCGCTTTCTAGGTTAGTTGCCTTAGTTTAGTTGTTGGTTGTTGTCGAGTCTTTGCTATTGACCTTTTGCTTGTAGTTGCTCAAGAGCTGATCATGTCCCCCTCTTAAGAATGAAGTGAGGTTCAACACTCCCTTTGCCCAGCCAAGGCATAATCCCTTCCACTTCTCCAAGTCCTGTCAGTGGGTGCCCAAACCTGATCACTCCCATTTCCATTTCTCATCATTGCCATCACCATTTCACCATTCCATTTCCTTCTATTTCCACCTCCCTTACCATGCTTCACTTCCATTTACCATATCCTCTACCCACCTACCTTTCTATACTCCATCTATCCTTCCTTCCACCCATCCCCATATCCTAACCTACTTCACCTACATAACCTACCTTAGATTGCCTGACTTCCATCCCACATCCTTAACCTACCCCTTCCATCTCATTCACCTTCCTACCCTTCACCCTACACTCACACTTACATCCTCTACCCTCCATCTCACACCCCTTACCCTTCTACTCCCCTTAGCCTACCCTTTCCCTTGCCTACCACTTTACCCCTACCCCTATCCTATCCTATCCCACCTTCTTTCCCCTAGCCTAACCATTATAATCTACACCCCCTCTACCCTTTCATTACCCCCTTATACCTCCCATTACATTTTACTCCCCTTATATCTTAACTCGTCTCACCAACCCCTTTTACCTCCCACATCCTAAACCTCCTCACCCCTCGTATTTCCTACCTATACCCCTTATGTCTCCCTTTTCCCAAACATCCTCTCCTTCCCTTCCTCACGTGGCATTTCCCATACCACTCTTCCCTTCCCCCACAACACTTCACATTTCTTTAACCATCCTTGCGACATCATTTTTGGGCCCCACTTTAAACTCAAAATAGAGAATTAAATAGGTTTTTTTTAAAGGACTCTTTGCTGCGACGCACTAACTTTTGGATTGGAAATTTAGAATGTTTTTAGCATTGCATGGGCCTGTTGGTGTGTATTTTGTACACTATCAAACACAGAATAAAATACCCAAGGGTACCTTATCCTCTCTTGAATAAAGCCTTGATTGCTGAAGATATCGCGGAAAAGGATCAATCAGGATGACTTCAAGGTTCTTGTATGTAGGGTCTCTACATGTGGATAAGCTCTCTGTGGTATGATGTGATTTGCTGGAATCACAAGGGGACTTACATTTGATGATTGAACGTTTGATCTGCTTTGAATATTGCTGGAACACAGGCTCTTACTAGCTTTGATTTAAAAAAAAGGAAAAAAGATGAGGGCGAGGAAAGGATCTAATCCTAACACTAAGAATGTAAGAGCAATGAATGATCTTTGATGAAATTCTAACTAAGTCTTGTTTTGACATCGCAGGACCATCTCCACAAGGCTAGTGCGATCTTCGAAGGAAAGCTTTATGATGTTCAAATCATCACTGCAGGCATAGACACCATCAGGTTGATGCATATCAATGAAGAAGCGACAATTGAAGTTAAGCTTACGCTGAATGATTCCAGTTGACTACACAAGGCAAGTCTGCAATCAACAAACTGCTAGTAGTATGGATATACGAATTCCACCATCAATCAAGCACATTTCTTCCACTCATCTAATAACATGAAATCAAATACGAGAAGTATAAAGACCATGCAAATTGTCGAATCGACCCATAAATTTTACCATTTCTTCAATGAAGTTACAAGTCTTTTACAACAACATCTTGGCAACAATCTTTGCCTTCTCTCTCTACTCTACTCTAATTGCTATTCTATCAACTAGCTAATCACCTTCTAACTACTCTCTATCTATCTTCTATTAACTGCTTCTATATGCCTTTACAAATGAAATGCCAGGGCTTATATAGTGCCCTCAATACATTTCGATGGCTAAGATCAATTCGAGATCAATGGCCAAGATTTTACAATGAAAACCCTAATTAGGGTTTGTTACAACCATTACATAACATTTAATGCTTGACCAATGATAAAATTGTATTGCTTGGACACATGTCCTCTTTGGAAAATTCAACCAATGGATAGCCGGGGTAGGTACATAGAAGTTTGTGCCACCTCCCATGAGTTGGGTACATTGAATCTAGACATTGTTGAGGTGGACCACACTGACTGGAGAAGTGATGACTAGGATGCCACCTTGTCTGACACTTGTAACTTGGTAGATATTCAACTTGATGTTGTTGAGAAGCTAGCTTTAATTAATTCATCTGGAACTATCTGCTTCTTCAACGAACCCTTTGCTCCGACTTCTTTTGTCTCTGATGTGCAGGATGATTGATGTACCTCGCCTTGGAATGTTGGATTGGAAGAGGTTGCCCTTGATGATGTTAGTCCGAAGAAAGCCATCCTTGTCGATGCTGGATCGAAGAAGGTCGTCCTTGTCGATGCTAGACTGGAGGAGGTCGCCCTTGTCCTTGCTTGATCTTCTTGGAGGAGACCATCCTTGATCTGGCTTGATTTTCCTTGAGGAGAGTCTTCCGACTTGTAGATCTTTCGAGCTTGGGAGTCGCCATCTTGATACCTACACAACATTTCACAATTAATAATATATCTTGAAGTGTAGAAATTAGGATTCAAAAGGAAGATTTAAGATTTTAATTAGGAAACTTCATGATAAATCTTGAGTTATCATTTCCTAATTAACCATGTAATTTTCAAAAACTTGAAGTTCAAAATTCAAAATCTCAACTTTGGGACTGGGATGATCTCGCCATACCTCCACTTGAGAATTAATTCTAAAAAATGATGCAAAAATAGGGTGAATTTTGGCTAGGCGAAATATAGATCAAAGTCCTTCCTTTAGCAAAATGTGCCTCCTTTAATCTTCTCAAGCATCAATTCCACCACCTTTAGTCTTCAACACTTAAGATAATTCGCTCCAAATAGGCTAGCTTTCACACCTGCTTCCTTGCTCCTCAAATCGCACTTGAAATAATGAATGAATGATTAAAATTGCTCAAAACACCCTTACTATATAGGGTGCTCACCACTTCATCTCTCCATAGGCCGACTTGGCAAAAAAGGCCAAAAAATAAATAAATTTGCAAAAACAAGAGGCCGACCTAATAAAATAATAAAACATGATACCTCAAGCGCCCCATTTTCAATTTTAATTTAATAAACATTAATTTTAAATGCCTTAATAATAAAAAAATCGATTTTTTGAGGCTCAAAATTAATTTATTAAATGCCATGCGCCTTTATTAAATGCCAATTTAATTAATTCTTTTTTCTTTTTTTTTTTTTTTTTTTTTCGAAGTTGATGATTTTGGCATTTCATGCGATTTGGAGGATGTCAACGTTGGGATATGGCAAAAATAAAGAATGCATATGTTAAGCGCTCTGGTCCCTTGGAGAGGGACAGGAGCACTTTTGAGTCCATTACATGAATTCTTGATCACATTAATCTTCAATTTACCCTCAAGGCGTAGAATATCACATTTCACTCCATCTTGAGCCTTGGTAATAAAAATATCATTTCAAAATGCAAGGTAAATGGTCATATTTGGAAAAAAGCGCTCTAGTCCCTTGGTGAGGGACGGGAGCACTTTTGCAAGTTGTCGTCAAAATTTGCAACTCTCGCATCTCAATTCCACTTCAAGGCATTTTAAACACTTTTTCAAACTTGCGCCTTGGCCTCAATTTGTCCAACATTGGCGAGAAAGGTGAGATAACATGTTAAGTGCTCTGGTCCTTCAGTGAGGGACGGGAGCACTTCGCCTTGGTCCCTTGGTGAGGGACGGGAGCACTTTTTCAATTTCAAGCTTATCCGTCCTTTGCTAGCTTCCCAAATTATCTTCAATGGGCTAATCCCGTCCTTTGCTAGCTTCCCAAATTATCTTCAATGGGCTAATCATGTCCTCTTCGATTCATTTCAATCACAAACTTGCCTTGGCCTTGCAGGAAATTCACAACTTTTGGAAAATCACTCTGGTCCCTTGGAGAGGGACGGGAGCACTTTTTGTAAAATCGCTTTGGTCCCTTGGAGAGGGACGGGAGCACTTTTTGCATCTTGGTGTATTTCTTTGTTCTTTTAAAAGTTCAATCACTTCCAAGGCATAAAACATCCTTCGTCCTTCCCATCCAAGTCAAGTTTTGCCATAAAATACCAAACAAAGAAGAGAAACTTGAAAAAGTGGCATGGTCCTTCAGTGAGGGACGGGAGCACTTTTTGTCATTTAGGTTGATTTACTCCTTTGTAGACCGCTTAAATTATATTCAATGGACAAAACATGCCTCCCTTAACCTCTTCAAATCATAAAATCACCTTAACCTTGCAAAGATAGTGCAAATTTGAAATTCAGTGCTCCGGTCCTTCAGTGAGGGACGGGAGCACTTTTTGCTCTCTAAGCCAAAATGTCTCACTTTTCACCTCGAAATTCCTTTGATAGGGAAGATTTCATCTTACTTCACGCTATGAATAAAACTTAATGTCCAAAAGAGGTCTAAAATTGTGCATATAAAGAAAAGTGCTCTGGTCCTTCAGTGAGGGACGGGAGCACTTTTTACCTTCTAGGCAAAAGCTTCATCATTTCATTGTTTTCAATCAAGTCTGGATGGTCTATCATGTTCGTTTCGTCCTTCACCATGCCTTTGATGTCTCAATTTAACCAAACAAGGCCAGGAATGGCTCCAATAAGTCTTTTCGCCTTTGTCCTTCAGTGAGGGACGGGAACACTTTGCCTTGGTCCCTTGGAGAGGGACGGGACCACTTTTTCCTTCAACCTTCAAAATTCACCATTTTTGTGCCTTCAAAATCTTCAAAAGTATCAAGTCATGTCCAATTATCATTCCGGAAGACCTTGCACAAAACAAAATAGAAAAGTTAGTGACAAATATGCATAAAATAACATTTGTGCTCTGGTCCCTTGGAGAGGGACGGGAGCACTTTTGTCCATTCTGGCTAAAATATTCAAAATTTAGGCCTCCAATCATTTCACAAGGCAGAGTTAGGTCATCTTCAAGGCCAGGAATCAGTTAGCAAGCTCTTGCAAAATAAGAAATTGCACTTAGAATGAAATTCGCCCTGGGCCTCCAATGAAGGACAGGAGCACTTTCTTTGTTTCAGGCATCATCTTGCCTCCGAAATTTGATCAAAATTTACCTAGGCAAGAATATACAATTTCATCTTCAAAATGCTAACACTTAGACAAAATTTGAATTTTCCCTCAAAAAACCCTAACTAGACCTATACCTGAGACATATCTGACTTCCTGACAGACTTATCTTACTTCAATAATCAACCTTCGGAAGGACGCTTAATAACTTTCAAAATTTGACTGGACTCAGCTTGAAAAATATTCGGAAGAAACCCTTAAGGTTTAGCCCTAGCCCAGACAACTCACTCACTCACTCAAAACCCTAAAAGCAGGAGAAGAACAGGCAAAACAAAAGCGAAAAAAGGGTGTCCCCATTTTAATGAGGCGATGTGTGAAAATGTCACAACAGGGCCCTACCAAAATTTTGAAATAAAAGAAAAGTTTTTTAAGGAATTTTAAATAAAAGGGAGAGCATCCACCTCACTCTACCCCTTCATCCCTTCCACCTTATTCCCTCTGTGGCACTTCTTTACCACACCACCCCATCTTCTTTGCCACAATATCCTTTTTTCTATTACACCTTTCCATTCCCTTTTCACACCAGTGGCATATTTGGGCTCCACTAAAACTTTAGGATGGAGAATATAAAGATCATTTTACTATAAATTTAATCCAAATCTCCAGGTTCACAAGAAAGATTCGCTTCAAAGGTGGTGAAATCTTTTTTTTGAAGACATTCTGCATACAGCAGCAACTGTGATATTGATCAAATTCTGTTCGTTTTGAGGCAGCAATCTTGATCTTTTACTTGAATGATAATTATCAGAGATCACCCCAAAGGCAATCTGATTCACTCACCGATATATGATCAAGGAGATTTTGTTTTGAACTCAGGCTTGAAGGACCACGATATTGAGTTTTGATACTTCAATAGTGATTGAAAGGGCAATGAATTTGTCACTCTTCAGCAAGTTTGACCTCCAAGATGGCAATATAAAGTTCAGATCTGAGATTTGAATCGTGTCATTGGTCATCCAAGTCCAATCAAGGTGGCTTCATTGGAAATGATATTGTGCCTTTGAAAGTATGACATACCAGGCCAGCTAGTTGACAAAGCTTTGAAGGTTTTCAATTTCACTGATCATGTTTTGTTTTGCAAAGGTTCCGTAATCTGGCCTATCATGTTTGCAAAGCTGCCTGAGTTAGCTGATCAAATGGGGAGATGCAAAGCTGCCCGAGTTAGCTGATGAAATGGGGAGATGCAAAGACATTCGAATTAGCTGATCAAAGTGTCAAGTTGCAAAGGAGGGCATTAAAGTTTTTCATATCATCAAACTACAAAGCAACATCAAATGGCCGCTCAAGTCAGAGAATGCAAAGAGACTTCAAAGACCGCCTAGCATCCTTGAAATGCGAATGAAGTTTAAAAAATTTGCCTAATGTAATAAAAAAATCTGACTAAGTGTTTGAAGGGCAAATGAGAAGTTTAATTCATGTTCGGGCCAATGAGAGCGCACTTCACAAACTGAAACAGAAGAGTGTATTTCACAAATTGGAGGATATGAGCGCATTTCAGCATTTCACAAATCACCACAGATGAATGCACTTCAGCACTTCACAAATAGGAAGGGATGAGCAAATTTTATGAACATGTTAAATGGAGCGACTTCATGACTTGGAGAAATCGAGCGACTTCATGTTTGAGAGATTTCAAGCGAACTTCACGAGTTGAGGAAATGGAGTGAATTTTATACAAGTGAACTTCACGAGCTGAGAAAGATAAGCTAACTTAATAAGCAAGGTGAGAGAAACAAACTTCATGTGCATGCCACTTAGAGTGATCTTCATGCTCAAGCCCACATGAGTGAATATCAACTTCATGAATCAAGATACATGAGCGAATTTTAACTTCATGTTTGAGATAAGCGAACTTCATGTAGGGGGCTTCAAGGGCAAATTCCAACTTCACAAACCAAGGGATATGAATAAACTTCAAGAATTAAGACATGAGCGAACATCATGATTTGACCTACATGAGCTAACTTCACAATTTGAAGGATATGAGCGAATATCACAAATTAAGCTTCAAGAACGAATTTCCAAATGAGTGAACTCTACTCCATGTATTCTTAATAGAAGGCGAAGTTGCAAGATTTGGAAGAGCCATTTTGAGTTGAGGGAAAATGAAGGAGAGCAAGTTTAAAAGACAAGGGCAACTTAATAAACATTAAGAGTGGAGTAAACTTCAAGAGCTCCTCTCTAAGAGCGAAAAACAACTTCCAGTGTCCCTTCATGAGGGCAAATTCCCTTTATATACTCTTATTAAACCTATATATCAAGTGTATTTGATACTTGCTTGTTTGTTTTGTAGGAGATGAAGAAAGAAATACGAAGATCACACAAGAAGCATTCACTTAATCTACGACATCAACGACGTGAAAGGAGTCACAAGAGAAGGAATTCCAAAAGAGAGGGATAGTGGTGACATCAGAAGTACATCAATACTTCAAAACCAAGACCTATAGCGAGCATGATTAAAGAAGCAAATAGTTTTAGAAAAGTTTATCAAAGTTTGCTTCTCATCATCATCATCACTTTAAGCAAACTAGATAATGTTGAGTATCAAGAGATATCTCTCAACATCCCTTAATGATGATGAATCAAATCAAGTCTACAAAGTGCAAGATTGAGGTGGCGTCCCAGTCACTATTCCTCTAGTCAGAAAGGTCCACATCAACATGTCTAGATGTAATGCAGCTAGTTCATACATGGATGCACGAAATCCGATGTTCCTACCCTCAATATCTATTGGTTCACATTCACTAAATGTAATTTTCTCATTGGCTAAGAAGAGTTTGTTGTAACAAACCCTAATTAGGGTTTCATTGTAAAATCACGGCCATTGATTTCAAATGGATTCGAGCCATTGAATCGCATTGAGAGCACTATAAAAGGATCAAGTCTCTCATTTGTAAAGGTTAATAGCTAATAGTGCATAGTTAGTAGCAAAGAAATATGAGAAGAATAGAATAGCAATTAGAGTAGAGTAGGAGGAGAAGGCAGAAATTGTTGCCTAAGTTGTAAATGAACTCCATTTTCATTGAAGTTATGGTGAAGTGTGTTGTTTCTTTACAATGTGCATGGTTTCTTGTTGGATCTTCATGTTAGATGATAAATAAACTAGATTGAATGGAGGAATTTGTTTAATGTATTCATGTGGAATCCATCTAGTCCATACGTGGTCAAATGGAATGATATGAACTGAACTTCAAATTGTTATACGTCCATTGTTTATGCATTAATTTGGATGGTAAGCAGTGTTCGATGGTAATGATTTGAACATCTTTGAAATGTCCTTAGAATATTGCACTGAGCTTGTGTCAAATTGTTCAGTTTGATGGTGAGACCTTGTTCAATAGGATTCCATCTAATCATTCACCCATCTTTCGGCATTCTTAGGATTAGAATAGACTCTCTCAACCCTTCATCTTTTGCCATTTTTTCAAACTCAAGTTAGTTTAGGATATAAAAAGCATCGCCATATTGAAATATCAGATGATCAAGTTCCAACAAATTAAGCATTTAGGCATTCAAATGTAAGTCCCCTTGTGATTCCAACATAATCACATCAAACCAACGAAGCTTATCCACAGGTAGTGACCCTACATTCATGAGCCTTGGAGTCTTCTCAAGCGATCCTTAAGCTAATCTTCAACATTTGAGAGATTTTGTTCAAGAGAGGATAAGATACTTTTAGGTATTTTATTCTGTGTTCGCATGTGCGTAAAAAATACATCAACAATACCTTTAGTGAAGGTGTTTATTAACCTCCTTAAATTCAACTAATTTATAAATATTTAATATATAATATAATTTTTTTTTTAATTTTTTTTAAAAATAATGCTTGGTAAACTTTTTAACGTGACCGGTGACGCTGGCATGACACGCCCTTCGGCTCCACGCGAAACGCTTTTGACCCGGAGCTATGAACCGATGAGGCCACAATTGGGGGACCTCATCCCCACACTTCACTTGTTCAAACCCGCGAACACAACAGCCCAGCGAAGACATAACGCCTGCGAACACAATGGCCCAACAGGGGTTTGAACCTCGGTGGCCGCTTCACCAACAAAGTGTTTTAACCACGACACTACATGTCCGAAGACATTAATATATAATATAATTAATAAAAATATAAAAATGAATTTCAAATTTACATATTGGCACCTTTGGGTGAATTTCAAAATTTAACATTCGGGTGACCAATTTAGGGCCTTGAGACCCTTTCTCTATGAAGTATAAATTCTAACATAGACCCAAGCAAGAGCAGCAGATCATGATTATCATGGTAGGCAGATTGTGGTCGTTATGGTGAGAAGATCATGATTCCCTTATGCATGCAGATCGTGATTTCCTTATGCATCGCCTCCACTTTTCCTAACAGCAATCTCCCCTAATTGATTAAGAATAATTTAACTAAACAAGGAGGGGTGGTTTGATACTGAAGGGATGCAATTAGCATCCAATAGACACCCCATCTGATCGGTCACATCCCTGAAGAGAAGTTGCCACCCCACAAACCAAATGGAGGGGTATAAAGGGAACATGCTGGCATCCATGAAAGGACATCGAAGGATTCAGATCTGACATTTCTTAAGATATTAATACTCAGGCAGTCCATCTGGTTATTGCAGTTTGGTATGAATTCTCCTTGCAAACATAACAAGTGCTGTAACAATAAATATAGAGGAAGGAGGATTACAAGTAGGGGAACCGTGTTGGGGTCATCTTCTAGGAATGCCACCTCATGGTATAAGATCAGAGAGTCCCATGGGGCCAAAGGGCTAAGAAAGGATGGATGGCAGTAGATCAGAAAGCACTAGAAGAAAAATATGGTGACTCCACCATCAAACCCTAGGATTGAGAGGAAGAAATCGACCAAATTCACATGTAATGGATCAAAGAATGTAGTGAAGAATTGCAAGACATGCGAGACAAGGTGGGCAATGAACAACCAAGATGTTATAGCACTAGAAGAAAAATATGGTGACTCCACCATCAAACCCTAGCATTGAGAGGAAGAAATCGACCAAATTCACATGTAATGGATCAAAGAATGTAGTGAGGAATTGCAAGACATGCGAAACAAGGTGGGCAATGAACAACCAAGATGTTATAGTATATTGGCTACAATCTTTCCCAACCTGTAGGGTGTAGCCATTGATTGGTATACAGAGATTGAACTAGCCTCCCAAAACACATGGGAGAGATTAATAAAAGTTTAAGGAACTTGGTCAAATTAAAATAAGAACCAGCCAATGGTTTTAAGAGAAGATGGTTCATTGAAGATCTTACTCCTTGTTGAAGTAGAACCAACTAGCTAAAAATCAGATGACAGCAACTAAAAAAAACTTATGAGAACAAGATACACAATAATTATCCTGGGAAAACCCTGCACCTGAGGGTGAAAAACCCAGCCACACAAATAAATTATTTATTGAATGCTCAAACTGAATACGTAGCTCTCAAAATGAACAGTCAATCATCTAACGATAACCATGACTGAACATGAATACTAATATCTTTTACTAAGACTTCGTTCAACTTCTGAAATACAAAAGTAGAATCAGACTGACTGAAGATAACAGCAGCATATAATGATCAGCAACATCCAGAACTCTATCACGGAAGATCAGTAAAACATAAGAATATTGAATGTCTCGAACTTAACACACTTTGGCATCTATCAAACTCACAAAATAGAATAACACATCCAGATATATCTCTCGAAGGAGGAAGATGGAAGATCAAGCATCAAATGAATTGTCAGTTACACAATCGACACCAAAAGAAGCCTCGAACACACGGAAATGATGAACTTGAAACAAAAGAAATCCACAAAGAAGTAACTGCTGCCAGCTCACATACAGATCGGAGATGGTAAAGGAAGAAGACGCAAAACTACAGCTAATTGCTGACGAACACAACGAAGAAATAGAACTCTACTCTCCTGAAGCTACACACAATAACACTCCCTCTTAGCAAAGGAGACATCATTTACTGATTTTCCAAGTTATGGAGTCACTCAACATGACAAACACAATGACTACACTCATATGAATAGATAAAACAAAAAAATAATCACGGATTCTCTCAACATGATAGCATCATGGATTCTCTCAACATGATGTTCACCATGGCTACTCCCATGAGTGAAATAAACACAAGCTCTCATCACAGAGTCACTCAATATGATGTTGTCATGGAGTCTCTCAACATGACATCCACTATGGCTACCCCCATAAATGGAAAGAGCATCAAGGGCTTGCACCTCAATATTCATTTGTTACAGAGAAAAATGCATTACAAGGGATTGCACCTCAAACTTCTCCCTCACAGAGAAGAACTCATTAACAACATGTAAAAGATTCATTATAGCTGAGATTCCCTCTCAGCAAGAGCATCATTCTCCACAATACCAAGCTTGTCTCAAAAATAACAAAACTTCATTCTAGGAAGTGGCTTGGTGAGAATATTTGCTGTTTGCCCTTCAGTGCAAATGTACTTGAGCTCCACTGCTTTCCTTTGAACCATATCTCTCAAGTAATGATATTTTATTTCCACATGCTTGGTTCTATCATGAAAAACAGGATTAATTGAAAGCTTCACACAACTTTGGTTATCACAATGAATCACTGTAGGTTCCAAAGGCTGTTCAAACAATCCTGCAAGCAATTTGCGAAGCCATACTGCTTCTCTAGCTGCTGTAGCAGCTGCAACATATTCAACTTCTGCTGTACTTTGGGCCTTGCATGCTTCTTGCTGCACCAGGAAATCATAGCTAAACCTAAGCTAAAACAACAACAAGAAGTGCTCTTCTTGTCAGGTACACATCTTGCCCAGTCCGAATCAGAAAAACCTTGCAATTTCAGACCTTCACAAGAAGTATATTTTAGACCATATCCCACTGTACCACGCACATATCTCAATATATGTTTAGCTGCAACAAAATTAATCTGTCTAGGCTCACTCATAAACTGATTGAGAGTGTTAACAACATAACATATGTCAGGCCTAGTATTAACTAAATAGTAAAATATATCAAAGATCCAATCAATTGTCTATACATAGTAGGATCAACTAAGTATGAACTAGCTGCAACCTCATGTAACTTTTTTTCGGATTTGCTTCCATGGGAGTTGCCATAGACTTGCAATCTAACATACCCAATCTTTTCAAAAGATCAATGGCATATTTCCCTAGCCTCAATATGACTTCATTTGATCTTTGCCACACTTGTAAACTAAGAAAACAATGCATCAAACCAAGATCTTTCATCTCGAATTCAGAAGCTAACTCTTTCTTACATCTAGCAATGAGATCATCCTCTCCAGTAATAAATAAATCATCAACATATAGAACTAAAATTAAGGCTTTATCATCAATTATATTTGGATTTGCATCATTTTTGAGAAAACCCAAGCTCAACAAATTCCGATCAATTCTTTCATACCAAGCATGTGGAGCTTGCTTAAGACCATACAAGGCCTTTTTCAATCTGCATACATGTTATTCTTTCTAATGGATCACAAATCCATCTAGCTGCTCAATAAAAACTTCTTCTTCAATTACACCATTCAAGAATGCTGTCTTTACATCCATCTGATGCAATTTCCACCCTTTAACAGCTGCAATAGCAATAATAGTTCTGATAGAAGTGTAACGTGCTACAAGTGCAAAAGTGTCTTCATAGTCTATGCCTTCCTTTTGTGAAAAACCTCTAGCTACAAATCTAGCTTTATATTTTTCTACACTCCCATCAACTGCATGTTTAATTTTGAACAGCCACTTAGAAGAAACAACAGATTTACCTTTGGGCCTAGGAACAATATCCCACACATCATTTTTGATAATGGATTGATAGTCCTCTATCATGGCATCCTTCCACACTTGCTGATTGGAAGCTTCTTCAAAATTAGAAGGCTCGGATGCTATAAAGTGATTCATCAAAGCTACATATCTTGCAAACTTATGAGGCGTTTTACTCTCTCTGAAGGTGCCACGAGGGGTTGCATATTTTTCACCCTCTTCCATAGTGTGTCAAGCCCACAATGGTCTTTTCTTATTAGTTGAAATATTACTGGGACTTGCAAAAGTACCTATAGAATCAATTGGATCAACAAGATCAGCAAAGTCTTATAAATCTGTATTCTCCCTCTGAATCTCTGAAGGTGAATCCGGATCAGCCATATCTATGTTTTGAGGAGGCTCAAAGTCTTCTCTATCAGATTCCATGTTAGACTATTTGGATTTCTTGCAAGCTACATCTTCATCAAAAGAGACATCCCTGCTGATTTCAATTTGCTTTTGACCTGGAATGTAGATTCTGTATGCTTTTGAAGATTCACTATAACCAACAAAGATGCCTTTCTTTCCTGAAGGTTCTAATTTAGTTCTTTTCTCTTTTGGAACATGAATATAGATAGGACATCCAAAAATTCTGAGGTGACTAATGTCTGGTTTGATACCTGAAAAAGATTCTTCTGGAGTCATGTTGTCTAGGATTTGATGAGGACTATGATTCTGAATGTATACTGCTGTCCTGCAAGCCTCTGCCCATAAAAATGTTTGAATACTTTGATCATCGATCATAGCCTTTGCTGCCTCAACAATTGTCCTGTTCTTTCTTTCAGCTACACCATTTTGTTGAGGATTATAAGGGACACATAACTCCCTCTTAATCCCAGCTTCAACACAAAAATTATGAAATAAACTAGAAACATATTCTCCCCCATTATTAGATCTTAGAACCTTTATCTTCTTGCTAGATAAATTTTCAACGAGTGCTTTAAATTCTTTAAGTCTGGACAACACTTCATCAGATTCTTTAGACTTAAGAAAATAAATCCAACACTTACAAGAAAAGTCATCAATGAAGGTAACATAATACCAAAAACCACTAAGGGAAGCAACTGACACAGGGCCACACAAATCAGAGTGCATTAACTCTAGAATATCCTTTGCTCTATTTTCACTACTATGAAAAGTACTTTTAACATTCTTAACTAGAGCACATTGCTTGTAGACACCTTCATGGTTTTGATTCTGCTTTGGAAGACCAACAACTACCTTCTCCATTGAAGACAAAGTTCTGAAATTTAGGTGACCAAATCTTTTATGCCACAGCTCACTTGAACTTGTAGAAGCATGAGCTAATGCTTGGATAGGGCAAGCTGAAAGCTTGTAAAGATTGTCATGACGAACACCAATCTCACAAGCTGATTGAATGTTGGTGTTCTTCTTCCAGGCAAGAACTTTTCCATCAATAAAAGTAACATGATAACCCTTGTCTTCTAACGTTGAAATAGAAATCAGATTCCTCTTAATACCAGGAACAAAGAGAACATTGCTAAGAAAAAGAGGAATACCGGAATCCATCTGAAAGGAAGTAGAACCAACATCCTTCACAGAATAACATGCATCATCACCAATGGTAACTTGGAGATGAGAATCTTTTTCCTTCAAGTTGGAGAGGTGTTCACGATAACCGGTAATATGGCGGGAGGCTCCACTATCAATAAGCCGTGTATCACTGTCAGTAGGAATATTACTGGAGAGAGCAGAAATAAATAAGAACCCCTCTGAATTTCCACTAGAGTCTCTATGAGGAGAAACATTTTCAACATTTGTTGTTGCAGCTTGTTGTTTGGGTCTAGAAGGACATTCTCTAGCAAAGTGACCAAACTTGTCACATCTGAAGCATTGTACTCTAGAGAGGTCCTTTCTTCTCTTAGATTCAGAAGCTGAATCAGAATTTCTATCTCTGTTCCTTTTGAAGTTTCCTTTCCTTCCTTTTCTTTTAGACGTATGGGCAGCAAGAACATGATCTTCTTTATGATGACATTTACGTCCAATTCCTCTTGTCTTCAATCTGCATTCCTCTTGAATGCAATCAGCTCTCAATTGATCAAACTTGGGTAACTCATTTCTTCCACTAATACCTTGAATGAAATATTCCCAAGAGTGAGGAAGGCCATTCATGGCCAGCATAACCAGGTCTTTATCCTCAATAGAATCTCCAATAGCATTGAGCTGATCCTTCAATTCTATAATCTTCATAAAAAAAGAAACAACAGATTTTACATAGTTGAGAAGATTATTCTCTTCAAGCACAATGAGGACTCTAAACTTCCATGAAGTATAATTAGCTGCACCATCCAATCTGTCTTCAACTTTGAGTCCATTCACCATTGTTGAAACTTGAAATACACAAGCTCATATAAAGCAAATAATATTTCAAAACTAAACGATCTGGTTCTGGATCTTTTTTTTAGACCCGCTCCGATACCATGTTAAAGTAGAACTAGAAAGCTAAAAATCAGATGATAGCAATTAAAAAAAAACTTATGAGAACAAGATACACAATAATTATGCTGGGAAAACCCTCCACCTGAGGGTGAAAAACCCAACCACACAAATAAATTATTTATTGAATGCTCAAACTGAATACGTAGCTCTCAAAATGAACAGTCAATTATCTAACGATAACCATGACTGAACATGAATACTAATATCTTTTACTGAGACTTCGTTCAACTTCTGAAATACAAAAGTAGAATCAGACTGACTGAAGATAACAGCAGCATATAATGATCAGCAACATCCAGAACTCTATTACGGAAGATCAGCAAAATGTAAGAATAATGAATGTCTCAAACTTCGGCATCTATCAAACTCACAATATAGAATGACACGTCCATATATAACTCTCGAAGGTGGAAGATGGAAGATCAAGCATCAAATGAATTGTCAGTTACACAACCGGCACCAAGAGAAGCCTCAAACACATGGAAATGATGAACTTGAAACGGAAGAAATCCATGAAGAAGTAACTGCTGCCAGCTCACATACAAATCAGAGACGGTAAAGGAAGAAGAGACAAAACTACAACTAATTGCTGACGAACACAACGAAGAAATAGAACTCTATTCTCTTGAAGCTACACAATAACATTTCATTAAGGAAAAAGATGAAGATAGTACCAACCTCTTCCCATGTAGATGCCTACAATTGGGCTATGGACATAGATAATGAAGGCAAAACATCCTCTCGTGGTACAAGAAAAATAGAGGAAGATGAATGTTCAAATAACAATAGAGACAATGAATTTGGAACTTTACAAGCCTTGAGAAGGGATATGATGTGGATGAAGAAGTAAAAGAAGATAAAAAGAAACTACTAAAGAAACCAAGGAACTATATAGTGCATGGAATGCAAAGGTGAAGGTCACATAAAAAATAAGTGTTTGAAATGTTGTTAATGTCAAAGGTGCGAAGATGGAGTTGTCATTGATGTCAAAGTGAATAGACGAGATCGAGAAGATTGTCATTAACGACAAAGGTGTATGGAAGATTGAAAGAGGAATGTCACACGGGCATTATATGTGATGTGCAATCTTGCAACTGATTAGAAAAGGAAAGTTCTTGGAGTCAATTTTGCAAAGGTTGTGACCCTTGGAGTAGGAAAGTTCTTGGAATGATTATATCTTCCTTCATGGTTGTGACCCTTGGAGTAGGGTATGTCCCTTGTTATCCACTGCAACTCTTCATGGCTTAATTACTTCATAATTTGTTATTGCCACGTCTAACTAATCTTTGTTGTTTTGGAAGGCTATGTCTAATTAATCTCTTATGTGTTTTGGGAGGAGATTGCCCCTAGAGTAAAGAGAGAGGATTGATCCATGCTTGTTAACTTTGACGTCTTGCGATCTGCTGTGGAAACTACGAATTGCTTGTTCATATTACTGTTTGCGTCAAGAGGAAGAAATTGTGAAGTCTTATTGTCGTAAGACAATTTCTTATTCAAATTTGTTGTTTGTTAAGTGGATATCAGTTTAGGGGCATGACACCCCTCCACCTAGCACTCTTTCAAAGTTGCAGAATAATAATAATGCATCTTTAGGTGGCTGCCAAAATTTGAAAGGGGAAGGTTAGAGTCGGATAAAGAATGACTCTAAAGGTCATCCCATTATACAATGTCAACAATGTGATGAATGTGGATATTTTGCAAGAGATTGCTAGGAGAACACAATGCAATTACTATGCAAATGATGTGGACCTAGAGATCATGAAGATGCTGGGGAAGTAAAAGGCTAGTGTCAACATGATTGACGCAGGAAGGCATAACAAAGTATTGGCCATTACTTGAGCCCAAGCAAAGAAGGCATGGTACTTGGACCCATGTATAGAAAAATAAATACTTTGTGAAGCAAGAGTCAAAGTGGAGAATGCTATGGCTAACAATTGATGCTGCTCAAATGCAAATGCAAGTATAGTAACAAATCAGTTATATTTTGGTACAGATATTACAAGGCAAATATTTTAAATTATAGGTGTAGTTAAAATAGTGGATTTCTTACAAAGGTTTCTTGATCTTTGAAATGTTATGACAAATATAATATCTGAGAAGAATGAGATGGAGCATGGTATGCCCAATTAGACTTGGAAAGAATGAAGATCCAATAACTAAATCTTTGTTGGTAGGAGACCAAGTGATCGATCCTCTGTTATTGACAACTAACATGGTAAAGAAACTAACAGTGGTGCATATGGAGATTCTTGGAAGAAATCTCACTAATACAACTGTTGATGGTGGATTAGGTCTGAATGCACTTTTGAAAGACACTTGGAAAAGTCTTTGCTAGCTAACCATTTGGCTCCCCAACTTTTCAATTGGTGGCTATAGACTAGCATGTGATCAAGGTGCTTAGAGTTTTAAAGGCCCAAAAGGTACTTATTGGGTCTCAAACTCTTTTCTTAAATTTTGTGGTCATCTCGTTATAAAAGAAGGCATATGATGCATTGTTGGGTTAGGGTTGGATGGTAGCAACCAAAGTTGTCAACAATTGGAAAAAGAACATACTCTTGATTGAAGACAAGGGCAAAAAACACATAATCGATTTAAAGAACCAGGCAATGAGGAAGCAACTTCCTTAGATTCCCTAGATTTGTTAGAGTTGAATTTTGAAAAAGAATGGATAAAAGTCGAGTCAAGGTCCAATGGAGCTTGGTGACAAAGGGACTTTGGAATTGTAGTTTGTATGGAAGATAAAAGAAATTGTCTCCATGGCCTATTTCATTGGCAAATGGACTATGAAGTTTTACATTGAATTGTATTTTTATTTAAGCTATGAAGGTCTATAAAGAGGATTTGGGATTGTGTGATAGCAAGCAACCAATGGTGAATGACTTTGAAAAGATGGATACTATATGTGTGTGGGACTTAGTATAAGGTTTGCAAAAGTTGGGAGTATTTGTTTATAATGTTCCCTTTTTTGGCCTAGATAATTTAATTAATCAAATAAAGTTGTCTCAAATGGATATTTTTAGGCAACACGCGTTTAATTAAATATTAAGATGGATATTTTATTAAATTGACTTTAGCTACGGATCAAAAATAAACAATATAAAGTCACTTTTGTGGAGGGAAAAGAATATAGTTACTATCAAGGTTGCCCTGAGTTTTGGGTGAATGCATTTTTGATCCTTGATTTTTTGAGCCATTTTTGGGGATGGCCAGGGATGCATTGGGGACGACTATATAAAACATAGAGAAAATTTAAAACATATAGGGAAATTTTAAATGTTCATATGAAAATATGGATAAAGCATGCATATATACATTATAAAACCTTAATATATAACATTTGTGTTCACATGAGAGTTCACATAAGAGTCAAAATCAAACAAATTAGCAAAACTCAAAGCTTATTTCAAATTGCTTTCAGAATTCATTGTCAACATGCATGTGCTATTTAAAAATATACCAGTTATAACAAAATGCCTAAAGGCTACACTACTATCATATAGTTTCACTTTCAATTATGATATGAAAATATAAAAAAAGAAAGTACATTGCTGCCCCTAATCTACATCTCCCAACATTGTATCAAAATTAAAGTCTTCATTTGAGTTAGTGCCACTGTGATGGTTTGCTTCATCCAACGCAGCCCCAACCAATCCCTCTAGTGGCTCCTCATCAACCTGGGCAATGCCTTTTGGATCAACATCCCACCATAAAGTTGGAGTCTACCGATACTCTGGAGTTCGACGATGTTGAATTCAAAGAGCACTATGCACAACCACTAGCTTCTCTGCTCGTCTAGAGGTAAGTATATTCCTCTTGATGGAGTGGATAAAGCCATATGTGGACCAATTCGCCTTTGGGATCAACATCCCATCATAAAATTGGAGTCTACCGATACTCTGGAGTTCGACGATGTTGAATTCAAAGAGCACTATGCACAACCACTAGCTTCTCTGCTCGTCTAGAGGTAAGTCTATTCCTCTTGATGGAGTGGATAAAGCCATATGTGGACCAATTCCTCTCTGCTAAAGAGTATGGCAACCTACGAAGGGAGGTGAGTGAGCATCTTCAATTGTGGTGCATCCTTCTTGTGCCATTGCCACCATCCAATACAGTTAGTTTGAGCTAATTTAGATCTATCCAACCTCGCCTCTAGTCTACTGAATGTTTGACCACAAAGATTTGTGAAGGCAAGCCATTGTGTGTGAAGCATTTAAGACTCCTTTGAATACATCTTTTTAAAGGTTTGCATTAGCCCTTCGTTCACCTCTTCATCATCACATGGAGGCATCCTTCCATCGCTTGGTGCACATACCATTTGGGATTTAGATCAAAGGCTTCCATATAAAGCAAGGTGTTCACAATGGGCTTAATATATTGCTCATATAATCCCAAAGTAGGATCCTTAACCTAAATCGTTTGCTTTATATTTCGTTGGCACATGTCTCATATATCTCTCCAAGACTAGGAGAGTTTGTATCATCATATCTGATGACATCTACAATAGGTGAGTTGAAAGAGCAAAGATATCTGCAAAATGCAAACAAAAATATTAAAAGAATTAATTGACATGTTAGAAACTTTGAAAATTGAAACATTGAACAATAAATTAAAATATTAAAATCAGAAATTTAATATAAAATTGAGCAATTTAATAATAAGATCAACAATGTCTTACCTCATAGTGGACCACCAATTGTTATCAAGAATCTTTTGTTTGATGGCTTTTCCTTCAGTAGAGCTTAAATTAGGCCATCTACTCCACTTTGAATGTGCCATCATCAACTATAGAGGCTCATGCACCTTAAGCATCCTCTCTAACAAATTGAAGTAAGTGGCATATCTTGTCTCAACAAGTTTGAAGAACTCCTCCTTTGAAAATGTCTTGAAGAGAGGAAGTGAGGTGTGGTGGTTATAAATGAATTTTTGAATGAATCTAGCTTTTGCCACCATTTGCTTCACCAATTCTATTTTCCCTATGTCTTTCAATGCATTTTTCAATGCATGAACATGACATGGGTTCTTTAGATGTGCTTGTAAGCACCCTCCACAATCACACTTGCCAATATGCACACACATGCTATATCAGTGACCACCTATACAACATTTGAGGCCCCAACCTCCTCTATGGTATCTCTCAAAATGCTAAACTGCAAGCTTGAATCCTTACGCTTCCCTAAACAATCCATGACTCTAAGAAAATAAGAGCTAGCAAGGCATGTGACTATAATATTGACGAGTAGCCGATGTCTAATATTAGGAACATTGACGAGTGGCCGATGTCTAATATTAGTCCACCCATCCATCACAATAGAACATCCTATCCTAATCCAAGTTTAATTCATATCCTCTATTAGCAAATTAACCTTGGAGAACGTAGTGCGAAGCTTATGATCTCTAGGGGGTATGAATGAGGGACCCATAGAGGATACATCTTTGATCATTTGTTTGAAATAAGAGGAACGGGCCACATGAAATGGGATGGCATGGGCATAAAAGAATTTGGCTATGGAAGACTCTGTTGCATCCTATGCTTGCATATTAAACATAGCTTTATTGGCTTCTCACCGCCACTGGTCTTCCTCTTTCCTCTTGTGGCAATTTCACTACTACCAATCGTGGATGGCATATGCATAGATGATTGTCCACTTGCAAAAGATTGTGCCAGCATTTTCACACCTTGAGACCTCATTTCTGCTTCCATGTGCAATCTACTGAGTCTGTATCTTTTCATTCTCTTTTATCTTTGGACAAACTTTAACTCCAGGGCCTGTATGTGATGTCCCCACTTTGAAATATAATTTAATAATAAATAATGATAATAAAATTAAAATACAAAAGAATAAACATAAAAATTAAATTAAATTAAATATCAATACACTTATTTAGTACTTATTAAACATCCATTTATTTCTATCAGCAGTATATTATTAAATAATGAATAACCGTTTATCTCTATAATAATAAATTGTTAAATAAAATATTAATTTGCAATCAATATTAATTACTATTAAATAAACACATAGTGACAGACCAAATCTGACGCATGTCAGATTTGTCTGCCTTTGCAACAAGTACATGTATAAAAAGAAACAAGGAAAGCTACGTAGCAAAGAAGGAAGATGGGGTGTAATGCCTAAGGCTTATGAATGAGAGGATATACAGTAATACGTATGCATAAAGTAATCGATATTACAATGGTAAGTCGATAATAAAAACTAGATGATAATCCATTAACAAACTGATATCTAAAGTGGTATGATAATTATCATCGATTAAGGATATGTGTGAAATAAGGAAAGAGTGTAATCCTCATAATAAAGAGTTGTCAAGGTTAATCATTCTGATTATGGGAAATATGATTAACAAAGGATATGAAGTAAGGGACACGACATGTCTCATTCATTGCAACTGTTCATTCATGAAAGACAATAGAAGAAGACTATCCCAAATCATTCAAGGAAAATGGAAAATTTCTACATCCTCTCGGGATATATGCTATCAGAACAAAACTACCCATTATCGTGGTGCAAGCATACAAAGGAAAATTCAATGATTGAATCTAAGAAATGCAGGGATCGTAGATAATATAGCAGACACAACAGCCTGTGGGAGTTTATATATCTGTATACACATCGCTTTAATTTCAGTTGGCATGAGCTGAAGGGAGATATATATTATTGAGCAGCACTTATAATTATCAAGGGATGTGAAATCAGATTTGAGGAACGGAGGAAATATATAAGATTTCGATCAAGGATGGGGATTAATGTGACCTCCCATACATGAGATCCAATGATTAAATATGCAGCAATATGGGGACTTTACTAAAGGGAAAGGGCCACAATCATATGTCTAAGAGACAAGCAGCGACTGTGTTAACTAAGAAGACAACAATTTCCTCACAAATAATAATCATTAAACAAGTGTAAGTGTGTGCGTGTACACAGAGATACACCAGAAGGGACATGAGAATACATATGCAGATCTAAGGAAATTACATACAGATATGTGAAGGGAATATGAGCAGGTTAATAAATAAGAGTATATGAATATTTGTAAGAAGTTTTATAGCAGGTTTGCAGAGAGATAATAATCAGTTTAGGGGAGATTTATGATCAGAAAAATCTATTTACAAATCAGAGAAAGCTACCGAGATAAGTTCTATTTTTCAAATTAATCTTAGAATTTTATTGTAAAATATATCTAATTTTGGTGAGGTTAAATTTATTAATATATTACAATTCTAATTTGATGTAAGATTGGTTGTCTCAGGACTAAATGGAGATAAGTCCCAGACAGGGGACATTACACTGTAACATCCAAAAAATGAGACAATACCCTTGTATAGCTGCCTTGAAATTCCTTTGTGCAAATGTGACAAAACCACACACTACTCCGCTCTTAGATTGTTTTCTTTGGTATGCACAGTTGTATCAAGTTGGAGAAGAGGTTTTTTTTTGTTACAAGGTCCCTCTGCATATTTTTCCAAGAGTTTTGAAGGGCACTCAAATGGATTTGGTTGCTGTCCACTTCCACCCTCAATACTGTGCTTGTATTTGTTTCAATTTCTTCCACTTCTTTGTCACTACTTTCATTCTCACTTCTGCTCATGTTGTTTTTTTGAGATTTAATGCAGCTTCAAACTGAAACTTGAATTTTTTTTTTCAAAAAACCCAGACATTTCTTGCTTTAAGTTTTGAAATAAAATTGAAAAAAATAAAATATAAGGATAAATAACTTACCTCTGAGAAGAAATTGCACTCCCACTACTATGATGCCCCAGATTCAATCTCTTTTGCAGCTACTCCTTCAATCCTTGGTTAAAAAAACTGCTCTTCCTTCAAACTCTGCTGCAACTCTTTTAGCTTTCACAAATAAAACTCGTGAATGAAACAAAATGAAGCCCTTTCTCGCTAATTTAGGGTGAGTTGGGATGTGGGGACCCACATAACAAATAAACAAATGTTTTTTTATTCAATGTTTGGGTGTTTTGTTTAATCAAGTGCTGGGGTTTATGTGGCCGTCCCTGGCATAAAGCCCAGCCATCCCTACTGAAAGGGGATATCTCCTGTTTTTGCTTGTAATTGGAGATAGCCTGGGACCTCCCTGAGGTGCCCCCCCGTCTATGGGATGCCCTGGAAAACGGGAACACCTGTAAAAAGCCCAGGGACACCAGTAAAAAGTCCAGGGATGATATTTGCAGATAAAAATATTTGAAAAATCATATATACAGCCTACTATATGCATGCTTCTTTCTGCTGAGATGGAAAAGGACAAGCTTTTGTGCATATGGCATACTCTAATTTTCAAATTTGTGCTTCTCTTGAGAAGTTTTTGTGCTTCCCTATCATGGCCAACTTAGCTTCAACAAGAGAATGAGAAAAAAACTGGTATTGACTACAACAAAAAGACCCATATCCATGGCTTTGAGGTTTCTAGCAATGCCTTTATCTGTGAAAGAAGCGTAGTTCCAATGCTACTAAATCTTGGATACTTAATTTCATCAGATAGTGCTTCTACAGCAATCAATTTTACAGAGGATATGGTTAGAGGTGTGTCTGATGAGTATCTAGAGTGAGAGAGGTTTACTTCTTGTGAGAAAGTTTACTAACTAAATGGAGAGGCTAATGTCTTTGTAACAGGTCCCAATCTGAATATATAGATAAGAAATGCCTTTTTTCTGTTATGCATAATCCTTAAAACGCAAGCACAAAAATTCTCAATCCAGAAGTTGCACATTTATTTTTTCAGGGCTTAAAGTTCTAAATGAGTTTGATTCAATGTTTGAGGTCTTTGGTATCGGTCTTTCACAACTCAAAACACATTGATCTTGTTATTTAAGTTGTATTCAATGGTTGCCATGTAAGTATGCTAGCTCTAGATATCAGATAAGATTATTACAATAATCCTAATGAGACTTCTTAATTCAGGGATGGACAATGCCCAGAATATAGTGGTGAGGAGCAAGCGATATGTGCTGTAGGACTTGCAAAAGCCAAGCCTGGTATTTTTGTTGAAGCAATACAGTATCTTTTGGTGCTTGCTACCCCTGTTGAGGTGAGTGAATCCTTATGGTTCATTATTTTATCATAACAATATTAATGTCCCTCGATATGAAAATATATTTGCTTGTCATGGTCAATATAGTTGAATGACACTTTAATGATGCTTTCCTGTTGAATGATTACTTAAGCATATGAACATCATGGCTAACTTAAGATTATATTCTTGAACAGTTGATTCTCCTGGGAGTATGCTGCACTAGCAGTGCTGATTATACAGATCCATTTGATGAAATTTCTTTACAACCATTGCCTGAGTATACAATACCAACAGACGGAGTTACTATGACTTGTGTGGCATGCACAGACAGAGGCCAGATCTTTCTTGCTGGGCGGGATAGCCACATATATGAATTACAGTATTCTACAGGTTCAGGCTGGCAGAAACGTTGTCGCAAAGTCTGTCATACAGGAGGGCTAGGCAACCTGTTTTCAAGGTGCTGATATATAACGTATCACGTTAATTTAACTTTTTTTAACTTTTATTGGTCAATTAAGTTATTGGTATGTTGTATCTTTGATTTAAACCAAAAATCCTCTTCTGAACCAGGTGGGTGTTGCCTAATGTTTTGAAGTTTGGAGCTGTAGATCCAATTGTGGAGTTAGTAATTGATAATGAAAGACATATTTTGTATGCGCGGACACAGGAGTCTAAGATTCAGGTATTTGATCTTGGGAAGGAGGGAGATGGTCCTCCTAAAAAAGTTGCAGAAGAAAGAAATTTGAGTGATCATAGGGATAGCCGCTACGGAGGTGGTCGGTCAATGGGAAGTAGGGCAGCATCGAGGCTGTCTAAGACATCCATTGTCTCACTTGCAACTGTGTCTACGGTAGAGTCAAAATGGATACATCTTATTGCTGTTGCTTCAGATGGTCGTCGTATGTATCTCTCTACAGCTTCAAGTATTGGGACTAGTGGTCCTGTTGGAGGATTGACTGGTTTAAATGGCAGTTATCAAAAACCATCAGTTTTAAAGGTGGTAACGACACGTCCTTCCCCTTCAATTGGGCTTGGAAGTGGTATTACATTTGGAAGCCCTTCAGTTGGTGGCCGTTCTCAAGCTGAAAGCTTGGTGATGAAAATAGAAACAGCTTACTGTTCTGGTGGTGTTCTTTTGCTTTCTGACTCTTCGCTTCCAACCACTTCTAGGTTGATAATTGTTAATCGGGATTTGACCTCATTGTCAGCGACATCAGGTAACTTTACTTTAGGCGGAATAACAACCACAGGTAGAGGTTCTCGTGCATTAAGAGAAACAGTAACCGAGTTGGCTGTTGAGGGTAGAACTCTTTCTTTGGCTGACGTCTTGCCCCCTCCAGAGTGCACAACTGCTGTGCAAGCTTCGTTGTTGGAATTATGCGACTCTGGAAGCATTGAAGAGTCCAGTGAAATGACTAGAGCCAAGAAATTATGGGCACTGGGTGAGTTAGCTACACAACACATCCTTCCAAGGAGGAGAGCTGCTGTTTTTAGTACAATGGGTCTGATGGAAATTGTATTTAACAGGCCTATAGATATATTGCAAAGGTTATTGGAATCCAGTGCAACAAGATTTTTGCTAGAGGACTTCTTTCAGCGTTTTGGATCAGGAGAAGCTGCAGCAATGTGTCTTCTATTGGCTGCTCGACTTACATCCAGTCAAGAGAACATAGTGTCACATGTTGTTGCTGAAAAGGCTGCCGAAGCATTTGAGGATCCAAGACTTGTTGGTATGCCCCGAATGCAGGGTACAGGTACATTGATGAATAGTATCACCCCTGGAGCTGGATTTAATATGGGGCAAGTTGTGCAAGATGCTGAGCCAGTTTTCTCTGGTGCTCACGAGGGTCTATGCTTGTGTGCATCAAGATTGCTCTGGTCTGTGTGGGAACTTCCAGTTATGGTTGTTAAGGGAGAGTCTGGAAGTGATATGGATACAGACAATGCAATTATTGCCTGCAGACTTCCAATGGATGTGATGCAGATTCTTGGAAATAAAATACATTCATTGGAACAATTTTTGAGGTCAAGGAGAAACCAGAGTAGAGGACTGTATGGTCGTGTTGTTGGTGTGGGAGACATGGCTGGTTCTATTCTGTACAATGCAAACCAGAGCTTTGGGACAACAGACCAAACTGGAGGAAGACATGTTTTAAACATTCCTGTTCGCAATGGGGAACAAGGAAGTATCCCAGCACCATCCAACAAAAGACAGAGGGTTCCCTACAATCCAGCAGAGCTATCTGCTTTTGAGGTGCTGAAAATGTCCTTTATAGGATTCCAATTTTTCTTTATTAGTTTTATTTGTATAGATCACAATTTGAGTTTTCAATAAATTGATATGTTTTATGATGCCTGTTTTTTGCAATTTTGTTTATGTACTCTATTGGATTTTGATGTTAGGTTAGAAGCATGGAGTGCATAAGGCGATTGCTAAGAAGATCGGGCGAAGCACTTCTTCTTCTTCAACTTCTTTCTCAACACCATGTGGCTAGGCTAGCACAGAGCTTGGATAGTAGCATGCGACGAAAATTAGCTCACTTGACATTCCATCAGCTTGTCTGTTCAGATGAGGGTGACCTGATTGCTACAAAATTAGTTGCTGCATTGATGCAGGTATGCTCTTTCAGCGTTGCTCTTAGGTTTGAATTCTTCTCTAGTTTTTATCAGTCATTGCAGTTTTACTGTTACATTAAGCATAACTGCTAGTTTTATCCAGATGTTTTAGATGCTTTTCACTGTTCATTTCATGGAAATAAATCATTTCTTCTTTTGTTTTAGCTTTCTTGTTTAGGAATGATTTGTCACAATATACCGTGTTGTGTCTTTTTTTTATCATTTCCACTTTAAGTCTTTCTACATGTTAGTTGTTGGATCAATGATTGTGTGTGTGCTGGTTGACTGCAACGGTCTCAATGGCCAAGTTTTTTCATCTGCATGCCATATTTGCTCTTTTCATGCATATTCATGTATTATAGGCACTCACTGTGGTACTTTATTTCCAGTATTATATTGGGCCAGATGGTAGAGGAAGTGTGGATGACATCAGTGTCAAATTGAGGGACGGATGCCCAAGCTATTACAATGAATCAGATTACAAATTTTTTCAAGCAGTTGAGTGCCTGCACAGAGCTAACACTGCTGTGGATTTTGAAGAGAAGCAGAAATTGGCAAGACAAGCTCTGGATCTCTTGGTTAAAGTTCCTGAAGCTGCTGACTTGCTAACTTTATGTCAGCGATTTGAAGATTTGAGGTTAGTCTTTTTCTGTTGAGTTTTCTCATCAGACTGAATTATTTGCACTTCATGTTCTTGTTTTTAAGTTTTATTCAAGGACGCTGAAAAGGGTTGAATGCCTTGATACTCTAATGGAACCCCAGAGGGTTGTTGCATCAAAACTTGTAGATTGAGTTATCTTTGTTTTTCTGCATTTCAAATGGTTTTCTATTTTTCTCATATTTAAGTAAGATCATTGCTGAGACTAGCTTTTTGAGTCAAAGTTTCCTAATTTGTAAGCTTTTGTGCTGTTGAACCTCCTTTCCTGCTCATTTTATGTATATCTAGACATGGGTCCACATGATTCCCTTTAGTAAAACCTTAATTGTCATAAACAAATTTAATTTGTGTGATATGTGCATTATCCTCTTGAAAGCAATCCTTTAAAGTCCTAATAATAAGGAAATGAAAATGAGAAATTACCATCTAATTATATATTTTCCATATTGGAATAGATTCAAAAGGAAGTAGTTGATGTGTTTTTTATGACAGCGTCTAACACAGAATAAAGTTGCCCAACAATCACTTTCTCTTGATCAAATTACGACTGTGTGCTAAGAACGCAGTAATTTCAGGGAATCGACTCCAAGGTTTCTATATGCAATGGAAGTGACTCAGTAGGCTCAATGTGATTTTGCTGGTAATCCAAGGGGACTTACGCTCACTTGAAGAAGATTAAACAATTTTGCAACTTTCAAGGAATTC
The DNA here is from genome assembly GCF_030272615.1 of Cryptomeria japonica. NCBI lineage: Eukaryota > Viridiplantae > Streptophyta > Pinopsida > Cupressales > Cupressaceae > Cryptomeria > Cryptomeria japonica. The sequence goes on from NC_081412.1 coordinate 223,324,921, forward strand.
AATCACGGATGATTTATCAATGACGAGCTCTTTTTTTATGATTTTTGGATTTTAAAATATGCAGAAAGTAAATGGGAAGGGTTTAGGGGAATCTAGTTGAATCTAAGAACAAAGAGACAATGATTGCTTGGGTGAAACCAAACCGCACTTTGCTTCGCCAACTTTGTACAGCTACACAAAGATGGTGCAATCTTCAAAGGTTGTGCCAGGAGTTTTTCATACCACCAATAGACACCATCATAGAACAATGTCTACCTGATGATCAAAGTTAAGTTTCCACATATAAAAGGCTTGAACTAACCTTACAAAGTTAATAGCAATCAGCTACTTACAAAAGGTATGAGCAAGGGTTTCATTGCAAACAATCTCATCAATCCTGTTCATCTAACAATTGAAAGCAAATCTACTCTAAGTGAAGAGAGCAAGACCATGCAAGTTACAAAACAGAACAAACATACACCATCAAATTGAACAATGTATTAAGTTAACTGCTCAACAACTTATCGCAACAATCTCAAAAAGCAATCTCTCCTCATACAAATGAGGGGGTTCACCCCTTTATATAGGCTTCAAGCCTTGAGGACATGCAAACCCTAATTAGGGTTTTCCCTAAAAGATATCCCACACACGATGCAACAAGGTGGGAATCAACAATAAATGCCCATTATGCCCATATACAATTAATTCCATCCCATTACGATTGGTATCCAAAATGCATTAAATGCACCAATCTTTGCTAAATTTGCCCAACATGCAATGAATATTCCTCCATGCAAAAATTGCCCCATTATGTCATAAATGCACCATCATCACCACGTGCGACGGCTGCATGCAAAAAGAATCAGCCATAATGTCTTAAATGTGACGACTGAATGCAAAATGATGCCCCATTAATTCAACATGCATTGATCCGACTGCCACTTGGTCAAAATATTCCAGCAATAAATATGCCACTGTCACTCGGTCAAAAGATCTTCGTCCAAAAATGGATGGCCATTATCTCGCTCATTAATGGCATAAGCAATGAATTTGGCAACGACGGCCTCCAATTCTCCTATGGAGACACTTGGCACGCTCTCTATCTTGAACTCCATCAGGGAAATTTCTTCTTCACTCTTGGAAAGAAACTTCTCCCATTCTGCTACCATTTTTTGTGTCTTCCACATAGTGCTGAAAAATAAAGAAACATTTTCCAAGTGTGCCTTGGAAAATGATCCTACAAAGAAAAATTCATGCAACTGGGTCCTTAGGAAATTTACTGTCACTACGCCTTCATTTAGCTTCCTTGTGAATAATGTCTCAATTGCGTTGAGGATTTCCTCCTGTACCCCTCTAATTGAGTCTTTCAAAGTCAAGGACTCCATGTTGAATCTTTCAAAGGCTTCCCTTCCAGTGCAGACGACACAAATCCATCGCGAGAAGTAATAAATCTCGTTCTCTTGGATCACCTTCCCCTCTATCAATTTCTCCTTAGGAACTTTCATCAATGCCTTGAGTCACGGAATAGTGAGGTCCTGATAAATGTGTACATCTTCCCACAAACTATCTGCAACTTCCAGCCGGTTCAGGAGGCAATAAGTCTAGAATGAAGGCTAGCTAGGTCTTCAATGAATTTCCCAGCTACAGTGAAAACATCCTCCCCACCCATTCCTGAGAATAGTGGGCAATTTTCCTAATCTTTTTAGCTCATCAACGGATTCTTTAGGAAGAGAGGAAGGAGGAACAAAGGATGGATCTTCCTCCTTGAATGGATGTTTGAAACTCTTGACATATTCGCTTAAGGCTCTGTTTTCACTTTTCAACCTTCTACACTTTTCCTTCATCTTTTGCATCTTTTCCTTCATAGCCAAGGAAGATCCTTCAAAGTATTCCACCACTTGAGTTGTGGAAGCATGCCCCAAATCAACTTCTCTGATCACATAATCATCTGGCGTGGTTTCATTTCTGTCCTTGTCCACTGCAGGCTCAGCTATATGCAAATTTCTAGATTCAGACCCATCCCTTGTGATTTTGGAAAACTTTTGGGTGGCCTCTTTTTTGTTGGTTTATTCATTCTTCTCAGAAGTTCTTTTAACTGATGTGTTGGATCTCTCCTTCCTTAACTTGGGCCTGTGAAGACCCCTTTGTGGCCTCGCTATGGGAATCCAGATTTCCCATTGATTGGTAGCTCAAGCGGACGTTTCCTTCCTTTAGTGTCTTGATATGCCAATCGACCCAATGCCTGGTGAATTTTAGAACTGGTCTAGCCAAAATGTCCAAATTGTCAACTTCAGGTTCTGACCAATCCAAAAGCTGGATGGGCTGGTCCTTCACTTTTTCAAATTCTGATTGCACTAAGTCAGGATCTTCTTTCACTTGATCCAGTACTTGAATTATTTCACCAATTCTGATCATGTCAAGGGGTAGTCTGGAAAACATCTTCTTACTGACTTCAAGATCATCCTTGGCACTCGCCCAAAAGTCTTCCAAGTGAAACTTGTGCACAAACTTCATTCCAACGATCTTCCTAATTTTATTATATGGGTCGTAGTAAGATCTGGATGTGTAGAACGTTAAGTGGTAAAATGCCAATTCTTCTACTGCCTTGTCAGCTGCTGCCGGGTTCGGGCACAATTCCACAGTCACTGAGGACAATGGGGAATTCAATAAACAACTTCCTTTTCTTTTTCTGAATTTGGTCATATGCTGTCAATTGTCTGATATGTTCCAGCAACACTAGTTTATCTGACGGATATCTTGGTAATTTATGTGGTTGGTAGGAGAATCCTTGTGTCCTGATATAAGTAAATTTTGGAAACTGCAGGAACACGGCCCCAAACTTTTGCACCAGGGCCTTGTCCTTTGGTGACACTCTTGTATGAAGTTCATTCTGCATCAACCTGGTTAAATACATGGTGAAAGTGTCATTCACCAATTTGAATGAACTAGTGCTGGATAGGTGCAACTGGGGATAACATTCATGAACCTTCAATTGTGCTAGTCCACATCCCATGGGCCCATTTCTTTGCAAGCCATCAAAGCCACCCATCCTTGCGAGTGAATAAATCACATATGAGCTCATGTAGAAGTACTGGGTCTTCTTTTCCTTAAGATTTTTCAACTGTTCGTGCACGTAATGGCTAATCAATCTAGCCCAATCCACCATCCCATTTGCATTCATGACTTCACCAATGAAGAAGAACATCGACGTTTCAAAATTGATGATATGCAAACACCCCATAATCCTACTCAACATCATTTATAAGTCCACATATTCCTGCTTGAATTCAAAGATAGTGAGATGTTTGGGCATCTTGGAAATGTGAGGTCTTGGCTTTTGCATCCAGTTTTTGTTGATTGTTTTAGCACATCTATCAGGACCTGCATCATATACTGCCTTAGCTCTATCCTTAGTTGTGTAGGTCATGGAATGACCAACTAGAATTCCAAAGGTCTCCCTTATAGCTTCTGGAGTCAGGTTGGCAAGAAGCTTCTAGCCTGATGTTAGAATTGCTCTTCTTTCTGGATTGTAGTGCTTCGCACATTCCAAGATTAATTCTAGACATTGGATGGATGGAAGGAAACCAACTGCCGCGACAATTACATTCTTAATAATTCTGGTAGCAATAAGCGATGGAGCATGTCTAGCTGTTCCAGAAAGCAACCAAGTTGAAAGTCCCAAGATTGGTGTCGCTCATTTCCTTCCACTCAGACACAATTTTGGACTCGGGAAGGAATCCCTTCAGCTTGTTTTTAATTCGTGCCTCTCTGGAAATAGCTGCTACTTTACTTGATTCCACCATTCCTCCACAAACAAAGCGTCTGCAAGGAATGAAATATTCTTCAAGTCTGACTTTTGCCACTTCTCTCCAACTTCAACTTTCTCCAAATTCGCATGTGAGAAATCATTTGTGTTTGTTTGTTATGTAAAATTCCTCATTGAGTTTCTAAGTTGGCGAAAAACCAAATTTGGCAGTTGGTTTAATGATGCGTCATACTTGCCTCTTCAACATGCCATGCGAATGGGTCCCGCCGTTATGGTTGAGTTTCAAAATGGGATTTTCCATTAATGACTTGAGCTGTGCGTCATAACTTGGAATATTCTTTCTTTTTGTGTCACCAACTCGCCCACTTTCCATTTTGAATTTTGAAGCGATGTTTGAAAGATATACTTGAGATTTTTACTATCCATCTACTTGGCAAGAAATCCTTTGAGAGAATTTTTTTTGGGAAGAATTTTCTTGAAGTTTTGAATTTTCCTTGTCATGGAGAAGAATTTTCATCAATTTTGCACATTTCCTATTTTTAAGGAATTTTTTCAAATTTGAGTCCCAGGGTCTAGGAGAGAGAAAATTCTCACTTAGCTAATTCTGAAAAAAAATTGGAATTCGGATGAATTTTGATGCTTGAAATGGGATTTTCAAAATTTTTCCCGGGGGGAATTTCCTTTTCCAATCTATCCTTGATCTTCAATTTCCATGCCTTGGAATTTACTCTTCAATCTTTGGGCGTGGAATCGACCATGTGAAGGAATTTGACTTGTCTGACTTTTCCCTTTACTCCCCATGTCCAACGCTCTATCTTTCTTCTTGGGCATTGATTCACCCTCATGGAGCAATTTGATGCCTTGGGGAAAATTCCACTACCCCCCTCGTCTAGTGCTAATTTCTTTCTTTTCCATGATACCATCTAGTGCTCTCAATTGGATCTGGGCGCCATTTCCATGTAGTGAAGGAATTTTAACCTTTTTGACTTTTCCATGACCCCCCTCACCTAGCGCTTTGAGCTGGCTTTGGGCGCTGAAATACCATAGTTTAGGAATTTTGGAGGAGGAAAATTCCTTCACCACCCCATTCTAGCACCCACCCTTGTACTTGGGCGCTAAATTCACTTTGCCAAGGAATTTTGTCATGGAGGAAATCCTCCATGAGCTCATTTTAGCACCCATCCTTCCTTGGCATGATTTCACTGCCTGAGGAATTTCCTTCCTGACTTGGCCATTTTTCAATCGTTTCCGGATCAGGATGCTATTTTGGATCAAAGTAATTTTCTTGCCGGACTTACAGGATTTTTCAATGCTTTCCACTTTTGGAATGATTTTCACCCTTAGTCACTTTTTTGATTAGTAGCCTGCTTTTTCCAAACTTTATGGATTTAGGAATGTTCAAGAATGCTCCATCTTCAGTGCTAGGAGCCCCACCTGTTGATGAACCTACCAGCAATAGATTTACCATAAATAGTAATTACTTCAAAATGTTAGGATTAGGGAAAAGCAGGACGAGACGACACTTACTAAAAATAGAAACTTACTAAAAACATAAACTGCTAAAATAGTAAGATTGATTTTTGGCAAAAATTAGACCAATTCGGGAGGCAGTGAAATCCCTAAAAAATAGGAACTTTCTAAAAAAAGAAAGTTGCTTAGAATTCACTCAAATTTCACTAGCGGGTCACTTAAAGAGTCTTGATTCCAATGCAATGTTTAGTTTTCCCAAAACCCTAAAGGAAAGGCTTCAAATCCAAGTCTAAAGGGAAAAACCCTAAAATGGATTAAATAGGTTCCAGACTTGGCCAAATTCACTCAAATGACTTGCATACTAGATCAAATTGACCCCCAAACACTTGCAAAACAAGGAGATTGCCGAGACTGCTGCGAAAAGACCCAACAAACAAAAGCCAAAAGACCAAGAGGACCTAAAAAGAAGGGGGTCCCCATTTGCAATGGGGTGATGTGTGATTAGGCCACAACAGAAGTGTGCTTACATTTGCTGGGAATTTCACCCATGAGTGGGTCTCTCTAGGATATATCAATGCTTTGCATTTGACTGTGATCGATCTCTCTTTTTCCTACAAAATGCTTGTTACATTCATGCTTGATAATCAGTCTTTGTTACTCTTGAAGTCAAAATCCATTTATTGATGACTAGCATAAGGAATAATCCATTGTAGTTTCTGGATCATCCCCTTCACACTGAAAGGAAGCAAATTCATTCCCCCTAAAATGAGGTTAGAGGATTCCGACACTGTATGGATCGTACACAAAAAGGTAATTTTTCATTGACTTGCCCCTATCAACATGTGAACTGGTCATATCCAGTGAGAGCTTATTGTCTCCATCTTGAAAGCGTGATGGGATCCTTTAAAGCATCTATATCTATAAATGATAGCCTCATGATGAAAAAATGCCACTTGGCTCTAACAAGATTACTAGAAGAAAGGGGAAAGATAGCAGTGTCTCCCTTGAATCTCATAGTAGGTAGGACATCTAAAACTAATGTGCTTCTTAATCTCCCTCCTAATGGGGGCTAAGATGTTAGATCTTGTTGCATTGTGAAATATGGTTGGTCTCATCTCAAACTCATGGGAGCACACCCTCAATTAGTGATGTAGATTCTTCAATCCATGTTATCAATGAAGTTGGAGATCCAAGGTTGATTGATGATGACATCTACGATTCATTAGAAAAACTCAAGCTAGAAATCTAATTTAAGAAATGTCCAAGTGACTCGAATGTATATGACCTCTTATGAGGGAAGAAAGTGAGGGCCAATAAGCATTACATGAATGAAGGAGGCTTGTCAATAAAGTTAGCAATAGATCAAAGGAGCCATTTGGTCTCAAAACACCAAAACGCCATGATTTTATTTCAGCATTTGAAGTGCTTATAAAGACCCACCAAAATATGTTTTTGTAGCATCTGAAACATATTTTTGGCACATTTATCCCATGTATTGATCAAAGTCAAACTTGCTGATTACTCAGCTAAAAGCTCACAAGAAATCTTGGCTGGCAAATTCAGTGGGTAAACCCTGTGAAAACTCAAGAGTCAGAAAAGCTGGTGCGTACTCACCGTCTTGCTGAGCTGTTGAGCATATAGCAGCATAGGAGCAAATATATTTAATTTATTGTGAAGTCATTTGTTGTCCAGTCTGCCAAACAATTGTGAAAAATTGTGATATTCTTAAAATACTTGTCAATGATATTTTGAGGAAGAAATTTGTGATTTAGTGCAGTATATTCCGCATAAATTCCTGATTTGTCACAAGATTTTTGTTATATTTTTTATTTAAGCCCTCTTCCCTGCAATGATTTTTTCTAAGTGTGCTCGTTCTTTTGAATCTGCAACACTTTCACAACAGCAGCCAAGGATTTCCAGTTCCTACTTCTTTTTTAATCTGCCTTAGTTTTTAATCAAATATTAACCTATGCTAGATCCAAACTAATTACAGATTCCTATTTTGCTTTTCTGGATGTGTATTTACAATTTCAGTAGATTTTAGCTTGGATTGCATCTTCAGCTAGGTGATTGTAATCCTCTGCCACAAGCATGCATAAGCTTAAACTTGTTTTTAGTATTTTATATCCTTTTTAATAAACTGAACTTTTCTTTTATCAAAAAAGAATAAGTTTTTTAATCACAGATTTTGATTAGATCCCAGGATATACCTTGTTAGAATTTCTAATGTATTACATTTCTTGATTGACATTGCATCCGATATTTTGTGTATTTTTACATTGATATGGCAAGACAACGTATTTGATTGAGGATTTGTAATCAATAAATCGTTTTCTTAGGAGACAGGCTTTTCATTTCGGCCATAGCTTTTATTATTCCTATGAAGACAACTCGCATACTCGTACAACAGCTCTTTGCTCATGCAAGCTCTATTGTTTAAACACGTACCTTTTTGGAGTCTCTTTTCTGTTTTTAATCCCATGTTGCTCCATATGAAGGGCATCAACTGATATTAGAGACAAATTTCAATTTTTTTTAATATCTCTCTTTAAAATTAGATTTTATAAGTTGACATTTATATTTTTATAGTTTGTAATTGAATTCAAGGTTTTAACTTTGAGAAGTCAAACCATGTAGTAATGCAATGTGCAGTGTGTATTTTTATTATCAGTCTCAAAATTAATAAGAAAAATCTTTATTTCAAAATTTACAATGTACACTCTCTTTTACTTTCACCTTCTCATTTCCTATGCAATTAGGATGGCTTCCAAAAAGTAAAAACATAAGTTTTTTTTCCTATTTTTTCTTGAAGATTCTTTTTTGCTTTTTTTTTGTTCCAATATTTGCTATATTTTTCTTGTTTTTATCCCACTAATTTGAAACTTTTTTAATGTTTGGGTTTCCCATAAGTTCCTGAGAAAGATATTTACTTCTTATTGGGATCAGGTGCCGTACACATTGCAATTCCTAACGTATCATATTATTAATTTTTAATTATATACGTGTCAATGGAAAGGCTGTCCCACTTGAGATGGCACTTTATGCCACATGTAATCTGTATTATGACATTATGTAAGAATATTGAATGTCTTGTGAGATATTTAAGAGTATTTATGACATTGTAAGATGCAAGAGATTCTAACACACACGCAAGAGCATGTAAGAGAGAGTTATAAGGTGGATTAGTAAAGTCATAATTTGACCAACTGATGATGTGTGAGAATAATGCATCATAGAGCATTTTGCTAAAGGAGGATTTAATCCAAAACAAAGCACCCAGTTTTGGTTGATGGCTATGACACGGGAAGTTACTTTTTGACCCATCATGGAGGGGTGTTGGAATTTGGGCCAATCATTTTGGGTGCTATATTTGTACATAGTTTGTTGTCTCATGGTGTTTGGAAATCACTCATGGTTTCTAAAAATTATTCATGGTTTCTAAAATTACTCATGGTTTATTTTTGGGCTTGCTTATTAATTAGATTCTTGGAATGAGGATGTAGAAGATTTGTATTTTGTAGGTAGTTATGTTGTTGGAATTTCTCTAGACATGGTGATTGGGGTTGGAGGGGGATGTTTCGATGTTGTATTGTATTTGAGGTATTGTTGTTTATGCAAATACATTGAATACTCCTTTGTAGTTGATGTTTTTACTAAAAGAGTTTTTCTAGGGTACAAATTGTGCTGTGCGATTTTATGTGTCGTGTTTTAACCCTTTTGTAATTATCTTTATGAAATTCTTTAGATCGTAGCCTATTTGTGTTTCTCTACTCTCAAGATCAAGTAGGAAGTTGTTTAGTTTCATCTAGCTTTCTTTCATGTTATGGATATCCTTTGATAGAATATAGTTATTCTCTCATTTTGGGTCTCTCCTGAGTTTTCATTGAAGCTCCTGATCTTGGGTACCTATCCCTAAAGCTAACTCTTACAATGGAGAGTTACTTTTATCTTTGGTTGTGAGAGTTACTTTTATCTTTGGTTGTTGACCTTGTTGGTGATCGAAGTTGTAGATCCTAAATCCTTAAGGCTCGATGGGTTTTCAAGTGTCAGGGGTGTCAAACCATGGAAGGATACTGCGAAGCCTATATTTAGGTTGGGCAATTGAGGACCAATTATTGAGGTGGGTAGTGTTGTGACGTTTTCACACATCTCCCCATTGCAAATGGAGACCCCCCTTCTTTTTAGGCCCTTTCGGTCTTTTGGCTTTGTTTTTTGGGTCTTTTCGCAGAAGTCTCGTCAGTCTCTCCGCTTTCCAGGTGTTCGAGGGTCATTTGGATTTAGTTTGCTTTTCGTTTGAGCGAGTTTGGTGAAGTCTAGGGCTTGTTTTGTCCTTTTTAGGGTTTCTGCCTTTAGTCCTAGATTTTAGGGGTATATGTTAGGGGTTTGGAAAAACTAAACATACGACTGGAATCAGGGCCCTTCAATGAACCTCTCGGTAAAATTTGAGCCAAAACGGAGCAACTTTCTATTTTTAGAAAGTTCCTAATTTGTAGGATTTTTTTTGAGTCCCGGAATGTCGTCATTTTGCCAAAAATCAAACTTACTATTTTTAGTAATTTCTATTTTTAGTAAGTTTCCATTTATAGTAAGTCATTCCTGCACCCTGTCTAAGGGTCTAACGCTAACACTTTGAAGGTTTCTATTTTTGGAAAGTCAATGCTGATAGGATCATTCGGACAAGGCGACAAAGGTCAGACATTTGCAGATATCTCTAATTCCGGAAAGTTAGAAAGCAGACAGAGAAAGCCAGAAATGGTTAAGTGCTGGAATCCATGCCAGAGTGAAAATTCCACCCAGGTATGCAGTTGGGTGCTAAATCCAAGTGTCCAGGGATAGCATGGAAATTTCGTGAATCCACACCAGAGTGAAAATTCCGCCTAGATATGCAGTTGGGCGCTAAATCCAAATATCTAGGGATAGCATGGAAAATGTGAGAATCCATGACCAAGGCATTTTAGCGCCCAAGAGAGGTGAAAGGCGCCAATTTGGAGGGATCAAGGAAGGATGGACAAGGAATGAATTCCTTCCACAGAGAGAAATAGCGCCTAGACCTGAGGGAGGGCGCTAAAGTCATGTGCTCATGGACAACAAACAAACAATGAATTCCGCAAGGCCAAGCAAGGGCGCCAGAGTAGAAAGTGCATGGAGAAATGGACAAGTTCCAAGAATCCTTCTCCCAGTGAAAAATCCGCCCTAGCCTTGAGAAGGGCGCCAAAATTGACTTTCCAAGGAGAGGTGGAAAAGGTATAAGAATCCTCGACCAAGTGAAAATTCCGCCCCAGCCTTGTGGAGGGCGCCAGAGTGGAAAGTGCATGGAGAAATGGACAAGTTTCAAAAATCCTTCCCCCAGTGAAAAATCCGCCCTAGCCTTGAGAAGGGCGCCAAAATGAAATGTGCAAGGAGAATTGAAAAGGTTGAGGATTTCCTCCCATAGGCAAACTTGCCTCCTAACAGGGAGGAAGGCGCCAAAATGGTCCTCTCATGGACAGTGCACAAAATGATGAATTCCTCCTTCAGGAAGGAATAGCGCCCAGGTACTGAAGAGGGCGCCAAACCAGGATGCTCATGGAGGATTCATAAATTTCATTGAATCCTCCACCAAGTCAAAATTCAGCCCAAGATGAAGGACAAGTGCCAAAACCAAAGAGGCATGGAGGATTCACAAATTCACTGAATCCTCCACCAAGTCAAAATTCCACCCAAGATGAAGGACAGGCACCAAAATGAAGGAGGCATGGAGGATTCACAAATTTCATTGAATCCTCCACCAAGTCAAAATTCCTTCCTCGGGGAGGAATTGCGCCCAAGAAGAAGAAATTCCAGGAAAGGTGAAAAATTGACTAAGTGTTTGAAATTACTTCCTTCGGGACATAGTTCTTGGAAATCATGAAAATTGGCTAAGGCATGAAGAATTTCCTTCCTCAGGGTAAGGAACAAATTTCTTTCCAAAGGAGAATTCCTCCACAACAAGAAATCACACCCAAGGATGAATTGAAGATAAAATTTCTAAGGCAAGGAAGGAATCAGGGATGAACTGAACAAAAAATTTCCCGCCCAGGAAAAAAATTGAAAAATCCATTCTTGGGCATCAAATCACATCCAAATTTCAAAAATTTTACAGATTTGGATTCGTAGGAGAATTCTCTTCCTCCTGGACTGGAATCCTAATTTGTGTAAAATTCCTAAAAATTAGGAGATGGTGAAAATTGATGGAAAACCTTCTTCAAGCAAGGAAAGTTGAGGAAACTTCAAGAAAATTCTTCCTGAATTGAATTTTCCCTCTCCAACAATTCTAGATATGGAGCGGATATACGACGGCGGGGTCCACTTGCATGGCGAGGATCTATTGAACACGTGGCAGTAGAGTGGCGCATTCATTACCAGAATATTTGACCAAATGGCGACCCGGTCATTGCATGTTGAATTTATGGCAGATTCCTTTTGCATGCAGCCGCCGCATGTGGAAATGATGGAGCATTTATGACATAATGGGGTGATTTTTGCATGGATGAATATTCAACGCATGTTGGGTGAATTTGAAAGAGGTGGTGCATTTAATGCGCAATGGATGCTATTTTGGGTACTTTTGAATTAATTGTATATGGGCATGATGGGTTATTAAATGTTGATTCCCACCTTGTTGCATCTTGAGTGGAGAATCTTTTAGGGAAAACCCTAATTACGGTTTTGCATGTAATCATGGCCTGAGGCCTATATAAAGGGGTGATCCCCCTCATTTGTAGGGGAGGGAGCTTTGTATGAAATTGTTGCGATAAGTTTTGAGATAATAACAGTGAAACATTGTTCTCTGATGGTGTCTACTTAAATTATTTTTTCAAAGCTTGCATGATTTCACCTTCCTCACTTAGATTAGAAATAGTAAAGTGCTTTGATTTCACTAGAGAATGTAATGGTGTTTGATGAATTTCCACGGTTCGTACTTTTTGCATCTTGCTGATTGTAAGTTGCAGTGTAAAGTTAGTCTAAGCCCCCTAAATTTGTGCTAAGTTCAATTGTGGATAGTCATTTGGATTGCGCCATTTTTGGGTATTCAAATGTACTTTCTTGATTTGAAAATCCTCTAGCATTCCCAGAAGATTGCACTGGTTCTTGCGGAGTTGTAGTTGATCTTGGCGAAGCAGAGCTTGGTTTATTTGGAATTTGTCCACCAAAGCACTATTCATTGTTATCACTGCCCTTAGGAGTAGATTTAGATCCTTCTAAACCCTTTTCCCTTTATTTTCAGTTCATTCCAATTTCGTTCGAAGCAACAACATCGCAAAATTTCCATATCCGATGATGGAGTTCCAACCACAACAAAGAAGTGAAAGAATGATGCAAACATAAGGCCCCTTGGATTACCAGCAATCACATCAGCCAACTGAGTCACATCCGTAGCATAAAGGAACCTTGGAGTCAGTTGTTTGAACTTCTTGCAATCTTGGCATGCAATCGCACTTTGATCAAGAGAGAGTGAAGTGACAGTTAGGCAACTTTATTCTGTGTTCGACGTAGTCATAAAAAACACATCAACAGGTAGGACCTCCTTCACCTTTGGCTATGCAAGATGAAGGGGGTTTGCCTAAGGTTTAGACTTGTATGATATTACTAGGACTTTAGTTACCTTCCCACAAACCATACCCACCATACAATGTACCTCTATTTTGGTCGCCACGATGTATCTATGAGGTGGATAAAAAATTACAAGGTTACAACTTTATATAAAAATAATTTTGTCATGTACAGTGTTCAAAATATGGATGAATAACTCCTATTGTTATGCAGTTATACATGGAAGCAAACATATACAACACAAATAAAAGAGAAATATTATGATTGATTTGTTTTAATTTGTTGAGGTGATGACGAGTGGAGTCAATAACAAATTGGTGCCAATTGTAGCAGGGCAATAGATGTTGAAGTTATAGCTGCGATATAGATCTAAGATGATATCTATTCTCCTCTCCAACGTCTCTTATTTAATTCGTGGCTTCAGTGACCGTTTTCTATCTTGCATTGCTTTGATTGCTGTCGGTGAGATGACTATGTGGATGTCGATGAAATATCTATGTGGCTGTCGGTGACTCTTCCTCTCCATCGTGGAGTATCTTCACTTCTATTCGATTCTTTATATTCATCGCTCTTCTTTTTGTGGGACTACTTCTTCTTCCTTAGCAGATGAATAGTTAGATGGCTGTCTTATCATTTTGTCTCGTAGCAAGTTGAGAATAATGTGTATGAAGTTTGTCAGATCAGTAATGTTGCATGTTTTCTGTGTTTAGAGTTTTCAGACTTGTGAAGGTTTATAGAATGTATATGAGATGTATCATTTGACTTCATTGTCATGATTGTTTTGTAGTGAATCACGCTTATCTTATTGTGATTGATAGTAATTTGAAACTATCAACAGTTGTATTCATTTTTAGAGATATAATAAAGTTCATTTTTGAGTGGGCTGGGTTTTTCACCCTCAGGTGGAGGGTTTTCCCAGGATAAGTTCTTGTGTTTGTGTTGTTCATAAGTTTAGTTTTCTGCTATCTATTTATTCTGGTTCAAATTTAACATGGTATCAGAGTGGGTTTAGAAGATTGATCAAGAACCGTAATCTTTAAGTTCATTTCTTTCTTTTGTTTGCCTAAGTTATTCATAATGGTGAACAGATTGAAAGTAGAAGATAGACTAGATGGGTCATCAAATTTCTCTTCTTGGAAATTTATAACTCTAATCACTCTATAAGAGAATGATCTCCTTGACCATGTCTCAAAAGACATAGAAGAACCTTCTGCTGATGCAGAGAAAGTTCAATGGAGAAAGAATAGGACCATGGCTAAGAAAATTCTGATTGATTTTGTTAAGGATCATCTGGTACCTATCATCTCTAAGTTGGATTCAGCTAAGGAAATGTTTTAGACTCTAAAGGACCTTTATGAATTCAACAACACCAACAGAGCTTTAGCCCTGGGGCGTCAACTGCTGCATGTGAAAATGGCTAGAGGAGAATTTGTTATTTCTTATTTCATGAAGATTTCTGAGTTAAAAGATCAGCATAGTGCAATTGGAGATATTTTGCTGATAAAGACTTGGTTATGTTAGCCATGAATGGACTTCCCAACTCTTGGGAATCCTTCATTCAAGGCATTAGTGGAAGAGATGAACTTCCTAAATTTGATAGGTTGAGGGCGGATTGCATCCAGGAAGAAGCAAGAGGCAATGGTCGCAAATCTCATCATGAAGATGATCATGTGTTAGCTGCTCACACATCTAAAGGGAAAGAAAAGAAAGGTAACTTTAAAAGATTTAGAGACAAGAATTTTGAGTCAGCCCCTGATGGCAAGAAAAAGAGAAAGGATCTTTCTAGAATTCAGTGTTTTAGGTGCGACAAATTTGGTCACTTTGCTAGAGATTGTGTATCAAGGTCAAAGCCTCAAGCAGCTGCTGCAAATGTTGAGTATCCTTCTCCTCAAAGAGAGTCAAGTGAAAATTCTGAAGGATTCTTATTTATTTCTGCACTTTCTAGTAATGTTCCTACTAACAGTGATATGTGGTTGATAGATAGTGGAGCATCTCGTCATATCATTGGTTATTGTGAACACCTTTCTAAGTTGAAAGAAAAAGACTCTCATCTTCAAGTTATCATTGGTGATGATGCTTGCTATTCTGTGAAGGGTGCTGGTTCTACTTCTTTTCAGTTGGACTTTGGTATTCCTCTTCATTTAAGTGATGTACTATTTGTTCCTAGTATTAAGAGGAATCTGATTTCTATTTCTGCATTAGAAGACAAAGGTTATCATGTTGCTTTTGCTAATGGTAAAGTACTTGCATGGAAGAAGAATTCAAGTATTCAATCAGCTCGTGTTATTGGTGTTCGTCATGATAGTCTTTATAAACTTTTAGCTCATCTCATTCAAGTCTTAGCTCATCATTCTTCAAGTTAAAGTGAGCTGTGGCATAAAAGATTTGGTCATTTAAATCTCAGAACTTTGTCTGCAATGGAGAAGGTTGTCAATGGTCTTCCAAAGCTGAATCAAATCATGAAGGTGTTTGCAAGGGGTGTGCTTTAGGTAAGAACATTAAGAGCACCTTTCATAGTAGTGAAAGGAGGACAAAGGATGCTCTAGAATTAATTCATTCTGATTTATGTGGACCTATGTTAGTTGCTTCTCTTAGTGGTTTTTGGTATTATGTCACCTTCATTGATGATTTTTCACGTAAGTGCTCGATTTACTTTCTTAAGTTCAAAGAGTCTGATGAAGTGCTGTCCAGATTTAAAGAGTTCAATGCTCTAGTTGAAAATTTATCTAGCAAGAAAATAAAAGTTCTTAGATCTGATAATGGAGGAGAATATGTTTTTGATGTTTTTCATAACTTTTGTGTTGAAGCTGGGATTAAGAGGGAGTTTTGTGTCCCTTGTAATTCTCAACAAAACGGTGTAGTTGAAAGAAAGAATAGGACAATTGTTGAGGCAGCAAAGGCTATGATTCATGACCAAAGTCTTCAAACATTTCTCTGGGCCGAGGCTTGCAGGATAGCAGTTCACATTCAAAATTGTAGTCCTCATCAGATTCTAGACAACTTTACTCTAGAAGAAGCTTTTACAGGTGTCAAACCAGATGTTAGTTATTTCAGAATCTTTGGATGCCCCGTTTACATTCATGTTCCAAAAGAAAAAAGAACTAAATTAGAACCCTCAGGCAAGAAGGGCATCTTTGTTGGTTATAGTGAATCTTCAAAAGCATATAGAATCTACATTCTAGGTCAAAAACGGATTGAAATTAGCAGAGATGTTACTTTTGATGAAGATGTAGCTTGCAAGAAATCCAAAGAGACTAACTTGGAATCTAATAAAGATCCTGAACATTCTCAAGATATAGATGCATCTGATCCGAATCTATCTTCAGACATTCAGAGAGAGTATACTGATTTAGAAGATCCTGCTGATTCGACTGATCCAGTTGACTCTATAGTCACAACAACAGGTCCCAGTAATAGTTCAGCTCATAAGAAAAAACCTTGTGGGTTAGGCACACTATGGAAGAGGCTGAAAAATATGCAGCCCCTCGTGGTACTTTCAGAGAAAGTAAAAGACCTCACAAGTTTGCTGGATATGTATCTTTGACGAGTGACGAGTCATATCATAGCTTCCGAGCCCTCAAGTGTTGAAGAGGCTTTAAATCAGCAAGTGTGGAAGGATGCCATGATGGAGGAATATCAATCTATAATGAAAAATGATGTATGGGATATTGTTCCAAGACCTAAAAACAAATCAGTGGTTTCTTCTAAGTGGCTGTTCAAAATCAAACATGCAGCTGATGGGAGTATAGAAAAGTTCAAGACCAGATTGTTTTTCCCAAAAGGAAGGCATAGATTTCAAAGAAACCTTTGCACCTATAGCTCGTTACACTTCTATCAGGACTGTCATAGCTATTGCAGGTGTTAAGGGTTGGAAACATCATCAAATGGATGTGAAATCAACCTTCTTGCATGGTAAAATTGAAGAGGAGGTTTACATTGAGCATCCAGAGGGTTTTGTTATTCATAATAGTAACTCACATGTATGCAGGCTGAAAAAGGCCTTAGATTGTCTTAAACAAGCCCCTTGTGCTTGGTATGAGAGGATAGATCACTATCTTTTGAGCTTGGGCTTTCTAAAGAATGGTGCTGATCCAAAATTATACTTCAAGGTATGTAATGACAAGGTGCTGATTTTAGTGCTATATGTTGATGATTTATTTCTCACTGGTAATGATGATCTCATTGTCAAATGCAAAAAGGAGTTAGCTTCAAAATTTGAAATGAAAGATCTTGGCTTGTTACATTATTTTCTTGGACTTGAAATGTGGCAAAGACCCAATGAAATCATATTGAGTCACGGAAAATATGCAATTGATACTTTGAAAAGATTTGACATGTTAGAGTGCAAGTCTACGATGACTCCTATGGAGGTAAATCTGAAAAAATTACATGATGATGTAGCAAATGCAGATTTAGTTGATCCTACTATGTACAAGCAATTAATTGGCTTTTTAATGTACTTGATTAACACAAGGCCTGATATATGCTATGCAGTTAATACCTTGAGTCAGTTCATGTTTGAACCAAGGCATTTTCACCTTGTGGCAACCAAACACATATTGAGATATGTACATGGTACAATTGGATTTGTCTTAAAATTTTCTTCTTGTGTAGAACTGAACTTGCAGGGGTTTTTAGATCTAGATTGTGCTGGTTGTGTGCTTGATAGAAAAAGCACTTCAGGTTGCTGTTTTAGCTTAGGTTCAGCTATGATTTCCTGGTGCAGCAGGAAACAATCTTGTGTTGCTCAAAGTATAGCCGAAGCGGAATATGTTGCACCCTGTGTGGCTGCAAGAGAAGTTGTGTGGCTTCAGAAATTACTTGCAGACTTGTTTGGGCAGCCTTTGAAACCTACTGTGATTATGTGTGATAATCAAAGCTGTGTGAAGCTTTCAGTTAATCCAGTATTTCATGATAGATCCAAACATGTGAAAATTAAATTTCATTACTTGAGAGACCTGGTTCAACGAAAAGCAGTTGAACTCAAGTATATTTCTACAGAAGAGCAAACAATAGACATTCTCACCAAGCCGCTTTCGAGAGTGAAGTTCTGTTACTTCCGAGATAAACCTGGCATTGTGGAGAATGAAGCTCTTGCTGAGAGAGAGTCTCAACTTTATTGATTTTTGTTGTTGTTAATGAGTTCTTCTCTGCGAGAGAAGTTCGAGGTGAAATCCCTTGATCCACCCTTTGGGAGTAGCTATGGTGGAAGTCATGTGTATGACTTTTTTATTTTATTTTTTGTTTTCATTCACCCTCTAGGAGTAGCCATGGTGAATATTGTTATGACGAGATAACAACTTTATTGAATAAAATCTGTGATGAGACTTTGCTGACTTTCTTTGATTGCAGCTGTATGTACCTGTCATGAGATGATGAAATGAAGATCCTTCTCTTGCTAAGAGGGAGCGTTGAAGTTATAGCTGCGATAGAGATCTAAGATGATATCAATTCTCCTCTCCAACGTCTCTTATTTAATTCGTGGCTTGTTATCGTTTTCTATCTTGCATCACTTTGATTGCTGTCGGTGACTCTTCCTCTCCATCGTGGAGTCTCTTCACTTCTATTCGATTCTTTATATTCATCGTTTTTCTTTTCGTGGGACTTCTTCTTCTTCCTTAGCAGATGAATAGTTAGATGGCTGTCTTCTCATTTTGACTCGTAGCAAGTTGAGAATAATGTGTATGAAGTCTGTCAGATCAGTAATATTGTATGTTTTCTGTGTTCAAAGTTTTCAGACTTATGAAGGTTTATAGAATGTATATGAGATGTATCATTTGACTTCATTGTCATGATTGTTTTGTAGTGAATCAAGCTTATCTTATTGTGATTGATAGTAATCTGAAACTATCAACAGTTGTATTCATTTTTCAGAGATATAATAAAGTTCATTTTTGAGTGGGCTGGGTTTTTCACCCTTAGGTGGAGGGTTTTCCTAGGATAAATTCTTGTGTTTGTGTTGTTCATAAGTTTAGTTTTCTGCTATCTATTTATTTTGGTTCAAATTTAACAATAGTCCTGGATTCATTCAAAATATGTAATGATTGAAATCACTTTGTGACGCTTTAATGAAGGTTTCACTGAAGACAATACCTCTAAGAATACACAAGTAAACTAGGTTCTACACATGCATTCAAAGAAACAACATAATTTGTAGAATATTAAATGAGTTTGCTTAGAAATTTATGGTAGACTTGAACATTTCCTTTATTACTATTGTAACATTGTAAATTGCATATCGTTTACAATTTCATGCTATGTTTTGCACATGTTTTGGACGTAGTGTTTGATCTGGTGCAGGTAGGCTCAGTCCGGGTCAAGATTGGCAACATACCCCATAGTCAATTGACCTTTGTGTAGCCTAATTGGGTTGGACACTAGCACCTGGCACTAGTGTCCTTCCAAATTGATTGAAAATTCAAATGTTTGAATGTCAGTGTCAGACCCATCATTTGGTTGGATCAATTGTATTTTTGCATTGTGTTTGTTGGAGTTCCTGCATAAATGTTTTTGTGTGTATTCATTATTTGTTTTGATTAAGTTTCTTAGTGTGTTTGCTATAATATGGGGATAATGCTTGGTATTGAGAGAACTTTTCATATCGAGTTCTACTTACCTCGTTGACTTGAAAATTTGTTTTCTACATGCTTTAGGTGCTTTTTATGTGTTTTGCATGTTTTCTATTTGTTTTCGTGTCTTCCATGTGTTTTGCAAGCATTCTATGCATCTTGCATGTTTTCAATTTATGTTTGCTTCTTGCTTGCATTGTGTAATGTATGTTTGATAAGTGCCTTAGCCTCGATTGCTCTATATTTAACCATGTGTGTGGGTTTAGGCTCATACCCTCGCTAAAGTGGGGGCTAAATGTAATGCCATAAATTGTATACCCTTTGCAATTTCATGCTATGTTTAGCACTCATTTTGGAGGTAGTGTTTGATTCGGTGCAAACAGGTTCAATTTAGGTCTTGATTGGTAGCATTGGTCTCACCCCCTAGTGCCTTGACTGTTGTGCAGCTTCATTGGGTTGGACACTAGTGCCTCTCCCAATTTGGCGCTAAATTCAAATGTTTGAATGTTAGTGTTTGGCCCTTAACAGTTGTATTCTTGTGTTGGCCTCTCCCTGGATAATTGTTAACAAAAAGGTATTACTTGCATGTAAAAGTGACTCCCTCTCTCATTTGAAAGCCTAGTTTCCTATTCGATCAACCTAACTTTCCAAGCACTCTAATGATTAAACAATCAAAGTTAATTGAGTTGAGAAGTCTGAGGATACTATCAAGCAGGTTGTTAGCTACAATTGAAGTAATTTTATTTCCTATTGTTATCATGTTGTGATGAACTAACACTTGTAGGATCTCATCAACATCTTGTGTGTTATCCAAGTTAGGGCTTCACATATGAGGTAATCATTGTCATTTCAGCATTATTATTATTTTTTCACATTTTCTCCCTCAAAAGCACACACTTTTTCATTTATCACTGCTACTGTGGAGGTGGGAACACCAACATAGGGTTTGATAGAGGCAAGCCCCTATACAATACAACTATTCCCCCCTCTTTTCTCTTTTCGTGTGTGCAATCTCACATATGAAGATTGACGATGAATGCAAGATATAGGAAGATTGAGCAAACAAGGACAAACACTTCCAGATTTCAAACAATGGAAAATGATTGGACACTAGAGCTAGGGGCTAGTATCCTCTCAACTTTGCTCCACCTTTTGAGGACTACCTCCTGAGAACCTCTTGACACCATTCCAAACACTGGCTTCCACAACCACTTGGTCCAAAACCCCAACACCTAGTGCCCCCGTTTGACACAGTTTCCCCCTGTATTTAGTCACAAACTTTGCTTAGCATTTCATTCCCAGATTTGGGGCTTTCTTATGCACTTCTGTTTTGCATGTCTCATATTCAGTTAAACTTGTTCATAATTGCTTCCTTTAACCTAATTCGTTACTTACCATCAAACCAATCCCTAATCACAACAACAATTATAATGCCCCCTTTGGGGACATTCCTATATTTTGCCCTAAAATTACAATTCCAACTAAAAACAAGAAATCTAATATAGAATAGCATAAATTTACCAATTGAAAAGCCATTTAACAAGATTAATCCCGTTTTAGGTCTTGCACACAATATTAGTGACTTGGACATTGACATTAAATTATAAATCAAGATACATCTAATTTGTCTAATCATTAGTATACATCATAAAATCATATAATATTCTCATATTAAGATCTAATCAAGGCATTAGCCATTTCCATGTGGATTCCCATGATAACCTCATTAGGAATTTGTTGAAACGTGTGCAAACTGCAATCTCAAGGTTAGTTGCCCCTGTTCCACGAGAGCGTGGAAGGTGGGCTGCCCTTCCATCCCTCAATTCATCTTGGAGGCTGGCTGCCCTCTTTGATAAAGCCTAGGAGCACTAATTAGCCTTCCAACCCATGAGGCGTAACCCTCGATGGGTGGCGTGCTTGATAAAAGTTTGAAGATTACCTCCCTCCACCAAGCTCGGGAGCACACATATGCCTCTTGGCCCACAAGGCTTAACCCCCTATGGGTGGCATACTTGATGGCGGGTATGTCGGGTTTACACCTCTTGTGAACTTAAAAGGTTGATTGATCTTCTTGTTTTGTAATCCATTTCTCTAAATTCCAAATAGATTAATAAATGAATTCCTTATCATATATAATAAATAGAAACAGTTTGATTACTTACAAAGATCTTTAATTGCTACCAATATTGCTATAGCGTGGATATATAAATATGCCTATAAATCTATTATGCTTATAGATTGATCTACTTGCTGCTATAATATAATTATTTTTTGCTCTTACACAGTTCTGATCCTTAATTCTTCTCTTACTTATCTTCTTGATCATTCGATCAATCTGCCTATTGTAGTTGAATGGTTGATATTTGTATGAATGATTGATTGATTGAATAAATTCCTTGGATCGTATGATATGACGTATTGGTGAGTGATGATTAAGTGATTGTTGATTAGAGATTGATGAGTGATGATGTAATGAATGCTGGTTTGATATATTGGTAAATGAGGATTAAATGAATACTAATTTGATAGAATGATTTGCTGATTGATTGTTTGCTTGATTTGATAATTGATGATTACTTTTGTGGATTCATGAGTGATGATTGATAAGTGATTCTTGAATGCTTGGAATGATTTCTCTTTGATACTTTATTGGTAAAAGGGTTATCACCTTTTATAAGAATTGAGTCACCACCTTCCTTTGCTGCCTTTTGAGAATAATAAATTATTTTCCAAATTGATCTCCCTTGGATTTCTTCCTCAAATTAAATCTTCTCCCCTTTATATCCTCCAATTTGAGGAGAATTCACACCTCTTCATCATGTCTTCCTTTTGGCAAGAGTCATAACCTTTCACAATTACCACCTTGTGAAATTGTACAACCCTTCATAATTTCTGCCCTTTGATAGAGTCACTTCCTTATTTACTTCCCATTCCTTTTCTTCTTCCATTAGTCCTTCCTTGATTTACATGATCCATTCTTTTTTCCTTACTCCATATCCTCCATTAAAATGAAGTTCTCTTCGCGCTTTTATATCTCATGTTTGAGGGAGTCAACTTTTCTTTTCATGCCTTTTGACCATTCATTAAACTTAATTAAATTTAATTATATTATATTATATTTTTACTATTATATTTTAATCTTATTATTATTTATTATTAAATCCAGAAAAGAGGACATTACACCAATTGCCACAATAAATATATTAGGTGCAAATCTAGTATTGTTTGGCTCTCCCTAGAGGGTTGAAGTCAAACCCAGTCACAACTATTCTAAATGAAGTGTGTGTGGTAAAGGAATTGATTCTAGGTTAATGCACATGTTAGCCTAGGATCACTTTTCCTACATTTCAACTGTGAAGAGATGCCATTCAAAATTTTTGCAAGGCTTTTATAGTCATTTGGTTGGCCAACTAATCACAAATTTATCTAGAAATGAACACAATGCTAATGGACACACTCACTTAAGGTTGTTTCCACACTTAAAAATCGTTCTCCAGAGGTTACAATAAGTTCATTACAAATTTAAGACATGTCTACATCATCAAAATGCTAAAAAAGAAAAAATGTGATTTCCCTTTATTGGAGTTGAAACCATAGCTCTTGGAAGTGCATTCTTCTTAGTTCTTTTCCAAAATGATATATGCATTTTCTTTAATAATGAATATCAAGGTTTTTAAACCCTAGCTTAGGTTGTGCCAAAGTGGGAAATGTGCAAGCTTGTAAGCAAATCTTTAATATCCACAACCTCAAGCACTTGTAGGGGATGCCCATACCTCTCCATCATGTTCTACATCATTTTGGTGCCTTTAATTTGCCACATTCATGTCCTTATGTAGCCACAAAGTATGGGGAGCCATCTTCTTTCAATTTGTAACAATTTTGGTCATTAATGGAATCCATGAAAGGTGGGGGAGTAGGGGGAAAGAGCGTGTTGAGACTTGGCATGAAATTTTGGCTATTTTGGTGTGTGGCGGGAGTTTGGGCTTGAGAGCGTCGTTGGAACTAGATGGGGTTTTGGGTGTCAAGAAGAACTTGGAACTACAAACATACAATGGGGGTTTCTGGTTCCAGGAGGAACTCAAAATTTGGAAGGTGCAATCGGGGTTTTGGATTACAGAAGGAACTTGGAACCTTGGACGTGCAATGTGGGTTTTGGGTTTTTGGATGAACTTAGATTTGGATGTGTAATGGGGGTTTTGGGTTCTAGGAGGAGTTTGGAACTTTGGACATGGTTCCAAGATGCCAAGTCTTGTCAGGGTTCCTGAGTCCCACCAAAGTGAAGGTCCTTGGCACACCTTGGATTTTAAAGATGAATATTTTGAAACTTAAGCTAAATTATGATCTTCCAACTACCATAAACCCAAGACCTTGCATAATTTCACCTTTGTTGTGGGGATGTGGGGGCTTGGGGGAACTAGGTAACCAGGGATAAGCTCCAATCATCTAAGGAGAGGCCTTAACACTGGGCATTGACCACAAAGTACTCGATTAACAAATTTGATTAGTAGATTTTTAAACAAGACTTTTGCGAATGAATGCTTTAGACAACATATCAACATAGGGGACCCAACTATAGATTTCTTAGATTGGTTATCAATTGTGGGTGAGATAGGGTCAAATGCATAAAATAGGGGCAAGGAGACGAGAGAAAACTGCAAATATTGAGGCATGCAAATTTGGGCACCAATAGACTCATTATGGAGGGGGGTGTTAGATTTTGGGTCAAACCTTTTGGGTGCCATATTCTCCCAAGGTCTCTTGTTTGGGGTTAGTTATTTATTAGATGCTTTGTACTTTGTTGGATTTTATGTTGCCAGAATCTCTTGAGACATAGTTGATGATTAGAATTGAAGAGTGATACTCTATTATTGTATTGTAAATTTGTAACCATGGTGATGTCATTTATGGAAATAAATCGAGTTCTCCTTTGTTGGGCTTTTTCCCTGAAACAGTTTTCTGAGGGTACATATTCTGTCATTTGTGATTTTATTTGTTGTATGTTGTTTCTTCTGTGATTATCTTTTTGAAATTATTTAGATTCTAGCTTATTTGCATTTGTCTCCTCTCAAGATTAAGTAGAATGTTGTTTAGTTTCATTTGGCTACCATTCACTTCTATGACATATACAACAAAAGTGTAATATTTTAGTGGTAGGCTATTTATATGCAGATTGAGGAGCATGTTCGATTAAATGTCCCATCAAGTTGTGTGGTCACACCCCTTGGTAGTGACTAATATGGTTTAATGGGGATTACTTATATATATAATACTAGATATTGAAATAATGTGAGTATAATTTTTATCCATTGATATCCCTTTTTGTAAGAATCTATCTTCTCTGCAATTTGTTGGAACCATTTTTAATTCCTTGATAAATCCATCACAATCGTTAAACCATAAGAGCACATACTAAAAGTCTCCAAACAATATATCATGATTCACCACTACATAGATCTTGGAAAGAACTTTGCATTGCATCAAAATCAGGATCAAATGATTCCATATGACAAAGTTAATCCTCGTCAAAGTTTGAAATGTCAAGCAGGCAATATTCTCTAAACAAATAATTCAAAATTAGAGTTTTGCTGAGAAATATTTGATTGTGCGAAGTGTGCTTCATTTCCTTTCTGTATGCCAATTGTGCATGGCGGTCTTACTTTGTTGACGTTCAAACATTTGTGGGGAATATTCAGCCTTATTGGCTTTCAATAATGTTAGTGGTATGGTTCCCCCATATTAGACAATCACAAGTTGGCATATGGGATCATAGGAAATTACCACCTCTCATCCATGCAAACCATTGAACATTTACTAGATGCCAAGTGTTTAGCAAGTTCCAGCGATCAAGAAGCTAGCACACACAAACTCTTGTGTAGGATAGTGGTACTTTGGGGTTTTGACATGATTCACATCACTCTCCTCTTCTCATGCATCACTCGTTTGCTCTATTGCTTTTGGCAACGATACACAACATTCATCTAATCAGATTAAGGGCTTACCTACTTTGTTCTCACTCAATTCAATTATTGCTGCCAATTCCTTGATGTTTGATATTGAGTGAGTTGGTTAAAATTTCATTGTTCCCACTGACTCCAACTGTGTATGACCTGAACAAGCTTAATTAACCTGAACAGACAATCACCCCAGGATTAAAGACTTCAGGATGGGTCTTGTGTGTCTAAATGGAGGAATTTTTTGCTGGGAAAAATAGATTGCTCTCAAATTTAATGAGGAACAAAAAATGTGTATTGAATATCTAAAGTTTGGCTTTGAATTAGGAGTTGCTGTAGAAACTTTTATTCTTCTATTTGGGGAAATGCTTAGTCTAGAAGCCCAAAACAAGGACTTTGCTCTTTGAACAAGCACTCCACACCTCCAAATATTTGCAGTATTTACATTTCTACCACTAGACAAGTCCTTTTGAGTTAACAACCTAGCTAAAATACAATTTCCTCTCCATACATACAGCTCTGATGAAATACCCATGATTGCTCAACTTCTCGTGTGTTGCCACCAATGCCTTTGCATACGGAGTGCTTGCAAAGGGCCAAATCAAGCTTTGAAAACCCTATGCTCTATTACAATGTGAGAGTTAAGTGTAATTTTTCATGATTGACATAAATGAAACATTGACAAACATTCTAGAGATAACCCACAAAACACAGATGATTTGGCATGCATTTCCTGAAGGAAACCCATAACACAATATGTGTATTAGGGAAGAGAGTTGACAATTCTATAAAATGCTCAAGTATTTATTAGTAAATCCATTCATAATAATTTGTAGGATGAGTTGACCTTTCATGGGCCACTTATGCTGACATTTGCACCAATAAATTATATTCACTGCCTGCTAAATTTTCTTATTCTATCACCTTTGTTGTTTACCTTCTATGTGCTTTGAATAATTCGTTAATTTGTTATATATTCTAATTTTTTGATGCACTGATTTAATTTATTAGAACTTTAAGGGATAACCCACTCCAATGTGCCCATGTTTTGGGGGTATGGGGTAATCTCCCGTTTTTGAAATAGGATTTAATAATAAATAATGATAAATAAAAATAAAAATAAAATATAATACAATTAAATTTTAATTAAGTTTAATGAATCGTCAAAAGGTATGAAATGAAGATTTGTAGCTCCCTCAAACGTGAGATATAAAAGGGAGATCATTTCATTTGAGAAGGACATCCATCCATTAATTAATAATCAATCAAAGAAGGAAGTGATCAATCAAATTGGGAATAAATAATTATGTTCAAAAGACAGCAATTAAGGATGAATAGTTGTGGCTCTTTCAAAGTGTAGAAATCATGAAAGGTTGTGACTCCCTCAAGAATAAGATATAAAAGGGAGATCATTTCCTTGGGAGGAGATCATCAAGCAAGGAAGGAAGAAAGAATGAAGCATACGAATCCAGGAAGGATTAATGCAAGAAGAAAGGAATGGGAAAAAAATAAGAAGTGACTAGCAGCATTAATCAGGAAGTGACTATTGAGAAATATCAATCAGCATTAATTGAGCAAATTCATCAAACAATCAGTCTGACTTTGAGGAAGTGTCTTGTAGGAGTTGGAAGGACAGAAACCCTTTCAACTTCTGGCTAGGAGTTGGAAGGAATGGGGACCTTTTCATGCTTTGGAGCTAGGAGTTGGAAGGTACGATGACCCTTTTGTGCTCCTGACAAGTTAATTCCCAAAGAATTCAAGATTTGATTGATTTGGAGGATCATGTTTTGATTTGTTGATCTGATTATCATCTTGAATTTCTGATGTTTGATAAAGTTATTATCATTTTGAAGTAAGAATTATTGTTTTAGGACAAAAATCAGGAATGTCGTAGAAAGTTACACATTACAGTCCGTGCTGGGGAATCAGCACACAAATCTTGCACAAGTGCATCAGAGCCACCTTGAATGACAAGGTGAGGAGCAATGCAAATACTTACTAACAGGCATTTTTTTTGGCACCTCATAAGTAGGTTAGTTTTTCTCTACCTTTTATGTGCTGTACTTAAATAAATGGCAATTAATTATTTTTATTCATTAACATTTTCAAGTAGTTGAATATAAATTGTGCTTAAGGGGGGTCACATCTCATGAGAATTAAAATTGAAATAATCAAAATAATTTATGTTCGTCATTTTCTGATATGAAACATATACCATGAAGTTACATCTAATTTTTGCATATTACAAGTTTTATTAATTTGAACAAACTGGGTAAGATAAAACATGTGTGCATGCCAAATTTTGTTGTACCAATTAACTGTGTAATGGGATTTATCTTTGGAAGTCACTTGATCTGTTTCTTTGATTTTCTACTTGAACTTTGCCTGTTTTTCTAGTTTGATTGCTGCAAATAGTCTATATATCTCTTTATTGATCAGAGCTAAGAAATTATAGTAAAAGTTGTTCATTTATGCTTGCTTTAGATTTTATGAAGCCGTTGTGGAGCTTCCTTTGCAAAAAGCACGGGCTCTGGATCCTAATGAGGATGCATTTAATGAACAAATTGATCCAAATCGTCGACAAGCTGCTATTGTCCTCCGGGAACAGTGTTACGAGTTTGTGATGAATGCCCTTCGATCTTTGAAGGGTGAACCTGGACATACAAGAATACATACAGAGTTTGGATCTCCTGTCAGACATACTGCAAGCAGCTCCATACTTGACCAGGCTTCTCAAGAACGATATATACGTCAAATTGTTCAACTTAGTGTCCGGTGGCCCGATAGAGCATTTCATGAGTACTTATACCGAACAATGATTGAACTTGGCCTGGAGAATGAACTATTGGAACTAGCTGGTCCAGATCTTGTACCTTTCTTGCAGAATGCAAGTCGGGAGCAGTCCAAGGTATGGAAGTCTGGTTACAATGGTTAGAATGAGCATTAATAATGGAACCATGGTGATTTATAAAATTGTGTGCAGGCTGATAGTATAATTCTGTTTGTTTTAGGCTCCTTAATATTTTGGGATCTATAGGTCTTGATTAATAGGTTTTGTCATTGCCGTTCTTAATGAATTAGTCTTTTATGGAAAGTTTTTCTTATTTGCCTCTGTGTGATACGAATTACATATAAAATAGGCTCAAAATAATTCTTCAGGTATCAAGTAATTTTGGATCACCATAATTTATTTCTGCTTTGAAATTTTCATTTAGATCTCACTTTTGATTTGTTACTGGCAGTCTGGGAATTTAATGTTTAAGTCATCAATCACTTCCTCTCCATCAATTACTCACGGACATCCATCTGTGGTGGTTCCACAAGCCAAATACTTGGAACTTCTTGCTCGTTATTATGTACACAAAAGGCAACATGCACTTGCAGCACATGTATTCTTGAGGCTTGCAGAAAGGAGGCAAGCAGAAGGTGGCGAAATGTTGACATTGGACCAAAGGTTATCTTGTTTTGATGCTTATATCTTCCACAATCATCTCCTTTTGATAAATGAAGGAAAATAGGAAATGAGTGTATGGTGTTTATTTCGGCATCGAGTAAATAGTGTTGCTTCTGTAGTTCATAGTAGTAATACTAGGTAACTGTGATAATTCATTCCGTAAAAGCAGTTTTTGTTTTATTTTGGCAATAACATCCGTTACTGTTCAATGAATATATTGGAGTACTGGTGCAGATTTCATTATCTCAGTGATGCTGTGTTACAAGCAAGGAGTGCTAGTGGAACTGGTACTTCAGGAAGCATTATGACAGATTATTCTGACAATGGATTGTTGGAACTTCTTGAAGGAAAACTTGCTGTATTGCGTTTCCAAATGAAAGTCAAAGAAGAATTAGAACAACTAGCATCTAGAAATGACACTATCATGGGAACAGATGATTCGTCACCTTCAGGAGATCCATTTCCTCCAAGGAACACCGCTACTGAAGATCATCTTGCACAGTCTGCAAGGGAAAAGGCTGCAGATATATCATTAGAGTTAAAGAGTATTACACAACTCTATAATGATTATGCTGTTCCTTTTGAACTTTGGGAGGTACTGTTCATTCTTTCATCTGCTGTTAAATTTGTTTGAACTGTAGCTCTTTGCACATGGAAAGGAGGTTTGATCTTCTCTTCTTCATAATTGTAAAGTTTATCTGCTCTCTACAACTCTTCCAATTTTGTTTTTCATTAATTTTCCAGTTATCTCATGCTTTCGTCTGTGGAAGTTTGATTGTTTCACGGTATGTACATGCTTACCTAATTGTAGTGAGACCTGGACTTGGCTATACCGAATTGCCAAGTGGACTCTTGCTTGGCTTGGACATGCTGATGTCTGTTTTATCATCTACCAAACATTAGGATAGGATACCCGAAGGTATTCTATCCTCTCCTGAAAAGTCACTATTGATTCCAAGGTCTATATGTGCGAACAAGCGACTTTAGTGGAATAGCTTCTTGGGTAGTGTATGCTGAAATTTTCAATGGAGACTTACGTTTGACAAGTATTCTTGAACTGCTGGACTTAGATGGATATAGCAATTTAGGCTCTTCTTTCTTTTTGGGGGGAATTTTCTGGGATTTAGACTTTCAAAAGAAAGGGAAAAAGGGATAGGGTTTAGGAAGGCTAATCTAATCCTACGAACTCTGGAGACAATATCGACTGGGTGCTCTCGAGAAACCAAACCTTGCTTCGCCACACTAGGGACAACTACACAAGGCCGGTGCAATCTTCAATGGGTTGTGCTTATGATCGAGATGTTGGGATGCACAGGGGATGGGCTCAGACTAACTTTGCACGATAGAATGGAAATCATCCATTTACCAAAAGTATGAGCGGAGATACACCGTCAATTGATACTTATCAAATCCTTCATTCAAATTAACAACAATGAAAGCAAATCTAGATTAATATTAACTAAGTGTTGAGGCAATTGAAACCATGCAAATCATTCAAATAATAGAGATTACAAAGCAACGCACATGCAATATATTATCTGGAAATGACCTTAAGCAACAATACATCAAAAACCTCACCCTCTTCAAATGAGAGGAGGTAGCCTTATATAGTTTTCAAAAATAAACGAATGGCCGAGATCAAACAGTGATCAAGGGCCCAGATTGAAGGCTACAAACCCTAATTAGGGTTTCCCAAAACTAACTACCCTTGACCAATTACATTTGGGACACTTGTCCTTCTTGCTAAAATAAATCTTTAATGAAAATAGAAGGTTGTTGCATTGTGAAGTGTGCCCTTCTAGAAGCTTCTGGATAAGTCAGGTTCATCGAACCTAGACATGTTGACTTGGAGCGATTTGATTGGTTGGAAAATGACGAGGCGCCACCTCAACGTGTTGGATGTCTTTCTTGAATTCTCCAATTTGTGTCAAGAAATAGTCTAAGTATGGAAATTTGATTCCTTGTCGCCATTTGATTCTGCTTGGGAGCTTTTCTTTTTTTAATTCCTTCAGGAGATGAAACTCTTCAAGAAGTTGGAAGTTTATCTAACTTTTCCATATTTTCACCAAGTCTGAGAACTTTTCTTTCTTGATGCCTTGAGATTCTTTCAAGTGCCTCGAATTTGGAGAAGAAATCTCTTCGCGAAGTATTTCTCATACTTAGCCAAATTTTGACCCTCTCTATGCTTGGACGAACCTTGCTCGTGGTCTCGTTTTCAATTTTGAAATTGGCTCGAAACTCCATTTGTGTTTTCTGTGATGATCCTGCCTTCAGTTGCCAATTTATGTTGCGTGGGAGGAGGGTTAAAAAGCTCTGGGTAACCCCTTTGCAAATATGAAATGATGTGATCAAGCTGTTAAGGCATTCGCTGTGATCATGTCCTTCTTCTCGATACCCTGACATGCCTTCAACATTTCCCATACTTAGCCAAATTTTGGCTATCTTAACCCTCGGATGAACCTTGCCTTTGAACTCCAATTGCGATCTCTATGATGATCCCGCTTCTATTTCCTCTTTGAAGTATGTCCTTACTAGGCTCTTCCTCTGAAGTTTGGAGGCTCCCTTCCTTAGCTTGTCCAGCCAGGAATGATTAACGATGGCATCGTGCTCCTCCAAGTGGTCCTGATACAGACTGTCTGCTTCGTCCTTAGCCTTATACACTGTGTTGTGATACTCCGGGATCCTGAAGGCCTCTCTGATGGCCTCATCATTGATGTTCGCCAGTATCCTCCCATTAGGTGCAATGATGTCCTCCTTCTCGTGGGGTTGTAATGCTTGGCACACTCAACCACTAGTTCATTACACTACATGGTGGGAAGGAAGCCAGCAGCATGTACAATACTACTCATCATCATCTTTCGCGCAATGATGGTAGGCACAAGGTTGTCCAGACCAAACATTCGCTTCTTGAACTCCCTCAAATTGATGTGTCCGCGGTTGGTGTCGTCTACGTTCTTCCATTTTGAAGTCATCCTTGACTCTGGAGGAGCATCTTTATCTACCTGGAACTTCATGGTGTCTAAGACCTGCAGATGAATGATGAAAACTTTAAGTTCAAAAATTTTTGCAAAATTTCGAAAAAAATAACAGGGCCGCGAAATGGCTAAGTGTTGGAAAATTTTCCATTTTTCACTCTCATACTTAGCCACAAAAATTGAATTTTCACGTCCAGACCCTCAGCCTTGAGGCCGGTTGAAGTCACCATCAAGTGTTAAAACTTTCAAAAAATTTCATACTTAACCAAAAAATTTTATTTTTTTTTCAAAAAAATTTGAAAAAATATTTCTCAAGTTCTTGAAAATAT
The DNA here is from genome assembly GCF_030272615.1 of Cryptomeria japonica. NCBI lineage: Eukaryota > Viridiplantae > Streptophyta > Pinopsida > Cupressales > Cupressaceae > Cryptomeria > Cryptomeria japonica. The sequence goes on from NC_081412.1 coordinate 223,356,986, forward strand.
GCAGAAAAATTCATAAATCTGTGTTATGAATCTGATTTCACCTTCGAATGTGCAGAAACAGGGCTAGAAATCTTCTCGAAAATATTCAGAAATTTTCAGCGAAGGTTAAATAATCTTCTCACGCCTTGATTGTCCTCCAAAAATCCACGAAAAATCTGGTCTAAAACGATTATCCAGCTTCCAAAAATGTCAAAATCCTTGTCCAGATCATCTTCGGACTTAACTTTTACCAAGCTTTCCTTAGTAATTTCGAAGTTGTTGATGTAATAATGAAGTAAAAAATGAAGTATTTGTAAGCAAGGTTAAATTCTCAAGTAGAAACCTTTAAAAAAGTACTTCTAATTTCATCTCCAATTCTTTCGGAAAGTTTTTGGTCATGTTTCCAATTTTGAAAATATCTTCCAAAAGTTTCTATTTTGGTTTATAAGTTTGAAATATTAATTAATCCTCCAATATTCTTCTCTGGAAACTTTCTATTTTGGTTGAGGTTGGAAAATATCTGACAATCCATGAATTTCCCTTTTTAGAAACATTCCATTTTGACTTTCAAGTTCGAAATCCTTGTTAATCTTCCAATATTCCATTTTGAAAAACTTTCTATTTTGGTCTTTGAATTCGAAATTTTAGATAAGTTTTTTATGACATCATATTGATTGTGTTTGACTTTTCAATGTCCTGGTGAAATTTTTAAATTTTGAATTTCCCAATTTTCTTGAATTTTGGCGCACTTTTGGATATTTTCCAAGGTATGGCGGACTTTAGCTAGAGCTCCTCCTTGGCCTCCATTATGGTGAAAATTTGGCTAAGGCATTGGGGCGGACTTTGACCCTTGTTCCCACATGACCTCCATCAAAGTGGGGCGGACTTTAGGCTTAGCTCCACCATGGTCTCTTCAAACATGGCGAACTTGGGAGTGAGCTCCTACATGACCTCCATCTTGGGCGGACTTTGGTGGTCTCTCATCTTGGGCTGACTTTGGTGGTGTCCCCAACTTGGGCGGACTTCTATCATCTCTCCCACCTTGGGCGGACTTTGGAGACACCTCCTCATGGCTCTCTAACTTATGGCAGAGTTTAGACTTGGCTTCTCATCACTTGGCATGCTTGGGTGGACTTTAGGCTACACCCCTATGCACCCTACACATACATGGCGAACTTTGGAGTGTTGGCCACCATGGCCTCTTCAACCTATGGCGGACTTTGGAGTTGCTCCATGCAAGGCAGACTTTAGGCAACACTCCCACCTTGAGCGGACTTTGGAGTTGCTCCATGCAAGGCAGACTTTAGGCAACACTCCCACCTTGAGCGGACTTTGGAGACACCTCCTAGGGCGGACTTTAGGCATCCCTCCTCTTGGGCGGACTTCAAGCATCTCTCCCATCTTGGCGGAGTTTTGGTCTACCTCCCGACATGGCGGACTTTTAGACATCTCCAACATGGGCGAACTTGTAGACCTTTGCTCTTCAAGGCGGACTTTTGGAGGCTCTCAAGAGGGCAGACTATATATGAAATATAACATTTAAGTATAATATACTTTAAGTTATATTTCATATATATTGTTAGGATGTTTGAGAGGGGCCCCCGGCTCAATTAGTGATTGAAAAGATTGGTTGCTCTGGGATCCGCTCACTACTTCTCGAGATTGACCTGCAATAATGCCGACTGCGAGCTTCTTATTCCCACCCAACCCAAACTTCTCCAGCCAAGTGCGTTTGTTGGGAGATAACACTGCTGCCTATTGGAAGTAATATATCTCATTAAGGATGGTTTCGGGCCTCTAGGACTAATAATGCAAAATCTAGTTTTTGGAGGATTCTCCAATTTTCCAGACTTGGTCAAATTTCAGGATTAGGATGACATTCCAGACTTAGCCAAATTTCAGGACATTTGAGGATTTGGATGATTTTTTGAGCTGATTATCCTTTGCAGGTGCCATGACCCCCTAAAATATAGGAACTTAGCTTTTTGGGTCAAAATTTGAAAATTTTGGATCGCGGTCGAAGCAGGTCAGTGGTACAAGCGTAAACCCTAGGTTTGCATCCCGAAAAAGCAAAAAGCCTAAGATCTAGGGATTTAGCTTTTTTAGATCAAAACTTGGAATTTTCGAGTTCCGGTCGAAGCTGGTCAGTGGTACAAGTGTAAACCCTAGGTTTGCATCCCGAAAAAGCAAAAAGCCTAAAATCTAGGGATTTAGCTTTTTTAGGTCAAAACTTGGAATTTTCGAGTTCGGTCAAAGCTAGTTAGTGGTACAAGTGTAAACCCTAGGTTTGCATCCCGAAAAAGCAAAAAGAAGACATCCCTAAAAAATAGGAAAAACTTTCTAAAAATAGCCATACCGGGGATCGGGCTGAAAATGCCAAAAACGAAACTTCCTAAAAAATAGGAAAAAGCAAAAAGCAAACTTTTTAAAAATAGAAAGTTGTCCAAATTCGTCCAAATCAATTGCAATCTTCGTCCTTTGGCCTCTCTAAGCACTCTGGTGGTGTTCACACTTCGGAATCACATAACTTGCAAAAACTAACTTTCAATCGTCAGGGCCTGAAATGCTCTGAACTGGACAAGGCTTGGTGAAACTGCAGCAAAAGGTCATAGGACACTAACAAAACCCTAGAAAGCAGGAAAAGAGAGGGTCCCCATTTGCAATGGGGCGCTGTGTGAAAAAGGTCACAACAGGACATAGAACTAGGAGCCAACAAAAAATTTAGGAAATTGAGGGAAAAAAAGCGGTTAGAAGATTTCACAAAACAATTTGTTTCTGTTTTACATTCCAAAAGGATTTAGCTTTATTTTCAAATGTGGACAAATTCATTTTGACATATGTATTAAATATTGTACCATATTGCACAGATAGAAAATAGCATTTATGTTAAAAAGTTTAAAAACTAGTGTATAAAATCCATACCCAATGGATTATTATATTCATTCAACTGAAACCATACTCTTAACCTTGAATATGTCATGGAGTAGCTGCAGGTGTATTTACTAATTTGACAGATACTTCTCTGCCTGTGACTTTTCTGCATAGAACTAGGTGAGTCTTGCTATAAATGTTGGCAGTAGAGAGTTGTTGACCAATCTGATGACAGATTAATCTTTTCCATCTGAATAGTTGTGATATTGGATACCTTCAAATGCTTGTGGTGGGGTAGACACTCATCCACCCTCGAGTCATTTTATTGCCTTGATTGGAAAGTACATATTGGAATATACTCTGATTGCACACAAGAATTACTGAAAATGGTTCCATGATAACTTCTGAACTATGATTGGAGTGGATTTTTTGCTTTCACTGCATCCAGCCTTGTGTTAATCTAAACAGCCTGAAATCTGAGTGTTTCATTGTGGATAAACTTGAAATCATAAAACAGTGTTCCTGGATTATATTTCACCACTCTCTGAATCTTTCCAATGACTTGCCGGTTAAGTACAAGACATCTGGTCTAGTTCTATCAGAAAAGTCAAACTGCCATTTAGTTTAGAGTATGGGCATCCCTTTGTAGGTCTGTGTGTTCACTAATTTAGAGTTCATATTTGTTTCATTTGGGTAAGGTATTGGTTTATAACTTCTTTACAAACTGCCTTAGAATTTCCAACTTGGCGACCATTCCACGAATCACCACAATGTCCATTGCAAGTAGTGAGGTGATTGTTCATAGTGTGCCTACAAATTAAAATAAATTCCAGATTTGGGGCCCTTGTAGAAGATTAGGAATTGTGAGAATTCTATAATTTTCATCCAAATATAAATACATTTTCTATGATTATGGATTCCACTGAGCTGTTGGCTGGGAATAGATTCCTCAAACTAGCTTGATGTTCAAAGCAAGATTTTACTTTTGCCAACATCTGATACCAGCATTGTTTTCCTCTTTAGGAGAGCAAACTTTGTCCCAAGCAATGAGAAGAATTTTTCTCCTATCATTACAACCATGCTGTAGAAACTTTTTCATGATCGTTTCCTATTTCTTACTAATGTTAAAGGGAGACTTAGAGCAAACAAGATTTATAGACAAAGCTATAGGACAGTCTTGATCAATAAAATTCTTCCAGCCTATTGGTAAACAAATTTGCCACTACAAATGTCAATGTGATTCACACAACGGGCAGTGACAAATGTTCTGACAGTTGGATAAGTTGTTATCGGACTAACAACTTTCCTTTGTGTTTGAGAGTGGCAGCTTCCTTGTATGATGGAGATTTTTAAGGTTTTTGTGTACTTTTGACCTGAATGTACTGAAATGAAAAGACAAAAACTAAAGGAAAATGATTTATTGGAAACCCTAGCAGTAGACACACAAATACCAACTTGGATCTCTCAAACCATTTAAAACTAACAAAAAATGATACCAAATTGGGTTCACAAATGTTCATTTCAATTCTACAAACTTCTAATGAAAATTCATCACAAAGTCAGAAACTATGTGCTATAGATTTGTTGTTGAAAATATTAGCTAAGTTCGGATATCTGATTATCGAACTTTTGATGTTGTCAAATGACAATCAAAATTATATGTATTATCTCAATCAATGCTCAATTTATTTGTTATTGGGCTGGACCCAAATACCTAACGTGAGAAGAATGTATTATTAATTAAATAATGTTGCAAGCTGACTTAAGGATGTCTACCGCCAAAAGGAGGATATATAATCAACTTCAAGAAGAAGTCATTCATACATTCATTCCTAGCAATGCGATCTGCTCTTCTACATTTTAGCGAACTTCAAGGTCATTGTTGTGCGAAGTTGTCAAGATCTTCTACGATTCTGCTCCAGCCTATTGGAGTCATCTTCTGCTGATCTGCTCCTTTGGTCATCTACTGCTGATTAGGGCTGCATCCTTTATCATCTTGCCAACTTGCTGTTGGAACAGCAATCAGAGATAGTCTGTTATGTTGTAATTGCCTATCATTGAGATAATACATTTCATAATTTAAGGCTGGGTTTTTCACCTCCAAGAGGGAGGTTTTCCCAGGGTATTGGTGGCTTGTGTCTTGTGTTTCATTACTATTACTGTTTATTCACTGTCTGATTATAGTTAATTGGTTTGTTTAACATCTGAGCACTTAAAATTAACATTTGTATGATGGATTTCATCACAATATATGTTTGTAGCTAGTGTACAATGCCTATTATTATGTTTCGATGAAATTGGTGATTTGGCGTATTAATTGTTTGTTAGCTTAAGATAGTAACATTAGTTAATTTAAGGTTTGTGTTCCTCTTGGCAACAATTGAGTCTTTTGAATAGATTTTGTATTGTCAAGGAAAGTGGTATGATCTAATTGGATTAACTTTGATCCTTGGCTGATCATGTCTGATCTTCTTCTGTAATAATTTCATGTGCAAACAGAAGATATACTTTACTTGTATATCTAGTATGCTTGTCATCTCTATTGTTATCTCATATATACGTTTTTGTTAGTGAGAGTAGTATGGATTTGGTGGTGTTGCCTTAAAAAATCAAGTCAAATTTGAGAGATTCATTAAGGTGGGAATAGACCACAATGTAGTCAAGACCAAGAGATCAGGTGGTCTTTAAGGATTGTAGAGAAAAGGGAACAAAGAAGAAGATTACGAGAAAGACTTGAGGAAAATAGTCATATGATTCCCAAGTCAGAGTCATAGTTAGGAAGATAAAAAGACTTGCACGGCAAGAGAATACACAAAGGTAGAGTGGGTAGAAATAGCAAGACATTTATCGCTCCTCGATGATGCGTACGTTGATCTTGCTGATCAAGCTGAGAAATTATCAATTAGATCACCGCTAGACGAAGAAGAGTGGGAAGGATAATCCCCAATCTCATTGACAAAAATGTATGAGGCAATATTTTCTGCATTGAAAAATGACTACATACAAAATAGATGGTGGTGGGATTATCTGATCCTCAAACTTTGGGAGAAAGGGAGCACTAGAACTAGTTTGAGGGAAATCTAAGTGTGCGGAACGCTAAGATAAGACGAGTAGAGAATTCTTACATGGCCAAGAGTGTAAGAGAAGCAATGAAGCGTGCATGTCAAAATTCCTCAACTAGGTTCTAGTTTGAAAGATGGTGACTACCTCGACAAGTCCGAATGTGGAAATGCAAAAACTCCCAAAATAAGCAAGTAATGGATTGGAGGACCATGTATGCCATTGTAATATTTGTGAATCAATTTGGCTACGGTGTTTTGCAGCCACCTTGGGAGGTGTAGTGATTGACTAGTATAAATAAATTGACCAAGCCTCCCATAATACATAGGAAAGATTAAAGAAGGTCTTCAAAGAAGAGTTTGAATTGCTTTTTGATGATAATTAAATAGTAGCAAAAATTTACAATTCAAAACAAAATAAGCATGAGAATGTGTGAGCTCATAATCATAGACAAAAAGAATATCTTGTAAAGTTGGAAAAAGAATGGGATGACGGTCTCTAGAAAAGATGGTTCATGGTTCATTGAAGGTCTATTTCCATCATTAAGAAAAAAGATGAATTGTGTTGACATTGATGTGAAAAGTGTTGTAAGCATTGTCTTTGATGTCACAAAGATTGAGCTATGTTGGACAACTCTCTTAATGTTATCATAATGTTCCATTATCAATTGTTCCTGATTGCTTAGCATATTTGTGGAGGTTCAAAAGTGTGTGGTTGGTTTCCGAGGTTTGTTGCTTAGGGACAGTATGTGTTCCTAGTTGCTTTGTCTTGGTTTTTGGTACCACATTCTAGTGCAGCTAAGAGTTTTGGTTTGCAGCATGGAACTAAAGTAAAGTTGCATACAAAGTATCATATTCCAGAGTTTCAAAGGTTGAGCTTCAACGGACAAAATGTTGAGTGACATAATGCACACTGTGATAGTGGTTGACTGTGCCGAGGCTCTTGATGGATGTGCGAGAGAAGGATAATGTGTGCCAACTGGAAGAAGTGTGTGAAGGTTGTTTGGGACTATTTGAGTTCATGTTGGGTAACACACAGTGTCTCCCTATTTTTGGTGTAACATGTTGGCTTTAGGACCAACCTAATTACATGTTTGGTTTAAGGGAAATATTTGTGGCCAACTTGTGGATATTATAAATATGATCTAGGCCAAGATATAATGTAATTAATATTGGCATGCATATATATTGCTGATCTATGTTCATTCCAAGTGCTGTGGTTGGCAGATGAGGCAAAACTGAAAACTTGTGCAAGTTTTATATTCAATAAGGAGTAAAGATGAGTTGAAGTGTGCGCATCAAATTACAGATCCTATACACATAGAGAGTGTTTTGATGTAGATCAGATCAGACAGATGTTAAAGGTTGAGTAGTGAAGGTATGCATAATATATCTTGTGTATCTATTATTTGTATTATGAGGTTGGTGCCTCATTATTTGAGTTGTTGTTCAGTTCTTTGGATTAGTGGATTGGTGTCTCCATCTTAGGTTGATATTCTTGTGGGTTGGTGCCTGCAAAATATTGTAAGTTCTCTATTATCTCTGTGGGGCTGGATTTGGGTAGTAGATCCAAGCAACCATTCTCACTATGGTTTTTTTCTTCTCAGTTTCCACCTATATCTAGTGTTCTCATGTGTTGATGTGTGATCGTGTTTATCATTTGCATAGCTGCTTTAATGATAATGTGAGATGCAGTAATGGTTTTAATGTTATATTGGATTTAAAGTTAAATTTGGTATATACCGATTCACCCCCCCTTGTAGTATATTTGTGTGTCTAATAGGTAGTACCACCCTCTTCTTATTTAGAAGCCTACAATTGAGCATTGAACATAGAAAGTGAAGATAAAATGTCCTTGCCCAGTAAAGGAAAAATAGAGGAAGGTCGAAGTTCAGATGACAATGGTGACAATGAATCGAGAACTGTACAAGCGCGTTGAAGGGAGATGCTCCAATTGATGAAAGAATAGAAACTAGAGAAAGAAATGAACAAAGAAATTGAGGGGCCCCCAACAAATACTTGTCCAAGATTTTTTTTTTGGTGAGATTTGCTAGGTTTTGGTTCATGCATCAAAAGAATGCGTATATAATTTGAACACCAAGATTACACAAGTACTCTTTCCATAGGGAGATTAGTCCACTCCATCAAAGCCACAAATGCATCTTTAGGTAGTTATAGAAATCAAAGAGGAGGGTGAAATCAAATACAATATAACCCTAAAGAACGCCCTATCATACAATGTTGACAATGTAGCAAATGGGGACACTTTGAGAGAGACTGCTGGAACAAGCAAGACAAAGTGCAATTATTGTGCAAACAGTGTGGACTTGGAGACCATGAAGATGCTAGATGTCCAAGGCAAAAGGCTGGCATCAACCTAATTGATGTTCATAGACAAAATGAAGTATTGGCTATTACTTGTGCCCTAGAAAAGAAAGCTATGTACTTGGACTCACATGCAAAAAAAGAAAGGCTTTGTGAAGTAAGGGTTGAAGTGGAGACAAATGATGCTACTCCAACACAAATGCAAGCATGAGAACACATTAGTTACCATTCAATTCAAGTATTACAAGGCCAGTACTTCAAACTATTGTTCTAGTTAAAGTAGTGGATTTATTATAAGTATTCCTAAACTCTGAAATGCCATGACTAATACTATACTGGCATAGAACAATATGGTGCATGCTATGACCCACTCAGAATTTGGTGAGAATGAGGATCTAGTAACCAAACGTTTACTATTGGGTGACTGTTGACGTGTATTTTGTACACCATCATACACAGAATAAAATACCTAAAGGCATCTTATCCTCTCTTGAATAAAGTCTCTAACTGCTGAAGATTCGCATGAAGGATCAGTTAGGATGACTCCAATGTTCTGGTTAGTAGGGTCTCTACGTGTGGATAAACTCCAGTGGTATGATGTGATTTGCTGGAATCACAAGGGGACTTACATCTGATGATTGAACTTCCGATCTGCTTTGCTGGAACACAGGCTCTTACTGGCTTAGATTTGAAAAAAATGGAAAAAGGATGAGGGCGAAGAGAAGATCTAATCCTAATACTAAGAATGTAGGAGCAATGATTTGATTTTTGATGAAACTCTAACTAGGTCTTGTTTTGACATCAATGGACCATCTCCACAAGGCTAGTGCGATCTTCTAAGGGAAGCTTTATGATGTTCAAATCATCACCGCAGGCATAGACACCATCAAGTTGATGCATATCAATGAAGAAGCGACAAATTGAAATTGAGCTTAAGCTGAATGATTCCAGTTGACTACACAAGGCAAGTCTGCAATCAACAAACTGCTAGTAGTATGGATATACGCATTCCACCATTAATCAATCGTATTTCCTCCATTCATCTAATCATCTACCATCTAGGATTGAAGACTCAACAAGAAACCATGCAAATTGCAAGAAACGACACACTTCACCATTACTTCAATGAAAATGGAGTTTGTTTACAATCAATGGCAACAATTTCTTGCCTTGTCCTCCTATTCTACTCTAATTACTATTCTATCAATTTCTAACTACTCTCTATCTACTAACTGCTTTCTATTATTTACAACTCTCTCTAATCCTTTTACAAAATGAAATGTCAGGGCTTATATAGTGCCCACAATACAATTTGATGGCTTAGATCAATTCAAGATCAATGGCCAAGATTCAACAATGAAAACCCTAATTAGGGTTTGTTACAACCATTACATAACATTTAATGCTTGACCAATGATAAAATTGTATTGCTTGGACACATGTCCCCTCTAGAAAAATCGACCAATGGATAGCCGGGGTAGGTACATCGGAGTTTGTGCCACCTTCCATGAGTTAAGTACATTGAATCTGGACATGCTGAGGTGGACCTCACTAATTGGAGAAATGATGACTAGGACGCCACCTCATTTGACACTTGTAACTTGGTAGATATTCAACTTGATGTTGTTGAGAAGCTTGCTTTAATTAATTCATCTGGAACTATTTACTTCTTCAACGAGCCCTTGTTCTAACTCCTTGTGTCCTTGATGTGCAGGATGATGATGTACCTCGCCTTGGAACGCTGGATTGAAAGAGGTCACCCCTGTCCTTGCTTGATCGTCCCGGCGAAGACCGTCCTTGATCCGACTTGATTTTCCTTGATGAGATCTCCATTTGATGCCTACACAACATTTCAAAATTAGTAACATGATTTTGCAATGAATAGCATAGATTAAATTAATTTTAGGAAACCTCATGATAAGTCCTTGAATTACCATTTCCTAAAAAACGATTGGGCTACTGGAATTCGAAATTTCAAAATTCAAAATTTAAGCTATGACGATCAACGTTCAAAATCAAAACAATAAATCCATATCGCCATACCTCTCTTGAGAGCTAACACTAGAATGCAAAATGAGGAATTTGCCAAGGCAAAATTAACGTTAGAAGCCTTCAACGTGATCTTCAAGGATAAGGAACGTCCTCTTTATCAATTCGCCACCTTGGGGGAGGAGTCTTCAATGTCTTGAAGATAACAAATTCGCCTTACTTGAAACAAACACGCACTCCTCTTTGATGATAATTTCGCACCTTGTCTTCTCCAAAATCGCATATGAAAGAGGATAAAATGATGATTTGAAAATGAAATAAACACTTCCCTTTATAGGCGCTCACCTTCACATTGACCCTAGGCCGACTTTGGTGAATAAGGCAAATTTAGAATAAACTTAAAGGCCGACCTTTGTAAAATGAAACAAATTTTAAATCAAGCGCCCCATTTTATTTATAATTAATTAATTTAATGCCTATAATTTTAAATAAACTCGATTTTTAAAAGGCAAAAATTAATTAATAAAGACCCATGCGCTAATGTTAAATGCTAACTTTAATTGGATTTCAAATTTATCGATTTTTTCCTAGCATTTAATAAAATCTAAAGAATGTTTTAGCGCCAAATTTGGAAGAGGTAAGGACACAAACCTATTGCTCTGGTCCCTGACTAAGGAACAGGAGCGAATTTGATGTTTAGTCTTGATTCTCTTGCCTTTTGTGTTCAAAACCTCCATCTTCACGTTGAGACTGGCATATTTGCCAAAAAACTCGAGCTTGATCGTCTTGATTTGGTGGATGAATGCCCTCTAAGGTGGATATCGCCCTGGTCCCTTGGTGAGGGACAGGAGCGAACTTCATGCTCTGGCCAACATTTGCTATCTCTCAAGCTTTACTCCTTGTTCATCACCTTGCAAATGATATCCTTGATCTTGCGAACCTTGACTTTGACGTGATCTTGAAGGAAAACGAATGATTTAATGAAAATCGCCCTGGTCCCTTGATGAGGGACAGGAGCGATATAGCTTCCTTGTTCAAATTGATAGTCTTTTGACGTTTGAAACCTTTGCATATCATCATCTTAAGACGCCTTAGACCCTGTGCAACCATGTACAATCTTGACTTGGCATGAATTTTGAATGAATTGGCAAATATGGTGGATATCGCCTTGGTCCCTGATTGAGGGACAGGAGCGAACTTCAATGTCCTGGGCTCATGCTTGCTTTCATCAACTTGCCATTGCTTTCATCGTGTAAAATGAAGTCCCTTGGTCCCCTTTGGACACTTGAAACGTGATCGACATTCAAAATCTAAGCTTTCATGAAGATTTCGCTCTGGTCCCTGCCTGAGGGACAGGAGCGAATTTGTACTTTCAAGCTCAACTACACTTTGCCAACTTCCAAATTTATCTTCAACGGTCTAGTTTCACCCTCCTTTCTTGCCTTCAAACTTAAAACTTGCTTGCTTTTGCCTGAATTTTACCTTATGAAGAATTTCGCTCTGGTCCCTGGAAGAGGGACGGGAGCTACAATGGATTTCGCCCTGGTCCCTGACTAAGGGACAAGAGCGATTTTGCATTTTGGTCTATTTTTCCTCATGTTTGTGCCTTCAAATTATATTCAACTGGTAAAAAACACTTCCTTGGCTCTCGTCAAGTCGTCAAATCGTTCAAATCTTTCAAGGACAAGGAAATTTTGGATTTCAAGCTCCGGTCCTTCAGTGAGGGACAGGAGCGATTTTTGCCCTCCAGGCCCAAATGCTTCACTTTTCACCATGAAATGTCTTTGCTAGGGAAGATATCATCCTGCTTCATGCTATGAATAAAAGTTAATGTCCAAAAAAAGGTCTAAAATTGTGCATATGAATAAAATCGCTCTGGTCCCTCAGTGAGGGACAGGAGCGAATTTGACCTTCTAGGCAAAAACTTCATCCTTTCATTGCTTTTGATCAAGTCCGGATGCTCCATCATGTTCATTTTGTCCTCCATCATGCCTTTGATGTCTCAATTTGTCCAAACGAGGTCAGGAATGGCTCAAATAAGTATTATCTCTCTGGACCCTTGGTGAGGGACAGGAGCGCTTCGCCTTGGTCCTCCTGGGAGGGACAGGAGCGAAATTCGCTCTGGATCCTCAGTGAAGGACAGGAGCGAAATTTGACTTTTCGAACTCTCTATCAGGATAATTTTTTATGGAATATAACATTTAAGTATAAGAAAGAATACTTTAAGTTATATTCCATATATACTTTCAGGATGTTTGAGAGTGGTTTCAGACCTCTAGGAGTTATATTGCAAAATCTAGTTTTTGGAGGTTTTTTCAGTTTCCAGACTTAGTCAAATTCAGGATCAGGACATTCCAGACTTAGCCAAATTTCAGGATCAGGACATTCCAGACTTAGCCAAATTTTCAGGACATTCCAGACTTAGCCAAATTTCAGGATCAAGACATCACTCAAGGCGGACTTGCTTATCCATGTGATCACCTGGGCGACACTCAAAATGCAAAGGCTAGCTTACAAAACCCTAAAAGACCAAAAAAAACAAACCCTAAAAAGCAAAAAACATGGGTCCCCATTTGCAATGGGGCGATGTGTGAAAACGTCACAATAGTGACCAAGTGATTGCCCTAATGTTATTGACAATTAACACGATAAGGAAACCAATAGTGGTGAATATGGAGATCCTTGGATGGTATCTCACCTATACAATTGTTGATGGTGGGTTTGGCGTGAGTGTACTTTTGGAAGACACTTAGAGAAGTTTAAGCAAGTCGACTATTTTGCTCCCAACTTTTCAATTGTTGGGTGCAAATCAACAAGGTATTAAGGTACGTGGAGTTTTAATGGAACAAAAGGTAATTATTGGAACCCAAACATTTTTGTTGGAACTTTGTAATCATTTCATTAAAGAATAAAGCATGCGATGCATTGTTGGGTTGGGTTTGGCTAGTAGCAGCCAAAGCCAACCACATTTGGAAAAAGAATACAATCTCTATTGAGAACAAGGGTTGGTAATATAGAATTGATTTGAAGACTCAAGTAGTCAATGAGGAAGCATCTTCCTTAGATTCGTCAAATTTGGATTTTGGAGAAGAATGGACAAAGAATCAAGGTTTGATGGAACCAAGTGATGAACTATGGAGCTATAGATATGTTCAAAGAATGAAACAAATTCTCTTTGTAGCTATTTCATTGGCAAATGGAGTATTATGAAGTATTTTCATCAAACTATAATTTTATTGAATCTATTGAGATCAATATAGATGAACGAGGATTGTGTAATGATAAGTTGGCCAAGGAAGAATGACGTGGAAAAATCAAACACTTTGTGTGCCAGATGTAGTCCATGGTTTGCAAAAGATTTGTTCTAGTAGAGGTATCTGACTTTGTAGAAGAATGCACAATTACTAACAGTGTGTTGCGCAGTACTACGAGTAAACTATTTAATTTGGAGCATACACAACTTAAATCAATTTTAGGGGAATTTATAGAAAAAGAAAGAAAATTAGGAAATAAGGAAAGATTGGAACAAAAAAGGAGAAAATATGATTCAGCAATTGAAGGAGAAAATAACAAAAGGCTCAACTACATTGTATGGCCTATAAAGCATGTTGTATGACTCGTGAATTCATTTGCATGGCAAGAAAAGAATTATGTTTTTTGACTGCCTTATCCCTCAGTGTGCATTGTACAACCTCAGTGTGCATTTTATGAGCCCTACCCTAATATTGGATTTTACTCCCGAGCTTGAACATACTAATTGAAATGGATTTATTTTGTGATTATACTATATATGTTTTATGATATTCCTAAGTAGTATGATTTAGTTGGATCAATTGTGATCCTTGGTTGACCATATTTGGTCTTCATCTATGTCTCGTATGCATTGTCATCTCGATTATTGATTCATGTATTCATTTTATTAAATAGAGCAGTAAATAATGTTTTGATATGCAAGGATGATGAAAGAAGGATAACAAATCTCAATACACAAAGAGATAGGTTGCTTGAGCACATTCAAACCAAGACACCAAGATATGATCATGTTTCATTACGTTAATTGCATGGTTTATAAATATTTCAATAGACAATCAATGTTTTCAACAAAGACAAAAGGGATTACCAATTTGACATTCAAAAAATTAGTAAGAATAACTTAAAAGTACATTTAGAACATACAATCCAAATGCTCTTTTTATTATCATTGTGAAGTTATACAACGCCAAAAACTCCTCTGTACAAAGTGTGAGATTAAAAGTCTCCAAAAAGTTTCTCAAAAAGTTTCCTTTGCAAAACAAATCAGCCTTATATGTATAGGCTTCCCATTGATAACTACTTTGTAACTACTTTATAACTACTTTTCGAAATATAATAATAAAAAATAATAAAACTTATCTGGTTATGTTTTACATAACTTTTCCAGAAATAAGATTCATTTTCTAACTTTTATTTACAATAAGTCATAGTTTCAAAAAGCAAGTTAGAAAGAGAAAAGGCACACACACAGAAAAGAGAAAAGGCACACACAGAGAAAATCTGTTTTCTCCTACTTCATCAATTCATCAATTTTTTCATCTTCAATCTTATCTATAGGAGCTGAAGGTCATTTTGCTAAACTTCAATGATTACCCCAGCTGGTATGATGTCTTGTGTTTGCCTTTTCCACTTTGTAATTCCATATTTTACCAAATTTGAGTTTCATTAATCCCATATTTGTCAATGGTTATGAATTTTGTATGGATAATATCAACTTTGATATTTCCAATCTTCATTTGGCACCATAAACTCTTGATTGATGTGATTGCAACATCTCCTAAAGGCGCATGTTTTTTGAAAGTCATGGACTATGAGGGGAGGTGAAGGATGGCTAATTATTGTTGTCATCCTCATAGTAGTTGTTGACAAAAAAACCTTGATCAAAGTCCAAGGTTTAATATTCTGCTATATGTAGTAAACTTCAGTCTGATGGAACAAAAAGGGAGAACTTAGATACACAATAACCATAAACCAATTTATTATAAATTATATACATTCATACATATACAACCATAAAATCATATATAAATATTATTTAATGGCTTATACACACTATATAATAAATTCTTCATGATTTTTATCACTTATCATCTTTTTTATTCTCACGTATTTTTTATTGATACGATTTCTTCTCTTACCTCCCTCCTTTTCCTTCTTTATATTGCCTCCTAATGCCTTTTCATGATGCTTGTCAATCATATCCTTTCATAATAACACTTAATTATCTTATTCTCATGAATTTATCGTTTCCTTTATGATATATTACAACTTTATAGTTTATTTAGGCATATTGAAAGTGTTTTGGGGCTATTTAAGTGATATATAAGGATATATTGATCTATAAATGACCCAAATTATATTTGTGGTGCCACACAACCTCTTGTCTCTTGCCAACAACAACCATTGAAGAAGTGGTACAAGTCATAATAGATAATGCAAAAAAATGTAGAGTGACTTTTGTTGGTTGAGAAATGTGATTCACACATCTTATGGGCACTTTGTGCTATCCACTCCTTCAACCTTACGCTACAAATGTTTAAAGTAGAAATTGATAGGATCAATTAGATTTATGTTAAGATTGAAGAGATCTAAAAGTTCATAACTAACAACCACATGTTGTAGGGCATATTTAGAAGTTTAGAACATTCACAAAATTAGAGTCGCTAAAGTTATGTGAAGTGATATAAAATTTATGTTCCTTTTTACTAATTTATGTTTTGAAACGTAATTATGTTTTTTTCTTTGTTTTTTATTTTACTTTTTTTCGAATAAGTTGTTGAGACCCACTCTTGTCTTGAGACAAGTTTTGAAGGTTTGGGAGGTACCTTCTGGCCTATTCATCAACCAAGCTTGGTCCATATGGAGGCATTCCAACAATGAGAAGGTAGTAAATATTAAGTGGTTGCTTTTAGATGACACTCAATGAGATTGTGTGGAATATTTCTTTAGTTTTGTTGAGTTCATTGTGGGTACAATCTATTACACTAAAATGGATAGGCCTTGGTTGGGAGAGACATGTGATAGCATCGACTCATTGAGAAGATGAAGACTGTTATAAATGAGAAAGTCCAAGTTTTTGAATAAACTTTCTTAAATAGGGGCACAATCATTGTTGAGAGATGGAACCCAATGACCACCTTGCTACATGTTTTTGCCTTTGCATTGAGTCCAAAATATTTTAATGTTGAGAGTTTTTTATGTGCCAACAAGGGTTGAAGGGTACAAGTTAGCATTTTGTATATTCTTCCCCAATCCCAATTCGCAAGATGTATTTGCAAGTGACTTTATTGATTTTATACACTCCAGTGGTCAAAGTATTGAAGCTCTTTATGACAAGTTTGAGAAGGATGCTCATAGTTGGTGATACTTCTACGGCCAGCCATTTTCACCCCTATAATCTCTTATGTAAAGTTTTTTTACAAATATAATTTTTTTTTTAAATATATATATACATAAAAAAAGACAACTTTTACCAATTTAAAACTTTATTAATCACAATAAAATCATTTACACAACATCAATAATCATGCACATGAACATAACACAATAACATATGATATTTACATGGAAACCTTTACAGGAGAAAACCACAGCAAAAATATTGCTTTTATTAATTTTCTTTTTTACAAATTTTGCAGGCACCAACCTACTAGAAACACCAACCACTTATTCAATTTGTGAGCACCAACCCACTTAAGGCACCAACCTACTACTGGAGGCCGACCTTCATTGCTAAGCACCAACTTAGCGAGAGACAACAATCTCTCCTTTAGGAAGCACCAGCTTCCAAAACAAATTACCACCTTCTATGTTGCTCCTTCAATGGATGATGGACATTATGATGGTATTATTTATCTTCTACATATATTCACCTTATGATTCTCTTCTTCTCATTAACAGCAATATAAATATACTTGTATGTTCACACACACTTGCATATTCTCTTCAAATATTCACCTTATCTTTTCACATATATATCCATAGATCTCTCATACATATTTTATAAATCTGCTCAAATCTGATTCAACACTTGCTTGTATATTCTCTCCAGACTTGATCACTTTGAGTGTTCTTTCTATTCACTTCATTGTTTCACTCAAATTATGCATTTTTTTCTCTTTCAAATCTGCATATTGATGATCTTCTCTATATATGTATATCTTTTTTTCCACTTGCCCTCATCTCCAGAAATCTCATTTATATCTTACATCTTTATGTCTTCATGAAATGATGAATCTTAAGAAAGGAGACAACTATTTCAATGGACGTGTCTTTTAGTTTACAAATCTGTCTTCATCATGTATATATCTTCCTTACAAATATGCATTGTACCTATATTTCCTTCTTTGTAATGTCCCCTACTAAGTTTAGGCCTGTTATAACAGTAATTATTTTATTTCAATAGACTTCTGACTTAAACTAAATTGATTAGGAGACAACTCTATTTTTAGCTCTTTCCTTAACATAAATCAAATATGTGATATTCCATAGTGTTGAATAATTTATCAATTACTCATGAATAAATTGTCAATCCACCATACCAGGCAATTAATTCTATTATTAGATAATTAATTGTATCATCCATAATTCTTAATGCAAAGTTCAATCCTTGTTGCTACTCTAGTTTTAAGGAAGGAGGATATGACTATGTTGCTAAGCGCTTAGATGCCAAACTCAATAGGCTCCCTCAAAGTTTACAGATCCAAGTCCTTACCCTATCTTGGGACTATGCCCTCAAGGTTTATGGGATGCTGATCCCTACTCTATCTTGGGAATCATCCTATTGGCTGGATTTAGACTGTGTAAAGTTATTTCAATTTTAATTAAAGAACAAGTTATGAACTATGAATGCTATATATGGATATGAGGAATTATGTCAATGTCTAATAATTCTGATTTTTATCTGCAGGTCTGAAGGAGAGAGATCATTTAATATTTTCTATGTCTTCTCCAAATGAATTCAATTGGCATATATATCATTTAGGCAACCGGTCAATTGGTGTATTGACCGGTCATGCCTTTTAGGCATGACCGATCAATGCACCCATTGATCGGTGCCTTTACAATTATACCATTAACACAATGCTGATTATGGGTTCAAAAACCCCCGATAGCATATTGTAATATCATAATATAATGACTGATCAATTTAATGAATCGGTTCATATAAACACCGATGATTCAAAGTGCACGATGTATATAATCCAACCGGTGCATTTGTTAACCAATGTTAATGCCAAATGAAGCAGTGTATTCATTAAACCCGATAACAAATATGCCCGATATAATTAAGCCCGATAACTTATAGCATTTAATATGCTATCGGGTTAATACCCCGATAGCATATTAATGCCGATTAACAATTGACATTAATATGCTATCGGTTTGTTAGCCCGATAGCATAATGATAAGCAATGTTTGTACAATCCGATAATCATATGCAATATAAATCAGACATGAAGCATGTGGATAAATAACAGAACAAGGAAGGTTAGGAAGATCTTATCTTGCATAAGCTACCATGCATTAACACTCCCTCTTAGCTTTGGAAGATAGATAAGGCAACCTGCATCACATTTCCTTTTCATAACTAAGATAATGTCAGTCAGCAAAAATCATTTATACATGAGAAGTACCATCAAGACATATGATACAAAATAGAAGAACATCACCTGAGCATGTGACATAAAGTATTATTTTAACATGTGATAAAAGTAAGAGAATCA
This sequence comes from Cryptomeria japonica, assembly GCF_030272615.1. Classification (NCBI taxonomy): domain Eukaryota; kingdom Viridiplantae; phylum Streptophyta; class Pinopsida; order Cupressales; family Cupressaceae; genus Cryptomeria; species Cryptomeria japonica. Next base: position 223,375,968 of record NC_081412.1, read on the forward strand.
TCACTTGATCATGTGAGAAATCACCAAAACATGTGATCTGTAAGATTCATCAAGATATCACCTAACACATGATATCAGTATTGCCTAACACGCAATACTTAAGGATAAGTCTATGAGAAAGGTTAGTTTCTCATCATATCCGAGTTGTGATAAGTGCAATAACATTTATAAATGTTTATCACAACATAGTCATGGCACATCCATGACTTACCAGAGATCCAACATGATCAATGGTTGAGATATCACCTACACGTGATATCAGTATTGCCTAACACGCAATACAAGGATAACCATATGAGAAGTGCTTAAGTTCTCATCATATCCAAGTTGTGATAATTCAATAACATTTGTACAAATGTTGTATCACAACATAGTCATGGCACATCCATGACTTACCAGTGATCCAACATGATTACTGGTTTGACTATCATAAGATCATCACCTTATGATGTCTACATACAAGTGTTCAGTATTTGAGAGATCGTCACCTCTTAGATATGAACACAGGTGGCAAGAAGCCAAGAGATAGTCCAAACATGACAAAGAAGTTTACACCTTAAACATCTTAAATATATGTAAGTATAGATTACAAAGTAGATTACCTTTCTATCATACCTAAACCCTTTCTGAAGTGATCAACCTTCACTCTCGAAAGTGGTTTGGTCAGAATATCTGCAGTCTGATCTCCTGTACACACATATTCTAACTTTATCACATTCCTGTCAACCATATCTCGTACATAGTGATATGGAATCTCAATATGTTTGGACCTGTCATGAAATACTGGATTTACAGAGAGTTTTATACAACTTTGATTATCACATTGAATGACTGTAGGTTTCATAGGTTCTCCAAATAATCCCACGAGCAATTTCCTTAGCCATACTGCTTCTCGGGCAGCCATTGAAGCTGCAATATATTCAGCCTCTGCGGAACTCTGAGCTACTGAAGATTGTTTTCTGCTGATCCAGGATATCATGGCTGACCCTAAACTGAAGCAGCACCCTGAAGTGCTCTTTCTGTCAGTCACACTGCCAGCCCAATCCGAATCTGTAAATCCATGTAGATCTATGTCAACCTTTTCATATTTAAGACCAAGCTTTAGGGTACCTTGTAGATATCTCATTATATGCTTTACTGCAACCAGGTGTATCTCCTTAGGTTCACACATGAACTGACTTAAGGCATTAACAACATAGTAGATATCTGGCCTTGTATTTACTAGATACATCAAGGACCCAATCATCTGCCTATATTGAGTGGGGTCAGTAGGTCTTGATTCTGCTGCTGCTTCTTTAAGTTTATGGAAGTTGGTTTCCATAGGAGAGGTCATGGGTCTGCAGTTTAGCATTCCAAATCTTGTCAATATGTCCAAGGTGTACTTCCCTTGGTTCAGTACAATATTATCAGAATTCTGCCATACTTCCAATCCTAGGAAGTAATGAAGAAGCCCCAAGTCTTTCATATCAAATTCTGTGGATAGATCTTTCTTGCATTGATCTATTAGGTGATCATCTCCTGTGATTAATAAGTCATCAACATATAAAATTAATATTAACATATCACCTTTATTTCTTTTGAGGTAGAGATTAGGATCTGCATCATTCTTAGAGAAACCCAGCTTTGAGAGATAGGTGTCAATTCTTTCATACCAGGCTCTGGGAGCCTGTTTGAGCCCATAAAGAGCTTTCTTGAGTCTACACACATGAGACTTTGCATCATGAATTTCAAACCCTTCAGGTTGCTCTAAGTAGACTTCTTCCACTATCTCGCCATTTAGGAATGCTGTCTTAACATCCATCTGATGTACCTTCCACCCTTTGCTGCTGCAATGGCTAGGACAGCTCTTACTGATGTGTACCTGGCAACAGGTGCAAATGTTTCTTCGTAATCTATTCCTTCCTTCTGTGAGAACCCTCTAGCTACAAATTTGGCCTTGTGTTTTTCAATACTGCCATCTGCAGCATGCTTGATTTTAAACAACCATTTAGAAGACACAACAGACTTCTTGGTTGGCCTAGGAACAATCTCCCAAACATCATTCTTCATAATGGACTGATATTCTTCAGTCATGGCATCTATCCATACTTGATGTTTGAGTGCATTTGAAACATTGTTAGGTTCAGCTTTAGAGAGATCATTCATAAGTGCAACATAGTTGATGAATTTATTAGGCCTCTTGCTTTCCCTGAAGGTTCCTAAAGGAGCAACGAACTTCTGAGCTTCTGCTATAGTTTTGGTGGCCCATAGTGGTCTTTTCTTGCGATTATCTATAGGTGGGTCTTGTGTTTCACTTATAGTTTCCTCAAGATACTCCCTCTGAAGCTCAGGAGTAGGATTATGAATTTCAAGTTCTATTGTATTTTGGGCCCTTTTGAAGGCTAAATCTTCTTCGAAGATTACATCCCTACTGAGTTCAATATTTCTCTGCCCTTGTACATAGATTCTGTAGGCTTTAAAAGTTTCACTGTATCCTACAAGTATTCCCCTTTTTCCAGAGGGTTCTAGTTTTAATCTTTTCTCTTTAGGTACATGAATATAGACTGGACACCCAAATATCCTAAGATGGCTGATATCTGGTTTTGTCTTGGTAAAGACTTCCTCAGGAGTTTTATCTTCAAGGTGTGAATGAGGACATCTATTTTGTATGTACACAGCAGTGTTAGTTGCTTCTGCCCAAAGGTTCAAGTTTAGATTTTGATCTAGTATCATGGCTTTGGCAGCTTCTACTATGGTCCTATTTTTCCTTTCAGCTACTCCATTTTGTTGTGGATTATAAGGTATTGTCAACTCCCTCTTAATCCCAAAATTTTTACAAAAGTCTTTAAATAGTCCTGATGTGTATTCCCCCCCATTGTCAGTTCTTAAGGTTTTAATTTTGTTTTCAGAGAGATTTTCTGTTAATGTTTTAAACTCTTTAAACCTACTTAGGATCTCTTCTGATTCTTTACATTTCAGAAAGTAGATCCACGTCTTCCTAGAGTAGTCATCAACAAAAATTACATAGTACAAAAATCCCCCTAGCGAGGGTACGGACATAGGTCCACATACATCAGAATGAATTAACTCCAAAACTTTGCTAGTTTTTCTAGTACTATTCTGAAATGCATTTTTGGTATTTTTACCTAAGGCACACCCTTTGCATGCCTCTGAATGATATTGCTTCAACTTAGGTAGACTTGTGACAAGGTTTCCCATGGTTGACAAAGCTCTATAATTCAGATGGCCTAATCTCTTGTGCCATACTTCATTTGCATTAGTTGCTTCATGGATCAATGCTAGATTGGGCTCTGTACATAGCTCATACAAATAGCCTTGTCTTCGACCAATGACCTTAGCGTCTTTGATGGAGGATCTCTTTGGCCAAGCCAACACCTTGTTTTCCATGAAGGTCACTCTGTATCCTTGATCTTCTAGTGCTGATATGGAGATTAGATTTCTTTTGATGCATGGAACATATAGTACTTCTTCAAGTCGTAGTGACATACCTGTCTTCAGTTTGATGGTGCAGGTTCCAATTCCTCTGACTGGATGTGAAGAATCGTCTCCGATGGTTACTTCCTCATCATCTTTCTCTATCATGGAGTCTAGTATTTCTCTAAAGCCGGTGATGTGTATGGATGAACCACTGTCGATCACCCATGAGTTAGATTTGTTTGAAGCATGGCTTGTAAGTGTTGAGTAGAGGACATAGTTCTCGGAGTCATTTTCTCTTCTAGATTTCCTCACTTTTGCAAATGTGGCTTGCTTCCCTTTCTCCGGACAGTTTGCAACATAGTGTCCGAATTTGTCACACCTATAACATTGAACATGTGATAGGTCTTTCTTAGAAGTGTTCTTGCCTTGTTTAGCTTTTCTTTTCCTGAATTGCTTCTTTTTGTACTTCTTATTGACGTTTGTATTTAGGACTTGCAAGTTTTCATCTATATTCTTCTGTTTTATTCCTACCTTGTTCAATCTGTATTCTTCTTGTAGACAATCATCTCTTAGTCTTTCAAACTTAGGATATTTGGACCTAGCACTGATGCCTTGGACGAATGTGTTCCATCCACTAGGCAATCCATCTAGAGCAATGAGTGTTAACTCTTTGCTTTGGATGTCGTATCCAAGGGAAGCTAGGTCATCTCTTAGGCTTGATATCCTCATGAAGTAGGAGTTAATTGTCTCCCCTTTGTTCATACTGATATGGTTGATCTCTCGTTTTAATGCCAGAGTACGACTTGCATTTGATATCTCAAATGTCCTTTCAAGTGCCTTGAACATTTTATAAGCCGTCTCCTGCTTTCTAATGATGGGCATTATATTATTTCTTACCCCATCCACTATTATTTTAATAGCCTTATCATTTCCCTCGGTCCATGTGGATTTCTCGGTTTCATCTTCTGGTTGTGCTCTTTCAGTTTGGAAATATGAATCAACTTTGTTTTCTCTTAAAATCATTTTGATTCTAAACTTCCAAACTGAAAAATCTTCGCTACCTCCAAGTCTATCTTCGAATTTGATAGCGTTGGCCATTATGGAAATGTGATGTAGTTTGTAACTTAGTCCTTGAATTTTATCAAAATTGAATAGCCTTAGGTTCGATTAACTTGGCTCTGATATCATGTAAAGTTATTTCAATTTTAATTAAAGAACAAGTTATGAACTATGAATGCTATATATGGATATGAGGAATTATGTCAATGTCTAATAATTCTGATTTTTATCTGCAGGTCTGAAGGAGAGAGATCATTTAATATTTTCTATGTCTTCTCCAAATGAATTCAATTGGCATATATATCATTTAGGCAACCGGTCAATTGGTGTATTGACCGGTCATGCCTTTTAGGCATGACCGATCAATGCACCCATTGATCGGTGCCTTTACAATTATACCATTAACACAATGCTGATTATGGGTTCAAAAACCCCCGATAGCATATTGTAATATCATAATATAATGACTGATCAATTTAATGAATCGGTTCATATAAACACCGATGATTCAAAGTGCACGATGTATATAATCCAACCGGTGCATTTGTTAACCAATGTTAATGCCAAATGAAGCGGTGTATTCATTAAACCCGATAACAAATATGCCCGATATAATTAAGCCCGATAACTTATAGCATTTAATATGCTATCGGGTTAATACCCTGATAGCATATTAATGCCAATTAACAATTGACATTAATTTGCTATCGGGTTGTTAGCCCGATAGCATAATGATAAGCAATGTTTGTACAATCCGATAATCATATGCAATATAAATCAGACATGAAGCATGTAGATAAATAACAGGACAAGGAAGGTTAGGAAGATCTTATCTTGCATAAGCTACCATGCATTAACAGACTGCCCCTCTTGGAAACAATTCAATCCCATCTTCTTAAATACAGACAGAAATAACATGATTCAGACTATAAGTATACTAACTTTTCATGTATTATGAATATATATAAAATTAAGTATTACTGTCATACATATTGTAGTCTATATTAATATTACTACTAAATTCTGCATAACAAGATTATTAGGCTTCATATATTAAGCATACATATTCAGCACATCCCCAGGCATACCACCAAGAACAAAGACACTACTGCCTGTAACTTTAACAGTTCTGATCTGATCCAATCCATGGTGATGTTGGTGGATGCTTTGATTCCTTTCTTTTATATCTCTGAATGTGAGGGAGAGGTCCCACCTCTTCGTCATGCATGCCCTTTGGCAAGAGACACACCCTTTAACCATTAGCACCTTTTGAAAGTGCAACTCCTCATTATTTTCGCCCTTTGAAAGGGACATAACTTTTCATAATCAGGTCTGCACTTCTTATTTAAATCAGATGTGCACTTCTCATTTCCAAATTATCCCCCATCTCAAATGAGGTTCTCTTCTCCCTTTTATATCTCATTGTTGAGGGAGTCACAACTTTTCCTTCCATGTCTTTTGACCATTCATTAACTTAATTAAATTTTAATTAATTATATTCTTTTATATTTTAATTTAATATTTAATATTTAAATTTTATTATTATTATTATTATTCATTATTAAATTCTATTTCAAAGTGGGGACATTACATTCTTTATGATATTTTCTTCTCCCCATGGTCTGCTATAAGTCTGTTCACAAATCTGCTAGAATATTGCCCATAAATCTGCCATAATGTTTGCCTTTAAATTCATTTCAACAATCCTTGCAATCCCTTCATAAAATCTGCAAATATACTACTTAGCTCTTCATTTGCTTGAATCTGTTGGTGTATTAATGATATATTTCTATCTGTCTTCCACACACATCTCTCACTTCCATATAATATTTTCCACATGCCACAAATCTAATTTATATCTGCATTCCTCAATGAAGAGGCATCTTTTAGAAAAGAGACAACTCTTTGAAATGATATCACCCTTTGTTAATAATCTTACATTTTATAAACTCGTCGCTGCTCTTTAAACATTTTAGTTATCTTCAAATATTTATTGTGATCTTTTATATATTTTATTCTCATCACACTTCATCAAAGCTTGATGCAACTATTTCCATATATTTTCTTTCACAAATCTGCATACTATCCATGGATCTGCTGTTGTGTATTTTATATTACATGTTTTACACACCACTCACACCACCTTGTTAATTCACAAACATCTTTTATGTTAAAATAATATTGTATTATTGATATAATGGTCATTTTAGTCATTTTAGTTAGCATTTAGAAACTTCCGTTTATGTCTTTCATCTTTAGTTAGTTTGAGGAAGTTTCCTTTTTGTCTTTTGTGTTTCTATTTTCGATTGTTTCCATTATGAAAATATCGTCTTGTAATTTCTATATGACGAGTATTCCTCTCCTTAATTAATAACAACATCGAATTATCATTTCATGGTATTATAGGTTAGGTTCTTTTTTGGCAAAAAAATTTAGTAAAAAAGTAAAAACTTGTGAGTTCTCTGATTTTTTTCTACAAAAAATCATGGAAGGGTTTTTCTTGATTTTTCCCACAAAAATCAAAGAGTTTTTATTTCTGTTTACTACTGGTGATGGCCACGAGTAAAGTTTTGGAACAGATTGGGAGGTTTTGTACGATTTTCTCCTCAAAAGTTGTGGATGGGTTTTCTGATTTTTCTCCACAAAAAATCATGGAGGGTTTTGTACGATTTTCTCCTAAAAAATCGTGGTGGGTTTTCTGATTTCTCCACAAAAAATTATGGAGGGTTTTGCACAATTTTCTCTTTAAAAATCGTGGATTCTCTATTTTTTGCACATTTTTTCACACAAAAAATGTGGGTTCCTTCTCTACTAGAAGGCTTTCTGATTTTTGTATACAAAAAATCATGATGGGTTTTGCTGTTTTTTGGGTTTATGGGTTTTTTGAACGAGTTTCGAAAAGTTGATATCAGTGTCTCTAGATAAAGAGAGGGATGTTTTTGTTACCCAACATCATGTTGGAAAGATTGTGGTAGAAAGATTATGGTAAACTCGGTCATATCTAGAATTTTTGCAGAACTAGGGAGGGTACAGCAGCAGGTTCATGTCGCAAAGCATTCTAAGGAGAAAGGGGCAGCCTTCTATGCATTCATGGCCAAATGACTTGCGGATTATGTCAAGTATTCTGTAGGGTAGTTAGTAGAATGACCATTAAGGGAGGGTATTAAAATAATATCGTATTATTGATATAATGGTCATCTTAGTCATTTAGTTAGTATTAAGAAACTTTTGTTTATGTCTTTCGTCTTTAGTTAGTTTTGGGAAGTTTCCTTTCTGTTTTTCGTGTTTCTATTTTCGATTGTTTCCGTCATGGAAAGATCGTCTTGTAATTTTTTATATAATGAGTTTCCTCTCCTTAATTAATTATAACATCTAATTATCATTTCATTTTATATCTTCACATCCTAGTGAAAAGATGCATCTCTTGTAAGAGAGATAACCCTTATAAAAGTCATCACCTTTTCATTATCGATTCTTTATCATAATCGATGCCTTCTAAAATGTTGTTTATTCTATTTTGACTTATTCTCTTTTGTCTTATTCTCTTTTGATTTATTCTATTCTATCTTTTTCTGTTTTTGTCTTTTCTATTTTCGTCTTTTTAATTTCCAGCACTTTCTTTATATTCATGTTAATTCTCAATCGCTTTTCTTTTGCAAAACTAGCTCCGAGAACTTTCTTTGTAGAATCATGTGCAAGATTGCACATCACATATAATACCCGTGTGACATTCCTTCTTCAATCTTCCATAACCCTTTGACGTGAATGGCAATCTTCTTGATCTCATCTATTCACTTTGACATCAATGACAACATATCCAACATTTCCTTATACCAGTCATCAACATAGTGACCTGTCTCTGGCCCTGAACCACAACCCACATAAATGCAAATCCTGCAACCACCATCTTTATTTGTAAATCCATTAGTAGTATGCTGATATTAAAACTATATCAGTTAACAACATAATCGACTTTTTCCATCTAATTCGTCATATAGAAATCAAAATCAATTAGTATCTGAATGAGGGATACGCAACACAATAAAATAGTTGATTGTAAGACTTCTCTTAGTGGTTTGGATACATATGATATTATGATGCTATTTAAGAATAAGTTAAGAATAAATCAACAGCCCATTGATGAAGTTAGTAGAGATCTCGTTCTTGTTGATGTGTGTTGTGTGATCTCTGACAGCTCCATACATGAACTATCTTCACGATGAGAAGTAACAAGTACCATTTAGTCATGCAAAGGTAAGATAAATCTACTTGATAAGCATTAGTCAAGCAAAAAGATTGAGGGGGATAAGCAACACAATGAGACACTTGAATATAAGGCTTCTCTTAACATGTCTACTAAAAGAGAGAAACTTATTGAAGAATTGTTGCAGCAATTTAAGGAAGTTTTTCAAGAGTCCAAAGGAATATTAACTAGGAGGGTGGTAGAGAATGAGATCAAGTTACTACGTGATTGCCCTCACACCAGCATTGTCTTTTTAAGACAATCACTCATGGAGGCAAAAGAGGTAAGAAGATAATTGCTATCTTTGTTAGATCAAATTCTAATCTGTCCAAGTACATATTTGAATGGTTCTCTTATAGTTATTGTACCCAAGAAAAATGGTTGTGGAGACTTGTGTATTGATTATAGAACTTTGAATAATATTGCCGTCAAGGACATATACTCTCATGGAGTTAGAAGAGGTAAGAAAATAGTTGCTATCTTTGTTAGTTCAAATTTTAATCTGTCCAAGTACTTCTCTGTATGGTTCTCTTATAGTTATTGCACCCAAGAAAAATGATTGTGGAGACTTGTGTATTGATAATATCATAATAGAACTCTGAATAATATAACCATCAAGAACATACACCCTTTTCCATGAATAACCAACATTGACATGCTAAATACTTGACAAAGCTGTACTTGAAATCTGGGTATTATCGAGTGGTTAAAGGAGACTGCTTGAAAAACTACATCTAGGACATGCCAAAGGCTGATTGAGTGGCTTGCAGTTTTATTTGGGTTTTTAATACTGCAGCTACTTCAATGCTGCAGGGTCTTATGGAGCTGGACCAAGATAAAAATTCTCTAGAAAACCTGCTATACAACTAAAAATTTGGACTTTTTCAGAATAAGCATAGAAAATAAATGCAAATGAATTTACTGAATGGGAGATGAAGACATGAGCTTGCAAAGTCCTATAAATGATGATTTCTTATATATAGGCAAGGCTTTACAGTATTTATATTTTAATAGTATTTATATATAGGCAAGGCTTTACACTCTGAATAAAATTTAGTAGATTATGAGCTGAAAAGAACGATTGTGTCGTGCCATAGTAGCTTGTTACTTATAGAATCTGGCTTACAACCTCACCAATTCATTGTCTCGATTTTTATCTTGCCCAATCCATTCTTGCTAGGTTTTTGTTGGCATGGATTTGTGAGGAGGGAAATGGCTTGCTGGTGAAATGAGAAGCCCAACTTTCTATAGTTCTTGCCCCTTTATAGTTATAGTGACTCTAGCCCCTTCTATCTATAGGGCTTAGCCCGTCTATCTTGGCAGGCTTTACCCATTTATAAACTGGACCCAGGCATCTTAGGGGATGAGGCACATGTTGCATATTTTCTTCTTTTTGGAAGCATTTTCTGTATGTTCTTTTCATTTTGTCTTTATTATATTTGCTTCTAAATTATGGAGACACCTTACCAAAAGAATAATGCAAAAAGTTGATGAAAGATTGAAGTGTCGAAGTCGTATATCTGTATATTATCAATGTTGCTTCTTAACAAGACTTATTTCGGATTGCATCTATTTTCCATTTCTGCAGCTTAAATTCTGTCCTCTTGATTCAAAAGTACTTTATGATATATGTATTTTAAGACAGGAAAAAGTTTGGCTTACATTTAGAATACTAGTTATCATTAGACTTGCTGAGTTGCTTTAATATATTTCCTTAATTGGCTTACAAATATCTACTTTATTATTGAATATTAAACAAGCAATGGTAACTAACTCTTGTTTTTTCAGATGTCTTATAAAACAATTAGAATCGTGTCCAAGTTTGTAAACCCATAGGTTTCAGCTTGGAATTTAGAGGCTCAATCTCTTCCTTGCTTGGCCATAAATTTATATTATCCAGCAGAAGGCATAAATGTGTATTTGGATTGCTTAAGGAATTTCCTCCAGTTCTTACATTTTGTAATGTAGGTTTGCTCATTTTGTTTCAGATCTGTTTGGAAATTCTTCACTTCTCAAATTATGCTGGAGATGGAGACAGTGGCATCATGCGGGAGATGTGGGCTCGGTTACTCGATCAAGCTCTTACAAGAGGAGGTGTTGCAGAAGCTTGTTTGGTTGTGAGGAGAGTTGGTTCTAAATTATATCCGGGAGATGGTGTTAGCTTACCTTTAGATACAATATGTCTTCATCTTGAAAAGGCAGCATTGGTGAGCGTTTGAAATTACTTTAAGCAGTAAATCAGCTAATCCTTTTTTTGCTGGTCAACTGGAGCTTTATTCTGATTTGTTCTTTGCTATTTATAACAGATATTTACATGGCAACTATCTTATCAATGATAAATTGTGGTTGTCCATATCTGCAAAGATCCCTGAATTTGTTCCACCAACTATTTCCTTTGTATTTCTGATGTTTTTTCGAATCTCCAGTCAGAAGTCTAATATATTATTAGTTATTAACTTATTTGGGACAGATAGAATGAGATTTAGTACTGACACCAAGGGAAAATAATGTTTTGATATATGCAAATGAATGGATACAATTATTTGTGAATAATTGAAATCAAATATTTATCAGAGTAATAATATGATTATTTTATAATAATAATATATATCATTGTAATAATACGATTATTCTCTTATATTGAGATTTACCAGTCTGAAACTGTTCTTGCTATCTATTGGCTATAAACCCTTGGTAAAATTTCCATGATTTAAAGTGCGAATTTTATCTGTGTGTGATTGATTGTTTGTATTGGACCCAAAACTACAATGTTCAAAGTTTGGTTCATTAGTTGTTACATAGGTGAAAAAATTTGGTATTTTGAAATTTTGAGAAAGCTAGGTTCAATGCAGAAAATTGTAAATTTTAGAACTTCTAATATAAAACAAAAAGAACTTTTTATTTAAAACAAGTAAATATATAAATATATGTTTATGTATGTCTGTGCGCCTACACACACACACACACACACACACACCCTACAATTCTATGAACTGGGAGGGAATAGCCTCAGGTCTCTTCCCCTTTGGAATGGTCTCTTCCCCTTATCCCGATGATAAGGCCTTTGGGGAACAGATGAAGAAGCATGCGGGGGATTCTGTCTAGCCTCCAGCATCATTTCAACCAACCCTGCAAGTCTGTTCACTTTGCCATAGAATTTTAGGTGCTCAAGAATGAATGCTATTGAGTGATTCACCCTACTATACTATACTATGGGAAGGGGCTCACCACCCCCTCCTCTCCCACGAGAGCCCTATTGAGCAAGATATATAACCCTCTTTATTAATAAGCCTGTCCATAGAATTTTAGGGCTCCTAATGTCGGGGTGGTATTTGGCCTCGAATGGGTATAACATACTTGAGGATATACCCTTATTTCTTGATTGGCTGACGGGAGCAGGAATCGAATTCTTAAACCAATCGACATGTCCAGGAAGAAGAAAATCTTTAGATTCAATGATACTGATCAGAGGGACCCTTTGGGGCAAGCGCATCCTGAGGTAGGAAATAGGATTGCCTTGAGCCATAAGCTCTTGACCCACCAGGGTGGGGGGGAATGGGGAATGGTAGTGATACGGATCCTCGATATATATATATGTATTATTGGACATATGCAAAATGTGTACAAACATGCTATAAAATCCACAATTTCAGAATGCACAAATGATATTGTCAAATGTAGAGGTGATAAAACTCAGAAAACACAACTTAATGGCTGCACAGTGCATAGAAAATTGAAATCAATCTATGAGGGCTTTTCAATGGCTTTCAGAAGGGTTTTGATATGAGGCAGACATTTTACACTTGTTTTGAATGTTGTTCAATGTGAAATGATTTTACACTTCAATTCTTTTGTCGTTTGGTGACAATCATGTTATAAAGGTGTCTTTTGTTTTCAAGTATCACTAGGTTTATTAGATAATTGGATCTTGAATTGAAAGGAAAACATAGATATTGACTGAATATTGGAAATAACTGTTCATTCATGTTACGTGCCTTGCATGAGAAGGATTTCTTTATCAAAATCACATCATTTCCCCACAGTACTACCAGTCACATAATGGTTTGACAGATTATACTTGTGCTTGTGCTTCCAAAATGGAACATTTCCTACTCATTGCAGTGTATTCTGCACAGAGAACTAGATTACAATGTATGGTCTTTAATGAATACACTACATTTCCGTTAAGACATTCTGAGGACTTTGATTGTAAGCCACTAGGAAACAACAACAATTAGAGAATTTCTTTGTCTTATTTTCTGTAAACTTGCTTTTTAATAATGTTTTCTGGAGTTTCGGTTTCATGGAAATCACATTTGACAACTTGACTTTTAAATGTAATTGATTTTTCCTCTTGTGCAGGAACGATCAACTTCAGGTGTTGAACTCGTTGGAGATGAGGATGTGGCAAGGGCATTATTTGCTGCTTGTAAAAACACAGCAGAAATTGTTCAACGCGCATATGATCGGTTATTATCAAGTGGAAGCATCTTACCATCCCCATCTCTTCGCCTGCGACTTCTGCGATCAGTGCTAACAGTTCTTCGTGAGTGGACACTCTCAGCCCTCGCACAAAGGATGGGCACAACTGCCAATGGCGCTTCTCTTATCCTTGGAGGAGTTTTGACTCCTGAGCAAACTTGTGCTATACATCAAGGAATTAAAGACAAAATAATAAGTGCTGCAAACAGGTGAGGCAAATAATCTGAGAACTCCACATCTATTAAACTTTTTGATTGTATCCCTGCCTATCTACAATATAATTGTATGATCAGAACTTCAATTTAGAGAGGTTGTTATTTTGCAGGTATATGACAGAGGTTCGGAGGTTAGCACTTCCACCAGTCCATACAGAACCTGTATACCGTGGGTTTCAAGAGTTGGAGGAAATGCTGCTGGGGTCGTCCACTTTCTAGTTTCACTGTAAAATTTTAGTTTTCCTGGAGGCAATCCAAGGTTTCCTGTTTGGACATAACATGTGTAGATTAGTAGTCTTATCATATTATTTATGAGGGCAGTCAAGCATTCTTTAATTGTATGTTTAGTTTATTATGTTCTTGGTGCTTCAAATTTTCCGATGTTTGTTGATTCTTACGGTGAAGTTGCGCATCCAGTAACTCCTGTATCTCATTGTATCAGGATAGTGTTCATGTTGTATGGTATTCAATTTTGAGAGAAGAGAAATGTTGTAATCTTGCCACAAGTAGCAAGTCCTGCTTGATCACCTTGAGTTGCAATTCTAAATTGTAGGTAAGTTTCTTAGTATTGTTTTATTTATTGGGCAGCCAGCACTAATAATTCTGCTAATTTGTTATGAAAAAGTTACACTTCCCTTGGGCATCACATATTTCTGCTAGAGGCATGTGTGTAATAGCTTTGCTACCTTAGTCTTGAAACCTAATCTTTCTCATACTTAAAATTCACTACGGTGGTTAAGCTTGCGGATTGTCCTGGGTGGAACTGTGGTTCAAAGCCTGGAAGTGTTGGTGGTGGGGTGAAACCTCTTGATGGCTAGCTTTTATACTTTGCCACAAGTGAAAAAACCCCTAGCTTTTATACTATGCCACAAGTGACAAAACCCCTTGTAGTTCTGGATGGATCTACTTATACATCTAACTGGATGAATGCATTAAGCACACTTAATGATAGAGATTTCTTGCCAATCACATGTAATGAGCCGTGACCAACTTTATGTGTGCTTAAATAAAAATCATTTTCGTAAGACATTTGTTTCCATTGTGTCTCTTTGCACATTAATTTTAAATTTAATTTGGAGACGATTCTGACATGTTTTCATATTGACTTGTCTGCTAGCCTTTATCTAGGCATAATGACTAGATTACCCATAGCCTTCATTTACTTAAATTAAACTTGACCGTCATAATTATAATAAAACAAATTTAACTTATATATTTAAACTTCATTCCTATTTCATAACAAAATAATTTACGATGTTTGGTTATCATTGCAAGTGCTTTATAATCCAACAAGAAAGGATTCACGTATCATTGGTAAAGGTTTCTTTAAGTTTAAAAATTCATTATTTAAATGCTTTAGCTGAAGAGTTAAAAGAAAGGAACAGACGGTCTTGGATAATGGTTGCATTGGGAAAATACTTTTCGATGATTGTAACAGAAAGGTTTTGTCATGTAGCTCATGATTGTTTGTTGAGAAGTATACAAAATGATTGTGTTTACAATGGTTTCTTATCTGCCCATATATTGCATTGATTATTTCTAAAAATAAGTTGGGAATGCTTGTCATCTTACAATTGGATTGTATTTTCTAGGTCGATGATGCAAAATTGTAATGTGTTGTTATTGAAAAAATTATTCCCATAAATATATGAAATCAGTACACACAAAATAAGTTTTGATCAGTGGTTACAGTTGATTAGATAGGAAAAATATTTATGATTTGTATTTCTAAAACATCAATTGTTTCATCTTCTGCAAACTTCGTATGAAAATAGAAGAAATGATTACCAACTTGGAAGTTTTGAGCAGTATTTACAGTTTATAAAACACAGGAGAACTGAATGATTAATATTGTTAAATTATCAATTGCATTTATCTTTTCCAAATTTCATATGAAAATAGTAGAAATGAGTAGGAACCTAAAACTATAGGCACATGAACTTAACTTATTGCCCTATTAGTGTATTTTCAGTGATCGACAAGTGCATATTTTGGAAACAAAAATAAATAAATGACTCATTCGAAGTCGAAAACCCAAAAAATATCTTAAGATATTTGCTACAATAGACACATTTTTCAATTGGTTTGGACTTTGAAGTCTTCTTTTTTATTTTTTGAAGTATTCATGAGAAGATGTGAATTTCTATTTAACGATCTTATAATTAATAATCAGTTATGAGAAGATGTGAAATACTGTTTAACGATCCAATAATTGATAACTACACGCAATGTTCCCTGCTCAGAATGAGAATATCTTCATAAAGCTAGTTGGTTTGAGGGCGGGGGGATGTATTGAATGTGCAACATATGATTCTAAATTATAGTTGGATTTCGATTCTAGAGTGAAGTCGTTTATAACACCCATATCTCTAAAAACTATTGGTGTACGAGATGTTTTTTAATTTTACTTTTACTATGTTAAGGCACTCGTTTATTCATTGGAAGTCAATACCTAAGCCACTTACATCTCAAAATTATTGTAGTTAAGGTAAAACTATTTGATTGGAACTAGTTTTCTATGGTAAGTTGAGGACTGTTAACAATCCGAAAACCATTACTGTGGAATAACTAAATTGTTTTAGGCTCTCATTTCATGCAAAAGGCATTCTCTTTATGAACAATCTATCAGTGTTAATATATCCATAAATTGAATTATTTTGCATCTAACGTCAAAATTGAAACAAACTCATTTAATATTTAACTCTCGTATAGTGGACATTGAGAAAGCATTTGAACTGGTGTTTTCTTACAATCAGCTGGGATATGCAAGTGGAAGATTTTAACAAATATGTATGTTAATTCAAAATTAGTAAAAGAGAGTGTATAACATACGTAATAGATAGTGTTACAATAAATGAGAATCTAGCACCAAAAAGGGGTGAATGCGTCAAATTGGTTTATGTATAATTTTATCTTGTTATTCATTTCTGTTGTCAATTGGAAGAGATGAGTCAAAATGAATGTTACATTATAATTGCAAAACAATTAGTTGTAATGGCTTATCTTCAACAATTGACACTTCCACCTTAATGTCAAATGAAATTTGTGGTGACTATATTGTTCAAGGCTAGAGAAGGTGACATGTAGAAATTTGTTTATGATAATACGTACACGAGGTTACATGATGAGCAATGCATGAAGCATGCATAATGGCATATGATGAACAATTTGTGAAGTCATGCATGGTGGTTGTCAATGACACCAGTTGTTGTGTGCATGTTGGTTGTGTCAAGGTGTGCACAATATCCTTGGAGGCTTTTGCCATTGTGCTTTCATCAAATAAATGTTTTCTTTGAATTAAAATAATTAATTTTGCAACATAATCCTTATGCATTAAGAATCTCATGTCCTTGAAGGCTCCATGGTAGAGCTTTGGATAGTTCAATACAAATTTGATAAGGGTGAGATTTATCACAAATAGTTGGTAGCAACAAATTGAGAAAATTGTTGTAGAAATGCATTTCTAACCCAAGGATACTTTGTACAATGATCTTGATTTTGCATACAAGTGAACCCCTTCGGTGATGATATACATAGTTTAATTGCTATTTTTAATTTAAAGAGTGTTTTACCTTTATTTTATAATTGGGTTTTGATATGCAATTGTTCACTACGTCTAAGGTTTGTGAGCACAAGGCTAATTGAGCATCTCTAAGAGTAGGCTTGATCTAAATGTGGATTATCAATATTTGATATAAATTTTCTAGGAACTTGAATTTATGAATGGGTCTACAATGCCCAATATATATTAGTTGTGAAATTTGCATTTAACCTTGCCTTTTCTTGTTTAGTTTTGTGCTTGCTTGAGGAATTGTCTTGATATATGTATATATTGACAAATGATATAATTCTATGTGAAGTTGGGCTAGGCTCATTCCTCTAGCCTTTATTTATCACTATACATACATGTGCCCTTGTAATTATTAACATACCTTATACCTCTTATGCACACAATTATTTTCATTTTTACACTTGTTTACATGTATCCGTATGCATGCATTAACCAATGGATTTTGATTGTTTGCCCATCTTGGGGCATTCATGTAGTTGTTAGGGTTATCCTACAGTGATAAAATTGTCCCTCCCCTTTCTAAAATATAAAATTTAAGTTCAACCCATTGGCTACCTTCGTCTTCCCTCCTCAAGTCAACGTCGCATGAAATTTGCTGTTATGCGGTTGTATTTAAAGATATTTACTTGCAATCATTTTGGATATTCATAATACATATGTTCTCTCCCGTTCTAGAGCATTAATGAGCAACCAATAGTGAGACTTGAATTAAGTACACTAATAGAAAATAGAGTTTGGGTGTGTCATCATAGTAGGCTCGGTGGTTGCCTTATATGTATATTTTTAATTTTGTGTTGACCTAGGAGAACATTTCTCCTTGCAATACAATAACAATTCTATCAAGGTACTTCTAAATTCTACTACCTCCACATATTAGAACAAATAGAGCATAGAGGTGCACTAGTTGAGAAACTAAGAAAAAAATTGTTATGAGAATGGATGAATTTGGACATAGAGCACTTGTTGGCAACTATGAACTTGTCCTTTAATAGAGAATATAACCAATTTAGATTTTGAGATATTCATTGATAGAAATATAACTATTTTTTTAGTTGATTTTAGTCTAATTCGAAAACATTCATCTTTGGCACACATTCTTTGATTATAATGTTAATTACCCCTATCTACCATACTCACTTTCTACAAAAAGCTATTGCAAATGGTCGGTTTGTCAATCCTTGCAATCTCATTACTTAATCTAAGTTAATTTATGGTCAAGTGCATGCATCTTATTGAGTTAGGCTAGATTAAGCTTAGGGAAAGTTTATTTTACTTTACAATTTTGTTGAACCCATCCAATCCTATATGACTTTGTCTCCATTACATTAGGCTTTTAGATCCAATTTTTTTATATTATCTTATTTTTGGGTTTGGACTTTTTAAATATTGGTGCCTTGTTAATATATCTTGTTTTAGGGTATGTTGCTTGTTTATACTTCCTTTCTATCATCTAGCCTACCCACCCTACCGACCCTTATATTGGCATCAAGGTTTGGATTTTGCACTTGTTTTTAGATTCGATTTACCTCTATTTTCTTTTCAATGTCATATTACTTTACCCTTGCCATATTATTGTTTAGTGTAGATGTAGTCCTTGGTTACATTCTAGTGTGAGCACCCAATTCACTAACAATGATATCCTTAATGGTTGTCATATTGAAATCAACTTAGGTTATTGAGAAGATTGCAATCACAATGCACATGTAGCCCAACAAGTTTCTTAACTCATAGGACATTTGATAAATGAATTACAAATATTTGAATCTCATTATCAAATGACAAGTATCTTTTACAACACACTATTAGTATATCCTCACTACATAGAGGTTTTACAAGATCTTAGATCCTTAATGACTTTCTAATGGTGTATTTTCATCCAACAATAGCCCTACCATTTTCATAGCTATCATTGTTAACCCTAGTGCTACCCCTACTACCTCCATTACCTCTACTTTGTTTTATTTTGGCTTTAACTCAATGTAGTTTCAATCTTTGATTATAGAATGATTGCCTTGATGTCTCTGCATTCAAAAACTCCATCTTTGTATAAATGTAAGATGATGACCCACTTATATACTTGAGCACTTGTGTTGTTCAAGAGTGTTTCTATGTATGCATGTAATTAGGGAACTTCATGGCATATTCTTCAACTAATTATTCTTTATGTTGACATATCAATTAAAATTCCCTTATGTTTATCCTCGTAGTGTTTGAGGGCGTAGTATTCTTCTTGCAAAGTGTTATCAAGCGAATCCCATATGTAAATAGGATCATGATCCCTATTGCGTTAAACATATGCCACTAGTGAAACACTGCAATGTACATTTTCAATGCCACAAAAGGAATGTTCTCTAAATTTGCTTAAGTGTTTGATTTTCAATGCCACAAAAGGAATGTTCTCTAAATTTGCTTAAGTGTTTGATGGAAATATCCTTTCAATTATCATACCTAGTTGTCCATTGTTGTGAGATCAATATTGCCTTCAAACATCGGTGTCTAGGTTGACTTGTACGTTGAAAGGATTTTGCAATTGCATGGGAACAAGTTGTTTGGGGCATTTTGGCAATGACCAAAATTGCAGAAGTTATCAACCATTTGAAGAGGTTTTGGGGTTGTGTTTCTGAAATGTCACCGGTGATTTTTTTTAATGTTTGGAGACACTATGATGTTTTATTTGCATCAACCTCTTTACTCTTGCTACGACATTAGTCTGGTGAAGACAAATCAAGTGAATAGCCTTATGCTTTTGTGCATGTGTTTGTATTGGCATGCACATAAATCTATTCCAAATCCAATAATTTAAATCTCAGATTGTTAAGATAGGTTTATAGATTATGCGAAGGAAAATGAGAGATTAATAAATATACAATAAAGATGCCTTTCTCGTATGCTCCTCTCCCCTCCACTCCCATGACCGTTGTTGCAAGCGATTCAAATCACCTTCTCCCACCCATTTCCCCTGTCTCCTGTGATGCATCGTTGGGAGGTGATTCCTCTCTAACACAGGTTGCTAGTGTCGTGACCATCGTTTTTCCTAGGGTTTGTGGTGTCACTCCTATTCCAGATACTATTGGGGTTAATGCTTTTGTGGTTGTGGGTGAGGGTTGTGCCCCTATCTAAGGCCTGCTGTTGTTTGTGGTTAGAACTTTGCTCATATGAACAGTTCTATTGAAATATCATCATATTCTTTGTGCCAAATCTTTTTGGATGTGGTTTGCCGTTAAGATGTGAAAAATGAGGACTTCTATCAATGTAGGAGTTTGGTGGGCAAATTCTTTGATCTTGTCTTCATATCTTCACAAATGGATGTTGGATTCTGGGAGGCTTCTTATGACATGTAAGATTGAACTATTTCCATGTGCTAAAAGTTTTTTCATTGCTTTTTTTTTTTTTCTCTTCTTAAAAAAGAAATTTGATGATAGAATTGTCGCATGAACTTAGAAAGAACTCCTTTTTTTTATCAAGCTTTGGTCAACCTATTCAACTGATTGAAATTCATACTAACAACTATTAAAATTTCATATACTTTTCCTCATATTTTTTAAGGATATGTATTCCTTTTGAAAACCACTAACAAATGAAGTCCATATCTGTATTAGATCATGATCCCTTTCGTATTGCACATTGAACCTATGACACTAGTTAGAAAACTACAATGTTAATCTTCAATGTCAAATTTTTTTTGTTCTACCTTTATAAAGGGATTAATAGATAAACAAACTTCTAATTATTGTAGCTAATTGTCCAATGCTGATCAATCTAATTGTCCAATGCTGATCAATTTTGGTTTCAAATGTTAGAATGCATTGGTTGACTTGTAGTTTGAAAGGATTTTGGAGTTGCATGCAAACTCACCAAATTGTTTGAAGAGATATTGTCATTGTCCATCCAAGACATGTTCAATTTCTTTGAAAGTTTGAGACCCTTATATTGATTTCTTTGCATCGACCATTATATTCTTGTTGTGATATTAATCTACTAAATTAGAAGATGAATCAAGTAGATAAATTTATTTTTGATATTGTGCACACATTTATACTGGATGTGAACCACTACTCTAATACAAATGATCTAGATCTTAGGTAGTTTGAGAGAAAAACCCATCTTCAAAATTATCTTTTATAGATTATCCAAAGGAAAATAAGAGATTAGTAAAATAACATACAATTGAGAATATGCATATAGAAGACTTTAACAAATATGTATGTTACTTTTATTCACAAATATAAACAAATGGGTAAAAGGGTGAAGGTAAAAAGTTGTGTCACACTTATATAAATGAAATTTCCAACACAAATATAAATTTTCAATTCACTGCATAAAAGTGACTTACATTTTGATTTTCAAAATGACATTTACTAAAGAAACCTTATGAAGTTTATGCTTTTAATTTTTTATTTTTTTTTAAAGATTGGTTGATATATATATTTTTTATAAATATAAGTAAAATTTGAATTCTTGAATATTTGAAAAAAAGTGAGGTTGATGGGACGTCACAAACAAAGAGGAAACAATTATTTTCCTTTATTTGCCCCCAAATAGTTAACTTCAATGTATATCACATGGAAAAATATTTAATTTTGATGAATATTTCTTTAAATGTTTAAAGTTAAACTTTACCAAAACATTATACTTTTCCTCATACGTCAACTTTTGTCTATGTCTTTTTGATCTTTTATGAAAAATTAAATTATACCCTTTTGGAGAGGATTCTCTCCTGTATCGCATTGTATATTTTTTAAAAAATTAAATGTTTTAATATCTTATTTAATTTCTAATTAGCCTCATGTTTGATTATAGAAACCTAGTTACGATAAATTAAAATAAATCATAATAAAAGTAATCAAAATATATAATTTTTTTTTTGGATTCTATACTTTGAGCTCTACAAAATGATATTTTTTTTTTCATGAAAGTGCCCCTAATTGGAGAAATTTAGAGTTCGAACTTTTTTGAATTTGCCCCAAAAAGGGGTTAAGCTACACAATAGGCATCCATACAAACACTTTTAGGTAAAAGATTTCTGATCGAAAGAGTTCCACTCAAAATTGTGTGTGTGTATATATATATATATATATATATATATATATATATATATATATATAGTATGTATGTTTTGGGTGAAACAAATTCACCCATAAATTATCTAGGGTGAAATTGTCTCGTCCAAAACTATTGTGTTGGTCGAAAGTGTGAAACAAATTTGTGCTTTTACCCATAATAGATGTTTTTGATTAAAATAAGTAGCAAAGCAAGGCAACTGGCCCATTATACAAACAACCCATAGGTGGCAAAGAAATGAAGAAAAACTAGGGTACAAATCCTTAACAAACCAAAGTCCAATGTAGTATTTTAACAGGAAGTCAAAATACTATTGCTAAAAGCCTGTCAAACCATCAACAACTCGGAACCCCGACTCAAGTGTGGGAAGAGAAACCCAAAAATTGACCCAAAGGAGTTCGAGGGGAGGAGGGAGGGCTTACCCATAATAGATGTTACATATAATGTGACAAGGAACAAAAGTCACTTTGACTAGAAAGAGGTGGACACATCAAACTAGTTTTCCTACAAATATTTGATTATTTGTGTTATTACTAACATGCAAAGAGATAAAAAAAACTACATATTAATTAAAAAATAAGGCGGTGTAATGAATTGTCCTAAATATATAATCTTTCAACTACTCGTTAGTTGATATTTTTGAGGATTAAGATTTTGTGTTGAGAATTAGATAGTTCTTGAAGGTTGACTCTACCACTTCTTGCATGAGTTTGGTGTAAATTGATATCTCCGAGCCTTTTTTATGGAGACGTTTTGGTGATGGGAGTTAGGAATTGAACTCAACTACTAGACTATGGGTGCCTCTCCTTTAGATGTAGATGATGATTTACCATTGAATACCTAGCTATTGTTTGTCTCTCTTGGCATAAGGGTGTGGTGATTTGGTGGAAGAATGCTTGTGAAAATTACTTGACTATTTAGGCTCGTGGTCCCCTCTAATTAATGGCTTCTCTTACAAAGATGAGTCCTCTCAAAGTATTGGTTCTTTTGTGCCTTGTGTGCCTCTAAACTGTCCAACCCATACTACTCTATTGAGTCTCATTAGAGAGTCCCACACACCTCTTCATTGACCACTTAGCTTGCTATGCTTTTAGCATTAATTTTGAGTTAGCCCACTCATGTGTGGTGTCCATTTAAAAATTGTGTACTTGATGCAGAGCAGGGTGGTTTTATTCAAACCAACTCAAACAACACTTTGCCAAAATCTTAACACTTCAAATAAAGTGATTTTCTTCACAATTTCACACTAGGCTTTGTAGGACAATAGAGTTTTTCTAGTATAATTTCACAACCAGGTCTCAAATCTAGAATATGTTCACCATTTAGGATACCCTTTTCAACATTTGAAAACATATCCAATTTTCAAGTGGGGTTGTTTTGGAAAAAGACCCGCAAACATTGACTCCTATTTATGCAACTAAGGCTAATTAGGACAACAAATTGGGTTTTCCGGCCATAAGTTTCAGTGATAACTCAATGATGAACCACTAGTACCAAACTGGTACTGAGAGGGGGGGGGGTGGGGGGGGGGGGGTGAATCAGTACAAACACCAATATCATACAAAACCAGTTTGACAGAAAATACTCCAAAAGACTAACAAACAGGGATACCGGTAAAACAGAGTGCAACCGGCAACATCCAGTATAGCTCAACCAATCTTGAACCGATCACTCAATAAGCTTTCCTCTTGGCCCAATACCACAGTATCATTATATTCTCATGCATAAATAAGTAAACTTAACCATTAGATCTTCACAACAGTGAGTTCAATGTGTTTTATAGACAGGCATAAAACATAGAACCTTCATATGCTTAACAGGTAAGACAAAGCATCACAAGACAAAAGCATTTCACATGACACATATTTTTCACATGGAAACCCAACTGGGAAAAACCACGATGGGGATGAATACCCACAAGCTACTTTTTGAACTCTTTAGAAGTCCACTATGTTAGGAGCCTTGTCCGGTTAAGGACATTACAATAGGTTCTGGTAGGAACCGATCCTGTTAGGGATCACCCGGTTAAGGGTTCCCGGTTAAGGGTTAAACCCGGTAGGGTCACCTTGTTAGAGGATTTCAAGAACTCAATAGCTGAAAGGATCTCCTGAGCTTCTCAAGCTTCTCATAACTCATTAGCCTCGAGTTACCTGGTTAAGGGATTTGAAACAAGCCGGTTAAGACCACCCGATTTAAGGGATTTGGAATCAAGCCAGTTAAGGCTACCCTGTTAGGGGATTTTACAACTGTTGAAGTGGTTAGAAATCAACAGGTATTACAATGATCTGTTAACAACACTTAATGCTAATGCAGACTCGTTTAGGCTCCTCTTTTCCTTCTGCACATTCACTTTGCAGGTATCTCTTCTCTCCTATGGTCTGGCAAGAATCTCGTATCACTTTCCTTGGATACACACTCACAAATTTTGCCAACAACCTCAGATAGAAGCCCAACATCGACCTTATAGGAAACATATAGGTCGGTAGCAAAAACCCTAAACCCTAAACTTGTTAGGTTAAGCAATTCAAACGGTTCGATCCTGACCGTTGAATCATACTGCATTAAATGCAACAATCTTGAATCAATTTCAAGACATTCTCCATTGTCCATTATCCACCGTTTTCATGGCGGCTGATAACCCATAATGCATTATCACCATTTGACAAACTTCGCACTTTCCCGAGGTGGATAGGAATAGTCTTCTTCATGCAAGATCCTTCACGCACATAGAGCTTACGTGGCAACACGATCTATCCTCCATCATACTGCTAACTCATCACACAAAGATTACCGATTGAGTCACTTGAGTTGCTCCAACCGGAAACCCTGAAGTGGAAGCTACCTACAACCCGGTAACCATACAGTGCTTCCATGTGCCGATTCACATAACTACATGTCGGTTCACCTTGAACAAATGTGTCACTTCACTTTGGCATATAAACCGGTTCATACATATGTCGGTTCTTCTCTCTTCACCTATCACATGTGTTGGTTCTTACTATGTCTCATATTGACATCAATGACAACATACAATATCATTATGTCTTCATGTCAGTTACATAAGGCTCATGTCGATTCACATAATGCCAACAATCTCCCCCTTTGGCATTGATGGCAATATACAAAAGATATCTTCTCTGCTTCACATCTTCTCCCCATTTGTTGCAGATATCTTTTTGCTTCATTCTCACTCCTTCTCCCCCTTTGACAACAATGCCAAAGTGGAGGTACAATCATCACTGTTTCATCATGCTGCTCCTCCTGAGGAGTAGCATCCATAAACACACCAATCAACAAAATATTTGTCTTTTCAATACCTGACTGATGTGGAACAATCACTTTTAGTTCACCTCCTGGAGGGGCAATACCCCTAATTCACCTCTCAAATGCACAAATGTTGCCTTTGGGAGAGGCTTGGTGAATATGTCTGCTAACTGCTCCTTACTGGACACATGCTCTAGTGCAATCTCTTTGTTCTAAACCTTTTCCCTTAAGAAATGATACTTAAGCTCAAAATGCTTGGTTCTAGAATGTAAAACCGGATTCTTTGATATATTGATAGCACTTGTGTTATCACAGAATATACTTACCATTTCAGATACAGGGATCTTGAAGCCTTCCAGTACATGCTTCATCCAGATTGTCTGAGTGCAGTTCATGAAAGCTACAACATACTCCGCTTCCGCTATATACTGAGAGATGCAACTCTACTTTTTACTCATCCATGAGACCAGTCTACCACCGAGAAAGAATGCACCATTGGTTGTGCTCTCCCGGTCATCCATATTACCAGCCCAATCAGCATCTGTGAATACTTTCAGATTGAAATTATTGTTGTATGGGTACCACAATCCATAGTCAATTGTTGCCTTCAGATACCTAAGAATCCGCTTGACTACACTCAAGTGAGATTCTCTTGGACTCTTCTGGAACCTTGCAGTGATGCCAACTGCATGTGCAATATCTTGTCTGCTATGCACTACATAATGCAACTTACCAATCATTGACCGGTATTCCTTCTCATCAACCGGTGCGGAATCATCCTCCTTTGTCAATTTGCAACCGGTCACCATTGGTGTACCAACCGGTTTTCTATCTTCCATGCCAAAAGTCTTCAACACCTCTTTGACATATTTGGACTGAGTGATGAAGATTCCATCATTCATCTGCTGGATTTGCGGTCCAATGAAGAACTTAATCTCCCCTATGAGTGACATCTCAAACTCTTTCTTCATTTCATCAGCAAACTCATGACTCATCTTGTCATCTCCTCCAAAGATAATGTCATCAACAAAAACTTCATAGATCAGGATCTGATCTTCTTCAGACTTCAAGTAGATACTACTATCTTCACTTGTTCTCTCAAATCCAATCTTCACAAGATGGGAATGTAGGCACTCATACCATGCCCTAGGTGCTTGCTTTAGACCATATAATGCTTTGTGTAGCCTACATACCATGTCACTGTCTTCAGATAGGGTAAACCCATCTGGTTGCTCAATATACACCTCCTCTTCAAGTACACCATTTAGGAATGCGGATTTTACATCCATTTGATATACCTTGAATCTCTTAAAAGCTGCATATGCAAGAAGCATACGAACTCCTTCCAATCTGGCTACAAGAGCAAAGGTTTCCCCATAGTCTTCACCTTCTTCTTGAGCATATCCTTTGCACACTAGTCTGGCTTTATTCCTAATCATTGTGCCATCCCCATTCAACTTATTTTTGAACACCCATTTGGTGCCAATGACATTTTTATGCTCTGGTCTGGGTACCAAGGACCATGTACCATTTTTCTCTATCTGGTCAAGTTCTTCCATTGCCTTGATCCAGTCTTCATCTTTATAAGCCTCTTTGAATGACTTGGGCTCAAATTCAGAGATCATACATGAGTTTTCTTTGATCTTTCTTCTGGTAAGGATTCCTACATCCTTATCACCTATGATCTACTTAGGATCATGATTCAACTTGACATACCGAGGAATGATCTTAACTAGTTCTTCTTGCTTTTCTTCTTCATCCTCATCTTCATCAGTATCAGCATTCACCGGTTCAGGAACACTGTTACTGGTACTAGGTTGACTGACAACCAGTTCCCAGAAGGTTGCAATCGGTTCATTTACAACTTGCTCACTGTCGGTTTCCTCAGTCTTCTCAGAGGATTCATCAACTCTTACATTGATGCTTTCTATAATTCTCTAAGTCCTATTGTTGTAGCACTTGAAAGCTTTACTCTTGGTGGAATATCCTAGAAATATTCCTTCATCACATTTAGCTTCAAATTTGCCTTGATGTTCACTCCTCTTGATGTAACATTTGC
This sequence comes from Cryptomeria japonica, assembly GCF_030272615.1. NCBI lineage: Eukaryota > Viridiplantae > Streptophyta > Pinopsida > Cupressales > Cupressaceae > Cryptomeria > Cryptomeria japonica. Next base: position 223,403,339 of record NC_081412.1, read on the forward strand.
TACCAAATACCTTAAAGTAGTTAACCATAGGTGTCTTACCGGTCCAATACTCATAAGGAGTTTTGTCCTTACCCTTTTTGATGAGTACCCGGTTCATAATGTAGACTGCAATGCTCACCGCTTCTCTCCAAAAGGTGTGAGCAACCTTTCCTTGGATCAACATAGTTCTAGTTGCTTCAACCACAGTCCGGTTATTCCTCTCTACTAGGCCATTCTACTGTGGAGTCCGGGGGGCAAACAACTATCTCTTGATGCCAAATTCTTCACAGTACTTGTTGAATTCACTGGAAGTGAATTCCCCTCCTTGATCAGTTCTGAGACACTTGATCCTTTTACCGCTTTCCTTCTCCACTAATGCTTTGAAAGCTTTGAATTTCCCAAAAGCTTCAGACTTGTCTTTCAAGAATGTGACCCACATCATTCTTGAGCAGTCATCAGTGAGAATCATGAAGTACCTCTCACCCTGCACACTTCTAGTTTTCATAGGACCACATAAATCAGTATGCACAAGATCAAGCAAATTGTCAGCAGTGAAAGATTTACCTTTAAAAGTTGAGGAAGACATTTTCCCCAATTGACATTCTCTACACAAGGTATTATCCGGTTTTCTCAGCACCGACAACCCTCTAACTGCCTTGATCTTACTAGCCTTCACAATGTTGTCAAAGTTCACATGAGAGAATCTCCTATGCCATATCCAGCTATCATCAAGCTTAGCCATAAGACATGTACTTATATTAGCATTTAGATGAAATAGCTTACCTTTAGTCTGCATGTTGGTGGCTACCAATTTACCATCTTCACCTTTGATTCTACAAACTCCATTCTTGAATTGCAGAGTGAGTCCACTGTCATTTAACTGGGCAACACTTAGAAGGTTGTGTTTGAGACCATCAACCCAATACACATTGTCAGCACTACTCTTTCCATTCAAGGAGATGGACCCTCTACCTTTGACCATGCATGGTGCATCATTGCCAAAGCGAACCACAGCACCATCATACTCTTCTAATGATAGAAACTTGCTTCGGTCACCAGTCATATGATGAGAGCAGCCACTGTCAATGATCCACTCATTGGAATCATCAAACCGGGAGACGAGAGCCTTCTTGTCTGCCACATCTTCCTTTACAGCAACGAACACAATGTCTTCATTCTCTTCATCTTATGATTCCTCATTTGTGACACCTTCATCAACTGCCACAAAACAATTTCTCCAGTTTCCTCCTTTGAATTTCTTGAACCTTTCCGGTTTGTCCTTGTTGTCACTAATAGGACAGTTCATAGCAATATGTCCTATCTGGTTACAAGAGAAACCTTTCAAAGGAAGCTTACCTTTGTATTTACCAGTCCCTTTTGGAAATCTCCTGGCAAGAAGAGCTTCAAATTCCATCAGAAACTCTTCATCCTTCATTTCTCTATTCTGATTGGGTTCCCCACTAGTGCTAGCCTCTTTTCCTTTTCTAGATGGTATAGCAGAAGCTTTAAAAGTTGATTCTGACTTTTGAACACTACCATCAAAGCTATTCAGCTCATAGGTTGTCAACTTGGCTATGATGGAGTCCAAGGACGCCTTAGACTTGTCTATTGATCTCAGCTCCTGAATAGCAGCAACCCTTATTGCATAGACCGGCAACAGGGATCTCAGGACTTTACTTACCACAGTGGAATCTTCTATTTTGCCACCTGCACTCTTTATTTCTCCAACAACTGTTTTGATTCTTATTCCATACTGTTGAATGGTCTCTCCTTCAACCATTCGCATGTCTTCATACTTTCCTCTCAGGCTCTCTTCCTTAGGCTGTTTTACATGCTCATCACCACCATAGATATTTTCAAGAGCATCCCATACCTCTTTGGGATTTGCCTTGTCCTGAACATCAATAAACTCAATGTCAGAAAGACTATTGATGAGGGCTTCCATGACTTGCCCATTTTCTTGTATCTCTCTCTTTTGGTCATCGGTGAGAGTACCGGTAGGAACAACATATACATTTTCAACATAACTCCAGTGTTGAACACCCATGCTTTTGATGAATATCTTCATCCTATCCTTCCATATACCAAACTTTTCCCTGTTGAACTTTGGACCTTCCCTCTTCATCATTTGGCTAGGATCTTTTCCTCAAGTGGTTAAGCTTACAACACAGAGGACCTGGAGTGCTCTGATACCAATTGATAACTCAATGATGAACCACTAGTACCAAACCGGTACTGAGGGGGGGGGTGAATAAGTACAAACACCAATATCATACAAAACCGGTTTGACAACAAATACTCCAAAAGACTAACAAATAGGGATACTGGTAAAACAAAGTGCAACCGACAACATCCAGTATAGCTCAACCAGTCTTGAACCAGTCACTCAATAAGCTTTCCTATTGGCCCAATACCACAGTATCATTATATTCTCATGCATAAATAAGTAAACTTAACCATCAGATCTTCACAACAGTGAGTTCAATGTGTTTTATAGACAGGCATAAAACATAGAACCTTCATATGCTTAACAGGTAAGACAAAGCATTACAAGACAAAAGCATTTCACATGACACATATTTTTCACATGGAAACCCAACTGGGAAAAACCACGGTGGGGATGAATACCCACAAGTTGCTTTTTGAACTCTTTAGAAGTCCGCTCTATTAGGAGCCTTGTCTGGTTAAGGACATTACAATAGGTTCTAGTAGGAACCGATCCTGTTAGGGATCACCCGGTTAAGGGTTAAACCCAGTAGGGTCACCTTGTTAGAGGATTTCAAGAACTTAATAGCTGAAAGGATCTCCTGAGCTTCTCAAGCTTCTCATAACTCATTAGCCTCAAGTTACCTGGTTAAGGGATTTGAAACAAGCCGGTTAAGACCACCCAATTTAAGGGATTTGGAATCAAGCCAGTTAAGGCTACCCTGTTAGGGGATTTTACAACTATTGAAGTGGTTAGAAATCAACAGGTATTACAATGATCTGTTAACAACACTTAATGCTAATGTAGACCTGTTTAGGCTCCTCTTTTCCTTCTACACATTCACTTTGCAGGTTTCTCTTCTCTCCTATGGTCTGGCAAGAATCTCGTATCACTTTCCTTGGATACACACTCACAACTTTTGCCAACAACCTCAGATAGAAGCCCAACATCGACCTTATAGGAAACATACAGGTCGGTAGCAAAAACCCTAAACCCTAAACCTGTTAGGTTAAGCAATTCAAACAGTTCGATCCTGACCGTTGAATCATACTGCATTAAATGCAACAATCTTGAATCGATTTCAAGACATTCTCCATCATCCATTATCCACCATTTTCATGGCGGCTGATAATCCATCACACATTATCAACGTTTGACAGACTTCGCACTTTTCCGAGGTGGATAGGAATAGTCTTCTTTATGCAAGCTCCTTCACGCGCATAGAGCTTACGTGGCAACATGATCTGTCCTCCATCATACTGCTAACTCATCACACAAAGATTACCGATTGAGTCACTTGAGTTGCTCCAACCGGAAACCCTGAAGTGGAAGCTACCTACAACCCGGTAACCATACAGTGCTTCCATGTGCCGGTTCACCTTGAACAAATGTGTCGTTTCACTTTGGCATATAAACCGGTTCATACATATGCCGGTTCTTCTCTCTTCACCTATCACATGTGCCGGTTCTTACCATGTCTCATATTGACATCAATGACAACATACAATATCATTATGTCTTCATGCCAGTTTACATAAGGCTCATGCCGGTTCACATAATGCCAACATTCAGTGCATGCATTGTTGGCTTGATGATGATTGTAATGTATTCATCACTTGTTGTCATTGATGAAACACTCTCACACACACATATGATTACATTGACTACCTGTATAACTTCATTGGTTTACATTGTTAACTAGTATGTTTAAGGTCTATCTCTAATCGGTGCTCTGTGTCAACCGGTATGTGCTTAAGAGATAACTTGTGGTTACATTAAGTCGGCATCAAAATGAAGATGGAGATCACACGGAAGATTCCAGAACAACGGTTCACATATTTTGTTCCAACCGGTATTGACTATTCTAACCGGTATCTGATTTTGTGATGAGTTACCAGCACCGTTTTCTTGAGGGTGATTTTTGTGATGAGTTATGTTTATTTGTCTAGATACACTGCACCTAGGAAATTGTGTTTTGATTTCCTATGGCCGACATAAGATTTGTATGTCTATTTAAAGACATCTTAGTGAATCATTTTAAAAAGAGAGAACTGATGTAGAAGAGGATTTTATGTGAATACTGATATGCATTTAGAGTGAAAGCTTTTGTTGATGAGCGATAAGTGTTAAGATGAAGAGCAGTGTTGAATGTACTTAGAATGATCTGATCAAGCAAGTCTTGTGCTATTCGGAACAGATCAAACCTTTCTTGTTGTTTTCTAATCATTACAACATAATCAAATCCCCTTACCGATAAGCTCTAACAAGCTTCATTGTAGAAATCCTCTAACAAGGTGATCCATTAGTTTGGATTCTCAAATCCTCCAGCGAGGTTACACCTAATAGGGCAGTACTCTTAACAGGCTATAAGCTTCTAATCAAGCTTGGGATCTCTAACAAGATTCGCTCCTAGCATAGCACTTTGTAAGACCTTAACCGATCAATTATCTATTACTGCAGATAGTTAACTTGTGAGTTCCATCTCACCGTGAGTTATCTATTACTGCAGATAGTTTACTTTTATGTGGATGATGTTATTTCATTTTGGATACCATGTATTTTGTTTAAATGCTTGGTTAAGTTCTTCTATCGGTTAGTGTTTGAAGTTGTGTTTGTTTTGGTGTCACTGATTCACCCCCCATCTCAATGCTTTTCAAGTCCATCAATTGGTATCAGAGCCTAACTTCTTTGAAGCCTAACCGCTTAGAAGGGAATCTTGAAACTTCCATGGGGGACAAAAGCTACGTCGAGATGGTCAGAGAGATAGAAGCTAGTAGAAATGAAATTGAATCCATTAGGGGCAAACTGAAAGTTTCTAAAGTCAAAAGGAGAGAGCTATCTGAAAAATTGCTAGAAATATTTGATAATAGTTCTTTAGATGAAGCCAATATTGAAGCTTTAGCTAATGAAGTTGAAAAGGTGAACGGTGAAAAACTGAATCCAAGAAGAGAGCTAGAAGGTCTCACTATCTGCATGAGTCAGGAACTAGAAGCCAGAAGAGCCGCTGAAGATCTTATCAAGGTAAGAGATCAAGAGATCATAAAGATCAAATGAGAGAAAGACACTATGGAGGATTTGATTGTTGAAATGGAAGAAAAGGAGAACCTAAAGCTAGACCTTGAGTTGGCATCGTCCTTGAAAGAGAACCCGTCTAAGCATAATGAAGATCTTGTCAAAAAGTTTACTGAAGCCAATGAGAAATTGGAGAAGTTCATCAAAAGTTCCACCATGCTGGAAGAACAAATTCAATCACAGAGAATGAAGGGTGATATCTCTGGACTTGGTTTTCATACAACTGAAAAAGGTGAATCCTTTGGTACAAAGAACAAAACTACTCCTAAAGTCAATAAGACTACCAGTAAGAAGGTTTTTAAACCTGTTTTCTTTGTTTGTCACAAGGCTAGTCATACTGCAAATGTTTGTAGAAACAAACCTAACAGAAATACAAATTGCAATACTAATGCTAGGTATGTGTCTAGAAGGTTTGAAGGTCATTGCTACACATGTGGAATGTATGTGCATAGGCATATTGAGTGAAGATGTGGATCAAACAATCTTGTACCACACATGCATCCTAGACCAAATGGTGTCTGGATAAGGAATTTTGATAATTGGGTAAACTGGAACTGGCAACGATCATATGGCAACCGGTTTAGTCCATTCGAAATGTAAAAGGAAACAAATGTTGTTTGCACCTTTTGTAATAACTTTGGCCATGTGGCTATGAACTGCAGAAGAAGAACAAGAAGAGGAAATGCAGGACCCTGGAGATCATCTGGTATGGTCTGTTACTACTGCAACAAACTGGGGCACTTAGCAAAGTTTTGCAGATCTACAAATAACAGACCAGTCAACTCCTTTAAGAATAAAAAAGGCAAACAGAAAGTTGATGTTGGGGAAACCAAAGAAGATATGAATCAGATTTGGAAAAAGAAAGGTGATGACTCGCCTGGAGAAGAAACTATTCCTTCACCCAGTGAACAGAATCCAACACCGGTGACTTAAGCCTGTCTAACACGGCTAAGGAGAGCTTAATGGTAAAATATCTCTGGACCCCTTGTAATAAGAGCAGAAAGATTGAAACCAAATATGCTGGGGTTTTTGAAAAAAGGTTTCATAATGCCACATATTTTCTTGAAGATTTTGAGGATGAACACATAAGAATCATCTTGAGTCAATTCCATAGAGAGAATATGTATCTGGAAAGGACCCTTACAGTAACCAAGGAAGCTATTAGGGCTGTAACGAGTTATCGCTCAACCGGTGAAATTCCTGTGTTAAGAAGAATTTCAAAGGATGTTGTCTTCAAGTTAACCGGTTCTACATCTAATAAGCGTGCTTTCCCTATCAACAATATTAGAGACCCTGCGGTGAAACTTGTAGCAATGGTGATAGGCTATCGGGTATTCTACTCCAATAGACTTAATAGTGTTCCATCTGCAACAATACACACAACACATAGAATGATTGTTGATAATGCAGACTATGATATTTGTGAAGCCATCAGAGACCAATTATTTCAAAATTTAAAATCCATTTAGAAGGACAATACACAAAAGTTCAAATATGGTCAGCTGTTAGCCAGGTTATTTTTCTATTTTCAGAACTTCATACCGGGTATTGGAGATATTGAATGGTCCAAGGAACAACTAGTCAATGCACAGATCAAGAACAACATTAAGGTTGTGAAGAATACTTTTTCAGCTGCCGTGAACAAGTATTTTAATGAATTTGAGAAAAAGATGAGCATGAGAATAAGGTTACCTGAAGATGTGGTAAAACACTTTGAAAAAGACATAATCTTCACGGTTACCACTGACTTTTGCTTGATGCAAGCAATTGAACCTAGAGAGGAAGAGATGCAAGATATGAGCTATGAGGTTAGTCATGATTTATTGGTCGGCTATGATAATACCCTGTTAGCATCGCCTAAAGATAAAATGAACGCCAAATTGGACATTGTGGTAGTCCAAGTTGCACCAACTGAAACCGGTACTGCACCTATAGCTAAAGTTAAAGGAAAGCAAAAGAAGTCTAATGAAAAATCTCTTGTGAAAAAGACCACAAGGGTGACTCGGAGTGTCCAAACCAAGAAGGAACCAACACCTAAAGTACATGTAACGAAGGAGAATGCACCAAAGAAGAGAAATCGGAAATTGATTTTGCAACCAGAGTCTAAGGGTACAGATTCTGAAGAAGAACCAAAGAAGGAAAAAGCAACTGATAGGACACCAAAGGTAAAGGTAGTGCCGAAGGCAACTATACCTATAGATATTGCTACCTACAAACCTGATATAGTTTTTGAGAGGACAATGAAGAGATTAGGAAGAAATATGTTTGATAATGTCAAAGAATATTTTGATTCTTTCACTGAAGATGAGCAAAAGCAAGTAATCCAACAGGTAATAACTTATTTGGGTCATTACAATAGATTTCCGCATGACTTGGAAAAAGATATTTCAATCTCTTTGTATAATACTCTGTTAGATAAATGGGAGTAAGCAATTCAATTGGAAAAGAAGATTATTGATGAAATATTTGTTCAGTATTTTCCCAATCTATCATCGGATGGAATTAGTGCTTTAATTGAGCAATACAAAGTATATTTTGATTTTAAAATGAGAAGATTGAAGCTTCTTAATATAAAAAGGTCAGTCGTTGAGTCTGGGACACATCAGCTATCCCGTGTAATCAAAAAGAGGGAAGAATTCATCCACTCTACCAATAAGGATGATACTACAGATGATGTTCCTCGAATGGAAATGGATGAAGAGGAAATTGTTCAAGCTGACGTAGTCTATCCAATCAAGAAGAAGGATGATTCTATTATTCTTGTTGACGAAGATTTTCAGAAAATAGTAGACCTATTTGGAGACATTACTGCACCAGATATGGATCCTCCTACAAACACTGAATTACAGGTTAAATTAGTTGAACAATCAGGTATTCAACTAACAGTGGACTATGAACCGGCAACATAACAACTTTAGAAACCCCAATCTCCACCGGTCATTGAAACTACTCAAAAGGAGTCTACTGAGAAAGTTGTCACTCAACTAACTAAAGATATAACAGAGAAGAACACGGAAAGAGATATCATTAAGAGTGTACCCCCTGAATCGGCGAAGCAGAAACTACTTAAAGATGATGATGATTCTTTAAGTATCTCAGGACCCATTGACATGAACACTTTGAGTGCATCAGTAATGTTGAAGATTGGAAGTCGGGAAAACCATGATGTGGTTGTTCCTCCCAAGCTTTGGGGAAAAAGGCGCATTAGGTATGTGTCCTCATAAGCCACTTCAAGACAAGCGGAATGAAATTCTCGGACATGATCACGGGGATCCCCCTTTCCTCTATATTTTTTGAATTTTGGTGTTTCGAACCCGCGTGGAAAGGGTGGCATATAAAGATTCCTATCAAACGGATAGGGACAGATGTCGTTAAGTGAAAATTGATTGGTCTTAACACCACTATGAAGTTGTTGGGCGAGATTCTCAACTTGTTGCCGCAACATCTCCATTTCGTTTGGAGGAGGAGGTGGTGGATTACCTCGAGGAATGTTATATCTGATTTGATTTCTACCCCTTTCCTCCTCATTGCGACTTTGTCTTTCTGATGCTTGTCTTAATTGGGCCAAATCAAAGTCAGAGGGGAGTTTGGCTCCTTCTTGAGCGAGTTTTAAGAAGTGAGCATCTGCATTGCTTCTGAGAATTTCATCAAACAATCTGTTAAAGTGAGGGTTATGCTGAACCCTTTCGATTGTTGATGGAGTGGGAGTACTTGGGTTTTCATCATTTACATTTCCTCCAAGTGCTTCTTGAAATTCATTGAGGTTGTCCTCTTCTTCCTCAATTTCTATTTCTCGTTGCCTTGATCGTGATCGGGTTTGAGCCATTTTGTTTGCAAGTTTGTGTTGAAGTTGATTGAAGATGATGATGAGTTATTCGATGAAAGATGGATGATTTAGTGTTTTTGTGTTTGTATGGTGATCTCTAGCACTTTAAGGTAAATGTAACCGAAATTCCTTCTTTGAATTGCTTGTTTGTTTTGATAAGATTTGATGTGATAAGGTGTAGAGAAATCTGAGATGTGTTACAGATTTTGACTACCTAGCAATGAGAGGATTCACTCATGAACTAGTTTTAACCTGCATAGATGTGTCTCTTAGGATGAGCTTATCCTAGATGTAGAAACAATCTAAAAAGTGATGTGATGTGTTTGATTTCAAGCAATATTTAAAAAGGAATCTTGGGACAAGAACCTCTTAATGTTTTGAGAGTTTTTGGGATGGATTGATGATGAAGTGATGATGTATGAATAAGATGTTGGATGTTTTGTTTTCAACTTTCAATAAAAACTTTGTGTTACAAATGGAACAAACTCTACTTTTTCCCTTTCAGGCGTTGGTGGCACTTCTCGAGCTGTGTTGTAGGTGATACAGATGTTTGGGAAGAAGTTGGGATTAATCTTTCCTCCTTGATTTTTGTGATAACTCAGAGCTCTATATTGCATAAAAGCTCTGCGGTTCAATGATTCGGAATCAAATTCGTTTGTTTTACCTTGAAGATAGAGACGCATGCGATGTAGAAAGACTCTATGTGAGACAAAGATTTGTCTATTGAGATAGAAGAATTTCCTCCTTTTGATCAAAGCCTTTGAGCTTAATGGTCTCCTTCTTAAGTTGATATTCTGATGACACTTCTTCTTTCGCAAGATGTGAAGAATGGTCATAAAATTTGACTCTTTGTTGTTTGTACTTTGTTTTTGATGTGTTTGGTTGTTTTTGAGAAATGTTGGATGAGTACTTTGTTTTTGAAAGTGATTTGCTGATTTTTCTTTGACAAGAAAACAAAGCAAGCACACAAACACAAGAATGTTGCCCCCAAAGGCACAAATGAGTATGGGTCTAGATCAACCCAATCTTTGGACTTGTATATGACCCTTCCTTTAGATTTATTTTAAAGTGTATTTCCAAAGCCTGAAGTCGGCTCAATTTGCACTAGGTCTGTAAAACGAACACACTTCAAACACTTTTTATCCCTAAGGTCAAATGGCCAGTTGTGATAAATTTAGCCCACATCTTGATATTTCTTCGACTTTGGTACTACATACCTTATGAATCCCGCCGTGGCAGGTAAGGATGTGATATACTAAGTCTTGCACGAGCATAACAAATAGATGATCCCTATGATGGGGGAGTCACCACTTTTATCAAGCCACAAGTGACCTTTCAAAAAGCTATGTTTCTACTCAAGGAAATATGTATGGTGAGTATCTTGGGAGCAAAACCATCTATGCTCTTGCACTAAATTATACCTCAAATATCCTCAATCAATAGAACAGGTGGGCTACTACTTAAAGGTGTTTAGTCATGTTCGATGGCTTTGGACATAAGTTCATTCCGCAGTGACTCACTTAAGAGCCTTGTAACTGGTGGTGGGGCCCATTTGTCCTTTCGGCCAGTTACACTGTAGGAACAGCTATACCCAAGGCTACAACTTTCTCTCTCACCTGATTTCTATAGCGGCTCGAAGGATTTACCGCTCGAGGTCGTTCCCAAGAGTATCGATCCCTTGGCAGGCCTCTCTTAAAAAGATAAAATTTGAGCGTTACTAACACTTTTCTCTTGCACCTAGGACCACGAGAGCCAAGGGAGAGGATAGTGTGTGTTAGAGGTAGGACCACTCGACCAACTCTTTTGCACAAGTGTGCCAAACACAAAATTCACTTGTTCCTTTTAATTTGTCATCGCAATGATTTTCTATCTATTTGGAGATGTTGCTCCAACAATCATGGTGTTCTTTTTAATTTTCAAAGGCAATTGTTGGAGTAAACTAGAATTTGAAAATCCTGGTCAACTTAATGAAAAACACGTTTGCATGAAGGAAAATTTGTTTTTGGCCAAAAATAAAGACAAGTGGATTGTTCTTTTTACTGCACGAAAAATTTGAAGTGTGGATTGTGATTTTTTTTTAAGTCCCAATTGATGCAAGAAAGAAAGTTTGTTTTGTTGATTTTTAAGCACCAAAACAAAATGTATCCCTAACTAGAAAACAATGAAACTATTTTTTTGTGTTTTTAAGTTCTTTTTAAGCACTAAATAAAAAATTTTGTGATTTTTGTTGTGTTGTTAACCTGCACAAAGAAAAGAACAAGTTAAGAAAATTAATGCTCACAGGGGGGGCTTCCACAAGCCTAATTTTTTATTTTTCGGTTACAAGTCCATTTGGGCGACACTCTGTCACAATAGCGCTATTCTGTGTTTTTGCAGAAGCGCTGATTTACACGATAGCGCTAGTCTGCGTGAGCAGAAGCGCTAATTTAAACGGTAGTGCTGAAAGAAAACAGAATCCCGAGTAGACAAACGCGCTGAAAGTATGTCAATAGCGCTGAAACGGGGACAATAGCGCTGAAATGTTGTCAAAAGCGCTGGAACATATTCAATAGCGCTATCTTAGTGTCAATAGCGCTAAAAGAAATCGTTGCAAAAGCGCTAAAACGCGTTCAATAGCGCCGAAGCGCGACCTGTGTGGCAATTTCAACAAGAAAAATGTTAATTTCAAAAATAATCATCAGAAGGTTGCGTGTTCGATTCACGTCGGGTTCACCAAATGATGCCCTCCTAAATGACACAATGTTAGCTTAAGATCAAACAACACAAAAACATACAAGACGTTAGAGTTAATCAATCAAAAACTAAACACAAATGAAGGCATTCCAAGAGAGATACTAAAAACACATGCTAATGAATCTAACTAAAGAAGTAAAACAATGAGACATCTCCAACTGTCTCCTAGCATGGCCTTAGCTTCTTCTCCCTTGTTCCTCTCCTCTCCAAGTTCCAAAATAGTGTAGCTCTCAGCAGCTTTTTGCACTATGGATGCTTATGGAGGATTGAGATTTATAGAATAGCTCCAAACATGAAATGAAAAGCTATTTTTAATGCTAAAATGATTGATTTTACCAAAAAGACAAAAGATTAGATTGTTTATGCTAAATGCTCTCTAAAATGGCTATAGTCTAAATGCTTACAAGTTTTCAGGATCTGGATTATGAAGGAATGGGCTCTATTTATAGGAAAAATGGAGCAATGGATGGCCAGGATTGAAAGGTTTAATCAAGGGTCAAGCTTGAAAGTTGGGGATCCATGTGCACAATTGGCACCAATAAAATAGTGACAAGTGTCAACACAGGATTGGGTTGAGATAAGAGGTTGGAGGCATTAAAGGCCTGAGAAGACCTCATGGTTATCTAAAGGCTAAGGGTCAAGTCTAAGTTAGGATTACCCACTGGATTAGGAGTTAATCCAAGGATAAACCTTTGTGCAAATGATTAAGAGATAATCATGGTCAAAGCATTAATGACCTGATGAGACCCTTGGGTTGGGTAGAGGTTGAGTCAAAACAAATGTTTTAACCATGTGGAAGGGTTTGAGGTAACCATTAATGGTTATTGGAGACTTTGGGGATTAAGTGGTTGAAGGTTGAAAGCCTTCAATGGTTTTCAAAGACTTTGGGGTTTTTGGTGGTTGAAGGTTGAAAACCTTCAATGGTTATCCAAGACTTTGGGGCATTTGAGAAGTGACTCCATTTTGCTTATGAATGTGACAATATTTAGGGGATGGATTAGGCTAATTAGGAAGGGGTTAGAAGAATCTAGAAGGGGATTAGATTTTGCAAGTGGATTTGGTGGGTGAGGGAAAATAGGATTTTATTAAAATAAAAATTCATTTATTTCAAAATGTGTGCAAGTTGCATTTGTAGGAAAATGCAAGTGGGGTGGGGATAATGATTTAAATAAATATTTTATTTAATTTATTTAAAAGAGGAATAGGGGGATTTAATTAAATAAATAGATTTTATTTATTTAATTGATTTGTATTTGGTTTAATAAATTAATTAAAATAAATTGAATAATTTATTTAATTAATAGAAGAATGTTTGGAGATGAATTAATTAAATATTAATTTAATTAACTGATGGCTAGTGGATTTTTAATCAAATAAATAGCAAATATTCATTTAATTAAAATGGACAGATTTGTGTGACTACAAAAGACATCTTAGTGAATCATTTTAAAAAGAGAGAATTGATATAGAAGAGGATTTTATGCGAATACTGATATGCATAAAGAGTGAAAGCTTTTGTTGAAGAGCGATAAGTGTTAAGATGAAGAGAAGTGTTGAATGTACTTAGAATGATCTGATCAAGCAAGTCTTGTGCTACTTAGAACAGATCAAACCTTTCTTGTTGTTTTCTAATCATTACAACAAAATCAAATCCACTAACCGGGTAAGCTCTAACAAGATTCATTGTACAAATCCTCTAAGAAGGTGATCCATTAGTTTGGATTCTCAAATCCTCCAGCGAGGTTACTCCTAACAGGGTAGTACTCTTAACAAGGTATAAGCTTCTAATCAAGCTTGGGATCTCTAACAATATTCGCTCCTAGCAGAGCACTTTGTAAGACCTTAACCGGTTAGTTATCTATTACTACTGATAGTTAACTTGTGAGTTCCATCTCACCGTGGTTTTTACCTATTTGGGTTTTCCATGTATAAACACCTGTGTTATGGTGGATGTTCTACTTTAGGTGGATGTTGTTATTTCATTTTGGATAGCATGTATTTTGTTTAAATACTTGGTTAAGTTCTTCTACCGGTTAGTGTTTGAAGTTGTGTTTGTTTTGGTGTCACTGATTCACCCCTCGTTCTCAATGCTTTTCAAGTCCATCAATTGGTATCAGAGCCTAACTTCTTTGAAACCTAACTGCTTAGAAGGGAATCTTGAAACTACCATGGGGGACAGAAGCTACTTCAAGATTGTGAGAGACCTAGACGCTAACAGAAATGAAATTGAATCCCTTAGGGGCAAACTAAAAGTTTCTCAAGTCAAAAGGAGAGAGCTATCTAAAAAACTGCTAGAAATATCTCATAATAGTTCTTCAGATGAAGCCAATATTGAAGCTTTAGCTGATGAAGTTGAAAATGTGAATGGTGAAAAAACGAATCTAAGAAGAGAGATAGAAGGTCTCACTATCTGCATGAGTCGGGAACTTGAAGCTAGAAGAGATACTGAAGATCTTATCAAGGTAAGAGATCAAGAGATCATAAAGATCAAACGGGAGAAAGACGCTATACATGAGGATTTGATTGCTAAAACAGAAGAAAAGGAGAATCTAAAGCTATACCTTGAGTTGGCATCATCTCTGAAAGAGAACCTGTCTAAGCATAATGAAGATCTTGTCAAAAAGCTTACTGAAGCCAATGAGAAATTGGAGAAGTTCATCAAAAGTTCTACCATGCTGGAAGAACAAATTCAATCACAGAGAATGAAGGGTGATATCTTTGGACTTGGTTTTCATACAAATGAAAAAGGTGAATCCTTCGGTACAAAGAATAAAACTGCTCCTAAAGTCAATAAGACTACCGGTAAGAAGGTTTTTAAACCTATCTGCTTTGTTTGTCACAAGCCTGGTCATACTGTAAATGTTTGTAGAAATAAACCTAACAGAAATGCAAATTGCAATACTAATGCTAGGTATGTATCTAGAAAGTTTGAAGGTCATTGCTACACATGTGGAATGTATGGGCATAGACATATTGAGTGCAAATATGGATCAAACAATCCTGTACCACACATGCGTCCTAGACCAATTGGTGACCGGATAAGGAATTTTGATAACTGGGTAAACCGAAACTGGCAAAGCTCATATGGCAACCGGTTTAGTCCATTCAAAATGGAAAAGGCAACAAATGTTGTTTGCACCTTTTGTAATAAATTTGGTCATGTGGCTATGAACTGCAGAAGAAGAACAGGGAGAGGAAATGCAGGACCCTGGAGATCATCTGGTATGGTCTGTTACTACGGCAACAAACCGGGGCACTTAGCAAAGTTTTGTAGATCTACAAATAACAGACTGGTCAACTCCTTTAAGGATCAGAAAGTCAAGAAGAAAGTTGATGTTGAGGAAACTAGAGAAGATATGAATCAGATTTGGAAAAACAAAGGCGATGACTCGCCTGGAGAAGAAACTGTTCCTTCACCCACTGAAGAGAATCCAACACCGGTGACTTTTTGCCTGTCTAACACGGCTAAGGGGAGCTTAACGGTAAAACATCTCCGGACCCCTTGTAATAAGAGCGGAAAGATTGAAACCAAATATGCTAGGGTTTTTGAAAAAGGGTTTCATAACGCCGCATATTTTTTTGAATATTTTGAGGATGAACACATAAGAATCATCTTGAGTCGAGTCCACGGAGAGAATATGTATCTGGAAAGGACCCATACAATAACCAAGGAAGCTATTAGGTCTGTAACGGGTTATTGCTCAACATGTGAAATTCCTGTGTTAAGAAGAATTTCAAAGGATACTGTCTTCAAGTTAACCGGTTCTACATTTGATAAGCATGCTTTCCCTATCAACACTATTAGAGACCCTGCGGTGAAACTTGCAGCAATGGTGATAGGCTACCGAGTATTCTGCTCCAGTAGACTTAACAGTGTTCCATCTGCAACAATACACACAACACATAGAATGATTGTTGATAATGCAGACTACGATATTTGTGAAGCCATTAGAGATCAATTATTTCAAAATTTGAAATCCATTAAGGACAATACACAAAAGTTCAAATATGGTCAGCTATTAGGCGGGTTATTTTTCTATTTTCAGAACTTCCTACCGGGTATTGGAGATATTGAATGGTCCAAGGAACAACCGGTCAATGCACAGATCAAGAACAACATTAAGGCTGTGAAAAATACTTTTTCAGCTGCCATGAACAAGTATTTTAATGAATTTGAGAAAAAGATGAGCATGAGAATAAGGTTACCTGAAGATGTGGTAAAACACTTTGAAAAAGACATAATCTTCACGGTTACCACTGACTTTTGCTTGATGCATGCAATTGAACCTAGAGAGGAAGAGATGGAAGATATGAGCTTTTCATGATTTAATGGTCGAATATGCTAATACCCTGTTAGCATCACCTAAAGATAAAATGAAGGCAAAATTGGACATTGTGGTAGTCCAAGTTGCACCAACTGAAACCGATACTGCACCTGTAGCTAAAGTGAAAGGAACGCAAAAGAAGTCTAATGAAAAATCTCCTGTGAAAAAGACCACAAGGGTGACTCAGAGTGTCCTAACCAAGAAGGAACCAACACCTAAAGTACATGTAAAGAAGGAGAATGCACCAAAGAAGAGAAATCGGAAATTGATTTTGCAACCAGAGTCTAAGGGTACAGATTCTGAAGAAGAACCAAAGAAGGAAAAAGCAATCGACAGAACACCCAAGAAGGTAAAGGTAGTGCCGAAGGCAACTACACCTATAGATATTTCTACTTACAAACCTGACATAGTTTTTGAGAGGACAATGAAGACATTAGGAAGATATAGGTTTGATAATGTCAAAGAATATTTTGATTCTTTCATTGAAGATGAGCAGAAGCAAGTAATCCAATAGGTAATAACTTATTTGGGTCATTACAATAGATTTCTGCATGACTTGGAAAAAGATATTTCAATCTCTTTGTATAATACTCTATTAGATAAATGGGAGGAAGCAATTCAATTGGAAAAGAAGATTATTGATGAAATATTTGTACAGTATTTTCCCAATCTATCATCGTATGGAATTAGTGCTTTAATTGAGCAATACAAAGTATATTTTGATTTTAAAATGAGAAGATTGAAGCTTCTTAATGCAAAAAGTTCAGTTGTTGAGTCCGAGACACATCAGCTAGCTCGTGTAATCAAAAAGAGGGAAGAAGTCATCCACTCTACTAATAAGGATGATACTACATATGATGTTCCTTGATCGGAAATGGATGAAGAGGAAATTGTTCAAGCTGACGTAGTCTATCCAATCAAGAAGAATGATGATTCCATTATTCTTGTTGATGAATATGTTCAGGACACAGTAGAATTATCTGGAGACATTACTGCACCAGATATGGATCCTCCTACAAACACTGAAGTACAGGTTACATTAGTCTAACAACCGGGTATTCAACTAACAATGGACTATGAACCGACAATAGAACAACTGGAGAAACCCCAATCTCCACTGGTCATTGAAACTGTTCAAAAGGAGTCTACTGAGAAAGTTGTCACTCAGGTAATTGAAGATACAACAGAGAAGAACACAGAAAGAGCTATCATTAAGAGTGTACCCCCTGAACCGGCGAAGCAGAAACTACTTGAAAATGATGATGATTCTTTAACTATCTCAGGACCCATTGACATGAACACTTTGAGTGCATCAGAAATGATGAAGATTGCTATTGTTATGCAATATTGAGCACACAAGAAGAGACTGAAAGAGCAAAGGATTGAAGCAGAGACAATCCAGAATGTAGTAGAAATTTTGTTTGGTGTACTATCGGAAACAACTGTTGCACATCTTCCTACACCCATCAGCAAACTTGGTCAGTTAGTTGCAGATGCATCTGATCAAATCAAATTGCTTGAAGGTGTTGCTCAAATGTATGTTGAGAAGAACCATAAGAAGAAATATGGAGATAAACTAGCTAAGAACATTGAAAGTGGCAAAATGGCTTTATCTCATAATGGAAGTTTGTTTAAGAAAGCTATTGAATCTGGAGGGAAGTATCTTACCTCTACCTCCAATGTTACTTTCTTTTACTCTGACACTTCTAAGAGTCAAGATGAAACTGAGCAGGAAATAGAAAGGTTATGCAAGGCATATGTCCCACTCCAGGACTCCATTCATGCCTTTAACTAGACTATAGATGATTTGCATGACAGACTGAATATGAATGATAATGAGAAGGCTAAGAGATTCTGATCTCTAAGAGAGCTCAAGAGTCAGCTCACCTCATAGGTCGACATTCTTCAGAGAGCCTACTCCAATGCAGAAGCTATTCTTGCTACTCCTGAAACCTGCACGCTAGACTCAATGGAAGAATTCTATTCCCAGTTGATGTCTACCTCTAAGTATACTACTAACATACTGAAATCATGGGAAAATGCTTTATCCCAGATGAAGCAGAACTTCAATGATATTTTTCTGAGACTAGCCAATGCATGAACTTTTGTTTAAGTTGTAATACATGTTGAACACTTTGATACATATTTTCTATATATATGTATATATTTTACTTTATCATTTTGGCATTGTTGTCAAAGGGGGAGTAATAATATGTATGTGTGTTTTTTGAAAATTTTGTATTTATGCATGCATTAAGGGGGAGTATTGCATTAAAAGGGGAATATGAGTACATATGTAAATATGTTGTGTATGCACACTTAGTGGTATTGTATTACTCTAAAATTTTCTAAGTGTTGCCATCAATGACAAAGGGGGAGATTGTTGGCTTGATGATGATTTCAATGTATTCATCACTTGTTGTCATTGATGAAACACTCTCACACACACATATGATTACATTGACTACTGGTGTGACTTCATTGGTTTACACTGTTAACCGGTATGTTTAAGGTCTATCTCTAACCGTTACTCTGTGTCAACTGACATGTGCTTAAGAGATAACTTGTGGTTACATTAAGTCGGCATCAAAACAAAGATGAACATGAAGATGGAGAGAAAACGAAAGATTCTAGGACAACAGTTCACATGTTTTGTTCCAATCAGTATTGACTGTTCTAACCGGTATCTGATTTTGTGATGAGTTACTAGCACCATTTTCTTGGCGGTCATTTTTGTGATGAGTTATGTTTACTTGTCTAGATACACTGCACCTAGAAAATTGTGTTTTGATTTCCTATGGTCGACATAAGATTTGTATGTCTATTTAAAGACATCTTAGTGAATCATTTTAAAAAGAGAGAACTGATATAGAAGAGGATTTTATGCGAATACTGATATGCATAAAGAGTGAAATCTTTTGTTGAAGAGCAATAAGTGTTAAGATGAAGAGAAGTGTTGAATGTACTTAGAATGATCTGATCAAGCAAGTCTTGTGCTACTCAAAACATATCAAACCTTTCTTGTTGTTTTCTAATCATCACAACAGAATCAAATCCCCTAACCAGGTAAGCTCTAACAAGCTTCATTGTAGAAATCCTCTAACAAGGTGATCCATTAGTTTGGATTCTCAAATCCTCCAGTGAGGTTACTCCTAACAGGGTAGTACTCTTAATAGGGTATAAGCTTCTAATCAAGCTTGGGATCTCTAACAAGATTCGCTCCTAGTAGAGCACTTTGTAAGACCTTAACCGGTCAGTTATCTATTACTGCAGATAGTTAACTTGTGAGTTCCATCTCACCGTGGTTTTTACCTATTTGGGTTTTCCGTGTATAAACATGTGTTATGGTGGATGTTCTACTTTATGTGGATGTTGTTATTTCATTTTGGATAACATGTTTTTTTTTTTTAAATGCTTGGTTAAGTTCTTCTATCGGTTAGTGTTTGAAGTTGTGTTTGTTTTGGTGTCACTGATTCACCCCCCCTCTCAGTGCTTTTCAAGTCCATCAAGCATGACATCTTAAATGTAAACATATTTTGAGACACCCATTTGGACCTTATAAAATATATCTTATAAAAAAGGTAGGTTACTTTGTACAGAATTATTCAAAACTTGACTATTCTGCTTCTTGGCTAGACTTAATTAGACAAATATGCATGTAAAAGAAAAGAACAGTCACCTATAACTTTTACAAATAAAAAAATTAGGCCAATCACTCTAGTGATCCTGAAAAGGACCTTATTAAATACCTTTCCTCAAATTATTATCAAAATCCAATGGTGGAAATAAGAGATATGCATTTTTTCCAAACTGGCAACCCTAGGTAGAGTTCCAGGGAGCTTGCACTAAAACTGTCATAATGTTTTCCCAACTTAATTAAATTGAACCAAACAAAAACCAAATGAAAGGTAACTTATTTTTATTTCCAACCATACCACATTCAAGTTGTAAAAAATGTAATACATATCCATACCCATCAAGAAAATATCAAAGAAGCGTTTAAGCAATGCAGGAAAATAGAATTTTTATTGCTTCCAAACTTTACAAAACATAAAAAAACCACCTGTTCTCGACCATACAAGACCTTACCTTTCAAATTACAACCATTCAATTTCTCACTTCATGCAAATCAACCCTTCATATTCCACATTGTGCAATTTGACAATATTTGCGACATTGACATTTTTAATAACAACTAAACACTTCCACTCACCTAATGACCTAACTTAGACTCTAACACACATAAAATGGTCTTAAATGACCTTATTACATATTAAGAACTCAAACAAAACCAAAATGCCAATTTTTAATCTACTAAACCTAGGGTGCTCCTGCACTAGTACTCCACCTCATTATTTCAGTGTTCCTTTTTATGCACATTGATGTGCCCTCCTTGACGTGCCCTATATGGAGGAGAATCCCATGCTTCTCCTTGTTCAAAGGACTTGGATAATAACATTTAATGTTCTATTCTATGAGAAAAAAATAAATGCCTTCTAAATTGTATCTCCCAATATCATACTAGAGTGAAGGGTGTGAGATTGAATAGGGTTATGAGAAACATTGTCTAAGTTGGGTTTTGTGACTCTAAAATATTTATTTGTTGATTGTTGTTACGTGTGGAAATTTGGCTGCAGTTGTATCTCTCTTTCTTTCATCTTGAAGGGTTTTTTGGTTTGTCCCATATCTCACCATACTTCTATTTTTTGAGTTGACTATTTTATTATGTATGGGTTTGATCCCTTTCAATCCTACTTTTACCAATACTCAACATTTTGCACCAACTTGGCTATGAACTCCACACATGTATCAACTAATGTTCTAAATACATGAGGTTATGTAAAAACTGACATGGAATAATACACAAATTCATGTGTGGTTTCCTATAATAACATCTGTATGCTATGGGAGACTGCATAAAGTCTAGAGCTGACTTAGTTATGATATGATCACATAACACTGATACCTTAGAGTAAATAAAAAGTTCATAACATAATCCATATGCATTAAGAATCCAATGTCCTTCAAGGGTCCTTGGAAAGACAAAGAGCCTGAAAAAATTATCACATAAATTTAATAAAAGTGAGATTTATCACAAATAGTTTCTAGAAATATATATTTGAATGAGAAAATTATTGTTGAAACATGATTTCTAACTTAAGATTAAAATATACAACCATCTTCATTTTACACAAAAGTGAATAAAAAATGCAGACTAAAGTTGTTTGAGATTTAATCTATATGTTTTTTATTAGTAAAGCAACATTAACTAGGGCGCTAACCCTTAACATAGTAAAAAACTATCAACTAAAAACATCAACACCAAGAAATGATGCTAACAACAAAACAACAACCTAGAGGCAACAAGCACCAAACCCAGTTAGATAGGCAAAGGATAACCTATCCAACTGAAAAACAACGAAGACCCTCAATCAAGGAGGGGGGGGGGGGGGGGACCACCCAAATCCCAACAATGGGGGGTTTGAGGCAGGGGAGAAGAATTCCCCTTTTGCTTGTGAAAAACCATAGTCTAGGCGATGATATCATTAGGACCATCAAAAGAGAGATCCATCAAAAGGGACCTCATAGGGTTACAATCAGGAGATTCAACAGGGTGTTGCAATAGAACAACATGAGGCTGTTGAAGAGCAACGACAAGCTATGATGAAACAACACCAAAAGTAGGTTTAGTAGTAGGAGATGGCTACAAAACAAGAGAAGTTGTAGTGGGGACTATTGGCATTTTGAGTTTGTTGGCATTTTTGCATAGAGATTACATTAATGATATGTTGTCATTGATGTCAACTGAACCGGTAATGGTATTCATGTTATTGCTAATATTGTTGTTTTTGATATTGGCTAGTAATCGATAAGAAGATCTTTGTGGAAGATATTATAAACCGGTATGTTAAGTTTGTAAGTTGAACTGGTAAACCAGTGTAAAGGGTTAAACCTTTCTATGCAATGTAACCGGTAAACCCTATCAACTGTTAAACCCTAATCGATCAAGTTTGTTGGTTTATTATCTAATGAGCGGTAATGATGGAGACACGTGTGATCATTGTATGAGGATAAGTTCAAATTGTTTTGGCGCGTTTGGTTATTGTCTAGGGAAGGAGAAAAGTGGATTGCATCTAATGCACAACACGTGATGAGTTACAAAGTCCGATGAAGCGGTGATCATGGAGTGGTTGGAATTTTCTTGAAGAATGTGAAGAGATTGTCATGATTTCTAACGGTCAAGATTGTACCAACTTGTTTGTAATATCGATGATGAGAATTAGGTTTTTGTTATGTTACCAACCTAATTGATTTGTATTTAAGGTCAATGAAGTTGTTTGTAAAGGTTGTTGGCAAGATTGGCAGAAATCTGTTGAGTGTGTTGTTGCCTAACCAATGAATGGATCCGCACTTTGAGTGAAGGCAGATTGAAGCTTAAAAGGATCTGATGAAGCAAATGTAGTGCTACTCAGACAAATCAAGAAAACCTGTTGTTTTCTACCAATTACAACAGAAGTGAAATCCCTTAACCGAGTAGGCTCTAACAAGCTTGGTTACTCATTAAATCTTCTAACAAGGTGGTCCATTAGCTTGGATTCTTAAATCCTCCAGTGAGGTTACTCTTAATAGGGTATTGTGCTTTTCATCAAGGCATATTTGTAAATCCCTTAACCGGGTGATTCCTAACCAGAATTAGTTCTTAACCTGACTTATTGTAAAGCTTTAATAGGCTTGGCTCCTAGCAGGGCGAACTTTAGAAGAGTTCAGATAGCTATCCTTGTGAGTCTCATCTCACCGTGGTTTTTACCTATTTGGGTTTTCCACGTATAAACATTTGTGTCAAGTGGTGAATGTTTTTTTTTGTGGTTATGATCTTATTTGTTGATTTGATTAACTTGTGATAAGGCATGGTAACTAGAAGCATTGAGAGATGAATATGTTAAGTTATGATTAAGCATTGCTAATGTTTACAAGATTGAAGTTGTTTACTATTAAGTTGTCATAACAGTCAAACCAGTTGATGTCAAGTATTCTTATTAATATTGATCTTGACTGAGATATGTTTACTTTGTGTGATTGAATTTGAGTTTGGGAACTTTGTATCATTTTTTCAATATACCGATTCACCCCCCCTCTTAGTATTCTACTGGATAATTATTCTTTCATCATACCATCAGGGACCTTAGGAAATTAGTCTACAGAAAGAGTCACAGGGGCAACAGTAGCCGCGAGGGGCACAACCTCATCATGAGAGATGATATCATCCTCGTCGGAGGAGTCGACAAGAGCAAAGTCCAGAGCATTGACTGTTAAGTGATCATCAATAGCATTCCTCCACCAAGTAGAAAAACCTTTGTGGCATAAAATGGAGCAGTCCAAAGCAAGATAATCCGTAGATAAGCATATCCTATAGTGAAAGGGAAGGCCTTCAAAATCCAACAGTTGTGTCCAAGGCCTATCCCCCACCATAAGAACTACATCTCTAGAGAGATGCGAGGGGATGCCAATATCCACAAGGATGCAGGAAAAGGTAGTGTGGTCCATTAAGGACGTAGCTTCATTGACCTTCAAGAAATGACCAATAGAGTTACCGGTAGCCTCATAATAAGAGTGCTCCCAAAAGTGAAGAGGGATATTGATGAGGTAGACCCAAACTAGAAGCACATTAAGTGGTCCAGTGAGAGGGTTAAAAGAGGTAGACCAAGGCTTAACAGAGAGGGAGTGCACTCACCAAGCCTACCCCATGCCCAAAACCAAATCCCGATCAACCGAAGATGTGAAGGAAGCATTAAAAAGCCTTTGGCACAAGGGAAAATCTCAATATTGTGAGCCACCAAAGGCCACCAAGAGTCACTTACCCAACGATGAAGGTCTGATAGAGAAGGCTAGAGCCCAGAGAATTTGCACACAAGAGAACAATGTTGGTAGAACCCAATGTTGTCCACCACATTTTGTCCATAAACCACCATAGGGGAGGATTTGGCACAGGGAAGTGGATGAACCCCCTTCGAGGGCTGGGTGGCAGTTCTAGCCACACAAGAAAAGCTACGCATGCCAACAGGTTTGGGAAAACCAAAAACAATAGCAATAGTCAGCTATGAAGCATCACCAAAAGCCAGAGAGACGATGACTGTAGGACCCACTGCAAGTGATGGAGGGCATGAGCCAACAACACCCAACACAGAGGATGGCAAGCCCTCAACTGGAGAGTTCCCCCACGGAGCAAGCTTCATGTGGGGAGAAACATCAAGAAGGGCGCCAAAAACACTAGCACTGGGAGGGAGGGGTGGGAAAGAAGCGTCGTCGAAGGAGGCCACTGTAGGAGTAGACACATCAGAAGGAGGCCTCTGCAAGGGAGAGCCATTTGAGGAATTTGAAATCGCCTTGTGAGTGGGAGCTATGGAAGCCATTTTTTCACAAACAACACTAGCACAAATGTTTCCTATTAGTCTATATATTTTTTATTAAAAAAGCAATGTTAACTAGGGTGTTGACCCTTAACATAGTCATAGACTATCAAAAAAAGAAAGAAAATCCTGCAGGCAAAAAGACAGCACATCAGAGCAAGTCCGTGATTAACAAGTTTGAACAAAGGAAACTTGTCCAACCTTCAACAACATAGACCAAACTCAAGAAGGGGTGTGGAGACCCGATCCAAGGGGGGGCAGGGAGGACTTCCCCTTCTGCCTGTGAAAAACAACAGTCCAGGCGATATTGTTATCGAGGCCATAAAGGGAATGACCAAGCGGTAAGGAACTCGCTTGTAAGCCATCAGTGAAGCTAGCAGCAGGCTGCTGCGAGACAACAATCAACTATTCTAGAGTAGGAGATAGTTGCAAAGCAGAAGGTTGCTCAGAGCATCAGGAGAAGGACCAGTAGGTGTAGAGAGAAGTTGCAAATCAGAGGCAACAGGGTCCGTCAGGGCAGTTGGAGCCAAAATGGTGGAATCGACAACAACATCAGCAATAGTAAAAGGCACCTCAACCTCCTGAGAGGAATCATCCAAATCAGATTCAACGACATAGATGGTCAAGTGATCAACAATAGAATATTTTCACCAAGTAGAAACACCTTTGTGGTTTGAGATAGAGCAGTTCGAAGCAAGATGGCCCATAGAGAAATATTTTCAACAGCGGAAGCGAAGACCCTCAAAGTCTAGCAGTTGTGTCCAAGGCTGATCACCAACCATAAGAACCACATCTCCCGGGAGAGGCAAAGAGATGTCAATATCAACTAGGATGCGAGAAAAGGTAGTGTGGCCCGTAGAAGACGTGGCATCATCCACCTTTAAGAATCGGCCTAAAGATTTACCAATAGCCTCATAGCAAGAAAGCTCCCAAAAATGGAGAGGGAGATTTGGAAGGCAAACCCAAACTAGACGCACATTAAGTAGTTCAATGAGAGGGTTGAAAGAAGTTGTCCAAGGCTTAACAGAGAGGGGGTGAACTCCCCAAGCTCACAACTTGCCCAAAAGCAAATCCCTATCAACCAAAGAAGTAAAAGAAGAAATTAAAAAGCCCTTAGCACAAGGAAAAAGCTCAACATTACGAGCTACCAAAGGCCTCCAAGAGTCACTCACCCAATGATGGAGGTCAGGAAGTGAAGGCCAAAGGCCAGAGAATCTGTAAACTAATGCACAACATTGGTAGAACCCAATGTTGTCCACAACATCCTGCCCACAAACCACCACGAAGGAGGATTTGGTACAGGGAAGAGGACGATCACTCTTGGAGGGTTGGGCAGTAGACTTGGCCACATGAGCAAAGATATGCTTGTAGACAAATGAAGGGCTGGGCAGAAACTTAGCACCAGTAGCAGTCAGTTGAGAACCATTATCGAGAGCTAAAGAATCATCAACAACAACACTCTTTGGGAGGGCATCCACAAGAGGGGGACCATCTTCTGAAAGGGAAGCTCCCACACAGGGAGCACTAGAACCACCATCAGCAAGCGGTAAGACCACCACTTGAACAAGTGAGTCGCAGGGATCATCACACATCAGAGGAGGCAAACTATAGGAAGTGACGGTCAGGTCCCTAGATAAGCCAATGCCCAAGGGGGAGGGATCAGAGGTAGCAAGGATGAAGGAGGGACACCACACCCAGATGGAGCAAAGATGCCACACCCAAGCAATGGTTGAAATGCAGAGGCGAAAATCTGAGTGGGAGAAGACATTTCAAAAAACTTCACTAGTTTATATTGTTACTAATCTATATGTTAATAAGATATAATGCATAAATTAGTTAATATTTTAATTTATATAATAATTATCTTTATTTTTTAATTGAGCTAAATCCATAGTTGTTTATGACATTTATGGTTTGTATGCTGGAGGCTAAATGAGTATCTCTAAGGGCATCATTGGTGTTTTTTGAAAAGAAATTATTTATATGATATAATTTTTTTAGATCTTAAATTTATGAATGGGCTTGTAGTGTTGACAACATAATTTAACGGTGAAAATTGTATATCTATGTCATTTTTTTTGGTGCATTTTGAAAAGATGTCTTGATATATACACATCAAGAAGTCATTCAATCTTGTGTGATATTAGGTTCATTCCCTTAGCCTTAGCATATCCCTATGTGCACTTATCCTCACATACTCATTATATATCTTATTCCTCATATGCATATGATTCTATACATTCACCTTACCTTTTTATTTATCAAAATCACCTCTAGACATATTTTTATGTAGGATATAATCTAAGAACCAACCTCTAAAAATTCTATAGAAATCTTGGTAAATATTCTATGTACATTTATAATATTCTTAATATTTTTTTTAATTTGATGTGTAGTAACAAAGTGGGTGAATATTTTATTTTATTTTTTATTTTGATTAGTTAGGAGGGTTTATTTAGATCGACCCCACAATAGAAGAGGCTACAAGGAGTACCTTTTCTCCTTCAACATATTCCATTTGGAAACTATTTCAACTCTAATTTACTTAGAAGTCACACTAGAATTTCAAGAGCTACCATTTAGAATTTTTACTATAGATATCACTTTGGAAATTCAAATATGTATCTCCATCTTGAGAATCTTATGACACTGTCATTCAAACGTAACCACATTGATAATAGGTGACTATTTTATTTTAAATATAAATATTAATAATTG